>NC_090935.1:847387658-848028009 GCF_040938575.1 Ambystoma mexicanum
TTTCAAAAACTACTGTGCAAGTGTCGCGGATTTCTACGTACAGCTCCATGCATGCGCACATGCATGCGTATAAAGTACAGCTATGCATATTTTAATCAGAGAACATGTGCAACTCTTATGATTTCATTTAAACAAATTAATGACACTAAATCTGCATAGCCAATACATACCAACGCTCCCCCTTTAAGTACAAGATGTCTGATTTCTCATTGACAAACCGCACTACTTCTTACTGTCTCCCACATAACCTATACATACGTTACAACCCTCCCTATTTAGTGCGAAACTCGATTTTCCATTAGAAAATGGCACCATTTTTTACTGTGTACACCTACATAAATGCTACTTCCAATGCAATCGTATGAGAACAAGTAAACGCTCCCGATTGCTGTGGTGACATCTCCCTTCAAGAGTCTCCCGATTTTTCTCTGCTATAGAAAACACAGCTTAAAAGAATAAATGCATTTTCGTAACCTAAACATTTTACTCATTCTGAAGCACGTGCAACTGAAAATAATTGTAAGAAGGCAATGCACATTCACACACCACCACAAAGAGCTTGCCCATCAAACTCATTCACGCATGCACACAACACACATACATTGTACAACAGACCAAATCATGCTTTCTTTTTTTCAACAGACCCCAAAAAATGCCTACCAAAAAGCAAGTCTGTAGAAAGGAACGCAGAAGTAGAGCAAATAAAGAAAAAGTGTCCAACCTAACCATCCATCTGTAGCAGAGTTTGTAGAGAACATTTGAACAAAACAGCTAATACAGTCGTTTAGCAAAACAAAGGAAGCTTCAACTACCGAAACTTTACCTCCTCCAACAAAATATGGCACGAAACGAGTCCTTCAGAATCTAATAAGAAGAGGACCAAAATCATCCTCAACCCTTAAAACCTACCGTAGAAAATTAATCCTACAAGCTCTCGTGGACAGTGCAATCATTCTCAAAAGGAAGTTGTTTATATTAGTGTTAAATAGAATGAAACCACTAACAAAACTAAGTACCAAACTACAAAAGAAACTTATCAATAAACGGAATGTGAACAAAAATAACTTCTTACATATTCATGGCGGTAAATGGAGTCACACAACAACCACAGAACCATATTTTAATGAGGAAGCATACAAACAAAATTAAACAAACACAATTGCCATCCATAGCAGTGGACGAGGGTATGAAAAATCAATAATAGCATCATGGAACAAGAAACACTGCTTAGAAAAGTATCCCCTGAAAACTCAGAATCACCTCTCAATTCGATTGAACCAGACCGTCCATTATACAAATGGCCGTGCACGTCAATGTGTGCCATTCCTAACAAATCTTTCAAATCTTTACGTCAGTTCCTCAATCAGTATGTGAAAGGTAAAGACAAAATTAAAATGAAAGTGCTGCAAAATATGGATATCTGTCCAGTGTGCAAATACACAGGACTTCAAGGACATTCATTAGCATGCATTTCTGGACCTATTTGCAAAAGCACCTTCCATGATATCAAAAGGATATCAATACATCATTCAAATGTAAGAAATCTAGTGTATAAAATATACTATGCTAAAAGTCCAGCTTCAGAATTAGCCAATTTAAATAACACTCTTCTGCATGGTACACCCAAATATCTACAAGAAGAAATTGACCGTATCCAGAGAAAATATTTTGGAAGTGAAAGTCACTTACAAAATGCAATAGTTTTAGAACAGACAACCAACATTTCTGCACATAGCAACCTTCTATTACACGCATACAAAAAAGAAATACTAAAATTTAAAAGTGCATTGGCTGAAATACCAAACCATGTGTGTGTGTGTTGCCGCAGAACGTTTTACAAAAGGAACACAAAAAATATAGACATAGCATACAAAATAGAAGACAATGAAGATTCCAAATGGTATGAATTAGCTCTCTACCTTTTAGCCGAAACCAAATATCAAATAAGTGAATCCCTAATACGTTGTAGTTATTGCACTACAAAACTAGACAACAACCAAACTCCTTCATGTGCTATCACAAATAATTTGGAATTGCTCCCACTACCAAAATCCCTGCAACAACTCAATTTGTATGAGAGCATAATAATTCAAACAGTTCACCCATTTCAAGCAATTATACGCCTTCACCCAAAAACAGCAAAATTACCTCCCTCTGAATTGGTGAAAGGTATTTGTGGCAAAGTAGTTTATTTGCCATTTGATCTAACAGAAAATTTACACACTCTAGGAGTGCAACGTTCATTAAAGCATTCTTTAATTGTCTTGGTAAATGGTGTACCAACAAAAGACAAAATAATTTGGCAACAAAGGGTGGATTTACGTTTACGTAAAGTTAGACAAGCCTTGCAATATCTAAAAGACAGTAACAAATACTACAAGGAAATAAATATTGAAGAAAGCTTAAGGGAAAAAACTGAAATAATTGAAGAGTCATCAGAAACTGGACAATTCATACTTCTGGATCCTGCGGCAGTATCCACTCTTTTGGACCAGTACACAATTCATCCATTGCATTCCAATGAAAGCATAGATGATGCACTAGAAACTTACCAAATGTGATAAACCAAATGTTCACCAATGAGCACATGAGAATAAAGTATAGAAGCGCGTGCTTTTCTACTGCTATTTCCTATTGGCAAAGCTGGAAGATACAATGATAGAGCCACTCAGATTACAGCATCAGAATACCGCTGATTACGAATGTATTTGCAAGATCCCAGGTTTAGACAAAATGTGGAATACATATTCCACCTACTCTTTGAAAGTGAGCTAGCAACCCTATGTTACGGAGTTGCACACATTTTGAAATCTGGGACCCACTTTCAAAATATGTCAGCTATGCAATTGATACAAAAAGTACAAGAAAAAGATGAGGGTTTACAATCAAGTAACACATTTGTTTGCAAACATGCGTGGTACAAAAGAATACTGGTTCCAACGGCACGGAGACGTGCGTTGTATGATCAGAAACCTTGGACCACCGACTTGGTTTGTTACACTAAGTTGTGCAGAATATGCATGGGAAGATTTACCTGAGTTCCTACGCATATCAAACAACACCTTTATTAACACCTGGAGAACTTTGCTCTCTAGATCCAGTTAATGTGTCAAGATATTTCCATCATCGTTTCATTGCTATGCTACTTGCAATACAACTGTTCCTCCCCTCAGAGAAGTGCAGCACTTCTTTTTGGAGAAAAGAATACCAAGTGAGAAGAGCACCACATATTCATGTGCACCTAAATTTGGTCACAACACTGATGCCACTGTTTTGCAGTTCATCCAAAAATATGTCACTTGTGAAATCCCTTCACAATGGACACATAGTGACCTGCACGGGCAGATTTTACAATCTCAAAGACACAAATGTGGCAAATATCATTGGGGCAAATACAAAAACAAATGGAAATACTACACCAAATGCCAGTTTGGTTTCCCTAGACCAGTTACAGAAACAGTTGAAGTGAACAACTTCATGTCTTCAGTTCGACATAGTGTGAAAGGTAAATCACCTAAGAACACGTATTACATAAAAAGAACCGAAGAATCTAAATATATCAATGATTACAATGCAATCATTGCCCTCTTATGGAATGCAAACATAGATGTGCAGTACATTGCAGACAATTCCACTGCTGTTGTACAATATGTTACAGCCTACTTAACAAAAGCAGAAAAAACAGAGCTTCAAGAACTCTGGTATGACTTATCATCAGACAAAGCAGTATCTCAGAAATTGTACAGCCTAGGCATAAAATGAATGTGGTGCCTATGAAGCGGCAGATTGTTTAACCCGTACTGCTTTGTACGGAAAATCAAACAGCATAGTATGGGTAAGTCTTGGTCCTGCTAAATCTAGAAAAAGAGTTCTGAAATCATATTAGGACATAGAAACAATTCCCAGAAATGATCCCAACAGCCAAGACATTTAAAAAAGCAATTCACTGGATACATACTATCTGAACAGGAGTAGCACTTTGGAAAGCATGTGTCTATACCACATAGCTCAAACTTTGCATACAAAAATAATATGAAACCCGATGAAAGCAAAGGCAAATATAGAGTCACAGATTGTGAAGGCAGCTTAGTGAAACTTACCAAATGAAGCTTAATTAATCATGTTAAATTGTCATTAAAAACTCCTCAACAGAAAGAACTATATTACATGTCTCTGCTACAACTTTTTAAACCATGGAGAAAAGAGGAACAGATACTAGATAACTATGACTGCTATGAAGATGCTTTCAAAGCAAACAAAAGCGCTATCATCGATGTGAACTTTACGCAGTACAAAACAAGGTTGCACAATGAACAGCAACACGAAGAAGAACTTCAGGCCCAACTAGATAAGGACTCTTCCGACAGTAGTCAACCTTCTGTAACAGGAAGTCAAGAACCACTAGGACAGCCAGTAATAGTAAATGAGGGAGAATTAGCTATGACAGAAGTGGAAAACACCATGTGTCACTATGAAGAAAATATAGACGACTTAACTGTACAACAAGCAAAACTTAACAACGATCAGCGCACCATTTTTGAAGACGTAACAAAACAAATTGCACATGGTGTACAACACGAAAATAAAGAATGTACCTGCCAAAATTACAAACCAATACTGCTGCATGTCAGTGGTGAAGCTGGGTCAGGAAAAACATTCTTAATCAAAATCATCAGCAAGTACCTTCATCAATTGACAAACAACAAACTGTCAGCTGTTGTAACTGCCCCCACAGGTTTAGCTGCCTACAACATAGGCGGTGTCACTTTACACCGATTATTACTTCTTCCAGTAGAACACCAAAAATAATTAGACTATTAAAAACTTTCTGCAGAAGCTGCACTACGCAGAGTATTAAAGCAAATGAAAATGCTACTAATAGATGAAGTGAGCATGGTCTCCAACCTAATGTTGGTTTTGATTCACCTCAGATTGCAAGAAGTACTTAAAACAAACTTTGAATAACTCTTTGCAGGGAAACACATTATTGTTTTCTGAGATCTTCTACAATTGACACCAGTGAAAGGTGAACCTATTTTTAAAACCGTAGGACACAAACTCTGCCGTAAAACTGTTGGCAGCATAGGAAATGTCAACCTATGGCACCATTTCCAATACAGAGAATTATCACAAAACATGCTGCAATCTGCAGATCTCACTTATGCCAACATCCTAAAAAGTATTAGAGTTGGTGTACTATCTCAGGAAGCACAAGCAATATGAAAACCCAGCACATTCATGCATTTTATGGTGATAATGCATGTGCTACTGATGTTATGGAACAATTAGCGGACACAAATGTCAATTGTATGGCCTTAATGCCAACTCTTGCAAGCTGTGCCAAATTCAATGAAACAATATTAAATAAAGAAATGCAACCAATAATTGAAATTTTCGCCACAGACAAACTAGACGTACATGGTATGACACTACCCAGGTTTGAGCAAGCCACAACACGACTAAGTAGTTTAGAAAATTCAATATCCAACACAGCTGGGTAGGAAAAAATATTAAAATGATCCTTAAATTGTAAAGTAATGCTTACACGTAACCTTGATGTGGAGCAAGGGCTAGTTAATGGGGCACTGGGTACAGTTGTTGGCTTTCAATCATACCCACGTGACAACAACATTCAGTTTGTCAATATTCGCTTTGACAAGAAGGCATGAGCTATGTTGCAACTATCACGCTTACATACACTTGACGGTCTATTTCTAATCAACTTTGATGCAAGTAAAGTGAACGCTGATATTCCTTGCATTTCAGAATACAATAGACTGCGTTCACTGTACACCCCCCACCTGAAACAATATACTGTTCCAGAACAAGTAAAATGTGGTAAAAGAAAAGTAATTCAATCAGAAATGCAGCAGAATCTGACAGAAAATCCTTCAAAGAAAACAAAAGAAGGTAAAGGTTCATCAATTACCACAAGCAAAGAAGAACCTATTAGGGAAAGAAACCAGATACTTCTGCAAAGAAGGAAGAGAAACTCTGAAAAAAGCACTCAGATACGGAACTAGCTGGTCCATTCAAATTTTCAAATGAAAATGGTGTAAATTGCTATGCAAATGTAGCAATGAATATTCTATTTCAATTGCCACCAATTGTTAACAATATTTACTTACACAGTACAGACCAATTGTGTTTGCAAATGTTAGCCCTTCATAGAAACACAACATACAATCCTGACAACATGTACAGTGTTCACAGAATAAGACAAGAATTGGACTACTGTGCTGGAATGGTGAGATTCACTATAAACACACAAGAAGATCCACAAGAATATCTAATGTTCTTACTACAAGAAATCATCCAGATGTCATACATGTGGAAACATACATGCACTCTCTGTAGCAATGTCATACAGGAACAAATCCCAAATGAGCGATTTGTGTATGTATCCATACCTAATTGTGAATCCATTCCATTTCAGCAATTTGTACAGAATGCAAACCATGGCAGATTATGTACTATGTGCAATTCAGACACTCGCTCCACCTTACTGATACAAACACATAGTAAGTACACAATACTTATGCTGCTACGTTATAATGCAGATGGTACGAAAAACAACTGCAAGCTCACTGGATTCACACACGGTCAAGTGTCACTTGGAAAGAAAACCTTTACAACAGTTGGTATAATCTACCATGCAGGAGCTACAACCAATGCAGGTCACTACACTGCATACATTAAAAATGAAATGTGGATGGGTGGAATGTAATGATAGCACCAGTTCTCTAAAGCAGGGATTGCCAGCTAATCTTACAAATGTGTTTTTAATCTTCTTAAAGCCAAAATTTAATGACTAATGTGTACTTCAACATTACCAAAAAATCAAGTGAAAGACTACATACAGTTAGAATACGCCAACAGGTATCTAACTGCTGTTAAAAATAGCAACAAGGCAACAAACATAACATTATTCAGAAAGAACAAGGAAACACTCAAAGAAAGCAAAGAAATAGTTTGTAGCATAGCAAATGAAGGCTTTTTTTTTAATCCGACAAGGATTTTTTCCCCCAGACCCAAGGATTTGCAAAACAAACACAGAAACTGAGCTAAATGCACAGTACACTGGTTTGTAAGCTAAATATGAGGGTAAAAAAAGCTAAACTGTCTATTGTACAATGTAATAAGTCTTCATAAAATGCAAACACTAACATGCTTTTTTCTCTTATCACAGAAATTAGGAACTAGCCCGCCAAGTACTACAGTCATGTAAAACATATATGGATTCTGCACAAATTAAACCGTAAGTATAATTACAGTAATTTCATACATATGCAAATCTACACGGCTAATCTATGGCAGTAATATGGTGCAGTAGCTGTAGGCTGGGCCTAGCATCTTTGATGTATAGCCTACCACCTACACCCTACGGCCAAGCAACCTAGACTATAGGTCCTACCCACAACCATCGCTGCATATCCAAACCATGGTGCTTCTAATTTGACTACTTCTAAGTTTAGTTTTGGGTGCATGGTCTGCAGCCATGCAGCCAAGACACTAGAACGTGCACACAACCACCGCACCACACCACGCCATGTTCACTTATAACCTCACTGCTTATCACAGAAGTCTTGGGTGCATGGCCTTTGGCCATGCACCCAAGACTCTGGGTCCTGGCCAGAACCAGCAAAGCATATCGCAACCATTGTGGCTTCTAATTTCACTACTTATAAAGTTGGTTTTGGGAGCATGGACTTTGGGCATGCTCCCAAAATGCTACGCCCTCCCCACAACCACCTGAATGATGTTTCATAGTACGAGTGTACCTATACCTGTGATATGCTGCAGTAGTTGTGGCCACAGGCTACAGACTTGGGTGTAAAGCCATAGATTTTTGAATGTATGGGTATACAGTGTATAAAATCCATAGTGGCTTACAACTGCAGTGTTTATAACTTTGTTCTTGGGTGCATGAACTCTACGTCCTGGCCACAACTACCACACCATATCACACCCATTGTGGCTTGTAACAACACTAATGTGTGGGAGTGAGGGGCCTCTTTACTTCTCAGTACAAAACTCGGACCAAGTGCCTCCAGTGATGGGTACGCCCCTCGCCCTTATGCGATGTCGACTTCGGTTAACATTCGCGTAGATGGGACCACTGTGCAGGACACAGGGTATCCATTTTTGTACCCCCTTTTGACTCCATCTTGATGGCTAGGCCTCTCTGCGATAGTACAAAACGCTTCTCTTCCCTTTCTCGCAACGGCCAGATGCACAGGGCACATGGCCCCCACCGTCGTTCCCACTCTGACTGGAAAACTCTGCGGCTCCATTCTCACCCTGAAGCCGGAGGTGCTTGCAACAAATAATAAATGTAACACATCACTCTTCCTCTGAGATCACTGTCCTACATGTGAACCAGCCTGAGCTAAGCACATAGCTCGTCCATCTCCACAAAGGTGTCCTTGCCCCCGCACCCTCGCCAGTGGAAACTTACTGCCATTGTGATCCTGCAAGGTATTCCTTTCATGTGCCAGATCACTGACCAAGCCATGATGCCCACCCAACAGATCCCCAACTACCATTAGACCCCTGCTGCAGTATATCATTGTCTACCACTAACAAATGTCACATACCAGAGATTCTTATGAACGCAGACCCTAACTTCAACCAGTATTATTATGGTGGTCAAGACCCTTAACCTAAAGCCTCTATAATCCAATGTAATTGATAGTATTTATTTATTTTTAAATTTGTTTATTGGCATTTTTCAGCAATATCAATCACATGACATTCAAATATGCCGTGCACATATATGATGGCAATACATTTTTAACTTAACATTAAACATTATCGTAAACAACAACTGTCTCCATGTTCTGTTCCTACAATTTCGTACCTTCCATACTAGGGGTGTGTAGGGGGGGTAGTCAGACGGTCCAAAGAGGGTTGGGGGTGTCCTCAGAGGGCCAGCTTTATCTTCAGTGGTCTCGCCCATGTCGTTTCTGATTATACAGCGAGTATGCTTAGCCTGAGGCCTTTAGTTCATGGGGGTTTATCATCAGAGGGGTGGAACATATGTCTGGTGAGTTCTCCCCATGCCACTAGTGCCCTGCTAGATTCATCAGTGGATCTAGCGACGCAATCCTCCCAAGCCTTCGTCTCGGCCTGCACCCTCCGCTCTGCTTCACTGAGCCATATTTTGTATTGTGGTCCTGCTGGTTTTTTCCAGGACATGTCAATGGTTCTTTTGGCAGTATGCATACCAAGTCCATGAGTCGTACCGCGTGTTTAAGCTTGGCCAATCTTCCTAATAGGCACTCCTCTGGTGTCCATTTGTATCTTGTCATGCCTGCTTTTTCACACGTCTGTTTTACTTTGCCCCACAGCAAACTTGCCTTGGGGCATTCCCACAGCATATGTATCAGATCGGCCTTTTCCCTTTTCACCAGGTGCAGTTCTGTTGAGCTTGCTTGTTAAATTTGGCTATTCGGTGTGGGGTCAAGTACCTTCATCTGTATCTGTCTGAATCTGTGGTTTCTTGAGACTTCTTTGGGGAATGTGAGCGCCCTGCCCCACTCCCCCTCCATCATTTCTCTGCCTATGTCCCTTTCCCATTTATTTTTCATTTCCATACTCCGGGGGTTGGGTATGTCGCTTAGATGGCCATATATTTGTGATATTGGTCTGCTGCCCTCCCCCAGGTTAAATAGCATCATTAAGAGTGGGTCTGTGTCTGGTTCTTTAGGCCACGTGTCCCACTTGCATTGTGCAGTGGTGCAAACCCTTTGATACCATAGGAACGGGCCTGGGTGGATGCCTTCTATTTCTTGTAGTGATGCAAACTCTTTGAAGGAGCCTTCTTCGTAGTGGTCTCCCCAGGTGTAGACCCCCTCTCTTTCCCATAATCTAATTTGTTTCAGATCTGTGGCTGTTTACAGAGGTCTGCGAGCAGTGGTACTTCTGGTGCATAGGAGTTCCGTGAATGGGTGAGCATCTTTGTTCTATGCCATATCTTTTTCCCCAGGGTGGCAGACCAGTTCTTTCAGTTGGTACGGGAGGACCATAGCCTGCAACAGGGGGATTTCAGATGTGGGCTCATCGGCTAGCCATTTGGTCACAAAGCTTAGGTGGGCTGCAAGGTAGTATCTTTCCAGGTTAGGAAGCTGGATTCCGCCCTGACTATATGGTAGGGCTAATGTCGACAGCGCCACTCTGTGTCTGTTTTTCCCCCATAGGAACTCTTTTATTAATGTCTCAAGCAGTCAGAAGAAGGGTTTGTTAATGTAGTAATGCACATTCTGGAACCCGTACAAGAACCTTGGCAGTACAATCATCTTGACTATCAAGGCCTGTCCCATCATGGACAGGGGGAGTTTCGCCCAGAAGTTCATTGATTTCCGCAGGGCTGGGAGTGCTACTTTTGTGTTGTGCTCCTGCATCAGTGCGGGGGTGTGCATTATTTGGATTCTGAGGTATCGGAACGAGGTGGTCTGCGATCTTATCCCTACTGCTGGAAGTGTCTCCATGTCCTCATGTCTCGGGCCGCTAGGGGGAACAGGCAGGATTTTGACTTGCTGAATTGGATTCCTGAGACCTTGGAGTTATTATCCAAGACATCTAGTTTGGTGAGCCCATTGTGTTGTGGGTTGCTGACGTATTTTAGTACGTCATCTACGTAGAGTGAGATGACGTGATCTATTCCTCCCAGCCTTATACCAGCATCGAAAAATTGCTTCCTAAAGTAAATGGCCAAGGGCTCCAGTCCCAGTATGTACAGCATTGGGGACAGTGGGCATCCCTGCCTAGTCCCCCTTTGTATGTCCCAGGACTCCGACACGTATTTCTCAGATTTCACCTAGCTCTAGGCTTAGCGTATAATATTGTGATCCATCTAATGAACCCCGGTCCAAAGCCAAATTCCTTGAGTACAGCCACCAGCCACTCCCAATATATGGAATTGAATGCCTTTATGGTGTCTAGGGAAAGTAGTGCATACGGATCCCCTCATTGTCGGTGTGCGCTATGATGTGTTGCAGCCTGCGCAAGTTCATGGATGTGTTGTGGCCGGGTATAAAACCGCACTGGTCAGTGTGTATTATGTCTCCTATGATTCTGGACAGCCGCTTAGCTAATATTGTAGTTAAGGTTTTTACGTCATAATTAAGCATCGCTAGTGGGCGATAGGAGTCACACTGGTCCGCCGGTTTGTTGGGCTTTAGGATCGGGACCACCAGTGTTTCTCTCATGCTCTCAGGTAGTATCCCCCTCTAGTATGCTTCCTGGTATATCTCATGTAAAAGGGGTGTCAGGGAGGGCTCATAAGCTTTATAAAATTCTGGGGGCAACACATCGGTGCCAGGTGCCTTGCACGTGGTCATGGACCTAATAGCCTCCGTTATGTCTTCTGGTGTGATGTCTGTTTCTAGTATGTTGGCCTGTTCCGGGGACATCTTGGGGAGCTCTCGTCCAGTGTGTCTATTATCTGTTCCTGTTCATTATGGGAATATAGGTGTTCGTAGAAGCATTTAAAGGTATTATTTATGTCCTGCTCTATGTGATGCGAGTTCCCCTCCTCGTCCTGCAGTGTGGTGGTAGAGTGTCTGGGATGTTCCTTTTGGCAGAGCCAGGCCAGTAGCCTGCCTGGTATGTCCGCCTCTACATGTGCTCTGTTCGTTTTGGCAGTGTAGTCAAACTTTTCTAGCCTGCTGCAAGTGGTTGCATTCTTCTCCCTGAGTTTCTGGAGTGCGATTTCTCTCTGCTGGGTGCCTGTGGGGGGCGGCCTCTAGCCTTTCAATCTCCTTCTCCACCTGTTCTAGTTCCCTCCTGAGTGTTTTCCTGATTCCCCCGGCCTTTGCAATGATTTCCCCTCTTATCACTGTTTTAGGGCATCCCATTCTGTGCTTCGGTGTTCCATGCTCCCCTTGTTAGCTTCTATGTAGTTGTCTAGAGACTCTTGTAGTTCCTCTCTAAAGACTGGGTCCTTCAGGGCATCTATTGGCGTTTTCCACATGGGGATCGGGGTCTTGGGCCACTGTGGTTCCATGTCACTAAAAGTGGGGAGTGGTCAGAGATGGTTCTCCCTAGGTACTGTGCTTCCCCCCACTTGGGGTAAGTGTTCCCTGCCTATAAGGACGTAATCTAGCCTCGTATGTAGATTATGCAGGGTCGAGTAGTGTGTTTCTCGCCATGCATCTGCCAGGTCCAGTCTGTCTATCATTGTGGCCAGTGCTGTTGTTGCTGATGATGGGCCTTTCGGATTGGGTATGGACCTATCCAGTGTTGGGTCATGTATACAATTGAGATCTCCCCCCAAATGAACAGGCCACTTCTATGTTGCGTAATCATGGGATAAAGTGAGTTCAAGTGGGCCGGTATGTTGTTGTTGGGGAAATAGGAGTTCATGATGCATAATTCCATCTGTTCTATGTGCCCCCATAGCATTACGTATCTGCCTTCCGCGTCTATCTCTGATTTGGTCAGGCGGAATGGGAGCTGTGGGTGTATCCAAGTGTAAACTCCTCTTGCATATTTGGAGTAGGTGGTGCCAAATCCCTGTCACCCCCAGTGAGTATGGAGTTAAGCCACAGAGTCTGCCGTGCAATGGGTCTCCTGTAGCAGGGCTATCATCACCCCTTTCCTGCGTAAGTAGGCCTTGATTCTGTTTCTGCGAAGGTATGTTCTCAGGCCCCTCACATTCCATGTCATTATTTTGATTGCTGCTGTGGTCATGGTGGTTCAAAAGGGTTGTTACGTTTGCCTTGCTTCCCCCTCAGCTTCGCTTGTGATCGCAGCTCTGGTGTTGAGGGCCTCCCCTGTGTGAGAGTTAAGGCCTAGGCCCCCCCGTCCTCCATCCAGTTACCCCCCTCTCCCCCCGGTCCATCTGGAGACTTACCAACTATAGTAACGTTGATTCTGATGAATGAGAACAACAAACTGTGCAACTTTGAACTGCCCCCAGCAGTTGCTTCGAACTTGCAGCGCTCAGGGGCTCCTGAGCCTTTTGGGCCTTTGCCTTTGTGTGTTGGCGGTCTGCCTCCACGTTTTCTGAAGGGGTGTGTTGACGTCATCGGCACTCGTGTGAGCCAGTGCGCTCCTGCCCGATGTTGCTTTCATATTACTGTGCAGTGCCGCATTTTTTTTCCCCTTGTTGTGGGAGCATCTTTCGCTTCCTGTTGCTTTTGATTGTTCAGTGGCCTGTGATCTCCCTATTTGCCCCTTCATTGTCTTCTGCAAGGTTGTTGTGCTCAAGCCACATATTTGCTTTCGCAGGCGTTTCTAGAAAGATAGTTTTTCCTTTGTGTATTACTTTGAGGCGCGACGGGTACATTAGCATGTACTTGAGGTTGAGCTCCCGTAGTCTTGCTTTTACCGGGATGAATGAGTTCCTTGCCCTTTGCACTATGGGAGTGTAGTCCGGATACATGACTATTTTGGCGTCCTGTCTCTTAATTTCCCCTCCTTCTCTCGAGAATCGCAATATTGTCTCTCTGTCGCAGAAATGTAGGACTTTCGCAATTATTGGGCGCTGGTGCGAGCCTTTTTTGCCAGGATCTGTGGGCTCGCTCTATCGCGAATCCCTGGTTCAGGTTGCCAGCCCCGATTTCCTGTTGTTACATGGTCTCAATGAATTCTGTAGGGTCCGGACCCTGCATTCCCTCCGTGACCCCCAGGATTCGGATGTTGTTGCGGCGGGCTCGCCCTTCCGCATCCTACGACCTCGCTTCCAGCCAAGCTACTTTTAGTTCCAGGTCTTGGACCTTAGTTTTGAGATCCGTTGTGCTTTCTACATTGTCCTGTAGGGCAGCCTCTGCAGTAGTCACTCTCTCAGTGAGATTGCGAGCATCCTGCCTTATCAGCTGTATGTCCGATTTTACTTCATCTATTTTTGTTTCAATAGAGGTGCGTAACGCTGCTATGGCCTGCAGTACTTGCGCATTCGTAGGTTCTCCTTCCTGGGTCGGTAGCTCCTCTGCAGCCCTAGCCTCCTGCTGTAGTTTGGGTCTGACGGTTGTGTAGGAGTCCATCGTTGCGTTTTTCGGTTTGCCCTTGGGGGGTGACATCTCCTATCTCTTGGCACTCAGTCCGCCCCCTCATGTCAGTGATGCTCGCCCTTCCACCGGTTGTGGCCCTGGCAGCTGTCGTTTCAGTGTCCGGGTGTGGGTCCTCGATTATGCGTGCCGGGCGGTGTTATTCGGGTTGGCGGCAATCGATTTTACTTTCTGTAGCTGGGCAGTTTTGGCATCGGCCTCTTGCTGTCTCGGCCCTTTGTTGCTGTGGGCCTGGAATGTGCCACCCCTGATGAGGATTGACTTTCACAGTGTCTTGACCCCTACGGTGTCTCTTTCTTTCTGCTCCCCGGTGGTAGTTGTTTTGCCTGTGCCTTCCTGTTCCCAGGCCTTCGCAGCGTTAGCGTCGCTGGGCCGCCCGTTGGACGGTGGTCATGCTCTTGGGGTTTAGGGCGCGGGCTGCTGGTGCTCATGCGGCATGCAGGTTAGTGCACACGTGGGGCCTGCCTTTTGGCCATGCGCTGTTGTTGCAGTGCCCCCCAGACTCTCTGGACTGTGCCCGGGTCTCTACGTCCCTTCGCTCTGCTGGGCTCCCCGTTTCCTGGTAGGATGCGGCCGCGCTCAGGCTCACCATTTTGTGTTGGGCTGCAGTCCCTGTGGGCCGTTCCGGTGCTTCTGTAGATCCGTCGGGCCCGTCGTCCCAGCGGGATTCTCCTTCCAGCCCGCTCCGGGCGTTTGCAGCACTGGTTCTCTCCCTGTGCCTCGTCAGCAGAGGCCCCGCTGGGCGACGTTCATTCTCAGCGGCCGCTCACCGCTGTCGCCTTCTTCCGCCTCTAGGTTTTGCGCCCCTCAAAGCTGTCTCCAGTTCGGCCCATGTGGCCGGGTGCAGGGTCCCCGAATGTGTCCCTCAGTGGTCAGTGGTGCCTCTCAGGGAGCCCTTGTTGGGTAAGTTGAGGGTAGCAGCCTGCACTCCCTTCCCCCCACGGGCTGCCTGCTCTGCGTCGCTGCAGTCTACTCCGGTTGTCCGATTTTTCATGGGAACAGCACCGGGTGTTGGGAAACGGTTCCTTTCTGTGATGCTGTAGCTTTCATGGCCATTCGTCGAGTATTTATCGAACCATTCGGTCCATATCAGGATCCCGGGCAGGAGCGCTGGCGAGTCTCGTCCTTACGCCATGCGCACCAGCCACGCCCCCATGTAATTGATAGTATAGATATAGGTGTGACTTTTATAGAGACATGATGAATTATTCAAACACTAGGAACGATTATTATTTAGTGCATGTATTTTGAGAATATATTATGTTAGCTTAGATAGTGACCACCCTGCTTCACATCAACCTGACCTTCACCCATTCGGAGCACAGATGCCTGACGTCCATCCTCCCTCCAACCAAGCAGCCAACCCGGAGGAAGAGATGCCACCCACACCTTGGGCACCATATGGACTGTCCAATCCGGGACCAACGTAGTATCTTATGTTAGTTGCGTCATTTGTCCTATAAAATGTATTGTAACATTAATTTTGGTCAGAGCGCTCTCAGAGGCAACAGAGATCTTTGAATGCCATTTACTTATATAAACCTTGCCTTGAACTCTTGCAGCCTGCTCTCTTTGTCTCATTCCCCATCAGGGGTGTGTCAGTTTTATTCCTTTGCATGAGAAAGACGGGGAGGGCACAAACACTACGTATAAATGTGCTGTTGGGTGCATGGCTTTCGGCCTTGCACCCATGACTGCAGGGCCTCCCCCAACCACCTGAGTGATGTGCAATACTACAGGCGTATCTATAGCTGTGATATGCAGCGGTGGTTGTGGCCAGGGCCTAAAGTCTTAGATGTATGTTCATACATATTTCAATGTATGCGTGTGAAGTGGCTTATAGCTCCAGTGTGTACACACTCTCCACAACCATTTGACCCATAAGCAATACTACAGGTGTATCCATTTCTGTAATATGCTGCAGTGGTTGTGGCCAGGGCCTAGAGTCTTGGAAGTATGGCCTACGGCCTACGGCCATGCACCCGAGACTCTAGGCCATGGCCACAACCACTGCAGCATATTACACCCCTGGTCGCATATACATGAGTGACACACCCATACCAATGAAACATTATAACTGTAGCATGCACTCAATTTGTACCCAGGACTCTAGGCCCTGCCCACACCTACCAGATACATAATTGAATGTATGGGTATGATGGATGAATGTGATATCCTGCACTGCTTGTGGGCAGGGTCTACACTCTTCGGTGTATGGCCTACAACCTGCAGCCATGCACCCAAAACTGTATGTCCTGCCCACAACCACTGCACTATGTAAAATCCATGTTGGCTTATAACTATAGAGTTGACAAGTTTGTGCATGGCCTACAGCCATGCATCCAAGACTCTAGGCCCTGGCCACAACAACCGCAGCATGTCACACCCATGGCGGCATACTAATCAATAGCACACCCATAGGAAAAAAAATTGTTATAACGACATGTACTCAATTTCAATGTTCGCTAACCCCACGCGTGTCCTTTGAACAGTTTCAAGGTGCCTGTGCGCAGCACGGACGGAAATAGTACCCCCATTGAAAGCCTAATTTCCTGAACGCACAAACATTCCGAACAAGGCGTGCGTAGAGAAGACATCATTAACACCTACCACCTGAACAAATACAGTTTTTCACCCATCTCTTACTGTGTGAACTTCCCCAAGCATTATGACACAGCAAAATAGGTTTCAAAATAGCATGTGGCCGCCAAGATGTCGGGCGTATCCAAACCATCTGACGCAGAACACGTCTCACTGCAGCCAATCGGCAGAGACGTTGCGTGTCCGCGGTCATGACGCCAGCCCCTTAGCCAATCCGTATCTTGTCCGCGGAGCGAACAGGGAAGTGTCACCACGGAGCGGACATAGATATCACTAATTATTTTAGACCTACTTTTTAGTCGTTTCAAAGAAAACTACTGGACGGATTGTCAACAAATTTACAAAAGCACGCTTTCGGGACCAAGCTCCTGCCGCAAATTTGGTGAAAATCCTTCCACCGGTTTGGGCTGTACGCGTGCCATTCAGTCTATGGGAAAAAAAATACATTTTGGGACCCCCCTATAACTTTTCCCCCCCTGGACCAAACATCACCACACTTTGCAATAAAATTCAGAGTGGCCCGTATTCTTTTTCTGCAAAGTTTGGTGACAATTCGTCCAGGGGGAGCATAGTTATAAGCCGCCCAAAAAGTGCTCTTCCTATGGAAAACAGCAACTTAACCATAACTACACGGCCACTAGTGTGGCCGTGTAATATATATATATTATTTCAAATTCTGCATATGCGATTTTGTGATGGAAATATATTCTTGTAACACATACAATGTTGGATTTCTGTTTCATACACCATGGGGGAAAATAATGTACTACATGATGCAATTATCCCTGAGGAAGCCGCCCTGAGGTCGAAACATGTGTTGGAAAGTGTGTGTTATTTACAAAAAATCTGAGATCATTGAAAGTGTGTTTTGAGAATTAATCTGAACACATTTGAATAGCAGTGTTGGAACTGTAAATCTGAGATCATTTCAAGTATTATATAGAGGGAGATAAGGAGCAAATGGTCTTAGCTCTTCAGTAGAATCATGAAATAGTCACACAAAAATACAATTGCACTAAGGCTTGGCCAAACCAGCCGGACAAGTCATTTGCTGCCTGATAATGGAAGCTAAGCAAAAATAAGACACTTGATATTAGGCAATCTCCCTTCCAACTACAATCAATACAGACAATTGCATTGGGCTATAGTCTGAAAAATTCTAAGCATCCCATCAGGGGTTTTCTAGCAAAAACTGGCATGTTACAACTTGATATGGCAACCCATGCCCTTCCTTCTGGAGCTGTTTGTCACTGATAGGTCTTATGGTCGGCACACACAGATGCGTGTGTTCCTTGATAAAATGCCTCATTTTAATAACTGCAGGGAAATCCTTGGTCTGGTCGATGGAGAATGGGCTTCCTTAATTGGAATTGTGTTTTTTCAGATCATAAAGAAATCCTTGAGCCAATAAATGGGTCTGGGCAATGGTATGGATGTTTGTTTATCCAACAAGGGATGTCCATATCAGGACAAATGAATGCCCCTGCACTAGGTGATTGTGCCACAAGTACGTTTGACAAATCAAGAGTTGTAGTACCTACCATGAGAGGTGGTGGTGAGATATAATGGGGCAATTCTCATATGCGAACAGAGCATAATCTTCATTCCCTCCAATGGATAAAACATGAAGTGGGTCCAGATCGAACTAAGTGTCTCTAGGTCTGGATTGTTCACCTCGCTTGGTCAGAGTTTGGCATGCAGTACAGACAGAGAAAATGTACCAAATGTCTGTGCTTTATTGGTCCAGAGGCAGGGACATCAAAATCGTATTTGTTATGAATGAACAGGAAACTATTTCAATAATAAGAATGGGGCAGATTGCTCATTCTTGGGGGTGCATTTTACCACATGGCGATATCACTTATTAGTAAAATATGAATTCCCTGTTGCTGGTTCATCTTCTCTTAATCTATTGGTCAGACAATTATCGTTCATCCTCCAGCACCAGATCTTGATCCTGTTAACACTGTTTCTTTTGACATGTCGGTGCAGTAGACAACATCGATGGATCATCTCATAGAGTGGACTGAATGTCACATCTTGTAGAGAAATGGGGTGGTGAGGCATATGCACCGATTGCATCGTGTATGCTTGGGTTTCATCTAAGGTTAATAATGGACATATTCCAAAGTGGTCTCACCTGAGTAGTGTTTGTTGTGGTCGAAGGTAATTTTCCAAAATATAAAACAATAGTTGTTGTTCCATGGCCCAGCTTCCAGACAATAGTTCAGGTGCTCTCACTTCTTTAGTTCTTCCATCCTACAATGAGTATTGTAGGGTTATTTTTGGATGGCATCTGCCTCCTGTCAAATCTCCAATCATGGTAATGGGTTACTATTACTCACTCATGTGTTGGGCTGTGTAGATGTGCTTTTGTGCTGCACTGATTCAACGCCTTGGTCTTGGTGAGTTGGAGGACCGAATAGCTCTCCAAACAACGCATTATGATAAGTGGTCCAATTCTCTGGTACGGCATTCTTAAGCTCAGTCTGGCATTTCATCTTCATCGATGAAGTCTTGTGTTCAATTTGACAGCCCTCAAGTACTGGCATGCTAAGCAGGGATCAGCAAGGGTCACCCTGTCCCCTTGCAGTGTTTGCTTCTCTCTTTCAGGTCAAATTGAAAAGGGCAATATTTCAGGCAGAAGCTGATACCATACCAGGCCTGAGGGTTCAAGGCAGAATAATACACCACAGCTCAAAATGGAAGTACCATCCATGTTGTTTCTAGGCTAATTCTGGGAATGGTTGGATTATATACATGCATGTGATTTTTTAACTGCCCCAGGCTACACTTCTTTGTGTTAACCGTGGTGATATCACTCACCTCTCATAGGAAATGGCTTATGTTGCTAATTTTATGCAGGGATTTTGTTTTTCCCGTGAGTGACTCATGACTGATATCATGACTCATGACCCGCACCTTGTACACTATATTTACGAAGCCTCTATTCGACAAACTGGACCGTCTGGTTGTCACCTACACCAACTATGCAGATGACACCCAGATTCTCCTCACCATCTCAGGCAACTACAATGCGGACATCACCCGGATCAACAAAATCTTCTCCATCATTCAGGCATGGATGGCCAACCACGGCCTCTGCCTGAATGATGAGAAGACGGAGCTTCTGCTGGTTGGCTCTCTTAATAACCTGTCTAAACTCAGTCCCAGCTACAAGAACATTATCATAGATGGTAGCACCATCCCTATCGCTAAAAGTGTGAAAACCTTAGGCTTCCACCTTGATGCCAACACCAACCTCTCCAAACAAATCAACTCTACCGCCTCGGCCACTGCCTATACGGGTAAGCTAATCAGGGCTAGCAGACCCTTCCTATCCCCCGACAGCTGTCTCACTCTGGCCAGAGCACTCATTCAATCCAAACTAGACTATTGCAACAGCCTGTACCTAGGAGCCAACCAATCCGTAACTAACAAACTCCAGGTTCTCCAGAACAATGCTCTGCGAGCAGCACTCAACATCTCAAGGCGTGAGCACATATCTCCACAACCAGGAAAGCGTGTAAATGGCTCTCCATACAGCAAAAAATTGACCTCAAAACTATCTGCCTCACTTACAAGGCCTTAAACAACCTAGCCCCACCATACCTCTCCAACAAATTCACTTTAAAACCCACATCCAGAACCACCAGATCATCCAACTCCTCATGCCTGTTAGTGCCCAGATTTGCCTTAAAAAGAACAGGAGGCGCTAGATTCACTGTGCTAGCTCCCAACTTTGGAACACCCTACCACTCAAAATTAAAACTACTGAGTCCTTCCCGATCTTTAGGAAACTTGTTATTGGCTGGTTACTGAACAAAGAGTAGCATTTACCCTCATCTTTAATATCTAACAGCCGCCACCATACCTGCATTATATGTAAATTGTTGTACTATGTAAATTATTTTGTTGTAAATTGATGTACTTTGTTAATGTAAATGCATATCTTATGCCTGTAACCGATTCCTTAAGCGCCCTTCTACCCACGGTCCGGAGCGCTCTACAAATAAATTAAACAAACAAACAAACAAACAAACTGCTTGTGTTTTTAATGCCATGGTATTAATATTAGTTCAGAATCAAATAGGGTGGGGTTGTTCCAATTGTGTTGCTTTAGTGATCTAACCGTCACATATGAATGGTTTGAATCTTTGTCAACTGCCAGGGGTAAGCACTGGCTTCAGGTTTTATCTCAGTACATATGACACCACAGAGCACTGAGTGGCCAGTCCAGGGGACCCCTTGCTTCAGCAGGAAGTGGATATCATTGACTGGAATGTCATACTCTACTTAACACCTGTAAAATAGCTGACTGGTGAGCAGCTTCTAACTGCGGCTCCTCAGGCTTAAGGATATTTGTTTTCAATCACTAAAACATCATCATGTATTCATACACTAGGGGAGTAATAATGCATGGACTCCCTCTCAAATGTTAGGGTCACTCATTTATCATGCAGACCCTTCATAACGTGCTTTTTGATATACTGCTTCCTGAAGCACCTCTGGGTATTTTATCTTTGGGGTACTCAGCAAATGTATATACTATACTGCTTTCTATATCTTCATTTAGTAAGGACTTTAACAAGACACATGTGGATGAAATGTACTGGCCATTTACACATAGTAATCCTCATTACTCCCAGTCCATCCATCTTGTTACAAACAATACGGCCCTCCCTTCTCCCCCACCTGGGTCCACTGACATCTATTGCAATAGTAAAAATACAGGCAGAGGGCAAGGGGGGCACAGCTTTATACTCTCTTAGGGAGTAGGGAAACATGGCCTTCCCTATTATAGGGTTCTGTGCAAATTAGGTCTTGATTCATTAAGGAGTAGGGCAGGGGTGGTGCTAGGTCTGGAAATGACCCGGGGCTACGTTAATGTCGGAACCGTTGGGACTGGGGGATAGCAAACCTTTTGGTTGTAGCGCCTGAGATTCTATCCGGGGCTACAACCAAAAGACCAGGGGCTATAGCCCCCTTAGTCCCCCCCAGCAAAGCCTCTGGAGTAGGGCAAGATTGGTAGACGAGGTTTACCGTATGTAATTTGACACACACGCACACACACTACATATATTCTAATAATAAAATATGTTTACGTGTTAAAAGGGTCAAAAATACAATTTAGAAGAATGACAAAAACCTGATTAGCTCAGATGCTGGCGCGACTATCCCGGTTATTATAAGAAGTGTGTTTGCCTATTTTATTTAATTTCTGTTTGGTTAAAGCAAAACAGACTACATGTTTACCCATTCCACTAACAAAGAAAACCAAATCTCAGACATTTTGAGCCCGTACATAGTTCTTCTCAGTAAGGTGGATTTTCAGTTCATCATTCATTGTGCTTAATGTAAAGGAACAGGTTCAGCTCCTAGGTGGAGTACACAGGTCATTAGTAAGAATACAACTGAGCTGAGAGCACTATCCGCCTAACAATCTCAACCCAATACATATAGTGTCACTACTCAAACCCACACTTTCTAAATACCTAAAGCAACCACACTTCCATTCATCAAGCACAGGCAACGTTTCTGCTCATTGCATTCACCGACTTTTCTCCATTTCAGCCTTTCGTTCATTGGAAGTTGCTCAATTGAGCAGTCCAGCTGGGTCATGATGCAACCCAGAAGAGGCACTGATTCTACTCAATCGCACCCATTGCGTCTCCCAAGTCACTCACAATACGGGCCAAATAGTTCTCTACCGCTCCAACTTTGCAGGTAGAATTTCCAACCCTTTACTAGGACACCCCCCTCCCCCGACCCCTGACTCAGGAGGATTTATGGATTGGTGCTCAACCCACAGTTCTTAAACGTGAATCAGTCTTTTTGATTTTTGGGGGTTATTTCAAAGTCCTATTTTGCCCACGTAGCTCTGCCCAATTCAATCATTGTTCTGGCTTTAAAGGTGTTTTTCTCTTGTCCTGCGCCTCTCCCAGTGCACGACTCAAAGCATTCCTCCTTCACCGCCACATGCATAGTAGTTCTGAATATAGAGCACTTCAACATAACCTCCTTCCTGGTCGCAGTGCAGAGAGGTTTATGCTTAAACTGCAAGTCTATTTCCACTGGCTGTTCACCTGCGCACTATTTTGAGGGTTCACATTTGAGGTCTAATTGAGATTGGTTATTTCTATTCCTCCCCCTCACAGAAGCATATGTCATGGGATCCTTGTTCGACTGTCCACTCAAACAATGTCTTGCAATGTCTCATTCGCCACAACCGCCAAAACACACCAGGCCTGATCGTTCAAGGCAGACTGATACACCACAGCTCAAAATGTAAGTACCATCCATGTTGTTTTTAGGCTAATTCTGGGGCTGGTCGGATTATATACATGCATGCGATTTGTTAACTGCCCTAAGCTACTCTTGTTCGGGTTAACCATGGTGATATCTCTCTCTTTTCAAACTAAATGGCTTCTGTTGCTAATTATATGCAAGTGTTTTGTCTATGCGCAGGAGTAGTACCCACGCATTTTTAAGATTTTGTGGGACAATTCTATTTTCAAAGGATGAGTTGATTAGACTGGTGATGAAGGGGGTTAGGTCAGGGGCACAGTTCTTGATAACTGCCGCAGGCAAGGTGTCCCCATGAGAGCTTGAGGGCTTGAGACTGGAGATCATTTTTGAGACTTCAGAATTGGAGACAGGGGTGAATTCAAATGCTGGAGCTAAATTGTTACTCGTGGGTTCCAGTTGGGGAGCTGAGTTATTACTGGTGTGCATAGACGTCTGCGAAGGTGGTTGAGCAGGTTTAATAGTAGCTTTTTTCAGTTTGAATTTAGAGGAGGGCGATTTTGTTGGAGAGGGCATTTTGAATGTCTGTGCAACAGTTTGCATATCTGTTGCAGACTACTTGCGGTGGCACTGGAGACTCTAGTTCGAAAAGTTACTTCATATTTAAGTTGGCGTTAGTTATTCAGTCATTGTATGTGGAACTTTTTGTTTGGATAACTGTCTGTTTAAAATATTTTGCTGGCATTTCGAAATGTACTTGTTTTAGGTCATTAGGTGCTTTATTCCTGTTGACCTGAGCTGTTCTTTTGGCACTTCTCAAGGTTTTTATGGTTGGCGTGAACCACAAATTGAGGTGGTCTGCACGTTTGGCTTTGCGCAGGGGTAGGGGCACCAATTTGACGATGGCTGCCATTGCAGTTTGGTTACAAAAGTCCACCGTGGTAGACGGGTCGTTATTGCTTAGGTCTTGCTATGCTCTGATTGGGATAAGTAATTGTAGTATATTATTTGCTGTTATGTTCCCTTTGTTTCTAGAGCTGGATCCACTAGGGGGAGTTGTTGGTACCTGGGTTACTGGTGATATTGAAGGTAATGAGGTTGTTGTCTGAACATGGGCAGCTGGCATTAGAGGTTATGTCAGTATTTCAATTAAGGTTAGCAAGCCAGTTAAATGTGCAACCTTTGGTGTGTGTAGGATTTTTTTATCCTGTGCGTGAAGCCTAGTGCCGAGATGGTATTGGCCAGAACTAAGTCATCATTTTCATTAGGGTTGTTGAAGCCTAAGTTGAAGTCCCCTAGAAGGAGGGTTTGGGAGCTAGGATTAGTGTTGGTGGAGAGGAGTTGGGCAACACTTCTTTAAACAATAGTATCGGTCCATGGGGTCTATAGATCAAGTGAATATTTAGTGTGGCCATATGTGATAAGGTCATTTTGACTGAGAGTATTTTGTCAGAGTGGACCGCAATGTTTGGTAACTCTCTAATGTTGAAGGTATTTTTTGCGAAAATCGCTACCCGCAACCTCTCCTTTGGCGGTGGGTCTATCAGACCTGTAGATCATGTAATTTTCTGGGACAGCTAACACAAGGGTAGGTCCTTCTGCAGGCTGGAGCCAATTCTCAGTAATTGCCATAAAGCAGAGGAGTAGACAGGGTAGGGCCTGAGGGGAAAGGACCACCCAAAGTCTGTAAATGCCCACTCAGCATCGCTCTGTGGGCATTTACAGATATATTTCTCAGTGCAGTGGGCCCAACTACATTAGATTCAGGCACCATTTGCTAGACAATTCTGGCTACGCCTCTGCCATAAAGTCAAGTTTCATAGTTGTAATAGAGTCTGCTATATCGAGGGCATGTGCGGGCAGAGACCTACTGTTGATGAGTGCTCCTGTATTACCTGATTTTCTTTACTAGAGCTGTTGTGAACTTGGGCTGTTGAGGATAGCCTATAGGGCAGTGTATAGGTGTCAGGTAGGTTAGGACTCACTGTCAAACATTGCAGATTAGTGGTAGAGAGTAAGTTATCCTTTGACTTAGTTACATTCGAATTGTTAGGGTTCTTGTGGTCCTGTAGTTGAGGTAGTACTTTCTTCTGCAGGTTGATGGGGTGAAGGTAGGAGTTGAGGCCTTGCTGAACCTTGTTTGCATTGCTGGTCTGCTATTTCTTAGGGTATATTGGCATGGTGAACTTTGCCATCCTGCTCAATCATCTCCGTGATAACCTGGGGATCGCCGGTCAGGCCCTGGCGTGGCTGACTTCCTTCCTCTCTGATCGACCCTCCCAGGTCAGACTTGGGTCCTTCCTCTCCTCTATCTCTATCTCTACCTATGGTGTTCCCTAGGCGTCTAACCTTTCTCGCTGGCTTTTCAACCAATACCTGTCACTTATTGACCACTGCATTGCTGCACTATGCCCCAACTTTCAGTGCTATGCGGATGACACTCAGCTCATTTTCAGACTACCTTCAGCCACCTCTTCTCTCTCTCTAATCTCAGAATGTCTGTCCACCATCCACGAGTGGTGTGCTGCCAATGATCTCTGCCTTAATGCCAGGAAGACTGAGATTCTCCTCATCAGCACACCCGCTCCTACCTTTTCTCTCACTCTCTGGCCAAACTCTCTTGGCTCTCTTCCTGCTCCCACCTGTGAGGCTAAAAACCTCTGAGTCATCTTCGACTCCACACTCTCCTTCTCTCCTCACATCTCTGACATCTCTAAGAAGTCACACTACCAGCTGCACCTTCTGAGAGGTATTCTACCTTCCCTCTCCTTCCCCAGAAGCTCACTGTCTCCAGAGCTCTGGTTCTCTCTAGGCTGGACTATTGCAACAGCCTCTTTCTAAATCTGCCTGCTTCTACTCTCCACCTTCTGCAACTCATCCAAAACAAGACTGCAAGACTTGTCCTTGGCCTCAAGCCCATGGATCATATCTCTCCGGGACTGAAAACTCTGCACTGGCTCCCAGTGGCTGCAAGGATTAAGTTCAAAACCCGCTGCATTGAACAGAAGGCCTTCTGGGGCCTGGGGCCTCAATGCCTTCAACTCTCTCTGCCTAAATATCTTCCTTCTCAAGATCTTCGCTCATCTGTCTTCAACTCCCTCATGGTTAGTTGCTTCTCCAACTAACGAGTTGGTGGTAGATCTCTTTCTTCTGCTGGGGCCTCCCTCTGGGACTTCCTCCCTGCCTCCTGAAACTTGAGGAAAACCATCTCCGGTTCTGGAATCACCTCAAAACCTTTCTCTTTGCTTCTGCTTTTTCTCCTCCTCTCCCCTGCTGACCTCTTAGCTGAAACTGATTCTGCACTGGTTACCAGGCCACCCTCTGATCTCGGGCCCAGGTACTCTCCCCCCACCAGTCGCACCTCTGCACTGCCTTCCTGGCAACCCCCACACTTGGGACTGTTTTCTGCATCCCTAACAGTCCCACCTCTACCTGATGCCTGCACTTATCTTTACACTTGCCACCAACGGTGTGATGCTGGAAATGCATTGGAGGGACTGGGCCTCCATATCCTTGACCTTTACTGCCTTTTATCGTGTGTTCTGTCGTGTTTTCCATGGAAGAGTTCATGTGGGACTCCTGGTGGTGCAGCTCTCTGTTTTGGTTTGGTGTACAGACCCATGGCTCCCCTTATGGCACCCATGGGTGGGTGTACAACCCTGTCCCCTAGTGTATGTTTTTGGGCTCATGTGCGTGGCCCACAGAGCAGGGTATGGGGTGGTGGCAGTTCCAGCTGAATTTGACAGGTGCTCTGAGTATCCTCCATTTTGGGATACCCAGGCCCTGCCATTGGAATCAGTTGATTCCTGATAGGAAACAAGGTGGCTCCTGTGGCCTCTTGCTTTCTATTGCCTGTTACCTTGTTTTCCCAAAGTCCTGGGAAGCCCTGACTCTGTCTCTTCCCCCTGACTGGCTGTTGGGTGGAAGTTCCATATATGGTGTTGTTGTGAAATTCAGGCCAGACTGGCTGGAGCCTCCCCAGTGAATGTGTTGTGGGTATACCTTGTGGGTGGGACCTGAGTGAATGGAGTGTGTGACGAATATGCATTCTGTGTTGTGGATGTCTAGTATCTGGTGTTTGACACAATGGGCCTCATTACAACCCAGGTGTTGGCGTCGTTAAACCCTTAACACCTGATTACGAGGTCCCTTTGCAGGTTGCACTTTAATGCCTGCTTTTAGCAGGCATTGAAAAACCAACCCGCAAAGGGACCTAGGAGCTAATTACGGTGCCGTAATTAGCGCCTTCCCCATTTCCATTGAACCCTATGGGGCAAAAATGGGAATGGGGAAGGGCCATGGCGGCATGGGGAATTACCGCTCATCCAACCTCCGAATGGGGTGGTAATTCCCCATTCCGCCATGGCGGAGTCGGTAAGTTACCGGCATGGACCATGGTGCTATTAGCACCATGGTCCAACGCCTGGGTCGTAATGAGGCCCAATGACTGAGACAGCCCTGCCCGAAACTGGTATGAATCCAGTGTGGAGTGTTGAATGGTTGGGTACTTGTCCCAATACACATACATTGTTTGTTTGTTTGTTTGTTTGTTTATTTATTTGTATAGCGCTCCTGACCCAGGGGTATATGTGCGCTTTGAACATCAAGTTACAGGCAACGTTAGGGAACAATAGTACAGTAGTGAGGCATAGGTATAGTTGACAAGAAAGCAGTTAGTACATAGATAATAATAGGCTAACATAATAAAGGATACATTTGTACATTAGGTATGCATACACACATGGTTGGTTATTTGTTGAGTGACCAGGTGATGACCTTAGTTCTGAAGGGTTGGAAGGTGGGTGTGGATTTGATATCCAGTGGAATGGTATTCCATAGTTGTGAGGCTAGAGCTGGAAAGCTGGATCCACCAGCTCTTTTGGGGGAGTATTTGGGCACCGTCAGTTGTAATGTATTAGAGGATCTAGTGGTTCTGGTATTCTGTCTTAATGTAAATTTGTTAGTGAGATATGGCGGGGCTAGGTGGTTAAGAGCTTTGTAGGTGAGGCATATGGTTTTTAGGTCTATTTTTTGTTGGATGGAAAGCCATTTGCATGAAATTCTTGTAGCAGAGATGTGTTCTCTTCTGGGAATATTTAGGGCGGCACTGAGTGCGTTATTTTGTAGAACTTGCAATTTATTGATTAACGTTTTGTTGGCGCCTACATAAAGGCTATTACAGTAATCCAGTTTGGATTGAATGAGTGCTCTGGCTAGAGTGAGGCAGTTGTTGGGGGAGATCAGCGGTCTGCAGGGCCTAATTAGTTTACCAGTGTAGGCAGTGGCTGAGGCAGTCATATTGATTTGTTTGGCTAGGTTGGTATTCGTGTCTAGGTAGAAACCAAGGGTTTTTACACTCTTGACGATGGGGATGGTGTTGCCGTCAACTGTGAAGCTGGTGTAGCTGGGACAGAGTTTCCGGATGGTGTTGGGTGAGCCGACACGGAGCAGTTCGGTCTTGTCATCATTCAGGCAAAGGCCATGTGTGGCCATCCATGCCTGGATGATGGAGAAGACTTCATTGATCCAGTTGGCGTCCAAGTTGTAATTACCGGATAGGGTGAGGAGTATCTGGGTGTCATATGCGTAATTCGTGTAGGTGACGCCCAGATGGTCCAGCTTGTCGAATAGGGGCTTTGTAAATATATTATACAAAGTAGGTGAGACACAAGAACCTTGTGGGACACCGCAAGTAATGGGGATAGGGTTGGCTGCTGCTAGGGGTGAGAAGAACCGCATGGTCCTATTGTCCAGGAAGGATTGGATCCATGTGACCGCAGAGTGGGAGAAGTGTGCTGCCGATGACAAATGGTTGCACAGGATTTTATGGTCAACCAGGCCAAAGGCAGCAGAGAGGTCAAGGAGAAGAAGAATGGCAGCCTTACCTTTATCTTTGAGTTCGTCTATCTGGCACTTGAGATCAACAAGGGCCGTTTCTGTCCCGTGTTGTGGTCGAAGCCAGATTGGCGAGTTCCTAATAAATGGTTTGTCTCGAGGTAATCCTGGATTTGTAGATAGGCCACTCTGTCAAGAATTGTTTGTAAGAATGGGACGGTGGTAATGGGTCTATAATTCGTGGGTATGTCTGGGTCGAGGGTTGTTTTTTTTAGTAGTGGTAGGACCCAGGATTGTTTCAGATTACTAGGGACCGAGTTATTGGAGAATGACAGGTTTATTAATTTGGTAATGAAGGGGGAGAGATCCCTGATGCATCTTTTACGATCTTTGCGGGGCAACTGTCCCCCTTGCAATTCGAGGGTTTCAAAGATGCTATCATTTTTGGGTGTCTGGAGAGAAGTGAATGGCCTGAATGCACTATGCACATGATTGGATGCCTGCCTGCATGAATGCCCTTCTGACCGATTGGTTGCCTGAGTGTGACCCAGCAGAATGAATGGGAGATCAACTAGTATATCTGGGGGCCTCTCACTACTAGAATTCGTGTTCAGAAGCTGAAGTCCAAACTACAAAGAGTAACTGGAGTGAAACTGAAGCTTGTCCTTGAAGCCCTGCTGGAAGAGAGAGAAGAATTGCTGTTGCCTTTCTTCATCAATCTGAAAGCTGCTTTGTCTCCAAGGACTGACCCAGAGAGGACCTGGTAAGACTCCCTTTTCCCGAGCTACGAGGGACCATTGTGCACCAGCTGATCTTTGCCAAATCTCCCTGGTAGAAAGACCTATGACAGGCTGCCGACCGGACAGCCACGGAATACCAAAGAGAAGCGCCCGGACTGTTGTCTGCCACTGTCGACGACCGATGATGCCGACTGGAGCTGCCGTGCTCCCATTGCCTAAGAACTTTCGATTCACGGACGTGCTCGTCCGCATCGCTGCCCGCCTTAGCCTGCCGGAGAAGGCCAGGCCATCAACGCGCCGAGGAGCATCCGCCGGTGGGTTTCCCGCCACCCAAAGTCCACAGAGACGCTGACGACTCGACTCTCTTGCTGGGCCACAGTTGTTCATCTCTTTATGGTCCTGAACTATTGACACCGAGGTGCCCCGCACGCCTCTTCCTTGCAGGACGGTTACGCTTCCCCATCGACGAGCACCGCTAGGAAAGAAGCTGCCACTTCACTGTCGTAGTTCACCCTGTTCTCCTTTGGATGTTTGATGACCCGTGACTCCTGCCTTAAAGAGAGGGAACTCAAGAAGGGCCATCGATTCCCCGACGAGGAACGCTACAATGCCAGGTACTTTGGGGTTGCAGAACTATTGGAAAGTCTCTAGTGAACAATATATGGACTGGGCTTGTGATATATCTTTATTCTACAAGTTGCCCAGGAGGGGGATCTCCACACAGAACTGTGTCTAGGTATCAGGGCCAGTATTCTGCCACTTGTTCTAACCAGCTGCTTTCCTCTTATTGATTTGTGTGCCATTTAACCATACAGTTGATGCACTTTAAAGAGATCTAATAGTAATTGTGGTACCACGTAGAAATGTATATTTGCCATTATAGATAACCAAGTACAAAGTGAGTTATCGTGATATTGTACATAACCTTGAATATTAATTATATAAAGACTATGTTTTAACTAATACAGTGTGTGGACATTCCTTTGTGGGTGCTTGGGGACTACACTGTACTTAATAACCTGCCTGCATCACCTCCTGAGAAGCTAGGCCTTGATTGCTCGTCCATTGCTACCACAATAGAGAATCTTGGCTGGGGTCCTCTGTGCCTCTCCTCTACCATATAGAGAGCAGAAGTATATACACCCCCCCTCTGGTCTTTACAAATGGGCCGTTTTCTACTTACTGTTATTTATTCATTTTGCCATGTACTGCACTTTTCCCTCCCCCTCTACCCATGCACTTGCACGGTCTGAATGACACCTGGCCTAGTAGGATCGTTGTCTCTGTCTCCCCTCTGTTCCCCCTCTCTTGCCTCATCGCGCCTTGAAACACTTGTGTATAGGCGTGTTATAAATGCCATATCATATCATAGTAATATGGGATTGTAGAGTCAGATACAGGTTGGTGCTTGTATCCTTGTAGGAAGGGTGGGCTAGGTTATTCTGGGCCGTCGTAGGTTCAAATGGCGAAGAGGTGGAAGGAATCGAGTGGGTGTGATTAAGTTAGAGTCCAGGAGACTGTGAGGCATAGAAAGTGAGACCATGCGGATGGTCGGAATCATGGCATGTGTTGGCATATTAGTGGCATGGAGCCGGGCTTCGTAGTGGTGCTTGTCTAAGGCCAGGTGTGATAGGCCCCCGTGATCTATGACCAAGGTCTCATTGGTGTTGCACATTGAAGTGGTTCTCGTGGGAGCAACCAGGCAGCAGTATAGTAGGTGGTATTGAGGGGTCTCTGTGAATGCCACGACAATGTGCACACTGTAGCTATTGGGCAGTAAGCAGCAAGCAGGTATTTGTAACGCAGGGCAAGGTCAATAAGTTGGCAGTGGGGTGATAGTGAACCCAGTTCAGAGAGCACAGGCCTGTTGAGATAGCCGTGCAGTTAATGTAGGCGAGTAGGGTAGTCCAGGGGTGAGTATACAAACATTAACGTGGAGAAATGAATGTGCTAGTTTAGAGTACTAACTCTGACAAGTCGCTCATTCCAATAGATTTGGTACATGGTCATGTTAAGTACATAGATCAGCCATCAGCAAGGGATGCAATAACTACCATAATGCAAGCTTAGTGTGATCAAGTAGTGTAGTCTCTCAAATAATGAACGGAGCAGTAGATTAGCACTGACATAGTGAAGGCGACATGAATGGAACAAGTTAGTCACTCAGCAATAGGCACAGCAGCCAATCAGAAGTGTTAACATGAGGTAGACCAAATGTAGTCGAGTAATCTAGCCGCTAGAGCAAAAGGTGAGATCAGCAAATTGGCAATGACAGTGTGAGGAAAGCACAGCACGTATATGCACAATAGTGGCAAGGCAGTCGCATTAGCGCACATAACGTGAGGAAATCATTATATACACGGCAACGTAGACACTCAGATGAACAGAGTGGTTAATGGTCAGCAGGTGGCAGTCATTTGGTGTATAAGAAGCAGGGCATCTAATAGGAAGCATTTGGCACCAGTCAGGGTGAGGATTACTGTGTCTTAGTAATAGGTTAGCTTCTCCTGAAGGTAAGCGACCACGTAGCAAGTAGTGAGGCGAGGCAGTGGCTCTAGAGTTAAGGTTCCAAGAATCATGTATGGTATTTAAGATACAATCAATACATTCACTAATTGATGGTAAATCATGGAAATTGTTTCTACAGAGCGCCTAAACAGGAACCTGGTACTTTCTGTACCATGGTTGTCATGTTCTTTGGTTATTTGCCCACCCATTGTCTGTCCACGGCCATACTAATCCCTATGACCCCTTCCACCCACTACTTGATTTGCCCCCTACCCCACCCAAAACATATCCTTCTCGGATCTCTTTGCGTTCGCTTTATTAAGCAGTACTATCAAACTTTGCTCCTCTGTGTTATTTCTAAGCAGGCTGCTGAGAATTAATTACTTAATTGCAGTTGTACATGCACAACTTAAAAAAATAAACATGTCTTAACTGACTGCCAATGTTTATTTTAGTTTCCTTTCTGTTTCTTGCTTGCCACTCGCAGGATGCACCAAGCAATGCGTGGTACAGTCCACGTCGTGTTGACCCTGCTTAGGTTTGCTGTACATGTTGCACACATGGCAAATGGCAATTACAGTAATGCACCGTTCATAAAACAGTATATGACCTGTTGCAGCTTGCACTTACTTCAGTGCCAATGGTGCACCAAGTATCTGCAGCTTATGGGAGACATTGGGGGGGGGGGACTGCGAGGATGGGGGGGGGGGGTGCATGACCAATGTGAGCAGCTATTCCGTGCTCCTGGACAACTCGATTTGCCGAGACCCTTCAATAGCAGGCCATAGGCGGGCAGGGCTCTGGGTGGGCTAGAAGAAGGCAGTGTGAAAAGATTACATAAATGCAGCGTCTGTCACATCATCACTGGTAACATTTGGCTATCTGAGCATGCATGCGGAGAAGGGAGCAACTTGCCTCTCACTTACCTTTTGTATTAACAGTGGTTACTGAATATTGATTCTACTTTGTATTTGGATTATTCTTCCAGTCCCTCTGCACGCTCACAGACCACCCTGCTGCCTCTTCTAGTTCATCTCTGCCTGTTCTCTAATAAAAACACCTTCACCTCCAGCATCATGTCCACTTTTCTCTCATATCAAAGTATGGCTCATCGCTCACACCATTTTTAACACGCGCTATACACATTTAGCATTCATCCATGAACCCAATATTTCTCATTCTCTTGCCGGTCTGTCCCTATATCCCGCCATGTATCCACTCTGCAGTCAGTCATCCACTCATGATTTCAAAAAGGACACAAGACAGTAGCAGAGAAGATAAAATGCCCACGCATGTGGTCTGCAGTCAACATTTACACGTGACAGCTCAACCCTACACGTTTTAAAGATGTAACCATGCATGACGGCAGGGACGTCATTTCACCAAAATACCAGGGGTAGCAGAAGTAACACCCCACCTTGAAGTCACATCATGGGAAGCAATGGAACACAACCTTTTACTCCTTGACAAAACAGGAAGTGGCATTACATAGCATTGTCCCTAAGTACAGTACACTACGAAAAATATGGTTACAATATCACTATATTGTGATATGCATTTCATACAAGAATGGATCACCATATGTATCATTAATGTCAGTGTTACCAAATTACCAAATTACTGTGAATACTAGCAAACGTCCAAGGCCAAATGATAATGCTGTGTTATTATAAAGCACTTACACTGAAGCACTTTATATCGAACAAATATACATACAATATTACGCAACCTGTTTTGGTACTTATTTATCGACCTCGGAAGGATGAAAGGCTGAGTTGAGGTGTTTAAGAGCAGACTAAATGTTTTGGTTCTAAAATTCAAAAGAACTAAAGCAGGGGGACGCAGCTTCCCAGTTGTGGCAGCCAAAGGCTGGAATGCCCCTTTAGAGATCAGAGCAGACCCTTCCCACACCTCATTTTGTAGAAAACTCGAGGCCTGGCTCTTCACCTCCAATATATAGCCGTTGCTGCTTCAATATCCACAGTATATTTACTACACTATATTCCGCTGTAAATACGCCCATCTACTGTCACTTCTATTCTCTCTTCATCAGCCCAATACTTATGTGAATAAAATTGCACACGTAAATATCACTGATTATTTGACTTATGGTTCCTATGCATCTGTAAATTATCCTATGCCTGTAAATATGCCTATCATAATATATGCCAAACTTAAGTTTTTTATTGTTGAATGTACCACACTACCTGTTACAAGATAAGTTTTTTAATGTTGAATGTACCACATTACCAGTTTTCCAGCACCCAAATACCTACGGGTTCAGCACGCTCTATAAATGCTAAATAAATACATTAATAAATAAATAAATCAGTGACTCATGCCCTGATGTGTGCCTCAAATAAATAAATCAATCTTTAATGAATCTAGCAATTATTGTATAGCATTTTAGAAAGACACATTATTTGTTATTCATATCTTCTTATTTAGGGTTACTGCTGAAAGTGCTACACTTGTGGGACCACCGTTTTTTTTTTTTCTTTTTTTTTAAGAGGCCTGAACAAGAATGCAAGCCACTACAGAAACAAAAAGCCACATGGTGCTGGCCACAACCCAGCAGCTTACATTTAAAAAAAAATGCATATCTTTTTTAAAACATATTTTTTCAGGGGTAGCAAGGGAGACCACAGGGGTAGCAAGGGAGACCTCAGTGGTCGCAGCTGCAACCCCTGACAACCCACAAATGGTGTCCCTGCATGACCGTCATTGGAAAGGTTGGTGGGAATGAGTGAGGTGAGTGACTGCTCTGGGGAAAAGAAGGTAGGGGGTAACCAATGCAGTACAGTGATTAACATTCCAGGGCAAATAGTTATAAAACTATATCTCCACTACTAGTATCTCCTCATTCTCAGTCTTGCTAGCAGATATTGTATTATCTTAATTCTCGTCCTCATTTTTTCACTTCTCGACCCCCCTTCCAGCTTCATCTTCCTAATTCTTCCTAAATGTCCTCCCTCCTCACTCACTTACGCTCTAGTGTTTTGTCCTTTTCTCATTCTCCAACTGGACATATCTCAGAACCTTTCACTCTTTCTCTGCACCTGCTGTAATGATATGACATGATAAGTCATTCATTTTTTTTTTTTTAATATATTTTTATTTTATCTCAACCAAACAACATTACAACAAAACATAAATAAAACACTTCAAACAACAAAACCTAACGAACAAAAAGTAAGGCACTGCAATCCCCATCCCTCCCCCCTATGAGCCTGTAGAGTGTTCGCCATCAGTGTCCGTTCCGTGCAGTGGGGCCTCATCGCTCTCAAGTCCAGCCGAGGCTGATCCCACACCAAACAGCTCAGCTAACAACAACTTCCATGCCGTGAGAGAGCCTGTTTCTTCCCCATCCCCTGCCATACTGCCATCTTGCCACGCTGTCGTTTCGGCATCCGCCCATTTTTGGAGATCCCGCCACCAGACCTCCACTCGCGGCTTGTGACATTTCTTCCACTCCATGGCTATCCTACGTTTGGCAAGCACTTAGGCCAGATCTTTAAGTCTATCAACATGTCGAAGCTTACGCGCCCTGGGATACCCTCCCAGCAGACAAGCCCAAGCCGAATCCACCTTAAGTGTGATACCCCTCCCTGCCAGCCTCCGTGCCACTTCACCCCAGTAAGTTGCAATCACTGGGCACGCCCAGAACATATGTATCATGTCCGCATTCTCTTCGTTACACTTGGGGCACGCCTGGCGCCCACTACCTAGGAATTTGGAAATTCTAAGGGGGGTCATATATGCCCTGTGCGTAATATAGAGCTGTATCTGCTTGAACCTGGCGTTCCTCGATACCTTTTTGTGGTACCCCAGGGCGCGCTCCCACATCCCATCCGACATCGGGGCCCCCATCTCCGCTTCCCACTCCAGTCTCAGGTGCCCTAAATCCTTCCCAACCTTTGTCATCAACATCTCGTACAACCTAGAGACCTCGTGTCCGCCCTCTGATGCGTCATACATCGTCTCCAGCGTGGCATCCGGTTCATCGGCCAAAGTAGTTTCGGGCCACGTGCTCCGGACCTCCCGGACCACCCTGTGATATGTTACATATTGACCCCTGTGTAGTCCCGACCCTGCCTCCAGTTCATCGAACTCCATCAGGGTCCCATCCTGCCAGAAGTCGCCCATTGTAATCAATCCCACTGACTCCCAATACGTCCGGATAATAGTTCTCAGCTGCCCGTCCTCCTTTGCCAGGGCGATCAGAGGGAACTGCGGCATACACGGCGAGGGGTCACCCATCATCCGACAGGCACGCCGCCATATGTCCCTGCCAAGTGCCAGCATCTTAGGACGCTCTCTCATCCATGAGCCAGTCACCCAAATCACCTCCCGCAGATAGAAGGGGGAACAGTCTTTCCCTAGCAGCCTATGTTCGGGGGTCTCTTCACCTGAAAGCCACCTGGCCACATATTGCAGTTGCGCCGCGATATAATAGGCCTCAAAGTTCGGCAGCTTCACGCCACCTTTCTCGTAAGAGTTCTGCAATTTCCATAATGCGACCCTGTTGCGCGTGCCGTGCCACAGGAAATTCCTACACACGCTATGTAACCTAGCGAAAAACTTCCTAGGTATCATATACGGGATGTTATTAAAGTAATGCAGGAGCCTGGGCAGCACCACTATTTTAAGCATAGCTCCGCGACCCATCATTGCTAAAGGCAATCTTTCCCAGAACCTCATGCACCTCTCAATCTTTCCCACAGCTAGTTCAGTATTATACTTGTGTTCTTCCTCGGTCGTGTGATACACGTCAATGCCCAAGTACCGGAAGGAGCTTGTTGCCCACGGAATCCGCAGCACCGGCAACCTCTCCGCCGGTATCCCCACATAACTGCCCAGCGGGAATAATACGGATTTCTGAGGGTTAACCGCTATGCCGGACAACCAGGCGTACCTCTCCAATACCTCCAAGATATACTGCAAATTCTCTTCCGGATGTTTCAAGTATAACAGCATATCGTCTGCAACAGGGATATAAGATGGCACTCTCCTCCCACCTCTATGCCCACCGGATCATACTGCTACCCGAGGTAAACTGCTAAGGGTTCGAGGGCCAGTATGTACAACATTGGGGACCAAGGACATCCCTGCCTGGTACCTCTGCCTAACTGCCATCTGTCTGACACTACTGCACCCGTACGGACCCTAGCCAGAGGCGCACTATATAATAGCTCGGCCCACCTCATGTAGCATGGTCCCAGTCCGAACTGCCCCATAGCCGCCAGCAGCCATGGCCAACGGACGGAGTCGAACGCTTTAACCACGTCCAGCGCCACTATTGCCATTTCGCTGTCCTCACTGCCCCCCCATTCCACCACCCTGTGAAGGCACCTGTGATTGTGAGTAATATTCCTGTTCGGGACATAGCCCGTCTGGTCAGGATGGATCAGCTTGCCTATTACCCTCCGCATTCTGGCCGCCAGGACCGCTGTCAGGATCTTGCTGTCCTGGTTCAGCATCGGCAGGGGCCGGTAGGAGCCACAATCATGCCCCGGTTTATTGGGTTTGGGGAGCGGTACTATAATCGCCTCCCTGAGTGATTCCGGCAGCCGCCCCACCTCGAACGCTTCATTAAACATCTCCAGCATGGGCGGGAGCACCTCCTCCCCATACGCGTTATAAAATTCACTGGGGAACCCATCTGCACCTGGGGCCTTACAAGTGGGCAGCTGCCGCACAATCTCCTGCAGCTCCTCCAGAGTGATCGGAGCATCCATCTCCTCTCGCTCTTCGTCACTTATCTTGGGCAGGCCTATGTCTTCCTCTACCTCTTCCTCCACCTCTTCCTCTACCTCTATCTCCTCCCGGCTTCCCCTCTCTCGATCCTCATATAATGCTTGATAATATTCTGCGAATGCTCCATTCACCCCTTCCTGGGTGTCCTGCTCCACTCCCTTTTCAGTGATAACTGATCGGATTGGGGATCTTGGGGTCTCGCTCTTATACAGCCAAGCAAGAAGCCTGCCCGTCTTGTCTCCCCCGGCATGCAACCTCTCAATGTACTTCCTGTAATTCAGATTACAAAGCCTGTCCCAATGTTCTGCGCACCTCTGTTGCAGATTAATGACCTCCTCCATGTCCGTCCCCCCCTCCCCCAGCTCTCTCTCCAACTCAATCTCGGCTCTACGCAGATCTGCCAGGACTCCTCCCATTAATCCTTTGGATTTTGCAATGGCAACGCCCCTCATTACAACCTTAAAGGCCTCCCACAAAGTACCAGCCGACTTGACGCTGCCTGTGTTCGCTTCAAAATAAGCAACAATCTCCTCCCTCACTTCCTCTCTGAAGACTGGATCCCTGAGCGCTTCCGCCCTAAGGCGCCATGTTGGAATACGCGCACGTGGGGGACAAAGCTGCCAACGCATGACCAGGGGCGAGTGGTCCGAAAGGACTCTCGCCCTGTAGTCTATCTGGTCACACTCCGCGACAACGTCCGGAGTGGCGAAAAAGTAATCCAGCCTTGTGTGTAACTGGTGCGGGGCCGAGTAATGTGAATATTGCCTCACGCCAGGGTGTCTCGTCCTCCACACGTCTGCCAGGCCAAGGTCTACCAGCAGCGCCTGCAGTACCCTAGCCGCCGGGCTGGGCCTGTCCACCCTGTCATCTGACCTGTCCTCCTTGGGGTCTAGTACACAATTAAAGTCCCCTCCCCAAATCACAGGACCCCCCATCCCCTCACCCAGTCTAGTGGTCAGTGTCCTGAAGTATGTCACCGTGTCACGGTTGGGGGCATAGGTATTTATAACGCACACTACTTTATTTTCCACAAGCCCCCTTACCATGACCAGCCTCCCATCAGACTCCACAACCTCCCCAAGTAGCTTAAACGGGACATGTGGTGCAACCCAAATCAGCACACCTCTAGCATAGGCAGAATATGTAGATCCAACTACAGTCCCTCTCCACTTTCTCCCCACCAGTTCCAGTTTATCCCGTGTCAGATGTGTCTCCTGTAACAAGGCGATATCTATCTTTTGTCTTTTTAAGTACAACATGACCTTGTTACGCTTAAGGTAGCTGTTAAGCCCTCTAACGTTCCACGTTAGTATCCTAAGGCCCCCCATGATGCATCAGTAGCTCCCATCCCTCTCCCAGGTCCACTCGCCTCCCCTCTACCGCAAGGGCCCCCATCCCCAGTTTCTCTCCCAGGCTCATATAAAAAATGACCCACCCCACCCCCCTAACCCAACCAACTGCCCAGCTCCATCCCTGGATCTCAGGCATCCCTGTGTTCGGTTCTCTCTGGAACCCAAGTAGAGAACCCGACAGGGTGTCACCCCACACACCGTGACTAACCTAAACTCAAACTGGGGTACAAAGAACAGTCCCCGGAGGCTCCCCTCCCACACTACCGTATCCGCACACATGGACCATGTTTGGAAGTCCTAACGCATACACTACCATAACAAAGTCCCACCGACTATATTCCAGTCCCAATATACATCGCCCAACCGGGCCCGCAGCGTCACTTATCTCTTCCCGTTCCAACCGCCATCCGCTCATCTGGCTCTTGAGGACAATTTTGTGCATCGAGCCATTCCATGGCCTCCTCCGGAGTGTCAAAAAACAGTGTCTTAGTCTTAAAGAATATCTTCAATCTGGCCGGGTAAAGCAACACATACTTATACCCTGCTGCCCGCAATCGCCTCTTGACCGCCCCAAAGTTCATGCGACTACGCTGCACTTGCAGGGTGTAGTCGGGGTAAGCAGTGATGGTCGCCTCTCCTCGCTGTATGGTACCCCCTTACGAAAGTGCTCAAGGATCCTTTCCCGGTCCCGATAGTTAAGGATCTTGGCGATCACAGGCCTAGGTGGGTTCCCCGGCGGTTGTCTTCTGTTCAAGGCCCTATGCGCCCTCTCCACTGCAAACCCCTGCGACAGGGCTCCCCCAGTGATCTCCTGCAGCAGCAAGTTCTCGATAAACTCCGTGGGGTTCTGGCCTTCAGCCCCCTCCGGCAGGCCCACGATGCGAACGTTATTTCTCCGAGCGCGTCCTTCCGCCTCTTCGGCCCTACTTTCCAAGTTACTCACCCGCTGCACCAGGGCCTGGATATCGCTCTTATATGCAGTGCAGTCCACCACAGTTGGGCCCATCTCCTTTTCCAGAGTTTCCGTGCGCTCAGCAAGGGCTCGTACATCCTGCCTCAGGAGGTTCACGTCCTCCTGCACCGCCCCGACCTGTAGTTCCAACGCAGTTTTCAATTCGACCACAGCATGTTGGAGCTTGGTCTCCCACGTCGCCTTCAGGTCCGCGATCGCAGCGAGGACCTCTTGGTTCGCACCCCCGGCGGCCATCTCCTTGGTCTGAGCTTTATCCCTGCTCCTGGCACCTTCCAGGCCGGGCGACGTCTTGGCGTATTCGTCGAGCGTAGGCTGCTTATTCTTCGCCCTCAGAGGTTTGCTCGACATATCTCCAGTCAGGAGCGTCCTTCTGGCCGCGCTCCGGTCCAGGCCAGGGAGGCACCGTGCCCATACACCACGACTCAGTTGAGAGTCCCAGCTCGCCCCACAGCCTCAGGCACCGCTGTTGTACGGCGCACCCCCAGATGGGCCAGGTCGCGCTGCCCCCTTTGTTCCGCTGAGAGGGCGCACGTATGCTGTGGTCCCAATCTACCGCTCCTTTGTCCCCTCGTCAAGCGGCGGCGGCCATTTTGTCGTCAATCGTGATCTCGCCACCAGTGCTTCATTCGGCTCTTAAGTACACATGCGCACCACGAACCCGTGTAAAAATGTGTCCTCGCGTGCAGCCGGACTTCACGTTCACAGTCTTCCCACTTTCTGCCAAATCACAGCGGTCCTTGCGCAGTATCAGTCGGATTATGTACGGATCAGCGGGAGCTCCCGTACAGGCACGTCCTTTCACATGGCTTCCAAGCCATGCCCCCCATGATGATAAGTCATTCATAACGTGGCTGTACACAAGTGTTTCTAGGCGCAACAAGACAAGGGAGGGAAGACAGAGGCAGGACAAGACAAACAATCTTACTAGGCCATGTGTCATTAAGATTGTGCAAGTGTGAGAACGATAAGTGCAAGGGGAAGGGGGATTAGTGCAAAGGAGAGGGAAAGGGGAAACAGGGTAGCATTGCTCAGAGTAACTGCAACCAGGGCAGCACAGAATAAGTGCCAGGAGGCAAGGGACTGTATAGGTTACAGTTACAGCCCCTAAATGCATGGTAGGCCAGGAGGAAGTGCAGAGGAGACTGATCAAGAAAGAGCCTGGTACCCAGTGAGACCCTGAGGGTAGCCAAGCAACCAGTCGGTGCAGAAGACAGGTAGGTCAGGGAGGTCAGAAGAGGAGAAAATTTAAGTTTTGAGCTGCTTGCGGAACTTCAGGTGGGTCGGCTCCAGTTTGACAGATGCAGGCAGACCATTGCAGAGTGAGGCACCTGCAAAGGAGAAAGATCTACCCCCACTCTCTGCCTGGAGAAGTGTCTAATCCTTAGAGAGTTGGAGGTAGCTGAGCGAAGGGTTCAAGAAGGAAGGTATTTAGGAAGAGAGCATCGGATGTAGTGCGGGCCCCGGCTCCAGAAAGCCTTGTGGAAAATGTAAAGGGTCTTGAACCTTATCCTTGCAGCCACCGGGAGCCAGTGGAGATATTTCAGGGCTGGAGAAATATGGTCCCTGTGCTTGAGGCCAAGGATAAGTCTTGCATAGTTCTGGATTAGTTGCAGAGGGCAGAGAGTATCGGAAGTCAGATTGAGAACAATGCTGTTTCAGTAGAAAACCAGGGCTCTGGAGACAGTGAGCTTCTGGGGAAAGGTGAAGAAGGGGAGAAGATGAAGCTGTTTGTGGGACTTCTTGGCGATGTCTGAGATGTGAGGAGAGAAAGATAGAGTGGAGTCGAAGATGGCACCAAAGTTTTTTGCCTCACTGGAAGGTGAGGTTAGAGGGCCCAAGGAGGGCAGTCAAAGTGAGAGAGGGAAAGCAGAAGCAGGGGTCCCAATGGGAAGGATCTCCATCTTACTGGCATTAATGCAGAGATCGTTGGAGGCACACCAATCCTGAATTGCGAATAGACAATCAGGAATTAGCGAGAGAGGAGAGGAAGTTGAGGGGAGTTGAAAGGAGAGATGAGTGCAATCCATATAACACTGAAAGTTTGAGAAAGTAGAGAACAGTTGGCGCAAAGGGGCCAAGTAGAGATTGAAAAAATGGGGTGAGCTGATAGAGCCCTGGGCAAAGCTACAGGTAGAGAGAGAGGTAGCGAAGATAAAGGAACCAAGTTGGACCTGGGAGGGGCAGCCCAAGAGGAAGAAGGACAGCCACTCCAGTGTCTGTTCCATAATGCCCAGGTTCTCACGGAGTCGATTGATCAGGTTGGCATGGTTTACTGTGTCAAAGGCAGAGGAAAGATCATGGAGGATGATGTCAGAAGGAATCCTGGAATCAAGGACCGAGAGCAGTTCTTCCAGGTGTTCAGGAGAACAGTTTCCATGCCTCTGGCAGCTCTGAAGCCAGACTGAGGGTCATGTAGACACCAAACAGATTCAGTGTGGAGAGTAAGCTTGGAGATGGCCAGCTTTTCCAGGAGTTTACCATGGAAAGAGGTGATAGAGATCAGGAAATAGTTAGCCAGACAGGTACGATCGGCAGAAGGCTTCTTGAGGAGGGCTGCACAAGGGAGTGCTTGAGGAGAGAGGGCAAAGTTATAGTGGCGAAAGAGTGAATACAGAAATTGGCCAAGGCTGGAACGAGGGTGTAAATATGGTACTTGATGGTTATGGAGGCGCATTGGAGCACTTATTTGGATGAGACTATCATAGATCGGACTTGTATAGAGACATCATCAGGTGTTGTTAGAGAGAAAGAGGTGAAAGGAAGACAGTGGGGAGAGTTCACCAAAGGGGTGATGAGAGAGGAAGAGCGAGAGGAAGATGAGATCGAGGTCAGGATGTCTTGAGTTTTAAAGGTGATGTGAGGGGCCTGAGCTGTACAGAGGGCCTGAGAGGGAACAGGAGAGGTAGACACTGCAGCAGGATTGGCCAGTTCCTTGCAGATTTTAAAGACTTTGACCGTGTTGTTAGAGGCCGTAGCGACGTAGGCTTGAATGTGGGCTTTCTTCTTGGACTTCTTAGCCACAGCCTTTTTCTGTCTCTTTCTAGTATGTCAATTTCTTTATTTATAATTTCATTATACTGATCTTTGCCCCCAGCCCCAGTGCCTAATTTGCTCTTCAACCCTCCTTGCTCACGTTTTAAACCTGTTCTGTTTCCTCTTATCAGGCTCTCTCTTTCACTTTCATCTCTTCTTATCCTGTCCTCTTGCCATTTTGCTTAACTCACAGCTCCAGGATCCCTTAAATCGCCCTTCCTGATGTTAATCATTCATTTTTTCTAGCCACCCTTCTCTTTGTCTTCCCCCTCTTCTTTTTTTCCCACCTCGTTTCTACCTGTACAGAGAGAAAAGTGGGTGAACTAGTCACGCAAGTTCATCTTCATTCAGCCACTAGAAATGCTTAGGCAGCTCTGTCACTTAATGCATGTGTTGCAGAGATTCATAAATCCACTTTCTCATCAAATCCCTCTATTCCACACTCTGCTGCTAGTGATGCTAGCACCTCCTTCCTTGCTAAAGAGGTTGTGTATAGAGTGCAATGTTTTGCTTGTAAGGTGTGAGCAGAGGAGTACAGCTGCCACCTGTCTGTAGGTGTAACTCTTGCAAAGTAACATAGATTCTGTTTGGGTAATAAGCATACCCCTGCCTCCCCCTCTTTAGGAAGTGCTACAATGGCAATATAATGAATGTACGAAGTCAAGTGTGAGCCACACGGGGAGTACACAACGATAGTCTTTTCGCACAGCCAATGACCTCTTCCTGTGCAGGCCCGTGTGTACAGAAACTGCCCCTCAATGCCGCACTGGTATCACTTCTTAGAACAGCACACAATGTCACTGCACTACACACTGATAGCACTTACACTGTAGGCAACACTGTGCACTGAAACAGCAACATTTTACACTGAAAATTGTGAGCACACAGCCACTTCACACTAACAACACTGATGCATTCAGAAACCCCTGAAAGCACCTGTCAGCCTATTGACAAAGTTATTTTTAGTGCATGATAAACACAGTTCTAATTCCAAGTGGGCCTATTTTTTAAGAGATTTCCAAAATAGCACTATGCCAGCAACATAAAAGGTTGATGAATTGAATAGTTAATTTGACCAACGAGTGCACCTATTAAGGTGGTCGTGGTGGAATCCATGATGAAGCAGTATTAAAACAATAATTGAATATAATGTATTTAGTACATTCCAATGAACATTGAATGGTATTGCGTATTACTTCAAATATGATAAGCTAAAATACAGAGGGAGTGTAGGTTTGATTGTATCTGACTGTGAGGCACAATGTGATTCCTGGTAGGTACTAGAATGCCTACACAGGGCTGCCCCTGTAACCCAGCACTGGTCTGAGCACAAACACTACATACTTCACCAGAATATGTGCTGCTTCCTGAATCCTGAACTGCTCAAAGCTCCTCGATTGTATTGGTCCCTTTACCAACAGTCATTCTTTATTTATTTATTTTTACTAAACCTGAAGGCATTAAGTCACTGGTTATAGATTGAGACAGAGGGCTAAAGGCATCTGAGCATCGTTGTCTTATTCAATTAGCTTAGCTGGTAAAAAGTAGAGTCTTGAGGTGTTCCCTGAAGGTCCAGTATGATTGCTGAGATCTGAGGTGGGGTGGTAGAGCGTTCCAGTAGTTAGCATCAGTTACTGGGAAACTGGTGCCACCGGTTTTGGTTCTTTTCAATCTTGGAACGGTGAGTAGGGCTGTGTAGGCTGATCATGTAAGTCTAACCGAATGGGATTTAGAAAATTCTTAGGACAGATACCTAGGTGCTATGTTTGAAAGATAGTTGTGCGTGATGGCAAGTGATTTAGTGATTTTGCACTCTCCGAAGAAGCCAGTGAAGAGCTTTTTCTTGCTGCTGAGATGTGATCACGCTTGGAGATGTTGAGCGCTGCTCTGAATAGTGTGTAGTCTTTTGATGTTGTGAGACAGGAATGATCTGCAAGCTTCAATTAATTTGGAGGTGTGGGCCGCCGAAGAGACCAAAGCATTGACCTACCTGGAGAGAGAGAGAGATGGGAGTCTAGGTAGACACCTGTAGCGTGGCTTCTGCCAGCAAGGTTGCACGTGCCTCCCTCAGCTGACGTGCTGAGAATTTGGGGAGCAGAACATGTTAAGCGAGCAGAGAAGGTTGGAAGACGGTCAAAGGCTGGCGGGACTCTGTGACCTATTAACTTAAATAAATCCCGTACATACCTCCACATTTAGTCTCAATGACCCTCAATCACTACAACGCCCAAGGTTTACATGCTGCTAGAGACTCGGATGCAAAAGCCCTCAATGGTGAAGGATTTGTAGGGAGGACAGAGTTTCTTGAGCATGGAGAATTATCCTACAAATAGGATCTCCATCTTTTCATCATTGAGACAGAGATGATGGGCAGCCATCCATGTCTGGATGGTGTGATATATGAAGTGGTTGAAGTGGATGCAGTGGGCGGAAGTGGTTGGGAGTGGTGTTAGGGAGAATTCTCAAGAATGTGCTAATTTCCTGAGCTGCAGTCTTTGTTGGCAGAAGGTGGACCCTGTAGGGCAGACTTCAGAAGAGGTCAAAGAGAGTGTCCTACTCTTAAAGGTCTTCACCAACAGGCAGCTTCCCAGCTGGATGGGCAAGAGCCAGGGAAGAATAGGTTATACTGGGAAGATGGCCTCTTCTACAGTGAACCAACTGAGTCTATCCCAGGGGACTATGGAAGACGTGTACTGTCTCTTGAAAGCAGACTTCAGTTCCTACAGTTAGCCCATGAGATACATTTGGCTGGTCACTTAAGTTTTAAGAAGACCAAGGAAAGGCTCTCTTTATATTTCTACAGGCCTAAGTCGGGGTCTGAAGCAGATAAATTATGTAGGAGCTGTAATAATTGCCAAACCTCTGGTAAGAGTGGAGCCAAGAATGTGGCTCCCTTGGTGCCTCTCCCAGTGACGGGAGTCCCTTTTGAGAGGGTAGCAATCAACATTGTTGGTCCCTTATACCCTCCAACATTTTCAGGAAACATGTTTATCCTGGTTGTAGTAGACCATGCTACTAGATATCCTGAAGCCATACCTATGAGGACTGTTACAGCTCAGGCTGTGGCTAAGGCCTGTAAGGGCATATATATTTTATTGCAAAATGTAGTGGCATTTTGATGCCAGCAGTAATACGGCACAGTATAACATGTAAATATGTTGTTGGTGGCATGTAAGGTACAGGTTTTATAACACAGCCAAGCCCAACTTGAAACTGCAGAGAATGAAATGCATGCATAGAAAAGCTTCGTTCTGCCAGGCCAAATATTGAAGTGCACCTATTATTTTTTTTGATGCCTTATACATGGAGACTACATTAATCATATAACTGACTAACTGACTAACTTAATTACCTTGCTAAATACTAATTCTAACCTCCATAACATCATAATGTAGTCTCATGTGTAAAATGAGGTGAAAAAACATGTTTTGGTGACACTACTGAAATGCATTTTAAATGCACACCGGTGCTTTTTTTTCCTTCTGTGTTAGCATGTGGAGAGCAGAGGGAAAGAGGCAGCAGGAAACAGAATGACACATTTATTCAGGGAGGCCTAAAGCCCTCATTGTTCTAAACATGAGGGTTGATACAGCATGCATTCTTGTTAATCTGATTGAGAGAATTATAGGAAGACATGCCACGTTAAAAAAAATGGGAAGGATCTGAGTTTTGCTAATGGCAAAAATTGCAGAGAGGAATTAGTTCGGGCTGAACTGTGAAAGCTGACAGAATTCCAAAATGGTTAGAGCATTGGCTACGAGAGATATCTCGCGAGCGCTTCCCACACAAGATTTACGGGGGCTTTTCACGCTGACTGGGCCTGCCTTTGCGAGTGGAGCAAGGTCGTGCTGAGAACTTCAAAGAAGTGCCCATCTTGGTAAGATTTGTGCCAAGTGAGGATAATTTGAACGCTGTATGTTTGGCTTAGGTTTATTACAGTGTAGAAAGGTTAGGAAGCCACTGCATGTTTATTTTTGTCAATTTCAGAATGTGGGAATATTAAACTATGTTTCAAATAGACCTGCCAGTTCTGCTTTGTTTTCTTTTTGTATTACAGAGACTGCTGTAAATAACCATGGTAAGACTTGATGACATGTATATGTAATTCAATATAATGAGTACCTATGAAAACAAAGGGGAGGCTCATATTAGTGCAGTAGCACATATGCCAACTTATCAACGCAAGTAAAGTAACAGATAAGAGAATGTTTGGTGCTGTATGATGAATGCCCTTTTCTTGCATGCTGATGGGAAAGGTCCTGATTCATAGATTACTGGATGTAAAAAAGCCAGTGATACTTTATGACATAGATTACTGGATGTAAATAAGCCAGTGATATTTTGTGACATATAGATTACTGGATGTATATAAGCCAGTGATACCAGCCACAACCTATAGGTGGCGCTCTAAATAAAATCATTGGGTTTCTATCAAATGCATAGGTCTTGAGCTCTCTACAGACAACTAGGAGGTATTCTAATAGAAAGGAAAGTTTGTTTTATGATGGGGTTATAGTATAAGGAAGAAAACCATGCTCACCACAAAATACCGCAAAACAAAATACCACTAAATTACCACCAATATAAGCTAACAATGTATGATCATTAACATAATATGAGGCCAAACCCAATCTAAATGCAAGACTAATTTACCACCAAATTACCACCAATATTTTTACGGTAAGAAAATACGCAAAATCCCAAATGTACCCCAATAAGACTAAATATCTTACATATAATGGTGTGTTGGCCAGGAAAGTGGCTGTAGAGCACCTACTGGGAATGGCAAGTGTGTCTAACACTACCATACGTGCATTAAAGGGAACCCATTTCATGATAGCAGTGTGACACTAGAAGTGAATCTGAGAATGTCTCAAATGGAGGCCACATTCCCAGTGCAATATCTGGAGGCAAAGTTATATGCACATGGAACATGGTCATCAAATAATGCCACAGAGTGGCATGACCGTATCTATGGTGAAGTGCAGAAAGAAACATTGCATAGCATTTTTGCAGAAGGTAGCATAATCCAGGTCTGTCTTTTGAGATTATTAAATGCTGCTGATAAACATGCAGAGAAAGATTGTCTGATACGGCTATGTGCCAAGACATAGTTAATTTTAAATATATCTCTGCAAATGCAAGAAAATGATGCCAAACTGATTATCAGATTAAAAGTTGAACTGGATGGAGCTAGTAAACAAGAGGAAAAGTTAACAGCAGAACTAGAGGTATGTCTAAAGGACATGCATTCAAAATGTAAAGATCTCGACACTCAATTGTCCCAAAGAAAGAAACAGTTTGAGGATAGTGAGCAAGTATTAAAACCCTTGAATGGGTTGGTAGATCATATTAGACAAGATAAATATGAGGTTATTTTGGAAATGCAGATTTTACAAAAAGAACATTTTGAGAAAGAAAGTGATCTTCAAAATGCTGAACAAGAGATAGTTAAAATGTTTCAAGAAAGAGACGAAAGAGACAAATAATTCATTGAATTCCAAATGCAAAGGAGCGATATGCAAAGTGTGATTAATAAGATGAGTGATGAAAACAATTATTTGCATAAGGAGGCAGATAGGCTCCTTAAAAAGTGCAAGGTTTTGGAACAACAAATATGCATTTCCAGGTCTCAGGACAAACGACAGGGCACCATATTCAATGGAGTCGAGGTGAATTCTCTTTCTACACAGAGAACTAGTGCCCCAGTGTCTGGGCCAGTGACTGAACTTGGTTGCAGCACCCTTGGCAGATTTGACACCCCCATTGGGGGCCGCCACCAATCACATATGTCTGAAACAAGGATTGAATCACAAAGTAGTGAGATCCCATGCATAGCAACAAGTAGCCCTATCAAAATAATGAAATCAATCAAGGCTCTGATCAAACCATTCTAAAAAGGAGGGGAGTGCTGTATAGAGGACCACTTAGAAGCAGTGCACAATATATGCACAATATATTTAAAGCCCTCCAGATACCTAATTAACAATACAGACAATACTTTCACTTAACTCTGGACGCTTCCACAGCCAGTAAATGAACAGCAGAACATGACATGGGCAGAGTTTGAAAAAGAGATTAGATGTAATCTTTCTCCATTCCAGTCATTACAGTAGGCAAAGAAAGTTGCTTTCACAATTACACCTGGGACAATTACTTCCCCTTGCCAGTTTTTACGAGATTTAAAAAGTGCTTTTTCTTGCTTTGATGTATCTTTGGACCCCAATTCCAATTCCAATGAGGTTAAAACTGCCTACTTCTATGGGTTGCAGAAGGACATCATATCACAGTTAGTCTGCAAATTTGATTGTGACAAGTCCCTTGAGTGGATTTTGCACCAAAGTACAAAACTATATGAAGTGCTATACTATCAGGGTAGAAAGAGTGATAAAATGAAAGATACTATAGTGATGGAGATCAGGTCAGCTAAAATGTCACTTGAGTCTGTTCAAACTCCAGGCAAGAATAATGTGACACCTGAACAAAGGGGTAATCAACAGAGGTTGTCATTCCCTGCACCGATGTTTCAATCACATGATCCTAATAATAGGGAGAGCTACATTAGCCCTAGGTACTTAGGAGACAGACCCCGGGCAGGATATCGACCTGATATGTCAGGTATGAACAATATTCAGAGACAAAGCCAGGATACAAGAAATAACAGTCCTTACCAGACATTGGGGACACAGAGCAGATTTGACCCCAACACCATGATCTATGGTAATCAGGATAGACCCCGATATGTGGATCGATTTACTGAACATGGGAATTATCATAGGGGACAATACTCACAAAATTAGAGACAGGACATGGGGCAGAGTATGAATTATGCCCCACGTCAATACAATCAATCACCGCCACCGGAGGACTACACCCAAAGTATAGGTGCACCCCGCTCCCCGTCCCACATGAATCAAGAATTCTGAAACAACCCCAATATAAACTATTCTCCTGAGAGATATCAGAATAGATTCAATTAGGGGGAAAACAACCAATATCGACATAGGCTGCAGAGAGAAGATTCTAGAGAGATGGAAAGATTCCAGTGTCTCGAGGCCCACATGAAAATGTTGGCTGAGCAAATAGGAAAACTATGTACAGTTCAAAAACAGTCATCAAAGGAGGGGGCAGAAGGCCATAGCAATGACATGGTGGTTTCAGATAATAAGTGACTAAATATTCATGATACCTGCAATGATAAAAAGACAGATTGCCCTGATTTGATTTTGCATAATGACTCTGAGATGCTTAATGATTTAAAAAGGAAAACATTGGCAAATGAACATGTGACAGAAATTGCAAATAGATCAAAAAAGAAGTTCGGTTTAACCTGGAGTTAAATCAAACGTTGGAGATTGCCACAAATGAAAAAGGGAAACTTGAAATTCCAGAATAACAAAGGGACAGATTTAAGAAAGACAACTCATGCATGGGTAATACGATTGAACAGGGAGTAAGTGGGGATGTTAGAACACTCTGACTAGACAATCAAAACACTAACAAAATACAGGCAGGAAGAATAAGTACTCAAAAGGAGGGCACAGATTAGTCACCTGAAGAGTTATTTGAGCCACAGATTTTTGAGGAAGTTAAAAGGTTGGTACCATGTCAAACACCCACAAATGCCCAGAGATAGAAAATGACAAATTTCCAAGTGATGTTTCTATGCATATTCAGTTGGAGGATTGTAGTTTGAACTCTGATGATTCCTGGATGGAAGGGCGAACAATGGCCACACTCCAAAGGATCTCTGAATATGTGGAAATGAGTAAGGTTTCTCAAACGAAAATGGATAAAAAGGAGGGAAAAATGTCTTTTCATTTACCAATGTACTTAGCCAAAAGCGAAAAAGGTCTGAGAAAAGTCAATCCTGAAATTAGTAAGAATTCACACTTTTTGTGTGTGTTAGAGGAAGTTGAAGACCGATATGATGCTCCTATTACTGTGGAAGAGAAATGCAATACATTTGCATGATTGACACAGGCGCACAGGCCACAATTATGTCCAAAGAATTGGTAAAAAGTATCAATGAAGGGAGATCTCTACAGATCCAGATCACAGTGAGGCAGAGTGAAGGCCCAGTGCATAACCTTAACGGTGAGGAGGTGCCTATTGTGGGTGTCACTGAGGTTGACATAAAGATAGGAACACACAGAATGAAACAGGAAGTATTGACCACATCTATTTGTGAATTTCCATTCCTGATGGGAACAAATTGCTTGAAAAGATTGTCTCCCCTCATAGATGGGGTAAATGGGGTACTGTGGTCTTTAACCAAAAAACCATTAAGACCTAGGAAAATAAAATCACAAAACAACAGTATAAATTAATACCACACTGTTGATAAAAACAAATGATGCAGTAGATGTATACCTACAGAATAGCTGTGTGCCTAGTGTCACTGTCATTTTGATGTGTCAGGATAAAATGCAAAATGAAAAAGAAAAACAATCTGTGAAGATTCATTTGGATCCCATGAAGGAATGGCAAACTGAAATAGATGAACACACATTGTGCTTCTATTTAAAAGAGAAGAAATGCAAACAGAATACTATTCCTAAAACAGACACAGAAAACCACATTACCACCCTTGCTGAAATACACATGGAAGATGAGCAGCCATGGGTTCAGATTGGTATAAATGACCATTCGAAAGTGATTAAAGCTACCTTGCCGCCTGAACAGGAAAGGAGCTTTATTAATGAGAAATTATTGCAGAAAATAATTGAGAGGGAGGAGATCCCAAAATTTAGAATTAAAAACCAATATGTCCCTGGTATGGACAACCCAGATTTTGAACATCGAATTGCAGGAAGGTGCATGTTAAAGATTAATATTGGACAAAAAACTATCTACCACAATGTGTGGATAGTGAGCGGAACACAAAATGATTTTTACATGGGCAATGATATCATGCACAAAATGTGTATGGTTTTAGATTTACTTAACCAAAAAATAAGGTCCCGAATTTGAAGACAAGAGGAAGGCTTATCATTGTGCAAAACTGGTTGCATATGCAATTGGATTACAGGTGAAGAAGGATATTACTATTCCTGCATTCACCAAGCAGATTGCTATAACACTAAAGTGCAAGAATGGATAGCAAATGAAAGATTCTGATGCATTTGTGTGCTTGAATGAATCCATGAAATAGCAGGGCCTGGATTATGAATACACCCCATTGATAGATTTTGGAGAAGGGTCTGTCAAAATTATGGTGAACAATAAAGGGTGTCAGGATATTCATTTAGAAGAGAATTCCTCATTAGGAATGGCCATACAAAAATCACATTATACTGCAGATTTCAATAACATGGTGAATGGAAATATCCCTGAGAGATATATAGATGCACAGGGTGTGTTGCCAGAATATCTGGATTCTCAACCCAAAGGGATTTTTAAAATTCAGTCTTTGTATCCTTATGATTCCAATGAGACAGTGTGCTGTCACCAAGATAATTGTATAGTATTTGACTTAAATGAAAATGAAATAGAAAATCAGCACATTGAAGTGGAGGCTGATATGCCAAAATATTTAAAAGTGGCAGCTTTACAGAGGGATACAGCCTCACAGTTGGAAGAAAGCACAGAGATTCCTCCATTGGAGGATTTCCCAGAAATTTCAAAGATGGTAGAGGAGCAGAGTTTGTTAGCGAAGAGGATAAAAATGAATTGAGAAAAATATTTATGGAATGTAAAGATATTTTTCCTAAAGATGCACACAAAGGGTGTGGTAGAAATCCAGTATTTGTGCACCAATATCGGTTACCACTTGCATGTTTAGAGTCATTGGCAGAGATAATAAAAAAGGTGGAGTCTAGGGGAATTATTAGGCCCATTCATAGCACCTCCATAGCATCTGTGTGCAGATTTGAGAGAGTTAAAAAAAAGAGAGCCAGTGTCCAGATGGCCACTGCCATTCATTGATCAAGGCCTTGCTCAGGTGCATGGGTCAAAGGTGTTTACTACCTTGGGTCTCACATCTGGATATTTGTGAGTGCCACTGGCAGAGGATATTCAGAATTTGTTTTCATTTTCATTTGATAAAACGCAATACGCATGGGCTAGAACACCATTCGGGTAAATCAATAGTGGGAGCAAATTTGGCATATTTTTGACAAAGGCTATGTCTGATGCAGCGGAAAGAGTCGCTATAGTTTATGTGAATGATGTCCTGATAAAAAATGAAAACTTAAAAAGCCATTTTGATGAAATTAGACATGTACTTGCCCAATTGCAAAAGGCGGGTGCCAATGTAGCTTTACAGAAAGCACAATGGTGCAAGAAAAAGATGAATTTCCTAGGCCACGAAGTAACTGAACATGGGCTAAATCCACAAAAGAAAAAGGTGGAGGCCATACAGAAATTGAAAGATCCTAGAAATGTGAAAAGTTTAAACGTTTATTAGGAATGACAGGATATAACAGGACATTTATTGAACATTATGCTGAAATTACTCAACCATTAACTAAACTATTGAAGCTGAATACGCCCTGGAAATGGGAAAAGGAGCAATCTGAGGCAGTTGCTAAATTAAAGGAATGTCTCATGAAGGCACCATGTTTAGCATATCCAATAAAAAACAGAGATTTCATTATAGAAATAGGTTCCACTGAACATTGTATGTCAGCAGTGTTATCTCAAAAACATGATTGAAACCACAAAACCATTGCTTATGCAAGCAAGGCATTTTCTCAAGTTGAAATTAAATTCAGTGAATGTGAAAAGGCCCTTTTGACCACTGCGTGTGCGTTGCAGCATTTCCGCCCCATTGTTCAAGGAGAAAAGGTAATCATCGAGACAAATCATCAACCATTGCAGTTTTTACAGAGTAAAAAGATTAGGTCAGGCAACCTAGCACAGTCCAGAATTACTTCATGGACATTGGCATTGCAAGGCTTTCCTGTAGAAGTGAGGTATGGCCAGAATAAAGAGAACCCAGTTGCTCAAGGATTAGCAGATTTACATGAGTGTGCAGCTGAATGTGTATCAGACGAAGTAGAGGTGGAATCTAATTTGCAGGAGTTTGAACAATCACCACACAAAGCTTTTGATGAAAAGACTTGCAAGGATTTACCAACTGTATATGTTGACAGTTGTGCTTTTCATATTGAAACTGACAATAATAAACAGTTGGTATCAGGAATAGGAAGTGTCTCGTTGAAATGTGAAGGCATTCCTACTATAGGGATGGGGATTGGGGCTAGGAGTAATCAGGTAGTGGAATTGGCAGCTATTTATAAAGCAATTACTACTGCAGTTGATAATAAATTCAGTGAAATTGTCCTGGGGACTGATTCTAATTATGCACGAAATAGTTTTGTAGAGTATTTGCCTGGCTGGTAAACAAGAGGCATGCTTACATATAATAAAAAAACCTGTCAAACATGGAAAAATGATAGAGGCTATGGACAAATTAGTGTGTCAGAGAATGATTTAAGAATATACTGGAGGAAAATTCATGGACATGTAAAAACTCCAGGAGAAGATAAGGAGGGAAATGATAAAGCAGATCATTTAGCCAAAATTGGGGCTGTGATGGGACAGTTGCTATCCATTGAACACTTAATTGGTGAAATACAGATAGATGCAGTTACACGCTCTAAGGCTCCAAAAGAGGCAGAACAACCAGTAGTGCAATGGAGTTATGATACAGCAGATCAAGGATTATTTAATTAAGAGCAAAAAGATGATCCAATATTGGGGAACTATTATAATTATTTAATAGATCCCGAACAAAATCCTTTTACTTTGAATGATTGTACAGGAAAAGAGGAGTTGAGGGTATTATTAAAGAATAAAAAATGAATTAGACTACAGAATGGACTCATGATCAGGGAATCCATAACAGGACAAATACAGTGGGTGGTACCCTTTTCATTCAGAGGGCTAATGCTACACCATGCACAGGATGCAATAACTGCAGGACACAGAGGTTCACAAAAGACTTTAGAGATACTGAAAGATTATGCTTACTGGCCACATATTTCCCAAGATGTGGAATTATGTACTAGGGGGTGCCTTGTATGTCCCCAATTTAAACCCGCTTCACCAATGAATAGAGCTCCACTGATGAAAAGCAGCTTAACCCTTCCATGGTCAGATTTTCAAATTGACTATGTAGGGCCTGTAAAAAGGTCGAGTAGGGGGAACCATTATATTTTGAGCGTGGTTTGTTTGATGTTGAAATGGATAGAGTGTATTCGTGCACCAGATTGTAGTGTGCAAACTGCAGCTACATTTTTGGTAAATCATATATTTTCAAGATTTGGGTTACCACAAAGAATAGAGTTAGACAGAGGAAGTCATTTTACAAGTTCTTTGATGAGTAAAGTGTGGCAGATACTGGGGGTGAAAAGGAAACTGCATATTATGTACTGACCTGCCTCTTCTGGGAATATTGAACGCTGCAACAGGTCTGTTATGGAGATATTAAAGAAGTTTGTAGTAGAGGCAGGTTCCAGCTGGGATTTACGATTACCCCTGGTTTTGATGGCGATCAGATCGACTCCTGCCAAAGCAACAGGTATCATTCCTCATGAAGTGTTGACAGGTAGGAAGATGGTACTGCCACAACATTTATTATACGGGACACATGAACAGACACTTGTAAGTGCATCTACAGTTCACGAATATGTGCAAGAACTGAGGAAGCATTTACAACATGCATTTGCATTTTACAGCGAAATTTGGAAAGAGCTGCTGACAGTGCAAAATCATATTATGATAGAAAGACGTCTGTGAAAGAGAATAACGTGGGGAATCAAGTATATAAATTTCATTTTGGAAAAGGTAGACATAAACATTCAAAATTTCTTGTGGCCTGGCAAGAGCCATTTCAAAATTTGTATAAGGTGTCTCCAGTAGTTTACAAAATATTAAAAACAGAGGGTGAAACGGTAACAGATCAATTTGTTCATGTTAATCAAATCAAGCCCTGTTATCCCAAACATGACATAAGGAGACTTGAGCAAGTAGAAACAGCTTAAGTGCCCTGAAGACATGGAAGGGAAGACACAGTGGCTGTTTTCATAGTATCCCACATCATAGAAATAAAAATTAGTTGTGGTCCTTATTGTAGAGATAAATGTAAATGAAAATACCATAGATGATAAACATTGACGTAAGGGGCTGAAGTAGATTGAATTATTATTCTACAATGTTGAAATATATTTTGATGTATAATGGTGTCTTATGTATATGTTTGTTTTCTCTCTAGCATGTGCTTAGTTTTCGAAATGAAGCAAATGTTTTGGACTATATATTTGTTTACGGTAGAAAGGGTGAAATTGGTATTGTGCTATGTACTTAATCTGTCTCTTTTCTATTTCTTTTAGAACTAATTGATCTTTTCAGGTCAGAGGTCGCAGGACAAGAGGACACGAGAGATGAAGGAGTCCTGGAGTCCGCAGGAGGAAATTCCAAAAAAGCCCCGGGCGAGGGCAAAGACCAAGTCTATAAGACGGATGTCATTGATGATGGTGCCAGCGACATGGATAACAGTTCTAATTGTTGCAGGGAATCGTAAAGCTATGGAAGCACAGGTTATGTTTGAGCCAGGACCAGCATCTGGCATTGCAGTGGAAGAAGCGCCTGGGTTTATTATGGGCAATAGAAGGATGATTTTCCGGAATATATATATATACCCATGAACCCTGATAATATGATTGAAAAACGTTTTAACAAAACTGGGATCGTAACCGATCAGACTAAAGATTGGCTAGAATTAAGAAAAGAGGACGCTAAGCAGACAAAAAGAGATATGTTAATGCAATTAGAAAAGACATTTGTGAATTCAGCGGATATAAAGAAAAGGAGGGGAAAGAGAGGGGCAGTAATGCTTGTAGTCTCCTTGGTAATGTCTATTATTGGAGCTGAAATAGGTACTACGATGTCAACAGCTAATGCCATTTCAGTAGAGACATTGAGTGCCAAAGCACAACCATAGAACCATGATCTAGAAATGATCCAAAAGACCTTGGATGGAATTAGAGTTGGATTGGATGAACAAATGAAATGTATTAATGAAACTGTGGTATTACTAAATGAACAGGCTGAAATTATACAACATAGTACCAAGGTAATAATTAAGCATGAGCGAATATTGAATGAAATTATGAATGTGATAAATCCTGCTGATAGATTGTTGACAAATTACATCAGGGAGGTCCAAACTGCAATTTCCCAATTAATTCAAGGACATATACCGTTATATTTTGTTTCACAAGTTATTGTTCATTAAAGGATGGAAAGAATAACATAGGGGGTAATTCATAGAATTCAGCGCACAAGTGGCGCACAGTGTGCGCGTGCGGCAGCCTGCGCCAGCCGCGTGCACCAAAATCCATTTCCGCGCATAGTGTATTCATGGATTTAAACATCCATAAGCAGCCATGGCGCAGAGTGGCGCAGCGAACCTGCAGCAGCGCCAGTTACGTCCCTAACCCCTCCCCGTGTGCCATGAACAGCGCACAAATTCCATACATGGTGCACAGGCCAGTGGACCAGCATACAGCCCCCAACCACGAATACGCCTGTAAAACTCCCCGCGCACCCCTCCGAATACACGTACTCCGCTGTGCGGGGAGAATCACACGCGATTGGCCTTGTGCGAGCGGGGTATGTGTATTACGGGGTGCGTGGGGAGAATCTCACGCGATAGGCCCTGTGCGAGTGGGGTACGTGTATTTCGGGGGTGCGTGGGAAGTTTTACAAGCGGTTGCACCTGTGCGAGCGGGGTTCGTGTATTTTGGGGGTGCGCGGGAAGTTTTACACGCGATTAGCCCTGTGCGAGTGGGGTATGTGTATTTCGGGGGTGCGCGGGAAGTTTTACACGCGATTGGCCCTGTGCGAGTGGGGTACGTGTATGTCGAGGGTGCGTGGGAAGTTTTACACGCGATTGGCCCTGTGCGAGCGGGGTACTTGTATTTGGGGGGTGCGCGGGGAGAATCACACGCGATTGGCCCTGTGTGAGCGTGCTACCTCTATTACCGGGGTGCGTGGGAAGTTTTACCCACGATTGGCCTTGTGCAATTGGGGTACGTGTATTACGGGGGTGCGCGGGGAGAATCACACGCGATAGGCCCTGTGCGAGCGGGGTACGTGTATTTCAGGGGTGCGCGGGGAGAATCACACGCAATTGGCCATGTGTGAGTGGGGTACGTGTATTTTGGGGGTGCGCGGGGAGAATCACATGCGATAGGCCCTATGTGAGCGGGGTACGTGTATTTCGGGGGTGCGCAGGGAGAATCACATGGGATAGGCCCTGTGCGAGTGGGGTACGTGTATTTCAGGGGTGCCCCCAACAAATTGGCAGTGTGTGTCCTCCCAGGTGTGCCCCCTCCCCCCTCCCCAGGGCCTGCAAGCAGACCACAACACAGGGGAACACACTGCACCACTGGCCATGCCCCACAGGCAGCCCATACACCCTGGTGAAGCCCCCCAGCCAGCCCACATGTCACCACGCACAAGTGAGCACTGACACATGTCCCCCAGCACCCCATCCACCCAGCATTGAAGGGCACCTGCCAGCAGGCCCTGACTCATGTCCCCCAGCACCTACATCCACCCACATTGAGGGGCACCTGCAAGCAGGCCCCAACTCATGTCCCCCAGCACCCCCATCCACCCAGCATTGAGGGTCAGGCCCTGACTCATGTCCCCCAGCACCCCCATTCACCCAGCATTGAGGGTCAGGCTCCAACTCATGTCCCCGAGCACCTCCATCCACCCAGCATTGAGGTTCAGGCCCCTACTCATGTCCCCCAGCACCCCATCCACCCAGCATTGCGGGTCAGGCCCCGACTCATGTCCCCCAGCACCCCCATCCACCCAGCATTGAGGGTCAGGCCCCGACTCATGTCCCCCAGCTCCCCCATCCACCCAGCATTGAGGGTCAGGCCCGACTCATGTCCCCCAGCACCCCCATCCACCCATCATTGAGGGTCAGGCCCCGACTCATGTCCCCCAGCACCCCCATCCACCCAGCATTGAGGTTCAGGCCCCGACTCATGTCCCCCAGCACCCCCATCCACCCAGCATTGAGGGTCAGGCCCCGACTCATGTCCCCCAGCTCCCCCATCCACCCAGCATTGAGGGTCAGGCCCGACTCATGTCCCCCAGCACCCCCATCCACCCATCATTGAGGGTCAGGCCCCGACTCATGTCCCCCAGCACCTCCATCTACCCAGCATTGAGGTTCAGGCCCCTACTCATGTCCCCCAGCACCCCCATCCATGCAGCATTGAGGGTCAGGCCCCGACTCATGTCCCCCAGCACCCTCATCCACCCAGCATTGACGGGCACCTGCCTGCAGGCCCCGACTCATGTCCCCCGGCATCCCCATCCGCCCAGCAATGATGGTCACCTGCCAGCAGGCCCCGACTCATGTCCCTCAGCACCCCGATCCACCCAGCATTGAGGGTCAGGCCTTGACTCATGTCCCCTAGCACCCCCATCCACCTAGCATTGAGGGTCAGTCCCCGACTCATGTCCCCCAGAACCCCCATCCACCCAGCATTGACGGGCACCTGCCAGCAGGCCCTGACTCATGTCCCCCAGCACCCACATCCACCCAGCATTGAGAGTCAGGCCCCGACTCAGGTCCCCACCCAACATGTCATGAAGATGCCCATTCATGGCCTCATGTCCACTAAAATCCCACTGCACGCCACCCATGTCTTTAGACACAATCAAGTTTCTCATCCACCCCAAAAGTCAAATATGCACATCAACACATCTCCATCACACACACACACTGGGTGCGAGTGATTGTGTAAACCCACATTGTGACATGCAGTAAACCAAAGAGCAAATACCACACATGGAAGTAATACATCAAAATGTATTGTGCATAAAAATAATAAAAATGATTCAAAGCATGTAAATAATCATAAACAAGAAAAAAAGGCATGTCCAAAACAAAACAAATAATAATGATGCCACAATCCAAATGAATCCAAAATAAAGTTTGTCAAAATCCTTGTCCACCAAAGTAAATCCAAAGGAAACCAAAATCCCAAAAATCCATTGATCCATGGTGAGGGTAAATGATGTAAGAAAAAAAAAAACACTGTCCAACTATGTACAAATATTGCAATAAGGGTCCATGAACCCAACAAATTAAATGAAACCTATATACAAAACCCTACCTAACTTGCAACTATACACAAAAACGTGGAGCATTTTCCAAGCGTCCCAAAATAATAAAAAAAAGAAAGGAAACCTATCACTAACTAACTATATACAAAGGCGGCGGGCAAGTCCTGCAACTCACTCTGTGATGTTGTGGGCCAGGGCATCATCAAACTCCATGTCTATCTCCTGGAGGCGGGACTCTGTCTTGGCTCCGAAGTCACGAATGGATGCACTCATGGCCTGTTCCAACTCCCTGCGAGTTGCCTTGAGGCACTCAGCCCGCCTCAACGCTCGACGCATGGAGAACTCTGCCCTGACCATGGTGAGCCGCGCCTCTTCCGCCCGCCGCCGCTCCGCATCTATACGCTGGCCCAACCGCAGCCACACGGAAGACACTCCCATTCCAGGGTTCTCCTGCCCTCTGGCCGATGCCTGCCCCTCTGATGTTGATGGCCCCGAGCCATCATCGCTCCCACCTAGAGCCTGCTGCTGCTGCTGTCCATGTGCCCTGTCCGATGATGCCTGCACATCCTCCATCTGCTGGTCTCCAGTTGTTGCAGTGTCCACCCCTGCTGGACCGCCGACTCCCGACTGTGGCAGGGATGGGATCTCCACCAAGCTGGCTGTGTTGGTCAGGCCAGGTCCACAGGGGGCCCTGGTGGAATCTGGGCTGGAAGATGGCAGGGAGAACGACTGGCGCATAGTATCCACAGAGGAGGAGAGGTCCGCCAGAGTGCGTGACACATGTAGGAACCCACCGAGCAGGGCCCCTCCCAACAGTGCCACGTTGCCACGCAGCTCTTTGTGATGGCATGCGTGCTCCCCCCAGGAAGCACGCATGTCACCACAAATGTCACGCATGCGCAACGCGACACCAGTCAGGACCGAGCCCATACGGTCCTGGGACTCCTCGTCCGCAGGTAGTGGAGAGCCAGATGACGTGGGCCTCCCCCCTACCTGCAGACGGGCCTGGGACGGGGCATCCCTGCTGGTGCATGGTGGTGCAGTTACAGGGTCAGGAAAAGCGACATGTACAGGCCCCTTCGCGGTGACCTGTGCTGCATCCTGACCCTGGCCCTGGAATGCACCACTTGCACGAGTGGTACTACCCCCACCAGGCCCCATGTGCGGCTCAGTAGCGGGCTCCTCCTCCTCTGTGGAGACCACCAACCTGGATATGTTTCCACCATCTTCCGCCATTGCAAGCCCCTGTCTGCGGGGGCTCACCCGGCCCTTTCACTACAGCCATAGTGGCAGATGTGGCACCAGTCCCCTCGCTCCGGGATGATGACGATTCCTGGAAGGGTGGCTGGGCCTTAAGTTGCTGGCCGTTGGAGGCATCCCCGCCGCTTGGCTCCACAGCGCCGTCTCCGCCCTCTTCTTCACTCAATGCTGCATAGAGGGAGACATAGAACACAAGCATCAGGGCACTGTACAATAGTCCCCTAGACAGGAAGCAATAACACATGAGTGGCACTGTCAAACGTCACTTCCATCCTGACCCTCCAGAACACATGGGTCAATGCACGCAACACACATGCAGAAACAGGCACGGTTCATGCAAACAACATCAGCATCGATGTACAAGGCCCTCCATGGACATAAATGTTGTCTTCAAACGCACATGCATCATGGCTCATACCTATCCCATGCACACACATCACCGGAGGGTCATACATCATGGCTCGTACACCACAGACACAGTGGATACAACAGTGACCAGACTACATGAGTGAATCTACACATTGTTACAGACATGTGTCATGCATCCATGGCATTTCAATGTCACACACACGCTTCTCAGACACACAGACATGCACACCATACATGTACATGAGATCAGCGCCCATCTCTCACTGCCCACCCATGTCCAAGAACAGGGACTGGCATGCATGCAAGTGTGCATTCCGCATGCAGCTCCCCATGTCTCATTGGAACACATGCACCATCCATGTGGTTCACGCATTACTGGTCTCACATGCATTACCATGATGTCCCGGCGCACACACATCCATACATGGCCTATGTTACACATACAGCTAAGTGGGTGACTCCCAGCACACTGCAACATGCCCTGTTTCACACAGTAATGCATGGCCACTTACCGCTCGACTCCACAGGTCTTCCTCCGAAGGATCTGGGCGTGGAGCGCTGGGCTTATGCGTTCCAGGACCCTCATCTGGAAGTTGCTCAGGTGGACCCGGCACCCCTCTGCATCCTCTGTCTTCACGGGGCGCCTGGCCTTGTTGAGGGTCTTGGACCTGAGGTCCTCCCAGCGCTTCCAGACGTGCTTTATGTCATGGGTTGCCACCCCCTCCGCGTTGATGGCAACTATGACGTCCTCCCAGATCCTCTCCCGTCCTTCCTTGTTGGCACACGATGGTGTGAAGAGGGCATCATAATGCCCCAGGACATGCCCCACCAGGACACCAACTTCCTTCTCACTGAAGCTGGTGGCCCTCTGCCTCTGTGGCTGGGGGTCGCCAGTGGTCTCGGATTGGTGTTTGCCCCATCATGGTGACCCCCGAGGCAGGTGTGAGTGGGCAACTGGGTCCTGGGGCTGGGCTGTGGAGCGATGGTATCCCAGTCGGGAGTCTTCTCTTCCAGCAGGGGTGGACACAGCAACTGGACCCCTGCAGATGGCTGACATGCAGGCACCAAATAGCAGGGCACGTAGGCAGAAGGCAGGCAGCATCAGATGGCAGGTGGGAGCATGCTGAGGGCTCTTGGGGGCAGGAAAATGGCCTTTTGGGCAGGAGCGTGGTCTTCTGTGTGCTTTCGCATGGCCAGCTTGATACGGAGTGATTTGGCACATGAAAAAAGGTGCACGTCAGCGCGTAATTTGAGGAAAGGCCCTTAGCGCGTAAGCGCGTCTGTGACGTTACACACGTGGGCGTTTCCCTCGTGACATGTGTATAGTGATTCAGCACGTGAAAAAACAGCATTTCCGCGTGTTAATGCATGTAATCTGAGGAAAGGGCCTACGCGCGTAAGAGCGGTGACGCGCACGGGCGTTTCCCTCAGCACGGGTTAAAGGTGAGCGGGTCCCGGCAGTTCGCTGTACATGCCTTTCGTGGAGACCGACGTGTGTTGCTACTTCTTGTTGTTTCGCGCACCATCACTACTTCACAGCTATCAAGGATGTATCTCTTCTTTTGGCAGGGGTATTGGCTACGCGTGTTTTTCATTATCACGCTAGTCTGACGATGAGTCACGCATGCTATGTTTCCCACTGCGGGTGCCCCTTTGTATCGCATACCCGTTTTCGAGGTCATAGTAGCCTGCGTGTCCCACGCGTACATGGTTTTCGTGTCCATTGGTGCCACCGCGTTCTGCGGGAGGTCAATTCCACACACTTGGGCTACCGGGGTGCATGCACAGTTTTACTGCAGTTTTGGGGTGCCTGAGCATTGCGTGACCCGTCACTTCATCACCGGGGTCACATACAGCCTTGCAGGTGCAGGTGTGCTTATAACATCTTGTGTCCCACCCCCTTCACCCCAATTGCCCAGGACAATTGTGTGTACAACTCCCATTGGCACTTCTCCATCTGTGCAGGCACTACTCCATCTGTGCCTGGCGGGGCGTACTCCTCGTGGTGGGCGTGGTCAGGGACGTGGCCGGGGTGACCAGGGAGTAGGGGGGCTCCAGGGTGTCCAGGGTGGCTGCAGACGGGGAAGAGGCAGGGGTGCGCCAGCTCGGGACTATGTTGTGCCACATGTTGGTGCAGTCATGCCACCACCCCCTGCGACTCCACAAGATGCAGTTCTCGCATCTGGCACTGGCGCCCATGTGACCCGGCAGTCCGTTTCATCGACTGCCATGGGCCCAAGGGTAGTGGTAGCTGCAGGTGCAGCTGTGGACACCATCACCCAGGCTCAGGGTCTGTCAGAACAGGCTGCGTTGGCACTTGAGGAGTCCATGGAAGATTCCCAGGTGGTCAGGAGGCACACCGTAGGTGCACACAGGGCCGCCCAGACCGAGGCACGTGTCCCTGGGGCAGTAATTCCATCTGCTGGCCCGACCAGCCGGGTTTCGGCAACTGCAGGGGCAGATACAGCCGACATGACCCTGGTTGTGAGTCTACCAACCAGCACAGTCCCGGTCAATGACCCTGGTCCAGCAGATGTTGCTATGCAGGATCCATTACAGGGAACCCAGCAGCCACTGATGCAAGTCAGGGCCTCACTCCATGTTCCACCTGCCACTCTCTCGGCTCATTCCACCAGTGCCACTGCACACACTGATCAGGGCGGCATTTGCCAGCCAGTGTCCGGACCAGCGTCCAAGAGGAGGAAGGTTGCACCTGCAGTACAGGCGGGACCCCAGACACAGCTACGGCCTCCTGCACATCGAGGAAGAATACTTTCTGCAAGCAGGAACTGGACTTCCTCGTGGACTACGTGCAGGACCACAACCGTGACATGCTAGTGGGGGCGAATTGTCAGACTACGGCTGCCCATCGTGATACCCACTGGAAGCAAGTTGCGAAAGATGTGAGTGCATTCGGCCATGAGGTGCGCACAGCCCAAGAGTGCAAAAAGCGTTGGAATGACCTCAAACGCAGTGCTAAGGCAAAGCGTGCCTCAAATTACAACATGACTCTGGTGACTGGCAGTGGGCCGGCACCTGAGGAGGTAGACCTCACTCTGCACGAGTTACTCGTAGCGGAGTTCATACCACCACAACTCGTCAAAGGAGTGGGAGAGATACAGGACTTTGATGCACAGTCCCGTGAGTGTTGCTGCATGTTTCACGAGGCCATGGTTGTTTTACTTGTGTCATGTGTTGGGCATGACTGCCACTACCTGTCATGTGTACATGGTTCTCATGGGTGTCCTGTGGAAGATTCAAAACCAAAAGGATTGAATGATGAAAGGGTGAGGGTAATTGGACCTAAAAAAGGCTCAAATTTCTCATACATCATATGTATATGGTTAATGCTTTTCATATAGTTACAAATAGAAGTGGTTTTTGCTATAGTAACTGGGGTTGAGGGGGGAAACCACAAACTATTGTGCAAAAATAAATCGACCCTTTGGTCATTCGATTCTTTGCATTCGAACATTTGCCCTAGAATCGTTTTCATGTGCAAGTCATGCAATGCTTCACTGATGCGTGCCTGCTGTGCAGGATGGTGGACACATTGAGCAGACAGGGACTGTCCTCATCACCACACTTGCACCATACTCACATGCTAGTCACCCGGATGCCCCTCCGGTCCATGTTCCAGCTCACTGGCCATCTGCATGTAACCTGTGTTGTCCTTCCTCTCAGCACTGGGACTATGTCATTGCATTAGTGACGTGCATGTGTCCACTGCCTGCATGCGGTTACTCCACGTAGGCATGCTCCCTTGCCCCTCCACCCCCCTGTACCCCGATTTCACCATTGCCCTGTTGTGCATCATTTTGCGGTACTGCAATGGCCTGTTCAAGCCTCCTGTGTACATGCTAACTTCTACCAGCCAACCTGCCAGACACATGCAGTGGGGTACATTCTCCGTCCTTCATGCAGGGTGTCTCACTTGGACTGTGCAGATGGCAGATGCTCTGCAGGGACCTGATTGTCCATTCATGCTCCATGTGCATTCCATGCACCCCCCTATGTGTCCTTGACTGGATGATCATAGCAGTACGTGTCCAGGGTGACCTACATTTCATGGCATTCCACCATCCATCCCATGGCCACTTTGGCCCAGTCATGCATCAATCACATGTTTAGGGTATCACAGTCCGTGTGGGGGACAGTCCTCCCCCAGTTACAGGCCCACTGACTCTGTCCAACTGGTGTAGTGGGTTTTGCACACATGGGTGTACTACTGAGGGTTCGTCATGTGTCCTGCTTACTGTCCCATCATAATCTGTTGTGTTGTCAGTTGACTCAGATGATGCCATTGATGCTAGTCAACACTGGCTGCCAATACACAGGTCTCTGGTCACCCTTTTGCTACCATGCAAGGCATCCCTGGAATTTCATTCGGGGGAGGGGGGTTGCTTGTAGCCATGCAACCTATTGCATGCACATTGCACGTGATGCCTGAACTTGCCCATGCACTGCCTTCACATGTTTTGATACACATCATGTAGTACTTGTTGATGTAGATGATGCAATGGAGGCAGAGGATGGTGTTGTCATGCCAGGCACAGGGTTGTTATCACAACTGCAACCCATCATAAGTGGGGGTCATGGGGTGGTAGACCACGAGCACCGATGTGTGCTACAGTCCATCTTGTCTTTGGCTGGAAATGAGTCCAGCCTAGATGACCATTCTGACGACCATGTCGAGTTGGATGTGCATCAGGTCCATTCGTCAGGGGTGAGTGATTCTGATGTGGACACTTCTCTTACCGCGACACCTGGACTGAGGGGCCAGACAGTGGTGGGACCTCCGCCTGTGGTGGATCGGGACGCAGGGTCACCCTCCACACCAGTCGCTTATGTGACTGGGGCATCACATAGACGGGGATATGTGGTCGTGCAGCCGCGGATGCCCGGTCCTTGGGTCCTGCAGGTGTCAAGCCCAGCAATGCGGTGGCTGTGCGCCACTGAGGTATACTGAGTGGGATCAAGACATGACTGCAAAATCAGAACGTCAGTGGGCAGCACTTGATAACATCGCTGTGTGCATGGAACGTGTGGCCCAATCTGTGCCCCCCCCTGCTAGGCAGGTGCTTCTCCAGTGGCAGGTGGCATAGTCCACGGCCCACTCGCTCAGGCTGGGCATGGCGGCCACTGAAAGGGCACGCCAGGCTGAAATGTTGTCTCTGCATCAAGCAATTACTGCTCACGCAGAGGCACACATGGAGGCCCTGAGGAGTGAGTATCAGTCCCTCAGATCAACTCTGGGTGCTCTCTTGACGTCCCAGAGGGTGCGGTCAGAGGTGAGGTTTGAGCAGCTTGAGCGTACCATCTCGGCTGAGCTGCGTGCTTGCCAGGAGGTGCATCAGTTGTCCAGCCAGACCATGCAGGAAGAACTCTGTATTACACTTGTTACCTTGCAAGAGGAAGCACATGTATCATGGGAGGTTCTGCATGCAGACCTGCGTGTCATTGCTGCACAGAACTAGGCTCATCCGTCTGGCAGACTTGCTGCCGACGAGAGGCAAGCTGCGCCTAGGCGTGGTCAGGCTCCTGGCCCACGTCCTCCTATTCTGGATGAGGCAGACTTGGGCGACGTAATATCTCCCACACAGGTCACGCTGTGCAGGTGTTGAGCCCATGGAGTTTCTTTTTTTGCCTCAACATCATCGCATGTGGGTGTTGAGGTGCACCCTGTACCTCCAACCTACTGGATGCCTCCCACCCGGGTCGTATGTGGCCATTTTTGATTTTTGATTTTAGTTTAGTTAGTTAATATTTACTATTTGATAGTAATTTTAATTAGGTTATGTAGGTTGTTCATTGTTAGTTTAATTAGTTAATATAGTTTAATATTGTTTGTCTAGTGTGCTTTCATGTGACGGTGTGGTGCTTTGTGACTTTTGAAAGCATCCACTGTCTGTTCCAGCTAGTCCCTTCAAGCTTGTCTTGTGTATGTGTTTGCAGCTTGGGGTCCTGACTCACATAGCCCACTCCTGCTTCCCTTATCCATGGGCTTGCTAGGATGGTTCGATGTAACAACATATTACACAAGGGCTTTGGACTTGCCTCATAACTGTGGCCTGTCTGCTGCTGTACTACTTGTGTTAACACCCCTAGTGGGGATTGGTTGCATTTTATCCACCCGATGTCTGTAATGATTTTGGGTGAGTATGTGATAGTTTTATCCATTAATTGATGTGGATTGTGATGTATGTCATTTTCTTGCTTGTATATGTGCTTGATGCACTTCATGCTGTAGACAGTAGCCTGCACCCTTGGCCTGTCAAAGTGACACTGATGGTGGGAGGAGTTTGGATGTAGCTCTGTAACCTGGCCCTGTGACAACCAGCATGTAGACACACACACAGGGAACTTTCCAGCCTTATTGCTTTGTTTAAAAGCCCTTTCTGCAGGGAGATGAGCCTCCAGACGACCTTTGGCAGCAGACACAGGGACCAGTAATCCATTTTCATGTTCATTGGTGCAGACGTGTGGATGGGTGTGCAGGCAGATGCACAGGGCTTGTGCTTGTGCTTGTGCTCAGACGTCTGACAGAAGCAGATGTGTTTCCAGGAGCTCCTGGCAGGGTGAACAACACAAGGGCCCACACCGCAGCCTATCTTCCACCAGGCCACTTGCACATGGATGCTAAGTAGCACCAGTGCTGGAGAGCTTTGCCAGGCATTGTTGGAGAAGCACACAGTACAGCTGACATGCGTTGAGAGCCATGAGGGCCAAATGGCAAGTGGCTTTGCAAGTTGTCAGGGGCACACGCAGGGGCCATCAAACATATCCTCAAGTACCCCCTGCTCCATTGAAGCAGAGTAATTAGGGTACTAGTGTTCCTAGCCAGGAACTGATACAGTGCACACGGACGACCAGAGAGGCTCAGACTCGTGGTGAGTGCATGTCATTTGCATGTGCAAATTGCCACGTGCACTACCTATTCGAATCAGTGGTGGCCAGAACACAACTTGTACTGAAGTGGCACCTTGCTATACACGTCTAGCAGCTCACCCAGGGACCATTGTATCATGTCTGATTATTGTCCCATTGGTCTTCCATTTCCCACGCGGTCACATGCACCGGCCTTACTGCATTGACAGTGTATGTGCCATCGGTGGGCCAAGCTAACGTATGGGTACATGGCAGCAGACAGGGGTGTTTGTTTGTGGGGAAGTCACTTACTTTGGGGTATGGATGGGGTTGTGTGTGTGTGTTGTAAACACACATTCAGATTAGTAACTCACGCTCTCTTTGCAGCATTGAAGTGCTCCTGTTACCAGACCTGAGAGTGCAAAGGCAGGAGGCCAGCACTCATCCCAGAGATAAGTGTCTCTTTGGCTTGCATTTGACTGATTTGGTACAATGTGCATGATGAACATGTTTTCTGTAATTGAGTCTGTGTTTTAGTGAAAAGTTGTATTTTGCCTGCTTTCCCTTGCAAATCCACATCCACTGTCCTGCCCCTCTTTCCGGTTATCCTGAATACCAATGCCTGTCCATGCAACATATCCCTGACCCTCCTTCCCCGCTGGGGTCTCAGAGGCCTGTGTTAGTTTGACCTTGCAGGCGCCCAGACCGCGGAGGGGGTGGTTGGTTCGTGATACTCCTGCGCCTGGACACCAGAGTTGTGACACTACCCATCAGTTGTTGCATCATCATTGTATGTAAAGTACCGTAAATGGTACCCATCCTGTTGGACCATTGTTCAACTGTGCTACCTTGGTTGTTCTATCATTGTGCTTGTACATGAGCTTAGACATTTCCTGCTACTTCAAGACATCTACTGGAGACTCTTACAGGGTTTTTTGGAGCTTACAGCCTTTTCCCCTGCTTTGTGGGTTTGCCTACTTGGAGTTCTCTGCGATTTGGTATTTTTACCAGTCAAGGTGGGCTCTGAGGGGGCTGGACCCTATTTATACGCAAACTGGAACATGGAGACCAAGGGGTAGGTGATCCTGTAGCCAGGTACACTTGAAGGAAGAAGGCTACATATCCCAGAGACAGTTGTTCAGAAGGACACAGTGATGTGCAAGGGGGGGCCTTTTGTTGTTGGACAGTTGGCTTGGCCTACAGTGTTTTGGGCACTCTGACATTGTAATTGTGGGGTACTATGTACATGATGTGTTGTGCTGGTCAATTCCTGTTCCCGTGTTGTCTTTACTTTTCAGGTGTCAGGGGATTGGTGTGGTTTGACATGCTGGGGTGTTCACATGACCAAAGTTCACATGTGATGTGTACAGGGCACTGAGAGTCAATTGATTTCACATGCATATATTGAGTGCATGTCCCTAATGACACACACAGTTGCACGATGATCCACCACATGTACATCCAACCTTCCATGGCCACAGGTGCACACAGATTGCATTCTCAGGCCCGCGGTGTCCATGCAGCACATGATCTATTGCCACTTGGGTACCCTGTACATGCGTCATTTGGTGGTAGATTTCATTAGTCTTTTTCATGTGATGCTCAAGGTGTATCTGCAACACTATGGCTGATCAAAGTGTTGTGTGCTGAGCAATGTGTTGCAGGAGACACACACTGCACACAGGTTCGGGAGTCAGGATTTTGCCATGCCCACTGTGCATGTGAACGGGCATTCTGTGTTGTGTTCATGCTACGACTGTTGGACAGCATTTGTGTCTGTGTGGGAGGTTGTTAGTCAGTCATTTCATCTGAGTCCATGTCCGACATCATTGTCTCATGCCATTTTTCATGTATGACATGTCACTTTGTATATTCTTGGTCATGGTTTGGCTTTTTTCTATTGCATGCAATGTCATGGTGTAGCAGACAAGGGTGAGGTGGTTTGAGAGGGTTTGGGTGACATACCAGGGATTGTGATGGACTGTTTTGCAGGGGTGTGTGATACACACCTTGCATGTGTTCCTTTTGGTCACACAGGATTGGTTATGTTTAAGTAGCTAGGGATGCACACAATGTAGCACTTCTGTGGCAACATTCTCAGGGTGGTAAGGTTGTGACAGTTCACTGTCTCTTTGTCATCATCGATTGTCACCTGGTAGGTGCCAGGACTGTGTGCACTCCGCAGGGGTGAGAGTTTAGGTGAAGAATGTAGCCACAAGCTGGGTCCGGGTTGCCTCGCCACATGTCCTGTCCCCTCCCATGAGCAGCGCCTGTGCCTGTGGTTGTGGATGTGGAGGCACCACCATGTCCAGCGGTACCTCCTGCTGTGTTGCAACATTGTACAGGACACATGCTACCACAATGATCCTGCACACTACTGGGGGTGCATATAGTAGCTGCCCACCAGAGCGGTCAAGGAAGTGGAAGCGTGACTTGAGCACTCCGAACGTGCGCTCCACTATGCCCCTGGTTGCAATATGGGCATTGTTGTATCTTACTTGGGGTGGTGTGGTGGGGTTCCAGATTGGCCTCATCATGTGGTTGGTCAGAGGGTAGGCACTGTCCCCTTGGGAGGTGATAATAGTTGAGATTATTAGGGTTTGGGTATTTGTCTGTGTGTGACTTGCATGCATGTACACAGGCGTTTGTACTCACCTAGGAGCCATGTGTCGCCATGCTGCCCAGCTTCCAGGGCCCGGCTCAGGGTGGACATTCTGTATATGAAACTGTCATGGGTGGAGTCAGGGTAGTTTGCATACACAGAGGTGATGATTCCTTTAGCATCGCATACAACCTGCAAGTTGATGGAATGCCAGAACTTGCGGTTTCGATAGATGTGCTCAGTAGCCCTAGGTGGACGTAGGGCCACATGGGTGCAATCTATGGCACCAAGCACTTTGGGGAAGTCTGCCACCCTGTAAAAGTCCTGGACCACGGCCTGCCTTCCTGTGGGTGCTCTGGCCATGTATATGTGCCTGCGGACTGAGGGACGTGCAGTGATGATTGCCAACACCTGGTGTAGGCAGCGTGACTGCGTGGCCTGTGAGATCCCCCCCACTATGGCAGTAGTCCACTGAAATGACTCCAAGGGGCTCAATGCTTGAGAGCAAAGGGTGGGGGATGTAAGGTCATCTTCCCACTCCCTGATGAGGTCTAGGATGATATGAGGTGGAAATCTATACCTCACATAGAAGTGGTCGTCGGGCATCCCAAAAAGGCTGGTCCGGGGGAAGAAAATGCAGGCCCTGGCTATTCTCCTCCTCCTGCGGTGTCCCAAGATCAGTGCTGTGACAAGTGGGGCATTCATCGTAGCTGTATATACGTGTTTTTTGTTTGTGTGCACTTTTATAATGTGCGCGGGGATGCTTACACCTGCCTTCATGTGGCGGACGCGTTGACGCCTATGCACGTCTTTTGCCATGTGCGGGTTTCCCGTATTCGAATCTGTGAATACGGGTTGTTTGCGTGCGTGTGGCCGTTCCGTGTAGTTCCCTGCAGTACTTCCCCAGTTACGCCTTCTTTTTCATGCGTTGTTCCCCATTCTGCTTGTTACGCCCCGTGGCCCGCCCCCTTTTTGGTGTGTGCGCGGACGTTGTGCGCTTTCCCTGTGCACGTCGCACACGGCGTTCAGGATGTTGCAATGATGTGTGCGCTTGTGTGCACCATGCAAGGGTTTGGTGCACATCCCGAGAAAAACACGTGCAGGGACTTCCATGAATCCTTTTCCACGCTTGCACCTGCTTGCGCCACTTTTTTCGGCGCACGTTTGTTCCATGAATCGGCCCCTAAAATGGAAATTGAAACAATACAGGTGAAAGTTGCATTTGAAATGGGCAACGCAATGCCACTAGATGTGAATTTAGAAAGAATGGAAATCGGATTGTTGCTGTGCATCCCATATATAGCACCTGAACTTATTTATCAAACTAAGTGGGTACATACGTGGGATTTTGGCAAGAAAGGAAAAATATAAACATTAAAACTCCAGAGGTGGTGGCATTTCAGTCATGGGAGCCAGAGGTTTACTTGATTGCAAACCTGGAAACATGTATAAAGTTTAAAGAACAAAATTACAGGTGTCCAGGTAAACCCTTTGTTCCTGATGCTACAGATGATATTTGTGGTTTAAAACCTGCTCCAGGTGTATCAGGAGGATGTGAAGTGGTCATTAGCAATTCGGGCGGTGCGGAGTTAGCACAAGCCAAAATGGTTAAAAATAGATGGTTGGTCAGCACCTTTATGAAGAATATGACTGTCACGCATCTAAATCATGGAACGTTTGTTGTCAAGCAATTGAAATATAATGTATTTTACTTGCAGGTTCCAAAGGATACAGTTGTTTCGATTAGGAGTCTAACATTATTCCATATTACAAATGATAATTGGGAAAGCCAAGTGGAAAATATTGAGTTTTTTCAAAGAGATACATTTCCGATAGACCCGGATGTAGAATTGTTGTTGAGTCATAAGGAAAAGCATACTATTAAGATGAATCTGAGAACGAACAACATTACAGTTAGTAGCCTGTGTGTAATGGAGGTGGATGTGTTTAATTGGGGAACCTGGGCGGAACGCACTATAGTGGGTTTCGCAGTAGTAGTGTTAGTGATGGGAGGATGGTTGATTATTTTGTCCCTAACAATGAAGATGTTAATTATGATATTGGCGACAATGGGAAATGAATAATATCCCAATGCACATATATTCTAGGGTAATAAAAGAAAAGAAAGAAGAGCAATTTGGGTTTCCTACAATTGTGGATTTGGGTTGCCAAAATTGTCGGAAAAGGAGGGTTTGTAAGCGCATATATATATATATTTTATTGCAAAATGTATTGGCATTTGTGATGTCATCTTTGATGTCCTGGGTGTTAGTGTTAGCAGTGCACGGTGGCGGCGCGAGTTATGGTTGCTTATCTTACCATAACTGCCGAATTTCAGGGGTTTTTCAGTTTTACTTTGAACCATAACGTCCCTTTAACAACGTTTTTTCACTGGATTTCATAGGTTTTTATTAGCGCAACTTAACCATAACGTCCCTTTAACAAAGTTTTTTACTGAATTTCATAGGTTTTTAGTAGCGCAACTTAACCATAACGTCCCTTTAACAACGTTTTTTTTACTGAATTTCATAGTTTTTTAGTAGCACAACTTAACAATAATAACTTTGACTTTATGTACATATAATATGGAACATACTGAACCCTTTCTACTGAATTTGACAGTCCACAGACATGTTTGGACAACAGTACCACCACCTAAAAACTCTGGGAAGGTATGTGTAATAGTTATATCATAACATAGGAACATTTAACAAATTCACAAAGCAGCACACATACAAAGTATATGTAGTAATACTTAAAAAATGTTACCCATATATGTAACACACTAACCATTCATGTAAATACAATATGTTTTAAAATGGAATATACCAAAAGAAGATAAAGTGGCTTCCACCATAATTACCTCACAGACGCTCCACAACCAACAGCAAGACCAGACGTATACACTACTGATTACATATCTCACCAGACATCGTAAGTGCACTTCTTTTTACTCATATATTTATAAACTTTCTATATTAGAAAAAAAACATATTACTTTTTTGTTTTCTCACAGAAATGTGTAGTACTCTCAACTGGCTAGAGGAGCATTTCCCACGAGAGGAAAGGTTAGAAATGAGTCCACCTAATGGTACACACTTTACTATATAAACCAATTAATAAATATTATTTTGTATACATTTAACATATACATTTTTTTTATTACAGACCATACAAAAATTCCAAGCATCTCACAACAACAATCAGAGGATATCACTCTACAGCAGATTAATCAAAAAATGGACGACCTTATGCAAAATTTTATGGATTTGAAAAACTTTGTGGAAAATTATGTGAAACCCCCAACAGCACACCATTGTCCAACCTGCACTTGTCCCCCCTCACCCTATCCCACCCAGTTAACCCCAAACCCTGTCTATGGACCAAAGCGTTTCGATGTGATTTCCTTCCCTTCTTCACCTGATCCCAGTTATCTAGAAATCCCTAATTCTCCTGTTTTTGTTTCCGTTTCTGCCCCACCTTCCCAGTCATAATTGTATACATATATGAAATAAAGTTACTTTTCTTATATTGTGTTGTAATTACTTTCAGTTAATTGTGATAAAACCAATTTAGGTGTCCACGGACACCGCGGTTGTTCGGAAATGTTCGTAAAGAAACGAAAATGTAACTGTCCTGAGGACACTACATCTGTCCGTAATGTTCTCATGCAAGTTGAAAATGTTCTAAGAACACTTGTAGTGTCCTGAAATGTTCGTAAATAAACGAAAATGGAGGTGTCCTTAAGAACACTATGCCTATTTGTAGTGTTCGATAGCAAGCAGAAACTCTTCTAAGAACACTCATGGTGTCCTGAATTGTTCGTAAATAAACGAAAATGGAGGTGTGCTTGAAACGCTATGTCTGTACGTATTGTTAGCAAATAAATTAAACTGTGCTAAGAACAAACGGCTGTCCATAACTGTTCGTTTTACATGTGACCCACTTTTAATTAGTTCAGGGCCTGAAAACTGTCCGCAGAACATCAACACGCATGCGCAAAACAATGTCCATACATTGGGTGTCCTGCGGACGACCGCTACCTTAGCGAACATGCTCACAAAACAATCATGTGACCACGCCCACGCTCATCTCATGCTCTAAATGCGGACACTGTTCGTGTCCCCGACCAGTTTAAAAGTACATTTCAAAGTAATCCGCAATATTTCTCATTAAAAAATCACCATACCACAAATCCCACATACTAATCCTAACTTTCCACATAGTTTTGTGACTTTTTGAACCTTTTTTGATGTTCGATCTGTCTTGCAGAAGGCGCGCATGTCCGCGACCCGCGCACAAGCACCCCGATATAAGACCAGGCCCTAGAGCGCATTCTCATTGTGTTTCTGACTATTCCACAGAGCACACTGCATTTTGCTGCATACTTTGCAGATTTTGAGATTTCCATCTCCAAGCCTATGACATCCATGGCTCGACTATTACCACATGGTGCTACATCTGCCTCAGCACCACCCCCACCCCCTCCACCACCACCATTTCCCCAAGGGCCTGAAGAGGGGAACAGGAGTGAGGATACAAAGGAGGAAGAAGAGGATGATGAGAATGAGGTAGAGGAAATCCCTACTACCCGCCGTCGGCGTGAATCTTGGGTGTGGCGGTTGTTTACGTTCATGGAAACGGTCCAAAGTCTCATGCGAACCGTGTCACCTGTAATGAGTGCAAAATGGTACTCAGTCGCGGGAAGCATGGTTTATATAGCTTTGGGACCACTACCATGAAGCGACACCTGCGCTAATTCCACACTGGGGCCATTTGCAAGGTTGCACCTTGCGAGAAGCGTAGTAGGTTGATTGCCTCTACTTCATCCTCCGTTCCTGATCCTGTCACCAAAAGGAACACCTCTGTGGGACAGCGTCTTCCTTAAGCTGCCTCACAGGCCATACAGAATTCTTATGACCCCTACCTTTCGAGGGTCACAGTTGTATGTGTGTACTGTGACACAGTACTCTGCAGGGGTGAGCGACTTTGGAGTGCTTTTGAGACGATTGTCTCATAGCACCAGAAGACCTGCTCACTACCCAAATAAAATCCACTCTACATCTTCCTCTCTCAGCTTGCCCTTTCTTATCCCTTTGGTTGGTGTGCCCCTCCCTTTGCCCTCCTTTCCCACCTCTCCTAGTGTGTTGTGTATAAAAAAGAATAAAAATAATACAAAATAACAAAAATCAAAAAGAAAATAAGGCTCTTTTCAGAGCCGCCTTTCACAGTTAAAAAATAGAAGTGAAGATACATAAAGCATAGCCATTTCCATTTCGTGAAAGTCCGCGGACGGTCCGCGAACAGAAAAACAATTGCATTGCTACCCTATTGAAACCAATGCATTTTTCTCTAACAGGAAGTGGTGGCTCTGAAAAGAGCCTTTGGGAGGTGTTTGAATGTAAAACATTTTAACTACGTAAGACGTACTTCAAAACGAATGCTGTAGTTCTAAAAAAGGTCGCAATGCATTTTGTACATTTTTCAGAAAAATCTGATTGCCAGCATAAGTAAGATGGACTCCATCTTTGTGAAAAATGTATGTACTACAAAACAAAATATTTTCATTGTTAAAAGAGGACATGCCAAAATCTCTTAGGAAGGCACAAACAGCCTTATTAACATTACGCCTTGCTTTCTCCATTTGTGGACCACATGAGAAAGAACACAGCCACACTTGTCTCTGCGCAATCCGTGAAAAAATTATTTTAGAGTTTGGAAACATGTCCATTATCTTCTGAAGTCCTTCTTACATTGCAAATTGCAAAGAAATTCCAGATGCATGTCCTAAACTGTTCCCTCCACAATGAATTACAATTATGTCTGGATGTTCTTCTATCTTCAAAGTTGCACAGAGAGGTAGCAAGTCCAACCACTTCATTCCACGCACTCCATGCCAGTGCACTTCCACATGTGGGAATCCAAGATCTATAGATACTCCACAGCTTTCTGCATGCACCTTCAACCAATGAATCCACGAGTCTCCCAAAATCCATACAATCAGTGTTTTGAAACACTCAGCCATAGCTATCTGTTCTTCTCTCTGCAAAAACAATATCTGAGAAAACCTCTCCTAGCACAACACACTCACTAAACTTTACTGACCAATCCCTTGCTTCATCCAATCTCATTTCCATACCTCCCCTCCCAAAATTCCCCGGATGTAATATGCGGTGTCCTAGAACTACCGCCATGTCCGCGAACGTATCGTAACATGTACAGCCCTTCTACCATTTCGATTTCACTCTCTGTGCCATTCCCTCATTGGATGTAGCTAAGCAATCACATGACCATCCACCAATCAAATCCAATAACTCTACATGTAACTGCATCATCATAGAGCAGCACTACAAATGTACGGTGTATCTCTCGGAGTACAAGTCTCATACCATTGACAACCACGATCTACAAGAAATACTATACAAATCTCCCATATTTCTACTTGCAGCTTGGTCCATATCCATATACATGAACAGAAAGTACTGGTATGCATATTTTCTACACAGTACATGAACACATTTTCTAACCGACTTTTACCTTCTATAATCTGAAAAATGAATGGACGATCATTGTTTCATTGTCCTAAAATGACCTGTCACTTACAAACCTTTATATCGTTTAATTTCTTCATACACACACACACACATGACAATACTATTAAACTAACATTTTTGAAATAAAATATATACACGACATATAATCACACAAAATAACATACACACTCTATGATCAAATCTCAAACAATAATATTTGTACAAACACATAATTGGTTTTAAATTTTTTCGTTTATATAAGTACTTACATACATTTATACAGGACAAGCAGACTATGACATTCACTCACTGTTACGTGCAAAAGCAGGCTACGAAACAATGACTCACTATTACGTGGAAAAGCTTAGTTACAAGAATAGTGGTATACGTTGGTAGATTATGAATTCCACAAGCCATAGTAAAGATATTTTCTTTCCTACTCCTAGTCATAATATAGTTTTAATGGTTTTCAGGAAGGCGCTGAGCATTTCAATTTAAAAAAATCTATGTCTAAAATGAAAACAGTGCTATATAGCAACCAAATTACTAATTTCTTTCTTTTACAATTGCAGTGAAGCCCATTCTCCTGAATAGAAGCAGCCGATTTTGATTTACAAAGAACAACTAAGAAGCAAACTACTCATTTTTGAAAAAAAAGTAAGTAGATTGTTACCATAATATTTGATTTATAACTCACACGCACTGTACGGTGCATTCATGGTATTTCTGTGCCTAAAAATAGAGATTCTGCACCATTCTGACCAAAAATCCTCCCCGTCTTAAACAGTGATCTCCTGTCAGAATGGCCCTCAAATTCCTATTTTTCGGCACACAAATTACCCAACTGAGCTGCTAGAATGTAGATGTTGTAGAACAAACAACTGTTTTAATTGTATAGCTTTACCTATATTATTTATCCTTCTCCACACCACTGGCTTACTTGTTTCTGTCATCTGAACCCCAGTTTAGTAACACATTAATTGAAGAATACCCATCCCTAGTAGTTCAACTTCCCAATTCACAATCACACACCATTACATACATCTTTATCATCTTACTCAAACAATCATGCACTCAACACACATGCATTGCAGAAAACCCAAACCCATACCATCTGTATTTTTTTCAACAGACGCTACAGAATGCCAAACAAAAAGCAATTCCGTAGAAAGGGACGCAGAAGTAGAGCAAATGAAAAGAAAAGTCTCCAACATAAACACCCATCTATAGCAGAATTTCTAAAAAACGTTGAAACACAACAGCTAATACAGTCATGTTGTGAAACAGAAGAAGTTTCTAGTGCAAAAACGTTGCCTCATCTATCACAAAGTAAAACGACCCAAAAAACTATTAACAGAAAATCAACTATCACTACAAATAAAACGTCTTCTATAAATCTTGATATAGTACAAAGTAAGCAAACCAAGAAAAGTATATTAGCCAAAATGTTCTGTCACAAAGTCCTTCAAAATCTGATAAAAATAGGAGAGAAACCAGGTTCAACACTTCAAACCTATCGTAGGAAAGTAATCTTAGAGGCGTTGATAGACAGTGCAATTCTTCTCAAAAGAAACTTATTTATTGTTGTGTTAAACAGAATTAAACCACTAACAAAACTAATAACTAAACTTCAAAAAAGACTTCTCAATAAACGAAATGTGAACAGAAATAACTTCTTAAATATCTGTGGAGGTAAATGGAGTCACACTAAAAGCACAGAACCATACTTTAATGAAGAAGCGTACAAACAAAAGCAAACAAATACAATTGCCATACATAGCAGTGGTCGAGGTTATGAAAAAGTTAATAATACCATAATGGAACAAGAAGTACTCCTTACAAAAATATGCCCTGAAAACTTAGATTTACCCCTCCATTCAATGAATCAGAACATCTAATTTACACATGACCATGCACGTCAATGTGTAACATTCCCAAAAAAATGTTCAAATCTTTACGCCTATTCCTCAATCAATATGTGAAAAGCAAAGACAAAATCAAAATTAAAATACTGCAAAGTATGGATGCTTATCCAGTACGCAAGCACAGAGGACTGCAAGGACATTCGTTGGGCTGCATATCAGGAGCTACTTGCAAAACAACCTTCCATGATATCAAAAGGATATCAACACATCATGCAAGTATAAGAAATCTAGTTTATAAACTGTATTATGCAAAAAGTCCTGCTTTAGCACTAGCCAATTTAAATAACATTCTTCTACATGGTACACCAAACGACCTACTAGAAGAAATTGAGTATATACAGAAAAAAAAATTTGGAAATGAAACCCACTTACAAGATGAATTAACTGTCAACCAACTTCGTAACAAATCTGCACATGGCAACCTTTCACTACACACATACAAAAAAGAAATACTAAAATTTCAAAGCACTTCAGCTGAAGTACCAAACCACGTGTGTGTATGTTGCTGCAGAACGTGTTATAAAAGTAACACAAAAACTATAGACCTTTCATACAAAATAGAAGACAATGAAGATTCTAAATGCTTTGAATTAGCTCTCTACCTTATAGCAGAAAACAAATACGAAATAACTGACCCCATAATACTTTGCAGTTACTGCACTACCAAACTTGACAACGACCAAACTCCTTCACGTGCTATCTCAAATAACTTGGAATTACATCCACTACCAAAACTCCTTCAACAACTTAATTTATATGAGAGCATCATAATTCAAACAGTTCATCCATTTCAAGCAATAATACGCCTTCAACCAAAAACTGCAAAATTACCTCCCTCTGAATTAGTGAAAGGTATTCGTGGAAAAGTAGTGTATTTACCATTAGATCTAAAAGAAAATGTGCACACTCTAGGAGTGCAACGTTCAATGCAACAATCTTTAATTATCTTGGTAAATGGAGTACCTACAAAAGACAAAAAAAATTGGCAACAACTGGTAGATTTACATAAAGTTAGAGAAGCCCTGCAATATCTCAAAGAGAATAATGATTATTACTAAGAAATTAATATCGAAGAAAACTTGAAAGATACAACTGAAATAATTCAAGAGACACACGAAACTGGTCAATTTGAGCTCCTAGATCCTGCTACAATAGCAAACACTTTAGACCATTATACAATTCATCCATTGCACTCTAATGACACCATAGAAGATGCACTGGAAACTTACCAAATGCGTCAAACAAAAGGATCACCAATCAGCATATGGGAAAAAAGTATAGAAGCACGTGATATGATATGATATGATATGACATGGTATTTGTAACGCGCCTATACACAAGTGTTTCAAGGCGCGACGAGGCGGGGAGGGGGGTACAAGGGGAGACAGAAAACGATCCTACTAGGCCAGGTGTCATTCAGATCGCGCAAGTGCAGGGGTAGGGGAGGGGAAAAGTGCAAGGGGAAGGGGAGGGGGGGAAGTGCAGTACAAGGTAAGAGGCGTACGTAATAAATAAATAAATATGGCCAGCTGGTGGCAAGTGTGAGGTAAGTGCAGAACAAGTGCTGGGGGAGGGGGGGCTGTAGGGATACAGAGACAGACCCGCAGTGCAAAGGGGTTCCAGGGCATCAGTGCAGGGCCCAGGACCGAGGCCGTTTAGAGTGGTCCAATTGCAGGATCAGTGCAGCTTCAGTGAAAATTAATTAGCCGCTCAGCAGGGGAGAGGGAGAGGGAAAGCAGAAGCAAAGAGGAAGGTTTTGAGGTGCTTCCGGAACCGGAGATGGTTCTCCTCAAGTTTCAGGGAGGCAGGAAGGCTGTTCCAGAAGGAGGCCCCTGCCGCGGAGAGAGATCTACCCCCAGCTCGTTGCTTCGAGAAGCGGCTAACCCTGAGGGAGTTGGAGGCGGATGAGCGAAGGGCTCGGGAAGGAAGATATTTGGGAAGAGAGAGTTGAAGGTATCTCACAGTGTCTCACATGCTTTTCCTCTACTCTCTCCTACTGGCAAAGGAGGAAGATACGATGATAGACCTGTTCAAATATCAGCATCAGAATATCGCTCATTACGAATGTATTCTGAAGATCCCAGATTTCGACAAAATGTGGAATACATATTCCACCTACTCTTTGAAAGTGAACTAGCAACTTTATGTTACAGAGTTGCACACATATTAAAATCAGGATCACACTTTCAAAATATGACAGCCACACAATTATTACAAAAAGGTCAACAAAAAGATGAGGTTTTACAGGAAAATCTTACAAATCTATTAGCAAATATGCGAGGTACTAAAGAGTACTGGTTTCGACGCCATGGAGATGTATGTTGTATGATCAGAAACCTTGGCCCACCCACTTGGTTTGTTACATTAAGTTGTGCAGAATATGCATGGGAAGATTTACATGCTTTCCTACGCATATCAAACGAAAACAAAACAAACATAGATATACTATCACCTGGAGAACTTTGTTCTCAGGATCCTGTTAATGTTTCTAGATATTTTCACCATCGCTTCATTTCTATGCTACATTTTATTTGTAATAAAACTGTTCCTCCCCTTGGAGAAGTGCAACACTTCTTTTGGAGAAAAGAATACCAAGCCAGAGGAGCGCCAGATGTCCACATGCTTTTATGGATTAAAGATGCTCCTAAATTTGGTCAAGACAGTGATGCCACTGTTTTACAGTTTATTGAAAAATATGTCACTTCTGAAATTCCGTCAGAATCCACAAATAGTGATCTTCATGCAAAAATCATAAAATTCCAAAGACACAAATGTGGCAAATATTGTCGTCGCAAATACAAAAACAAAGGGAAACACTACACCAAATGCCGATTTGGTTTCCCTAGACCAGTTGCAAATACAGGTCAAGTGAACAACCTCATGTCTTCAGTTAGACATAGTGTTAAAGGTAAGTCACCTAAAAATACATATTGCATAAAAAGAAAAGAAGACGAAAAATATATCAATGATTACAATGCAATCATTGCCCACTTGTGGAATGCAAACATAGATGTGCAGTACATTGCAGACAATTCTACTGCAGTTGCACGATATGTCACAGCATACTTAACCAAATCAGAAAAGACAGAACTCCAAGACCTCTGGAATGACATGTCGTCAGATAACACAGTGTCTCAGAAATTATACAGCTTGGGCATAAAAATGCTGTCCCATAGAGAATGTGGATCCTATGAAGCAGCTGATCGATTAACTGGTACTGCATTGTATGGTAAATCTGCAAATATATTATGGCTAAGTCTTGGTCCAGCTAAATCTAGAAAAAGAGTTCTAAAATCATACGAAGACATATAAACAATAGCCAAACATGATCCCAACAGCCAAGACATTTTAAAAAACAATTTATTGGACACATACTACCCAAACAGGAGTACCACTTTGGAAACCATGTGTCTATACCACATAACCCAGAACTACACATACAAAAATAATATAAAACCTGATGAGCAAAACCGTAAATACAAAGTGACAAACTGTGATGGCAGCTTAGTAAAACTCACCAAACCAAATTTAATTAATCATATCAAAGTGTCATTAAAGACTCCTCAACATAAAGAAATATATGACATGTCCCTGCTACAACTCTTCAAACCATGGAGAAAAGAAGAAGAAATACTAGATACCTATGACTCATATGAAGATGCTTTCATTGCCAATGAAAGCAGTATAACTGATGTAAACTTTGCACAGTACAAAACAATGTTGCACAATGAACAGCAACATGAAGAGGAACTCCAGGCCCAAGTAGATAAGGATACTCCTGTCAGTAGTCAACCTTCTGTCACAGGAAGCCAAGAACCACTGCGAGAACCACTAATAACAAATGAGGCAGAATTAGCTATGATAGAAGTAGAAAACACCAATGTGTCACTATGAAGATAAAGAAGACTTAACTACACTACAATCAAAACTAAACAAAGAGCAACGTAGCATTTTTCAAGAAATAACAAAAGAAATTGCACATGGTGTGCTACATGAAAACAAAGAATCCACCTGCCAAAATGACAAACCTATACTATTGTATGTCAGTGGTGAAGCTGGTTCTGGCAAAACATTCCTAATCAAAATCATCAGTAAGTTCCTTCAACAATTGACAAACAACAAACTGTCAGCTGTTGTCACTGCCCCCACAGGTTTAGCTGCCTACAACATAGGTGGTGTCACTTTACACCGATTACTACTACTGCCAGTAGAACACCAAAACAAGTTAGATTATTACAAACTTTCTGCAGAAGCTGCAATGGAAGTACGCAGAGTATTGAAACAAATGAAAATGCTACTAATAGATGAAGAGAGCATGGTGTCCAACCTAATGTTGGCTTTGATTCACCTAAGATTACAAGAAGTACTCAAAACAAACTATGAAGAGCTCTTTGCAGGAAAACACATCATTGTTTTCGGAGATCTTCAATTGACACCTTTAAAAGGTGAGCCTATTTTTAAAACATTAGGAAACAAACCCTGCCGTAAAACTATTGGCAGCATTGGAAATGTCAACCTTTGGCAACATTTCCAATACAGAGAATTAGCAGAAAACATGCGCCAATCTGCAGATCTCACTTATGCCAACATCTTAAAAAGTATCAGAGTTGGTATACTTTCTAGAGAAGCAGAAGCAATATTGAAAACCCGGCACATTCATGCACTTTATGGTGATAATGCATGTGCTACAGATGTTATGGAACAATTAGCCCACAAAAATGTCAATTGTATGGCCTTAATGCCAACTCTTGCAAGCTGTTTCAAATTCAATTAAATAATGTTAAGCAAAGAAATGCAACCAATTATGGAAATTAGCGCCACAGCAAACTAGATGTACATGGAATGACACTACCCATGTGTGACCAAGCCACAGCAAGACTTAATAGTTTAGAAAAATCAATCTCAAACACAGCAGGCTTGGAAAAGATATTAAAATTATCCTTAAATTGTAGAGTAATGCTTAAACGTAACCTTGACGTGGACCAAGGACTAGTTAATGGAGCACTGGGTACAGTTGTTGGCTTTCAAACATACCCACGTGACAACAAAATTCAGTTTGTCAATATTCTCTTTGACAAACTTTCAGAAGTAAAAAGAATAGGACGCTGAACAGATCGATTCCTTCTCTTCAAAGACATGCATGTACGCAGAGAACAATTTTCTCTAACTCTTGCATACGCAGTCACCATTCATAAATCACAAGGTCTTACTCTAGACAAAGCAATGGTAGACATTGGTAACACAGTCTTTAAAGAAGGAATGAGCTATGTAGCACTGTCACGCCTACGTACAGTTGACGGTCTATTTCTAATGAACTTTGATGCAAGTAAAGTAAACGCTGATATTCCTTGCATTTTAGAATACAATAGACTTTGTTTACTATACACCCCCATCTACAAACATATCCTGTTCCACAAAAAGGAAAATGTTCTAAAAGAAAACTAAATCAAACAGAAATGCAACAGGATGTCACTGCAAATCCTCCAAAGAGACTAAAAGAAACTAAAACTTCATCAAGTACCACAAGCAAAAAAGAATCAATTAGGGAAAGTAAACCAGGTACTTCTTTAAAGAAGGAAGACAAACTCCAAAAAAAGCTGTTAGATACAGAACTACCTGGATAATTTAAATTCTCAAATATAGTTGGTGTAAGTTGCTACGCAAATGTAGCAATGAATATTCTTTTTCAATTACCAACAATTGTACACAACATTTACTTACACAGTACAGACCCATTGTGTTTGCAAATGTTAGTACTTCACAGAAATGCAGCAAACAATCCTGACAACACGTATAGTGTTTTTGGAATAAGACAACAATTGGACTACTGTGCTGGAATGGTGAAATTCACTATAAACTCACAGGAAGATCCACAAGAATTTCTAATGTACTTACTATTAGTACTGGAAAACAAAAACATACCTATAAATGAAATCTTCCACATTTCATGCATGTGGAAACATAGATGCACTCTCTGCAACAATGTGCAAAAGAACAAATCCCCAATGAGCGCTTTATCTATATATCAATACCTAATTGTGAATCCGTTCCATTTCAGCAACTTGTACAAAATGCAAACCACGGTAGATTATGTTCTACCTGCAATTCGGATAATCGCTCCACGTTACTAATACAAATACGTAATACTAATGCTTCTACGTTACAATGCAGATGGTACGAAAAACAACTGCAAGCTGACTGGATTCACACATGGTCAAATATCACTTGGTAGGAACACCTTCACAACAATAGGTATAATCTACCACGCAGGAGCCACAACCAACTCAGGACACTACACTGCATATATAAAAATAAAATGTGGATGGTTTGAATGTAATGATAGTACTGTTACTCTAAAGCAGAGATTACCAGCTTATCTTACAAACACGTATTTAATGTTCTTTAAACCAAAATTTGATAACTGAACTGTACTTAAACCTTAAGTACACTTGTAGTAAAAAAATATAAACTGTCACAATATTTCAAAACCTATCTAACTGCCCAAAGATTCTACAACAACTAATCAGATAAATTAATACCACTGAAATAGAGCAAAAAATAGACAGTTAGAATACGCCAATTGGTATCTAACTGTCCCAAAATTTACAAATATGCAAACAGATAAATCTATACCACGAAATTATATCAAAACATAAAGGGCCTCATTACGAGTCAGGCGTTAAGGGGTTAACGGCGCCGTAAATGGCGCCGGCCCTTAAGGCCTGATTACAAGGTCCCTTAGCGCCATGGTGATCTTAACGCCTGCTTTTTGCAGGCGTTAAAATCCATGGCGCTAATTACGCCACCGTAATTTACGGTGGAGTAATTAGCACCTTCCCCACTCCCATTATGCCCTATGGGGCAAAAATGGGAATGGGTAAGGGTAAAACGGGAAATGGGGATTAACCGCCCCACTCACCCTGGAATGGGGCGGTAAAACCGCCATTCACCATGGTGTAAACATGGTGTAAACATAGTTTACACCATGGTGGTAAGGGTACGACCCAGGCGGTAACTTACAGCCTGGGTCGTAATGATTCCCAAACAGTTATAATATGCCTACTGGTATTAACTGGGCCAAAATTTTACAATTTCCAAACATATACCTAATATCTTACTGCTCACAAAAACTGAAACAATCCAATGCATAAAGCATTAGGCAGAAAGAACAAGTAAACGCGGAAAACAAACAAATAAATAAACTGTAGCATAACAGAAAAAGTTTTTTTTTTTAATCCAACATGGATTTTTTTTCTCCCACAGACCCAATGATTTCAGCAACAAACACAGAAACTTTGCAAATTGCACAGTACTCTGGTTTCCAATCTACTAAATATGAGGGTCAATAAAAAGAAGAAAATGTTGATTGTACAATGTAATAAGTCATTATAAAATACTAATACTAACATGCTATTTTCTTTTATTACAGCAATGAACAAGAAAAACATGGACTCCGTTACTAAACCAAATAGTACGTATAACAAGATAAATACAACCATCGCACCATATCACACCCATACAAGCTTATAACATTGTTCCTTATAAATTAGTTTTTGACCCAAAGTTAAAAGCCACTATGGGTGTGATATGCTGCGGTGGTTGTGGCCAGGGCATACACTCTTGGGTGCATGGCCAAATGGCCATGCACCCAACATTCTATACCCTGGCCACAACCACTGCAGCATATCACACCCATAGATGCAAGCATTGCAACCATGTTTATGTCCGCGGACAGGGGGAAGGTCCTAGGACACATTCAACTTGCCAGAGGACAATACAAACAGCGTCCTCAGGACACCCCCATTTTCTTTATGTACGAACATTTCAGGACACCGCGATTGTTCTTAAAACATTTTCACCTTGCCAACGAACAATACAGACAACGTCTCCAGGACACCCCCTGCAAACATTCCAAGACCTCACGAGTGTTCTTAGAACACTTTCAAGTTGACACCGAATCCATTCTGTTTATTTACGAACATTCCAGAACAGCTGTGTTGTCCGCAGACAAATCGAACACAACAAAAGCATGTAGCACATAAATAAAATACAACTTTGAACCTATCTCATACTCCCCCATCCTCCCCAAACACTTCTACACACCAACACACTCTACGAAATGCACATTTTGAACAAACTTTCACCGCGCTGTCTGCGGACGTCCGCAAATGCAAGATGGCGGGCGCGACAGCAAATCTGAAGTGCATCACGCACCACACCGCCCAATCAGCGAACACGTCGCATGTCTGCGGACATGACGCAAGCCGCTGGGCCAATCGGGGTGCTGTCCGCGGAGCGAACAGGGAAGTCCATCCGCGAAGCGAACACAGATATCACAAATTTTTTTGCCTTACATTTTGGTCATTTTAAAAAAAACTACTGGACGGATTTACACCGAATTTGCAAAAGCACGCTTTCGGGACCAAGCCGCCGCTCCTGCCACAAATTTGGTGTAAATCCGTCCAGCGGTTCGGGCTGTAGCCATGTGCAAAGTTTTTTCCCATTCAGTCTATGAGAAAAAAAAAAGTTTGGGACCCCCCTATAACTTTTCCCCCCCTGGATGAATCCTCGCCAAACTTTGCAGTGGGTCATATACTTTTTTTGCAAAGTTTGGTGAGGATCCGTCCAGGGGGAGCGAAGTTATAAGCCACCCAAAAAGTGCTCTTCCTATGGAAAGACCAACTTAACCATAACTACATGGCCATGTAATATATATATATATATATATATATATATATATATATATATATATATATATATATATATATATATTTATTTATTTTTATTTTATTTTTTTTTTGCCAGTATAACATGTAAATATGTTGTTGGTGGCATGTAAGGTACAGGTTTTACAACACTGCCAAGCACAACTTGAAACTGCAGAGAATGCATGCATGCATAGAAAAGCTTAGTTCTGCCAGGCCAAATATTGAAGTGCACCTATTATTTTTTTTGATGCCTTATACATGGAGACTACATTAATCATATAACTGACTGACTAACTTAATTAACATTGCTAAATACTTATTCTAACCTCCATAACATTATAATGTAGTCTCATGTACAAAATGAGGTGAAAATACATGTTTTGGTGACACTACTGAAATGCATTTTAAATGCACACTGGCATTTTCTTTCCCTTCTGTGTAAGCTTGTGGAGAGCAGAGGGAAAAAGGCAGCAGGAAACAGAATGAAACATTTACTCAGGGAGGCCTAAAGCCCTCATTGTTCTAAACATGAGGGTTGATACAGTACTCATTCTTGTTAATCTGATTGGGGGAGAATTATAGGCGGACATGCCACGTAAAAAAAAATGGGAAGGATCCGAGTTTTGCTAATGGCAAAAATTGTGGAGAGGAATTAGTTTGGGCTGAGCTGTGAAAGCTGACAGAATTCCAAAAGGGTTAGAGCGTTGGCTATGAGAGATATCTCATGAGCGCTCCCCACACAAGATTTACAGAGGCATTTCACGCTGACTGTGCCTGCCTTGTCGAGTGGAGCAAGGTCGTGCTGAGAACTTCAAAGACGTGCGAATCTTGGTAAGATTTGTGCCAAGTGAGGCAAGTGAGATTTGTGCCATTTGAATGCTGCATGTTTGGCTAAGGTTTATTACAGTGTAGAAAGGTTAGGAAACCACTGCATGTTTATTTTTGTCAATTTCAGAAAGTTGGAATATTAATCTACGTTTCAAATAGACCTGCCAGTTCTGCTTTGTTTTCTTTTTGTATTCCAGAGGCTGCTGTAAATAACCATGGTAAGAGTTGATGGCATGTATATGTAATTCAATATAATGAGTACCTATGAAAACAAATGGGAGTTTGTGTCATTCATGCATTTGTGAATATTTTTTTTTACATAGGTAATATCTAAAGGGGAGGCTCATATTAGTGCAGTAGCGCATTTGGCAACTTATCAACGCAAGTAAAGTAACAGATAAGAGAAGTTTTGGGTGCTGTATGATGAATGCCCTTTTCTTGCATGCTGATGGGAAACGATCTGATTCATAGATTACTCAATGTAAATAAGCCAGTGATACTTTATGACATAGATTACTGGATGTAAATAAGCCAGTGATATTTTGTGACATATAGATTACTGGATGTATATAAGCAAGTGATACCAGCCACGACCTATAGGTGGCGCTCTAAATAAAATCATTGGGTTTCTATCAAAAACATAGGTCTTGAGCTCTCTACAGACAAATAGGAGGTATTGTAATAGAAAGGAAAGTTTGTTTTCTTGATGGGGTTATAGTATAAAGAAGAAAACCATGCTCACCACTAAATACTGCAAAAGAAAATACGACTAAATTACCACCAATATAATCTAACAAGGTATGGTCACTAAAATAATATGAGGCCAAACCCAATCTAAGTGCAAGACTAATTTATCACCAAATTACCACCAATATGTTTATGGTAAGAAAATACTGCAAAATCCCAAATTCGCCCCAATAAGACTGAGCATCTTACAGGCCCTACTTGGTATTTTTACCAGGGTAAGTTGACCTAAGGAAGTTATCTCTGACATGGGATCCAATTTTATGTCCCACTACATGCAGGCCATGTGGAAAAACTGTGGAGTAACTTACAAGTTTTCAACTGCCTACCATCCGCAGAAAAATGGATTGGTAGAAAGGTTCAACCATACAATGAAGAGCATAATAGGTGCATTAGAGGAACACCTTAGAAGACAGTGAGACCTTCTACTGCCATGCCTTCTCTTTGCTTATAGAGAAGTCCCTCAGGAGGGAATTGGATTTAGTCCTTTTGAACTTCTTTATGGCCATCCAGTTAGAGGCTCCTTGGCCCTAATCAAGGAGGGGTTGGAGAGTGCTCCTTCCCCCAAGCCGTTGAGAATCACTGACTATGTGATAGGTCTCGGAGGAGAATGTCACACATGATGGCAGAAGCATCAGATAACTTGAAAGCAGGCCAGGCTCTGGTGAAGCATTGGCCTGACCAGAAGGCTAACATGGTTGAGTTTTCTCAAGACCAGCTTGTTCTAGTTATGATACCTACAAGGCAGAGGGCCTTACAGTACAAATGGATAGGACCCTTCAAGGTTGTGGATAAACATGGAAAGGTCAACTATCTGGTGGACTCAGGCTATCCCTAAAGGCTTATGTCTCAAGACCAGAAGTAGGAGCTTTGCTTCTAGCTTCAGCTCAAGAGGAGGAGGAGAATTAACCTCTACCTGACCTAATTAGAGGCCAGCCTTTAGATGAGAAAATAGAAGGAGTTAATCTCTCTTCTAATCTGACACCTGAACAACAGGAGGAGTGCAGGTTTATGTCAAATCAGTTTGCCTCCCTGGGGGCCAGCATGATATTCAAACTGGTGACTGTTTACCTGTTAAAAGCAGAGTTTACAGGTTTTCAGATCATGTAAGATTCCACATAAAGGAGGAGGTCAACAAGATGCTTGATCTCGGGGTAATAGTGCCTGCTACCAGTCCATGGTCTAGTCCAGTTCTTCTAGTACCAAAGGCAGTATCCAAGGAGTTGAGATTATGTGTGGACTATAGAGCTCATAATGCAGTCACCAAGACTGATGCCCACCCTTTACCAAGAACAGATGAACTGGTGGACAAACTTGGTTCAGACAAGTACCTCAGTGCATTTGATCTCACTTCAGGCTATTGGCAAATAGCACTGACAGACCATGCCAAGGAGAAAACTGCATTCTCAAACCCAGCAGACTTCCATCAGTTTAAGCTAATTCCTTTTGGACTAAAGAATACACTTGCTACATTCCAAAGGATAGTTAATTAAGTTCTGAATGGAATGTGATGGAGGACTTTTGCATGGCATACTTGGATTACATTGCAGTGTTCAGCCCTACTTGGAAAGAACATGTTGCCCACTTAGGATATGTTTTGCAGGCTCTTGAGCAGGCCCATCTGATCGTACAGGCTAGTAAATGTCAAATTGGTCAGAGTAAACTGGTCAACTTTGGACATGAGGTAGGAGGATGTGAAATCAGGCCATTGCCTAGCAAAGTACAAGCTGTACAAAACTGGGCCACCCCTGCTACTCAGACCCAAGTGAGAGCCTTCCTAGGCCTCTCTGGTTGCTATAGTAACTTCATAGAGAACTATAGGACCATAGCTTCTGCTTTGAATGTGGTCTCCTCTCCCAAATTCCCTAAAAAGGTCAGGTGGAATGAGGAGTGCGCTCAAGCATTTGAAGGCCTAAAGAAAGCCCTTTGTCAAGCTCCAGTGTTTAGAGCTCCTGACTATAACCAAACCTTTATTGTGCAGACAGATGCTTCAAATACAGGTATAGGTGCAGTTCTGAGTCAACGGGATGAGAAAGGTAGGGAGCACCCCATTTGCTTCATCAACAGGAAGCTGAAGGAACCAGAAATAAAGTGGGAAACCATTGAGCGTGAGTGCTTTGCTATTGTGTGGTCACTGAAGAATTTTAGACCATACTTGTATGGATCTACTTTTGTGATTCAGACTGACCACCAACCCTTGAGATGGTTGATTCAATGAAAGGGGAACACTCTAAACTACTGAGATGGTCAATCAGCCTGCAATGTTTTGATTTTACCATTGAACACAGGTCTGGGTGTCACCACCAAAATGCTGATGGTTTCTCCCGGATGTGTGACAGACTGGAGTAAGGAGAATCATCCAGGAATGGATTAAATCCTCCTGTCCCTTTGTCTGGGGCGGGTGGGGGGGGAACGGGTGTTAGGGAGAATTCTCAAGAATGTGCTAATTTCCCTTACCTTTTGAGAACCCCAGCAACTTTGCTGGATTTCTAGGATTTGATGTTTTACCTGGAAAGAGTGTGAGCCTTTTTTTCCCGCTCTTTCTTTGTATTTTGATAAGTGTTTTTACATTGATGTTCTTTGGTTAGGGAGTTTTAAAACAACTCCATAGGCATCATCTTTATTCTGTGTGACACACAGCAGCTTCAGTGCAGTGGCACAGGGATATCTTTCAGACTTCCCAAGGTTTAAATATCTTCTCTGGGACTGACTATTGTCTCCCAGAGCATGTAAAATTAAATTGATTTTACTAGTCTCTTTGAATTTACTGACCCAGCACACACTATTTTTCTATCGAGTGCTGGAGGCGTTGCCTACCTTTCCCTGAGTCCAAACACTCATGTAACAGTCAAATGTTACCCTTTCCTACTTTAAATGGCTTGTGGCAGTGGTTTAGATCAAACTACCATGATTTTTCCCGACCGCGAACAGCAGTAGCTAAAAATCGGGTCAGCCATGTTTTTCAATATTGCGTCCCAGACCTATCTGTAAAAACAGACTCTGGTTGACTTTTTGCACCATTTCATTTAGGAAAGGTCCTTCTTTTGTTTGTCTCTGCGCGCCAAACCAGGTTTGGTCACTAAGCATACACCCTGTGCTTAGACTCCTAGGAGACCTGAATGCATTCTGGCGTGATTGGCCGGCTGGCTGTCCGGCAAGGACAGCCACCTTACTGTGTGAGTGACAGCCAGGCTGGAATGAATGGGGGAAAACTGTTTAAAAACAGGTCTCTGGGACTTGGAAAACAGAGTCGACCACTGGAACGAAAGAACCGAAGACGAGCTGAAGGAAGAGGACTGATGCAACTCATGGACGACCGGTGAGGCCCTGCTGCATGTATGAATTGCCTGAAATTCAATCGACAGAGAATCCCTTTAAGGTTAACTTCTTCCCTTCAGTTTTGTGGGAACAACCAACTGCACACCATCCCTATCTTGTTGAATTTTCATCAGAGTGCTTTTGAAAACCAGATAGCCAGAGGGAAGGAAAACAGCTCGTGGACTTTAAGGCACTCACACCTTAAACCAACATCTTGGTAAAGCCTTTGGCCTCATCCATGGGCAGTGCAGGAACCTCCCGACATCTTCCTTTTTGTCCCCATGACTGAAGCTCAGGAACAGCGTGATCTGCTCGACCTGCCAGGAACAACTGCCTCAGCTACAGCTCTTCTTCATTACAAAGGTACTGTGCAAACGCGGTCTGGAAATCTTTTCGGCCATCGCGAAAGTTCATGGAAACTTTCTCAACTTCAAAGGCTTGTCCTTCCCTAAACATTTGTCAAACTTTTCACCTAGCCATATTCTTCTAAACTCTGTGGCAAAGACTTAACCGTTTAGTACCAGAACTGTGCTATCCTATACAAAGACTCTCTCTGAACGATAGATGTTGGCCCAGGCCTATGAACTGAAGTGCTGGTTGTACTTTACTGAAACCCTTTGCCCTGCCTATGCATGTATTTGTGCTGCCTATTCTTATAACATTGCCTTTTTACCCCTTTTTAAAGTATCTGAAGTGGCATTTTGCTCACACTTCAAGGGAGCTGAACTTGTTCATTTAATTACCGGTTGTGTAATTGTGGTTTATTCGTGTGTGATATTGAGCTGCCCTTGCTAGTGTAATGTTCTCAAACTGACTGTGTAAATACATGTATATCCTTTTACGAAATAACCTTGAGTAAGTTTTTGTTTGAATCACTGTAATTGTTGATCCTTTGTGTAACCTGTTCTACTGCTCACTTTACTCTGCAGATAAGTCTGGCTGCTCAGCCATCGCTACCACTTTACTGTGTAGTACAGGCTTGTACCAAGGGTGAAATTGTACTTACACTTGTAGCCTTAATTGTGTGTAGTGTTCCCAAAGGGTACTGCACATGATTCTGCCTAACAACCGGTGCTCCTTTACTTTTTTTAAATTAAGTTTTACTGTTCCTATACTTTTATTTTAAAAAGAAACCATTCTGGAATGGTTTCATTTTAAAATAAAAGTGTAGGAATCAGTTGAAACGTGCACTTCAGTGCACTGCACGAAACATTCCCTTAAATAGCTGGTGCCTTTTTTTAGGGGTTTGTATGGTGCATGGTGATGGGGTTTGTGGGGAGCAGTGACAGGCCAGCAGGGAACATAATTCTACTGCTTCTTGTCATACACTTCGACCACTGGATAGATGGATTGGAGATCACACAAGTCAGTGTCTTAGTCCTCTGTGAGGGGGAGCAGGACTTGCATATTGTCTGCATAGTTTGTATAGGTGATTCCTTGAGCATCAAGCAGGTAGAATAATGGCTTAGTGAATATATTTTAAAGAGTTGAGGAGACACAGGAAACTTGTGTGACACTGCATGTTACTGGCCTGGAGAGGCTGCCGCATTGGTTGAGAACACCCCCTTGTTCTTTCGGAAAGGAAGAAGGCTATCCAGTCAATAGCATCGGATGTGAAGTGTGCTGCTGAAGTCAAGTGTTGGCAAAAGAGTTGGTGCTCCAACAAATCAAAGGCTGTGGACAAGTCAAGTAGCAGGAGGAGTGCTGGCTTTTCAGCATCTTTGATGTCATCTAGTTGTACTGCAGCTCAGTAAGTCTGACTCGGTGCTGTGAATGGGGTAGAAGCCAGATTGAAGTAGGCCCAGTAGGTTGTGTGATTCCAGGAAACTTTGGATCTGAAGGTATGCCACCCTATCAAGGATTTTTAGCAGGAAGGAGATAGTGGTGATGGTTCGATATTTGGTGGAGATGTTGGTATCCAAGGTGGCCTTTTTTAGAAGTGTGAGGACCCAGGCATTCTTGTGGCTAGAAGCTACTGGCATGATGTGAACGAGGAGTTAATTAGGGCTGCTATAAAAGGTGCCAGATCTTCAGTCCCTGCAACATGATTGTTTAAGGCTTTTAATGATTAGCTCAGTCTCTATAGTTGAGATGGGTTTAAATCTGAAGGGTGGGATATCAGGCTGAGGGACTAGTGTGCTTGAAGTGAAGGCTGTAGGGGCTCCTAAGGAGTTTATTTGGTCGGTAAACTTATTTTGGAGAGTGTTCATTTTGTGAAGCAGGGCCTTTGGGATATTGCAGTACCAGGAACTATCCTGGGTACAGTTAGTTAGTTAATAACGGTGCTGGTGCTTCTGTGGAATTCTGCGGGCGAGTCCAGTTCCACCCACCAGAGCTGACCCTTACCGGCACTGTTGTTACCAGACCGGCATACTTAGAATGAGGCCCATTGACTACTATTAACAATTTCATTCAGAGAATTTGTATATTGTCATCCCACCATCACATAGTTCCAAAGGTTCTTTCTTCCATGTTGGGAAATTAGATTTTTCAACATTTTGGCGATTAGTAGTTAAGAACAAAAGAGTTTTTATTAGATTTTGAGAGGCCAAGCTTAAGCACCTTGTGGGGTGGTAAAAGTTTAGCTTTTTAGTAAAAACTCTGAACCTATATGGGGAATTGCATGGTGAGTAATGCACAGAGTCTTACATTTAAAACTGGAGTTCAACTGTAGCCAATGGAGCTGATGCAACATGGCCTGTGATGAAGTAAGACGTGGGGCATCGAGCACGAGCTGCATTGTAGAATTTTGCAGTTTGCAGTCGCTGGATCTGGAAAGCAGGTTGAGCAAGATATATACCATTACAGTAGTCAAGCAACCCCATAATGGATGACGTGACCACCTGTACTTGCAGTTTGAAGGAAGAAAAGGAAGACACTTCCTGAGGGTTCTTAGTTCGACAAAGCCGGCATTACATACTGACATAACTTTTGCATTTCTAGAGCCTGATGGCAAGAGATTCGCCCCTAAGCTCTTTACTTATGCTGGTCAAGTGGCACAGCGAGTAGAGCGCTCGCTTTAACATCCGTGCAGCGCCTGTTAACTCAGGTTCAAATCTCAGCAGGGCCAATCTCAGCCTTTCATCCTTCCATGGTCGATAAATGAGCACCACACACTGTGGGTAATAATAAGCAGCTCTCAGATACCTCAGGGTTTGTAGCGCTATATAAATGCCAAATTATTATTAAATTATTATTATTACTGAACTACTAAGAGCAGGACATGACCGCAAGGAATCTGGCCAAAATTATGCATTCTAGTTGTTATTAGGACTGCTATAAATGTAAAATCATCAAGTTCTGCTCTTCCATTTGAATATCCCAGCACAATCATCTGATGGTTACAGCATGCATTGGGCTTGCAAACTAAGCTGATGTATACCACTGCATATTGCCAATAATTAGTAATTTTCCTACAATCTGCTAACATATGTCAACAATTTGTAAGATCCACTGATCATCTTGGTTACCTGTTTTTCATAAATGTATACAAAGGATGAAATTAATGATTCATCAATCATCTCTTACTGCTTCATTAATTCAAACATTTGATCATCAATTTATGTAAAGAAATACAGGTAACCAAGATATTTTTCAAGTAACAGCATCACATCCTCTAATTAAATTACAAATGATATTAATGAGCAGGACGATTCTAAGAATCTCCCAGGAGACATTCTTCATTGCTCCAGGAGGCCCCAATCTGAAGAAGGTTTTCTCTTACTTAGCGTCCTCCATTCACCTGCGGTAGCTGTGGTCGAACAGCCAAGGTACAAAAAGAATATATCTGCCATCAGAAAACAGTGTACCTCCAGATTACATTGAATAAATAAAATCTCCTCAGCGAGTTAGCAAAAAATAACTTTGTATTAGACTTGGTTAGTACTAATGTTTGAACATTGGTTAGTACTGAAGCAGGTAAATACATCTAGTGTCGAAATTAAAAGCAAATGAAGGCACTAGTAGTTGGAATTTGAGGATGATATAGGGTTAACCACACAAATATGCATATATTCGCACAGGGTTTAATGGCAACAGCGGTTCTCAATCGCAGACTTCATCATATCAAAAACCAAAAGCTTTACGATCAAAGCTAGCTTGAGTTCAGGGTTTTGGTTCCTGAAATTCCCAATGATCAGCAGTGTCCAATGGCAGTTACAATTTTATTTTATTTTAATCTTTGTTCAGTGCTGGCCCTACCTACTGGGCCTGAGAGCATCTTACATTGTCCAAAGTTCAAAAAGGTAGGAGGTGAAATAAAAGTTACAAAATGTTTCCTTTAAAAGATGGAACTACTAGGATAGACAGACGGTAGCGGGGGTGGAGGGGAGGGCTGTATGAAGGTAAACATGTATGTTATGAGATGCTTTCTGAAAGTGGTGATGGAGGGGGAGCTGTAGATGTGAAGAGGTAGGGTGTGCCAGGCCCTGGGTGCCCAGTGGGTACATGTTTGTTTTTGTCTGCATGTTAGTTTGCGGAGGGGAATGTGTTTTGGCTGGCTTGTCTGGTGTTTGTGTGGATGATGGGTTGGAGTTTGTAGTGAAGCTAAAACAGGGTTTAGTGGTAGATGGCTTGGAATATACTGCAGCATTCTTTGAAGGCAGTCTCTAGGGTACAGGGATTCGGTGGAGCTCGGCGAGAGCTGGAGTGATTTGTGAATGTTTGGGCAGGAGGAGGAGGATTCTGGTGGCTGCATGTGATGTGGCTTTCACAGGGGCAAGTGTGCTGTTGGGGAGTCCAGTGAGGAGAGTATTGTCTCAATCCAGCTTGGACAGAAGCAATGCTTGGAATGAGGTGAAGATGTCGTCGGTGGGAATGATGTGTCTGATCTTGCATAGGAGGTGTAGTTGTACATTGCATGTTTTGGTGACAACAGCTATGTGGTGTGTAAACGAAAGGTGGGGTCAATGTGAAGCCAAACAATTTGACAGACATGAAGAGGGATATATGTCTGTGGCGATCCAGGGGTGAGGTTGGGTTTGTGTACAAGCTCTGTGATGCAGCTTCCCTTAAAATCTTCTTTCTTGCATGGTCAGCACTTTACCCAAATGTTCAAATGTACTAGCAGTGTCGATTTTCCTTATCACTACATTTCAAAGGAAGGGCAAATTCGGTGGTTCTTTGTGTGAACCGAAAGTCCGAATTTCTGTGTGGTTTCAAACCATGCTTTTCATGCAAGTTCAAATGTAACAGCAGAAGGGTTCCAGTGAATCGTTAGTGTTACAATTTGACAGGTGGGAACATTCTATTGGAAAGGCACACTGCTTCATTTCAGGTTTTTCTCCAATATTCCAACAAAGCTAAGTTATCTAGTCTGTTGTTGTCAGGGAAGTTGCAAATGCTAACGAAAAAACCCTTTGAAATTTTGCTCGCAGTCATGGTGACCATTGTTGTGTCCTAAAGAGTGTTCAGATGCAGAAGAGCTACAAAGAAGGTCAGGGGCTGCAGCAGAATCTAGAGGTTGGGGCTTTCAGTTATATTTGAGATAGAACAGCATCTAAAGGAAACTGTGTGGCAACACAACACAGAATTTACAGTCTGTCAGTTCTCTCACATGAGTAGATGCTGCACAGGCCACCGAGTCTCAAAGGTTTGCAAACCTGCTGGTGATTCTGGATCAAATGACACAGACTGCGTTCCTCATTCCCATCTAGCCGATGGAAGAAATTTGTTGACCATGGATACATATAAAACTTCACTCGCATAAGGAGTTTTGAAATATTTGGCAGTCCAGTAGAATTCCCTCAATATTTGCATTCAAGTTGGCTTCTTCTTCTGTTCTTGGTGACTCATCCACACGTTTGCCAAGATGTGTATGCAGACTTACTGTTTAAATAGAAATCTTGTGGGCTGAAGACAGACTCACATACCAATTACACAGTTACATCCATGCAAACATGTGGTCACTTCCTGCTCACTGGGAATCCCTAAATTCAAACGTTCTCAGAAATATTCATTGGGCATTCACTGCAGTTCTGGATTCAGGGTTGAATCCTGGCACCATTCAGGCATTCAGTTAAATCTGTTTCTGGCAATTCTAATTCTGTCCAGAAAATTGAGCAGCAGCCAGAAATCATGACTTTGGTAACTGGTATTCCCTTCACTCTCACAGTACAGAAAATTAGGCATTTGTACTTTGTATTGTATTTTATACTGGGGTTAACTGTAGGGAATATGCAGAATACAACAGGCTGTACCCCACAATAATCATACACAGAAGGATTCCATCAAAGATTGTAGCCCACACTGGCCACAGAGTGATAAGACCCACATGAGGGCATGATGCCTTTGGAGCTCTCTACCTTGAGATGATTGGTGTCTCTCAGGGCCACATTTGGGATTTGAGTCCCAGAGGAGTTCTTAGATGAATCATCTTAGAAATGTCAGGCAAGCCAGCCAGAAGAATGAAACTGCACATGTGACTCTTGCCAGAGGTGCTGTTTATTACTTTGAACCTCACAGTATGACCTCCCCATGTTGCAAACATGGGGATAATCCCCGTCAGGATTTGTACATGATTTTCTATCACATCAGCATTTCAAAAACTAGTCCGAGCCCTTGCTCAAAGGTGAACTAGCCATGGCGTGCTTATGGACCTCCTGAGCAACACATCTCCTTTCCTGTTTATAAGCCCCTTTAAGGATGAAAGGTCTGTTTGTATTTTGAAGGTAGTCTATTTGAAGATACCTAAAAAAATACACAAAATGGCATGGCATTTTTTCTCATCAGAAGCCACACTCTTTTCCATGTCTTTGATCATGTTCTTCCAACATCTTCTATAGCACTCCATCAGCCCATTGGTCTGGGAGTGCTAAGAGGTAGAACATGTGCATAATACTCCACACTCTGTCCACATTGCCTTCCAGTTAGATAACTTGGATTTGGTATCCCTGCATGAAATAAAAACCTTTGGAAACAAATGTTCTTAAAACTTCCTATGAGAGATTTGGTACCCGCCCACCTCATTGTGACTGTTTTACCACATTTGATGAATCATTTGATGAAACAGCACTTTTCATGAATTTTACAGGAGTGTCTATGGTGGTCTTGACTCCATATTACAAACTTTGTGTAGCAAATATGGCCATGTGATGAGGTGGGCAGAACAGAGAGATGGAGCCTCTCTGCATGGGGCATAATTGCTCTCCTGAGCATGTTGCTAGTGTATCTGGTTACATGGCCCACAACAACAAAAATAATAAATCCCAGAGCTAGTAATATATTCAAGAGGAGCAAAGAATCATAATATTTCCCTTTTAAAAGGCACCACAATCACAGGCAGTGGCAATAAGGGATATTTGGCCTGTCTCCAGATATGATAGACAACTGAATATTCAGACAAGTCGTGCAGTGACTATACTTCATGGACTGTATGTGTTGTTTACGTCTGTTTTGTGGCCATTGAATTACATGATGACACACTCTGTAATGTATTGTCGGCACGATCATTTGTGATAATGCAATTTTTCTCATTAATGATCTGTATTATTGACCGTCATTTGAATTATTTGTTTCTGACTTCATGATGTGTAATTATTCTGATGTGCTGATATTTAAAACATTCACTGCCTATATGATTTCGGTGGTATGACTTCTGTTGATGATTGACAAACTTTGGATTAGGCATGGCCCTGATGAAGGATTCTAGTAATCCGAAATGCATTGGCAATTTCTCGCATCTGTATTGAAACCAATATGAATTAAAAACAGCACATCTTTATTATCAACTTGAATTACAGATTTGTTTTGGAGTTTATATACCTTATTGAAAGATTTCATTCACTTCTTGACTACTCTGAGGGTGTGCAGCCCATACGGAGGGCTAATCAGCCTAGGTCTCGTCTTTTCCCTATACCTCCTAGACTCCCATTCTAGGCCGTAGGGGTGAGGAACTATCCTTTGCATGATTATTCCCACTCCAAGGTTGCTTAATGATCCAAATTCAAATGAAGGTCCTCTAGCCTTGTGAAACCCTCAGCCTCTGCTCTGCGCCCAGTTTAGGGGCTGCAGGTTCACCCTGCAGGAGGCCACGAGTGTCTGGGCAGGCATTCACTCTTGAATGTTAAACCTTCCAATCCTGACAGAATGCTGCCTGATCTGGTTATCCAGCCATTAGCAAATATTTTAATATAGGTAGGTTAATCAGGTCAGATATCTCAGAAATGTATGGGTCTTAGACTCCTCTCTCATAAGAGTATGTATCTCAAAGATTCTTAATTGGAATGCTGAGTACCAGTCCTAGCTTGTCATATGCTCTTCCGGTTGTATTCACTTGTGGCTGTCAATGTTGTGCTTCTGACCCACCACTCTCAAGTGTATAGTCAGCAGACACACTTCCCAAATCATCCAGCTCCTATGATAACAGTGCCTTCCCAATTAATTTTTCATTATATTTAAGGGAGCTGGGTTAATTTTTACCACTTATTTGGATAGTTATGTTACCAATTTGAAATTGTCATAAACTACCCACTAGCTAGCTCAGAGCTTGTTCAGAGGTTGCTGATAGACCCTCCAAAGAGGTTGATCAGCATCTATCAACAAAACGGATTCGGATTTCTGTGTCTTACTAGGCATATATATTGTGTGCATACATAAAAAAAAACATTCATTTATTTATGAGTGCTGTCTAGAATCCCATCTAATACTACCCTTGTAATGTTCCCGGATACCCATGAATACTGACACTATTTCTTAAAGGATGTTTCTGAACTGCTCCTCAACCAAGAAAGTCAAGCTGACCCAGTGCACCCCTAATGTCTTGAAATTGAAATGAAGAACAGTCCCTTGGTGAGTTATATCTCATCATTGATCATGCCCTTCATAAATATAATGCTTGTTATCCATGATGCCCACCCCACAAAAACCACTGACTTACCCACCCCAATTTTGTAGGCCTGTTGGGAGAAATATTTTGGATTCAATTATTTGTGATTGCCCTCATGAGGGGTACATTTATAACCCTAAGATTTGCTGCCACAGATAGCAGTTTGGTGTTCATCCTCTCGGACTCAACAACCTGCAGATGAAAACCAGTTGGTTCATGCACTGCAACGAAGTATGTAATACAATTGTGTGTATAGCAATTAATTGCTCAATGAACTACTTATCTAATGATAGTTCTTCCGATGATCTTTGATAGTTTTCTGCCACCATTACAATAACACTCCCTTGTGGAGGCTTTCCATGAAAAGTAAATGAACATGTGATGTCATCAGTAATGTCATCAATGCGATTTGAGATGGCATCTTTGATGTCATGGGTGTTAACCTTGCAGTGCACAGTGGTGGTGCGAGTTATAGTTGCTTAGCTTACCATAACTGGTGAATTTCAGGGGTTTTTCCATTTTTCCTGTAACCATAACTTCCTGGTAACAACGTTTTTCCATTGAATTTCATAGGATTTTGCTAGTGCAACTCAACCATAACGTTCCTTTAACAATGTTTTTTGTTAGTGAATTTCATAGGTTTTTAGCAGGGCACTGTAAAGGAAACCTTGCTTAAGCATAGTTTTTGCAGTAAAAGTGATATGTTTGTAGTACCCACCTTCACCATAACATCCCTTTAGCAATATTTTTTGTTACTTATTTGCATATGTTTTTAGTAGGACATTATAACCGGAACGTTCCTTTAGCATACTGTTCTCTGTAAATGTAATATGTATTTGGTACCACAATTAAACCATACCGTCCTGTTAAAAAACGTTTTGTCACTGATAGATTGGCCTGCCTCCATAATGTAAACTGATGAAATACACTTGGTTGACCTTCTACTAGAACATATCCAAAACACTGATGAATAGGAGCAATTTTACTGTTCGGGTAGATAACACCTGAGTTAAGATTTCCCCCTGTAATGCTCCCTGAAACCCCAACTAATCAAATTTTGAGTGGATAGAAAGGAGCAGCAAGGGGTCAGGGATACTAGGCAGAAAACGGAATTATAATCTGACCTCACGAAATGGGAGGCAAAATTGGGTTTGAAAAGATTTGCAATTGTGTAAATGACACTCAGAATTGGTAAATAATTAAAATAAATGTGCGGTTGAATAAATGAGGTAAATATCAGTTATCACAGTATCAGGGATGTAATAACACTAGCAACTCCAAAGCAAGGTACCAACAAAGGGCAGACAATTCAAAAATCAAATTTCAAGTGACAACACAGTGCAGCCAGAATCATACGCACAGAATTTACATTTGTTAAATTACACAGGTTTAAATGTCAAAAATGGTTTGGAAAACGGGTGAAATAGACATAATCAGAATGTGGTTTCTAGGCTGGGTGATAGATGCACATCACTGGGATAATAGGAACTGAAAGAGTGACTCTAGCTGAAGAACTGAATGAGATTTTCAAGGTGAAAGGAAATTTGGTTTTAAAAATAAAAGCAGTTAAAAGAGAAAATTGGTTTAAAAAGGAAAGGACATGTTTCACTTAACTAGATTTAGTGGCTAGATTGTTAAAGAAAGAGATGGTACGATCCAGGGTTAATTTGCAAGGTTAACCTTTCAGACCCCGCATTCAGCTCTATGTGGGAATTAATTATTCAAAATATGACTGAGGACTTATGTAAGACAGAAATGAATGGAAGAATTGTGCTAACACTAGAAAATCAAAGAACAGAATACACAGAGGATTCAGACTATCTTCAAAAAGTTATCAGGGATTGGATGGGATTACTTAGAAGGTGGAATAAAGACAAGGTGTCAAGTTGGGGTATACTATGTGTTGCTATGGGATGGGGTAATACTCACAATCAGCGCTTGAGTTTGGGATTTAGGGACAGCCAACCGAGTTTCTGGACAGCAAGGCAATATCTGGTCACTGGTCACAGCAGCGGGCTCTCCTAAAAGAAAACAGCTGGGCAAAGATCTGGTCACGGCACAGCGGCATGCATGTAGTAGGACAAAAAGCCGGTCTGGTCACAGGATACTCTCCAAAAAGGGTACCACATCTTTTCACCCTTTCTCCCTGAGTTAGTGGGATTTTGTCATGGGGTTTAGTTCTGAAGGGTGGTCCTGCCTGGATAGGGTCAGCTATGCTCTGGCCTGGCAGTAGAATCTGGAATTTTGCAGAGTGAATGTGGAATGTCTGGATACGCAGGCACTGGAAAATTCAGAAGAGAGTGTGTCCTTGTCTCTGTGAGCCTCTGCCTTTTATAAGGTGGGTGACATCACAGGATTTATTGTTGTGCAGAACTAAGCTAGACCTACACCTAAGAATCGGATAGGATAGGTCAGCCTATGTTATGTCGCCTCCTCCTTAGGGGCAGATTGAACTGAAGGAGTGGACTGAGTTTTATGGGGTGTTTTTATGAGGTACAAAGCCACCCCCCAGTCATTTTTGCCAAAAATCAGTTCTGACATAAATTGCAACTTTTTACAGTTGTGGCGCTTTCACAAAGCATACAGGCAAATTGCATATTCCACACAGAGATTAATACGGCCACTCCCAAGTGTGTAGGACTTTGTTTCAGCCTTCTAGTAATTTTTCACCATTTTCAGTGAGAAATAGTTTATCTAGAATTCTATAACTTTATACATGTGTACATATTATCATAAGGCATGTTAGTATTGAATTCCAAAGTGACACCATATACACTTTCCTCAGAATATACAATTTTCCATAATTTCCGTCCCCAACATGCTAGTGAAGGCTACCACGTCTTAATTTAAAGCCACAAAAATTGCATTTAAACTGCCAAACTCTCACATTACTGTGTTGTCCGACAGCAGAAATAAGTCATAAAGTTTGTTAATAAAAATAGTCTTTTGAGCCAGATGGCCAGCATTATTTCCAAAATAAGGGCATAATTTCCAAGGTTGCTCTGGACTTGGCTTTGAAGCCCCCCAGTTGAAGTTGAGGGGAGGTGTTATTTGCAATTTCACACCTAAGTGTCCTGGAACTCCATTGTAACAGGCTCAAGCTAATACTCAAAGTCTGACAAGTATGTGAGATGCTCCCTCTTGGTCTATTCATAGTGTTAAAGGGGCTGGCCCCTTTGGGGGAAGACAAATCCTGTTGCCAGCACGCAAATGTCCTTTGAAGACAAGCAGGAAAATCAGTTCAGCTGGTTCCCAGGTACAGTAAATGCATGTATTTCTTTTTCCTGAGCCAAAAAGCAAGGCTGTTAGGATAAAACATTATATTAGATTTCAAACCACCCCCAAACCCCTCACATTTCTATGCACGGACAGGGCCTTAACTCCACATTTCACTTTTAAACATCATTTTCTTTATTTGCAAAAAGCAACACTTTTTTACACATGGTTAATTTTTCTTTTGCTGTCTCATTGCAGCCCTAGTCAATTTCTCATGCACAGCAATCTGTTCAAGGCAAAGGTCAACTGACACTAACATAGCACAGAGGCATGGGACTTTATTTGAGAGTTCAGCTGTGATATTTTGTTGCCAAGTGAGGCCTTTTTCCCGTACGGCTGGGAGTAAAGTTGTTTGTGATTTCACAGATTATGCCTGACACAGCCTATCATTCAGTGAGAAATGCTATCTTTTGCTGGAGCATGACCTGAATATGGCTGGGCATAGCTGGGTCTCAATGGATCAGGACTGTGTATTGTTGAACAGATGAGAAAGGGCATCAGGCTCCATCATTTAATGCAAGATATTTTCTTTTTCATGGGAAATTTTGGAGCTAGCAGCCAAGCACTGCTGTTTTCAACTTTCTGCTTTGGTGCACATCAGGAAACAAACTGACAGCCTTTCTTGGTGTGTTCCCGGTTCCATCTTGCCCCATATGTGCTTGGCAAAGACAGCACCGCCATTATTTTGGTGACTGTAAAACACAGTTTTTAAGGCAAGGCGATAGTGCTCAACAGTGCCAGTGCACCCATTTTGCTGGTAACTGCTGAAATGCAGATTGGTAATGCAGGGGAATTCTGCTAGTTGGGTAAATGTACCCCACACAATAACAATACATGTATCCGTAGGACTGCAGTACTAGCCACATGTCCGCATGTTGTAAAGCTCTTTTCAATACTTGTGGGAGCGCACGTCTATCCATTTTAGAACTATGCCCATGCTTTGGGCATCATCTGAGTGCTGGTAAGAGTTCCTCTGTCGCCAGCCCTACAGATTGATGTGCTAGGCTACCTAATTTCAACTACTGGCCACGACTTTGTGGGTTGCTCAGCAAACCTACCAATTTGTCACTGCACCACGCATGCTTGTATGAGGCCCACTGGAAAACAGCAACCTTGAGTGTACAGTGGCCGTGTTAAATGTCACAATAGTTTGATGTATATGCTGCTGGCCTTTTCATTACCTGTAAAACAGACACATCGTCTCTGCACTGAGCACTATGCCGGAAAGTGTGAAGGGTTCCCCTGCAGGTCGTAGAGTTGAATAACATTTAACTGTAGGTGTGACATTTTGTAGTGAGTCTGTGAAATGCCAAATTTTGTGCGGCTTTGTTACTAACATAGTAGTGCATGGTAAGAAAAGTAAGCAAACAACAGAATCTTCGGAGAGTAAATATTAGCACTGGTGGTTAGAACAGTACTATAGCCGCATGGGTTGCGCTTAGTAAATATCTTCCACCTGCACGTACTGAAGATGCGTTTCTCCTTGCTGTAAGCATTGTTGTATTTCACAATTTATTCATCTCCGTGCATGCTAGTCCTACGGCTAATGGTGTATCATGAACTGTCCATGTGACGAGAACAGCAATGCAAGCATAAGGGACCAGTTGGCAGGGTACTACCCTGCCAAAAATGCAGTAGAGTAATTTCATGTACATCATTCTCCACATGGACTGCAAATGACAACAGGGGCACTCCCATACGGCACCAGAGCGTTAAAATACCCTTGTACACCATAGTTGCGCTAAAGATCCTTGCCTGCCAAAGGGCATTGTAGTGCGCATGTACTGCAACCTGGTCCTCTACAGAGGGAAGCTACTTTAAAGTGCTTGGGAAGAGTCTGTCTGGGAGCATGACAAAGAGTGGTGGCTATTTAAGTGAGGGACACCCAAAATGACCCTCTCTGTTCATGTCCCCTACAATATTCCTGTAGGTGGTGGCCCTTCAGTACCGACCCTTCCCTTTCGGTCCTTCGGTGGCGTGTGTTACAAGACCAAAAGAAATACTAATGACTGGAAAGGAGAAAAGGTAAGTAAAGAAACCTCCTTTCAGAGTGCAACAATGTAAGTGCCAATGAAGGGAGGCAGGGCACCCCACATTGTATACCCTCCACAGATTTTGTGCTAAATAGAAGGAACCGTGATACTGTGGAAAACACTGCAGTCGAAAGGGGCAGAAATGGGTGGCTGTTGAAAGAGAGGGTTTTACGTGGTGCAGTGCATTTTCAAGAGGCAAGTGCGCAGCACCTACCACAAATATTATTATTACATTCCCAAAAAGGGCAGAAAGGCAATTTGTGTAGGCCGTGCAGAAAATGAAAATGCAGTAATGTTAAGAGGAACGCTATTTGTGGGGAAACCTCTTCATGCTGTGAACCGTCAGATTCCCATTTGTAAAGTACAACATTGGCACAAGTTGTAAAAAGGCACAAATACACTTCTTCACAATGTGCCGTGCTTTCTCCATTTCTGGACCAAAAATAATGCGCCAACATGGGTGTTTGCATACTGGGATAAGACATTATGCAGGAGATCGGAAACAGACGCATGCCCTGGCCAAGTGCCTCATTTAGCGCAAACAGCACTGAAAATCATGTTACATGTTGTACAATTTTCCCTCCACAATGAAAGACAACAAAAATCGTCGGGATTGCGCATCACCAAAGTCTCACACAGACAAACCAAAATCAATCACTTCATTGTACTTCATACACATACAAATCCACATGATACAATCCACAATAAGCTCCCACTGGACTCTGTTTTCCATCCACTGTGAAGTAATGTATAAGGAACTCCCCCACAAAGCATATGCTGTGGCTCGTGCAACACACAGCCATAAGCGCACTGTCTGCATTCTGCTCCACAAATATACTGTGTACCACAGTCTATGCATGCACTCCACTCCCAGAAACCTTATTGACCAATCCTGTGGCCTCCATAGGCCCAAATGTATGGCGTCCATGTGCAAAAGGGGCGTATGTCACACATGCAAACCTGCAACTGTCGCAATGTCAGCAGACTTTTCCAAGTGTGCATGCACGGGAGTCGGGGAATAAATGTCAACCAGGGTAGGGGATGTTGTTTGTAGTGGTGGCTCTCAAAAGAGGCATTTTATATATTTTTTTTAAAGGTGCTTCCATAGAAACATTTTATATTTGGGTTTTTATATGTGTTTTTGTTTGTTGTACTTCGCCTCACATTCTGACAATAGCATCTTCAATGCAGTCTGTAGATTGGAAAACAAAATGTCATTGCCACTGGGCGACAATGAAATGCCATTTGAATTGAGAAGGTGCACATATCGATAACCAATGTTGTAATTCTCACAGGAGTGCATCCCAGCAACATGCAAGAAATTACACATGCTTCTGTTGATAAGACTTCTTCCGACCTCTGGCTGCTGACATTCATTGGAATAGTTGTATGCTGGACTTGGTGGTGAGAAAAGCACCTTTGCAGTGGGAAAATGTGCTTCACTGCTTTCATCATCTTTTTAAGTTGACGGTACACACTTGAACAAGCTATGGAACCCAAAAGTGGTGTTCCATAGTGCAGGACCACAACGTGTACAGTAGCAAAAGAGGCCACTGGTTGACATTCTGCAAGCAAATGGTCCAAAGTATGGACAGCAACACCGCACCACAAAGCGTCCACTTCCTCCAAATTGAAATTGCCATTAAAGCCTCTTTCCGTGGAGCAGATCTACCACAAAGGGATCACCCATTCTGAAAACGGTGCATCTCGCCATCTCTGCCTGCCTCTCTACAGAGTAATTAAACAAAATATGAGTGCCCTTTCCTGTGACACACACTCTGACAACCTCATTGGACAATTTGCAGAGTCGCATTTCCATTGGCCAGCATGCTGAGAAACACAGATTGTGGCATGTGCGCTCTCCATGTAACACTAGCACATCTGTACAACAGTCCCCTGTGTACACACCAAACCCAGAAACGTCCAATATCCATGCCCACCGGCCTGAAAATCCCCGGATGAGGCTTTCGTGCTGCGTGCTTGCGTGGGGGAAGAAATGTCAACCAGGGTAAGGGCTTTAGTTTGTAGGGGTGTCACGAGCGGACAAACAAATCAGACATGCTTCCGTCAATCAGACACCTTCCAACTTCTAGCTGGGTACAACAGCCAATACGAGTGGTCCATATTGTTGTCGGTGGCATGGCGGACAAAACCACATGGGCAGTGGGAAAACACCTCTTCACTGCATTCATCAGCCTCTTCAGTCGACGGAGCAAACGTAAACAAGACTCGTAACCCAATTGCAACCCACCACGGTGCCTGACGAGAACATGTACAGTAGCAGAACTGGGCAGTTGTCTGCAAAGTGCATGCATAGCGGCTAAACGGAGGTCATCGACAGCGCACCCAATGCGTCCACTGCTTTGAAACGGAAATTGCCATGAAAATGTCTTTACTGTGCATATTTGTGCACATCTATCACAAAGGCATCACCCAAAGTCAACACAATGGGCCTCATTACGAGGCTGGAGGTAGCCGTGCCTATAGTACAGGCACGTCTGCCACCGGTATTCATATTTTTCCATGTACCCAGAAAAGGGCAATTACTGGGTCATTATGACCTTGGCAGACCCAGTAATTGCCCTTTTCTGGGTGCCTGAAAAAATGATTCCCCATTCCCATTTGAGCCACATAGGACTGAATGGGAATGGGGAGGGTGCTAGCACCAGTAACGTTAATAACGGTACCAGTGCTACCATCATTTTCTGCCACTCCAAATTTAACGTTAAACACTCTCAGTGCACGTTGCCTTTGCTTCCAAATCCCTTCTACCAGAAACTTCAGCTAAAGGATGCACTATTTCAGAATCCACAAAGATCCTGACGTGCAACCAGTACACAACAGTCCACCCTTGCCCACACCCAGCACAACACTATACATCCGTGCATGCGCCCATGGGGGCAGCTACCATTATGTACAAACCTAGCATACGTAGGTAGCAGCACTTCACCCCAACTCCGCCACACCATAAAACACCCATTCACGAAAACAGGTCTAAATTAGCAGAATCCACATACATACCAGGGCCTCCACCAGCCCTACCCACAGCCATTCCCAAAGTATTGTGTCACTGCCAACCTAACCATAACATTTTCACAACATTGGGCCTACTTTAACAAATCTGCACATTGCACAGTAACCAAGCACATATAAACTGCACTTCAACCATACCCTCTTCCATACTGACAGTATTCAAACACTGCACCCAGTGCCCACACTGCATGACTTTTCATTGCACCATCTCCAGCCACACATCAAAACCTTTACTGCACTTCAACTATATCGTCGACCATACTGAAAGAATGCAAACAGTGCATAACTTTTCACTGTACCATCTCCAACCACACATCAAAAACGTTACCATGTTGTAACAGTGACCTCACCTGCGAGACCAAACATACACAGATGGCAGCTCACTTCTGCTGCTGTATGACGTCTGAAATGTGCTCCGCAACCATTCCTTACAAGTCACCATCCTCTAACTGATGCAAAGTCAAACATGCATTACTGCTATGGGTGTCCTCAAGTCCTAAGCTCTTGAGTGCATGGCCTATGGATTTCAGGCATGCACCCAATAATGTAGCCGTTGAACACACCCATGGCTACGTAATGCCACCATGCATGTCACCATGTCACATCACTTCATATTTACCGTTCAACACTCTCAGTGCAGGTCCCTTTGGTTCAAAGGCCCTCCACCAGAAACGTCTGTTAAAAGATGCACCCACAAAGATCCTGAGGTGCACCGAGCACACCTTTGGTTTCGGCCATGCACCAAATAGTCTAGTCCTTGAACACACCCACGGAAACGTAATGCCACCCTGCATTTCACCATGTAACCAACTACAAAAATCCACATACACACCACTGCTACCAGCACTCCAACCCAACCTGTGCACCGCCATGGAGCTATGCAGCAACAAATTGCAACAGTTACCACAACATAAAATGTACCATGTTCTAACAGTGACCTCACCTGCAAAACCAAACATACACGCATGGCAGCTCACTTCTGCTGCTCTATGGTGTCTGAAATGGGCTCCACAACCATTCCTTAGAGGGCACCTCCCTCTAATTGATGCAAAGTCAAAAATGCATTACTGCCGTAGGTGTCCTCAAGTCCTAGGCTCCTAAGTGCATGGCCTACGGCCTATGGCCTTCGCCCATGCCCCAATAGTCTAGGCCTTGAACACACCCACGGCAACGTAATGCCACCCTGCATTTCACCATATCATCAACTATGACAATCCACATACACACCACTGCTACCAGCACTCCTACCCAACTCCTACCCAACCTGTGCAACACCATGGAGCTATGCAGCAACAAATTGCAACAGTTACCATAATGAAGACAGAAAACACTCTCTCCTGCACCCCTGTGCACTTTCATTCACATACTATGGGCGTACCCACTTCCATTCACAAAGTATTGTGTCACTGCCAACCTAACCACATTCCGTTCTTAACACTGGCCCTACTCCAACCAATCTGCACACAATCCTTCCACAAACCCACTGCTACTTTATTAACCCATACATGCCACCATGTGTCCAACTACTGCATTACATCTGCAGAGCACAGCCACCTGCCCTACCACCCAACCAATGTCATGTGTAATTCACTCCCCTTCAAAAATGCACCTGCCACCACTCACCTCGAAAGGAGGTCGCAGCAAACTGGTCACAGCAGAAGCTATCGGGCCATTATGACAACTGCCTCCAATCACCACTACTCGCCTGTCTAGGTACCCGCAAATTGATGCAATACACATGAATACTGCAGGCACTCTGTCTTCTTCCACCTATGTACATATGTTGCATGAACCACTTCTCACTCCGCCACCCGTTCCCGTCCTTCTTGCGCCAACACATGGCATACGGTACATTTTCCAGACCCTTCCACACCGCACTGTCCTCTGATACACCAGGGCGGCATTTCCCAAAAAATGTTGACGCTTCAAAACCTGTTCCATACCTTCTTGCCTCCAACACATGTTGTACGGTACATTTTCCAGACCCTTCCGCCACCGCACTGTCCTCCGAAAAACCATGGTGGCGTTTCCCAAAAAATGTGGATGCACAGCACGCGTCCCTGCAGCCAACCACCGGCCGTGTCCAAAGTTCTCCAACAGCACGCCGTACCGCAAGCCAATTACATTTCTTTCCGTGAAGCGAACAGGGAAATGGGTCCGCGGAGCTGACCAGGATATCACTAATTTTTGGGGCATGCATTTCAGTCCTTTCCAACAAAAGTACTGGTCGGATTTCCACCAAACACACAAAAGCATGCTTTCTGACCCAAGCCCCCGCTCCTGCCGCAAATTTGGTGCAAATCCGTCTAGCCGTTCGGCCTGTAGCCGTGCGCAAAGTTTTTCCCCATTCAGTCTATGGAATAAAAATACATGTTGTTACCCGCCCCTATAACTTTGCCCCCCTACACGAAAACGCACCCAACTTAGGGAAAAAATTCAAAGCCCGCCAAATACTTGTTTTGCAGAGTTTGGTGTGGATTCCTCAAGGGGGAGCGAAGTTATAAACCGCCGAAAAAGTGCTCTTCCTATGAGTTTAGCAACCACTCACCTCGAAAGGAGGTCGCAGCAAACTGGTCACAGCAGAAGCTATCGGGCCATTATGACAACTGCCTCCAATCACCACTACTCGCCTGTCTAGGTACCCGCAAATTGATGCAATACACATGAATACTGCAGGCACTCTGTCTTCTTCCACCTATGTACATATGTTGCATGAACCACTTCTCACTCCGCCACCCGTTCCCGTCCTTCTTGCGCCAACACATGGCATACGGTACATTTTCCAGACCCTTCCACACCGCACTGTCCTCTGATACACCAGGGCGGCATTTCCCAAAAAATGTTGACGCTTCAAAACCTGTTCCATACCTTCTTGCCTCCAACACATGTTGTACGGTACATTTTCCAGACCCTTCCGCCACCGCACTGTCCTCCGAAAAACCATGGTGGCGTTTCCCAAAAAATGTGGATGCACAGCACGCGTCCCTGCAGCCAACCACCGGCCGTGTCCAAAGTTCTCCAACAGCACGCCGTACCGCAAGCCAATTACATTTCTTTCCGTGGAGCGAACAGGGAAATGGGTCCGCGGAGCTGACCAGGATATCACTAATTTTTGGGGCATGCATTTCAGTCCTTTCCAACAAAAGTACTGGTCGGATTTCCACCAAACACACAAAAGCATGCTTTCTGACCCAAGCCCCCGCTCCTGCCGCAAATTTGGTGCAAATCCGTCTAGCCGTTCGGCCTGTAGCCGTGCGCAAAGTTTTTCCCCATTCAGTCTATGGAATAAAAATACATTTTGTTACCCGCCCCTATAACTTTGCCCCCCTACACGAAAACGCACCCAACTTAGGGAAAAAATTCAAAGCCCGCCAAATACTTGTTTTGCAGAGTTTGGTGTGGATTCCTCAAGGGGGAGCGAAGTTATAAACCGCCGAAAAAGTGCTCTTCCTATGAGTTTAGCAACTTAACCATACCTACATGGCCGCTGCCATGGGCCATGTAATATAAAAACAATATATTTAAAGCACGCTGTTCACCAGAAAGAAGATCAAGGAGCACCCACACATCAGCCTCAATGGGGAGACCATGAAATGGGAGAGCAGCAGCCGCTACGTCGGTGTGACCCTGGACAGCAAACTCAACTGGCAACGCAACATCGAGTATACTCAGCAGAAGGCAACAGGAAAGATGGCAGCGCTGTTCCCACTCCTAAGGACCAAGTCCATGCCCCTGTGGACAAACATCAACATCTACAAGACAATCATCAGACCAACCCTGACCCATACCTCCCCAGCTTGGATGACCTGCCATGAGTGACACCGGAAGAGTCTTCAGATATTCCAGAACAAGGCCTTGCAGATATCGTCTGGAGCTCCAATCTACACAAGGATAGCAGACCTTCACAGAGACCTGGACATCGAGATGTTGGACGAACATCTAGCGAAGCTGAGTAAGAACTTCTGCCAAGGACTGGATCAGAACCCGAACCCTCTGATCAGAAGACTCACTGCCACCACTGCAAACCCCTTCGACCGCTACCTGCGGCCCATCACTGTGAAGACCCTGTGCAACCAGCCTTACCTTGACAAGACCACACAGACCAAGAAGAATACTAACCCACAACTACATACTCAACCCGAGCAGATGGAATAATGGTCTCAAGCCTCGGTATCCAAAAATCACAGCTGATGGATAAAAATCTATCAGTAAGAAGAAGAAGAAGCACACAGAGTAAGGTATGTCAGATCTAATGCTTGTGAGTGTTCCAGGAATATATTACTGGATGAAATTGCTGGGTATGATCATATACATAAAAGGCTGACAGTGTACAGAGAGTGGAAAGAAGAAACACATTGGATGCACTAAACAAACATATGGAACCATCAGATGACTGTGGCTTAATACTGTGTACATAATTCGGATCTGACATGCGTTGCAAGGATTCTCTGGACGCTTCAGGTAGGGTACTTAAGAGTTACTTTATTGTGGTTACAGTAGAAGTCCTTAAATTACTTGAGGGGAACCCACTGGCTCCCACCACCCAGGCTACAGATCTCCAACTGCATTGGTTGGAACATGAGCACCCAAGCCCTCTTTCATTTATACATCAGCATTTTACTTTCCAACATTCTCTCTGGCCTCAGGCATTACAGACTGGCTTGCAATCATCCATCCAGCAAAGCACTTGACAACAATATGATTGAGTTGCAACTGGATTAATAATACACATGAGTAGAAGACTAAGGGCCTGATTCCCAGAGCATTTTCCAATGCGGTTGTGCACATGTGTCTGGGTATCAGCCCGTAAGTAATCCCCTATGTATTTTTACATTAATTGGGATTTGGAACAATACTTCAAGATGGCCACCACATTTGCATTCCCAATCATGTGCCTTAGATCTAAGTAATAGTATGTGTGTCACTGATTACTGTTAGCACTGATTCCTGACAAAGCCTGTATAGAAGAAACATGAATGATCTTACTTGCCCCCTTCCCTCCCGACAAAGGCCCATATGCTGTCTATCATTATGAATTGTTCATATTAAAGGAATAGATTGTTTGAAAGAAAATACCCTACAAGTGCCATCCACTTTTTTCTCAGAAGTATTTTTCATTTTGTTGTTATTTATCTGCTACTTGTTATTTGGTATTTTATAAAAATGAATATTTTGAAACCTCATTCAGTCTCTATTTTTTTAACTTTGTTTTCCTGAGACTTATTATTAAGCATCATGAAGTGACAAGCATTTGACAAGCACCAGAGACAACTGCATAGCTAAAGATCAATTATAACACATTTTTTCTTTGTGAAGTGTGGTAAAATGATTGTTCATGTGCAGTGTTGTAAGCATGCATTTCCTATGTAAGGTTCAGTTGTCGCTATGAATTTAGAAGTTGGGAGTTAGGCTGTATTTTAATAGAAAGTGTGATAACTATAACATATGGTCGGTTATTACTTATCCAGGCTATTACATCATTTATAGACATGAAAATCAGTCCATGATATTCTCCACTGGACCTTTGTTATTGGAGTCTGATGCAATACAAACATTACAAGTGGGATCAATTTACCGACATTTATGGTGCGGGCGCGTAAGAGAGCTTAGACTACATGTGGGATGCCAATTTCTCTTGTAGCATAATCCTTAGCATTAACTAAAGGTGTAAATTCCAATTTACCATTGCAAGATCTCTCTCTCGCCTATGAGTTGTGCATACACACGCACACACACATGCGTGCAGATACATCTGCAACTGAGTGCGAAGGGACTGAAGTTACAGGCGTTTTGGGGGGATGTTGTAGTCAATAGGCAACTCATTAGTGAACCCAGAGGCAGTGATTCAAATGTATTTGAGAACATTGGCTGGTAGAGCGTTTAATAGTTGGCAAATGTTCAAAACCAATGAATTACTTCTACTGCAATTTAAATCTGATGCCTTCGAAACTGTGAATGGGCACAAATCATCCACTAATGGGCACTAAGCACAAAAATAACTCAAAAAGCTTGATTTTCTTTTACCTTGGCTGTTCCAAAGCCCATTTCCAAAGAATTTCCCGATGATGAGTCTTAAGGGAACGCACAACTGCAACACTTGTTTTATTATTGTCATGACCATCCCAATATTTGTAGCTGCCTTTGAGCTGCAGAATGTATGCAGTGAACACTTGGATGGCAATGTGCTGTTTATATCTTTGTAGCATCAGCTGTTACTATGCATGCCACTTGCAATCCATGCATGTTGTAGTTTAGCGGTCATTCTATTACAATTCAAACTTCATATGTCATGTGACTGCAACATGTAAAACTACATAGTGTGACAAGTGAAGATGTAGGCTTTCCTCTAACTGAACTCAACACTGTTATGTTATACTATATTAGGTTACTGGGATGTATAGCACACACCAGTGAATGTGCATGTTCTCCAGGCATACTGGTGAATCTGAAAATGAAGTGGGGTGTAGTCAGTGGGGAGACCAGGAAAATGCAAGGTTGCATTGTTGTTACGTTGATGCATGCAAACCGCTAGTACAGTGATATTTCCTTCTTTGTCAAGAACATAGATGCATTTATGTAAAGAGGGGAGCCTTGTGTGACTATCGTGGTAGAATCAATGGACCACAATGGTGATCTATAGGTTAGCTCTAGAGGGTTAGGTTTTTGTTGTTTGATGTCTGTTTAGATGATAATATTATGACAGTGTGTTTGGCGCAGGTGGTATAGGTATTGTGTGTTTGAGCATAGCATTTGAGCATGCTAGTGCAGGGAGCAGTAACTGGAGGCCTGGGTGGGGATTTGGAGGATCCATCCTATGTGGCCGTGCTGATGCCTGATAGGGGTTCACCTCAGGTATGGTAATGGTGGGGGAAAAATCTATGGACCCCTGGAATGGACTGCTGTTCCTAGCAGTGGACAGTGCAACCTTCCTGGTCCTAGATCACATTGGAGAAAGACACAGGAAGGCATACAGGAGCAGGCAGCAGAAGGTACCAAGTCAACAGTGGAGTGCAATCACACAATGGGGACACAACCATAGGGACACCTGGGAGCAAAATCACAGTTGGGCAACATTACAGTGGGAATTCTAGCAACGAAATCAAGGCAGCAAAATCACAGCACTGGAAGGTACAGTGGGACACATAGGAGCACAATCATGTCAGGGGGAAATTACATTGGCACACACAGAATCTACATTACTGGGGCATATGGGAGCACAATGAGTGGGATGCCTAGAATTGCAAAGGGACACCTCTGAGCAGTCTAGTAGAAGGTACAAAGTAGTATGGAGATCAGGCTAGCAAAGTGGACAATCGCGCCAGAACACTCATATAGCACGGCATGACACAAGTGTGATAAAGCATACAAGGCATAGTAAGCATTACATGCAAAGTTTTAAATGGGTGATTCATATTTTAGTTCCATGAAAGCGTTGTCAGAGATGTGAAAACCCCAAGCAATTATTGATTCTTCATTAGTATGTTAGTTAGCATGCTGAGAACTGCTTCAAATCTCACTCTAACTTGCTTAGGCTCTGTCTGCCATGGAGCCTTCTGGAGTTTCTGGCCATGTTAGCAATGCATGTTGTCTGATGAGCACCATAGGTCAGCCATTCATCAAGTGATTGGGAAAGGGGCAACGGGGCAAGAATCCAACATTGTTTCTACCAGAGGTCTAATGAGATCTCTCCAATAGGCTTTAAACGTGCTCTTATACAGAAAACAAGCACAGTCTATACAAAATTCCTCAGGTATCAAAAAAGGGGCAGGGGGTGTTTAGGATAACCTCACCGATCAATGCACTTTAGAGCTAATATGTAATCTCCACATGTGTTGCATAAAACTTGAAAGTGGTATGGAGTGCTTCCCTGGGATTCGATGTATGTAAAGTAAACAGTATTCAAGTTTCTAATGTGCCACGCTCCTATTGTTGTGGTTGTGTGGAAGTCACAAGTGATTTGTCACATGCAATTGACTATCAAAAATAGATTTGTCAGAACACCAAGTTTATTATTCAATTATTAGTGGATCTAATGAGCCAACATGTGTTTCGGGAACTGATTCTCTTCTTCAGGGCTCTCGGTATATATAAAATGTTGCTTTCCATAAGCAATCATAACAAAGATTCTTTTAAGTGATGTTAGTATCACTAATATGTTGCAGAGGAAGCTCTGTAACTTCCTTTTGGGAATGCTGATTAAACCCTCTAGACTGTTCTTCATTGAAAGGCTGATGATACGAGGAGAAGGATGGATAAAAATTGAAATGTGCATTGCTCAATGTGGCCCAAGAAGCAGTGGGCACCACCCCTTAGTGTAAAGAGGCTGCCACAGCAGCAGAAAGTCGAAGTGAAGAATGCTGCCAGTGACATAAACGTGTCTGGAGTTCCAGAAATGTTGGATGTTCAGTCGACATGCACTGAAACCCCACATGTACTGGATGTCGGGCCCTTTGCTAGGCACTAACCTCTGTGAGTGCCCACTGGAAAGCACCGTTGAAGAGCTAAACAATGAACCATTGCACAGGACTCCACGGCAGGCGGTTCTATTGCAAATAAGAAAAGAGATTTATTTTGTAAGGTGCCCTTATTCTTGATATCAGTTTATGACTGAATATCTAGCAGGAGCTTCTTCCATGAGTTGCACAGAGCAGCAGATATTATCCCTTGTCAGGGTGAACTCATTTGTCCTGGGGCTGCCAGGGCTTGCCATCTGTGCAGTTACTTTTAGTCCATCTTTGGGGTGAAAGTTAGACTCTGGCATCAAGAGTATGATAAAAAAAAGCATCTCAAAATATCCAGTAGATCTGTTATCCTGTCTTGTTCAGTGGGCAGATCACATGCCATTTAGTTAGAGTGCTACAAAGTACTACAATGCCACTTCAATTACATATTGTGTCACACAACAAGATATTATGAATTGAGAAGGGTTGCACAAATGGGTATTATATATGCCACCAATCTTGTGAACATTTGCTAGTTTGTGGGAACTAGATGTCAATGTTCATTTTGGCTTTGGAACTTTCTGATTAATATGTGTATGTCTGCCTGTTAACCATTGTTTTGTAGTGATTTGACATTTTGCCATGATACCCCTTACGAGCGATAAGTCCCAGGAGGACCTCAGTTACTTAACAGGTGACAGGGCCAAAATGTATGGATGTGAAATATTTGGATTTAGATGTATCAAGTTAATGAACATTAAAAGCAAGGGGTGGTGTTAGGGAGCATCTTGCAGGGCCCATTCCCTTCTTGGAGGATGCAAGAATGTCTTTGACGGTTGCATCATTTATTTAAAAGCTTCCATGAGCATGACATTTATAACACATGAGAAAACAAGACAGATGCTTAATATGTGGGTACAAAGAGAGTCAGAAGCAGAAGCCATGCTTTTTTAATATTGTTTTTGCTTCTAGGATTCCATTAATTGATGCAGAGTTAAGTGGGCAGTGGATATAGCTGACAAAACTTGCCCACTGAGGTTGTAAGTAGTGCACAATTTCGAGACATATTTTGTGCTTTTTCACTGATTATTATTAGTATGGTATTTATTGGGCACGGCCTAGCGTCGAGAAGCAACAGAGCGCTTTACAGAGGTATACAAGAATACAGATTCATAAAGGAGCGCAGCCCAGAGGTAGCAACAGAAGAGATATACAGCGAGGGGTAGGATACAGAGGGGCACAGAGAAGGGGTACAATTGTACCGGTTGGCGGGGAGGAGAAACTGATGGTTTCTTAGTCATGGCAGAGTGTGTTATTCTGTTCATAAATAGATAATGTATGTTCAAGAAGGCTGGAGTGATATATCTTGACAGTCTTAGGATCAGAAAAGGCTTTCCTCTTTATTTATAATTCTAAAGAATTCTTGGCTCTCTTTGTATTGATCATAGGTAAGGACTATGCTACAGTGGACCAAATGAGATAGCACAAATGCTCTGGCAGTAGCAGGATAAAGGAGTGCAGGAAATGCTCCGAGGTTTAGCACAGCACTGAAAATTGGTTGGAATGAGATATCAGAGCTCATTCAACACATGGAGATTCTTCCAGTTCTTGGAGCCAGGAGAAAAGTTGACTAACCTGTTTTCAAGGTTTCAGCTTTGTAGATGTTTAATCATGTACCGTTCTCAGATGGCGATGTAATTCATGTAATGTTAAATCCAGATGCGGTGTAACTTCTTGTTCAAACAGAGCTATAGCTGCACGTCGTCTTCTTAAATTTGAGACTACAAATAATATTGAATGATTGCTTGCTGCATTGTTAGCTTGTAGATGTAAAAGAGTAAAGGTCCAAGTAAGGGTATGCCTCAGGAAATGGTCTTGATCAATGGAGATTAAGATTCTGTCTTCAACTTTCAGTTCCATACTCATATGAAATATCAGATGCTTTTTGATGCTGTTCTTACGGTCTGTGTCCAATGTTCCTAATGGTCAATCAGCATCTTACAATCTTCTACATTGTATACTATAAATTGATCAAGTAGAATCTAGACTGCAGCATAACTGATTTCAAGGATGGTCAGGTGATTTTAGCTGATGCTGGTGAAGGCAGTCTCAAAGGCTATGAGTTGCATAATCACTGACTGTTTACCATATTCTAGATTCCAACGATCTTGTGCACTCGCCATCCATATATTTTATTGTGATATATTTTTACTAATGTTTACATCATGACTTGTTACATTTTCGCTTCCAGAATTTTGCTCTGTGACGTGTACACTGCTGTCTTGCTCCGAGCAAGACTTGCACTGTACAAATATATAATAATAATAATGATAATAACAAACAATAATAACAAATTAAAAGGATATTGTTCATTCTGGATAGTTATTGATATAGCATGTGACCGTCTCTTCACTATGTTTAGATATAGGGGTTGTGGCAAGCCAGAAGTAAGACTCAGACTCTGGGACATCATGTTCATGGACCATCATTATCTTCTCTTATAATTAGTCTGACCTCTTGACCAGCTTCACAGAAAATAGCAAATTAATATAATACTCTAAGTGATACGTTCCCCTTTTCTGAAATTCAAATGTTAATGGAAAATGTATTCTTGTCAGGATGAATCCAATATAAAATCCCTAGCCCAAATCCTATGCTAACCAACCACATTCATAGAATTTACCACACATACGTCTAAAAGGTTTAACAACTAAAAAGATGGTTTACTACTTCTGCTTCAACTTTTCTCCCCTGGATAGAAAGTTCTTCAGGTGCCACTATAATAGCTAAATGTTCCAAACGCAATCCCAAATAAAGTCCTACTTGAGATATTTCAGTCTCTCTTATTCCTGACACCTTGGTGTGCCGTTTACACTTGTTTAGCCCACTCCGCAGTGTTTCTTTTCCTGTCTAGGGCTTCCCACTCTAGTTCACTCCACTTGGGGTATTTCTTTCTTGTTTCTCTCTTTTATCCCTGTTCCAGGGAGTATTCACTCTCTTTTCCTCTCATGTGGTCTCTTGACTCTTGTTCTGCTCTCTTGAGATAGCTTTACTCTCTCTCTCTCTCCTTCTCTTGACTCTCATCCCCCTCTCTTCATGTATCTTCAATCTCACTCCTTCTCTTGATGTCTCTTGACTCATGTCCCCCTCTCTTTGGGTAGCTTTACTCTCAGGCCCTCCCATGGGTTATATTGAACTTAGTGCTAATTTCTATTGTCTTAGAGCAAGGTGTTGAGTGTCTTACATGGCTCCTTCACACTGGGCCCACTCCTTCTTGTTTCTTACCCTCCAGGAGTAGTCAGTCTGCCCACAGTCCCTCCTTCACTTGGGAACTTTAGTTTGACTATCCCCTTGCATAGGCTAGCACGGGCTGCCTTTCTTCCAGCTCTTCTGGGCTCCTGGATCAGTAGGTATGGGCCTCTCCCCCCTCTGTGTTCAGATGGGCTCTCTCAGATGTCTCTTCTCAGCACAGCAGGGTGGCTGCCAGGCACAAGGAAGTCTCCCTTCCTCTGCTGCAGGCTTCCTCTCCACTTCAGTACAGCAGGGAAGCCTTCCCTCCCCTGCTTCATGCCCCTTCTCACTTCAGCACAGCAGGGAAACTGCCAGGCATGAAGCAGACTTCCTTTGCCCCGCTTCTGGATTCTTTTCCACTGTTGTCCCCAAACCAGTGAGACAGAGAACCAGTGGCCAGCTAAGACAACTTGCAACTGAATTGTCTCTCCTTTTATTTAGTTCTGTCTCCACTAGCCAACTACTGATTGGGTGAACTGGCTGGCTTCTCCATTCCGTGAAGTAGTGGTTACATCATGGCCTCCCACAGTATGTCATCCCCTATTGGTCAGTTTCAATATCAGTTGGGTCAATTAGGAGTTCTAATTAACTCTCCTATATGAGGGCTTTGTTCTAGTTTATCTGGTTTGCTCCTCCTGGTCAGATGATAGGTATGAATTTCTGTGTTCCTCTTGCTTTATGAAAAAAGGTTTTGTTTTATTTCCCCATGTCTTTGTAGATGTCATTTCATTATTTTAGGTTCAGTTTACCCAAGGTCCTTAACGGTGAATTAAACCTGGTCTGTTTACATGGGTGTTATCAGTTCTCCCACTGTGCTAATTCAACTGTGCTGCTCGTCTGAGGTGAGGGATGCTGACGTCTTTTCCTTGCAGCTGAAAAGTGATTTTTCCACTCTCATGCAGTCAGTGTGTTTTGCTGCATGTTGCCATCATGACCAGCCACTCTTCTCCCTTTGCCGCCACAGGGGTTCAGCAATATGTTATTTGTGTGATTAGAGGAAAAACCTTGATTCACTATACTGGGGATTCAAGTTGAACTGTTATTTCTGTGGCTCACATGGGACTTTTCATAATTACTTTGTAACATAGTTATTACTGCGAGTTTTAGTCCATGAGAAGACACACTGTGGGTTGGTGCTTGTCTCAGACGCTGCAAGCGACAAGGTGAGAGCCCTTGAAGGAGGTGCAAACAGCTATGCAGTGATTGGTCTGAAGCATATGGTGAATCAAGTTCCCACACCCTAAATTAGAGAAATTAGAACAACTAATGTTCTTACAAACTAGTCAAGGCTTGCAAGGTGAAGGCCACAGTTTGGTGAGAATGAGGAAGTTGTCTGAGATGTGCAACAGCCAAAGTTGATCAGGCAGGAGACAAACTACTCCCTGGCGGAAGTGATCACTTACATTGAAACTACAAATACCAAGCAACAAGGGCACTGTGACTAAGAATATTGGCAACAGGGATTCAAGACACCAAAAGCAAGGAGACACTTGATCGAGGCAGGGGAGATGGTAGTTGGCCATAAATATTTGCTGCCTTCCCAAAACAAATATATTCACAAGAACCTGTTGGGTATTTTGTGGATATTTGGGGCTTTGCGGTATTTTCTTATTGCCAAAATACCTTTAGCAATAATCACTCTCTGTATTCATATTGGGTCACACATAACAATAATACATTGCATTATTTCAGAATTCAGACCTATTTAGATGATGTGCGCGGTAATTTGCGTGGTTGGTTGGTATAGTGGTTGGTTTATTTGTGGCCCCAATATCCAACATCCCTTGTTTTTTATCTAGATTGTTCTTGATCACTAGAGAGACCTCAGGCCTACATTTTAGGGATACCACATTTTCAGTGTTAGTGTTGTGTGCCACCATGGGCTATTGTGGTATTTTTGTGGTAATTTCCACTACCTTATATACGGTATGGAACTATGTCCAGAGAGTCTCTCTTCCCGTTGGCTCATGCACCTCCAACAGGCTATGCTACAAACAGTCACTCACAACTGTCCATACTGAATATATTCATGCACACATCTGTTTTAAAATGACAATTGCACTGTTTAAAAATCTACCCACGTTGAAACCTTTTCCCATGCAAAATGAGAAATAATACACACTAGCTATCTGTTTTCAGATTTTTGTATTATAGAATTTTTTTTTAAACACAGTTTAACTTTTTATACAGAAATAAATGAAATGGTACAACATTATTTGTGATAAAATGAACAGAGAGCTGCGAGAATATATTCAATTGGTAACATTAAATATTCTGATAAGTGACTGGGACTCCCTCGAATACACTGACTGAACAGTTTCGCACACTTTCACACAGCTCCCACATGCTTCTGTAATTACCTTATCGGTTCAGCATGAGTTTTCTCCGGCTATTCTCTTTCTGAATTTGGCTCCCTTGAAGATTAACCCCAGTGAAAACAAGCGTCTGCCGTTCTCAAACCAGGGTTATTGTAAGTGCCTGGAACTCTCAGCTTTTGCAGCAGGAATACCTCAGCCAGGAAACAGGTCCTTCTCCCAGCTCTGCAAGATCTCGATTGATCTCCCCCTCTCCTCAAGCTTCCCCAGCAAAACTCTAATCTCAGCCTCTAGCATGATACTTGCTATGACGCTGCTCCAATCAGAATCAATCATGTCATCTCCTCCCTCACTACACAATGGCTCGCTTATACAGTGGCAATTGTAACAAACTGATTTCCTGTTCCTTCGAGCTCTTTGCTTCCTGTAGTTATGTGGACAGAGCAGCAGAGAAAAAAAAATGAATGTGCGTTTAAAAGTTCACTTTCAGAGTAGACCTAATTCTGCAGTGGAGACACATTTTTATTAGTGGGATATGTTAAATGAAGTTTTATTAGTCAGGTTAGTTATTAATAAGGTTAGTTATTAATTTTCAAATGTGTCTCTTGCAACATAGGCATTTCAGGTGAAAAATAGTGTGCATTTTGAATGTGCACATGTGTGCTTTTAACTGTAAAAATAGATTTGCATCTTATATGTAAAAATCGTTTTTGACTGAATAGCCTGTCTTTACTTATATGTCCATGTTACTCTGGCAACACATATAGCAATGCACCACACCCATGTGGTGGTGCTGCATCAAAAAAAAAATGCTACCTGTGCAGTAGTGCTGTACTCTGTGCTGTAACACGCCAAATATCCTTACAGCTACTATATTCCCTTATACACAGTCTATTGTTGACTATGCCACTCTCAGCTCAAGATTGGCGGTCACAGAATTAACATTCTGGGATATTTGTAGTACAGAGTCTGGAGACTCGCAGGAAAATGAGTTGGCATACTTCCAGGATTAACCGAGCACACTCTTGGGCCCCTTTTGCATTCCACATTAGAATTCTCCATATCTGCCCTGGAAACACAAACAAATGATATTAACACTATGATATAGCCACCTACTCCCTTTTGCTACTCTATTGTTCACTTAATAGGATCTAGACACACCCAGGAAAAAAACATTGTACCCATTGCGTCCCACCCTCACTCTCCGCCTGTGTTTTTTTAGCATCTTTTTCCCACTTCCCTTAGTTAAACTCCCATCTTCTCTTTGCTCATGTTCTGGCTCCAGCAGATTAAGGACTGGATACCACAGGCAGGGGTTCATTATGTCTCTGCACAAGTAGATCTGGGTGCTCTAAAACTACTACAGTGATGATTTGATTCAAAATAAAAACAGATTAACATAAAATTATAAAAAACGGTCTAACAGAACATACCGCATTACAGTTGATGGCATTGAATTCCATTCTATCGTATTCCTTCAAAGTATCCTCTGAGGCAATAATGTATTGATTTTCGTTCCAGGCTTTACAACAGACTGCAGTGTCACAAAGTACTAAGAAGAAAACAAAAAATCAAAACAAAAGGCCACCATTTCTTTCAAATAGTAAGATATGCTAAATGTTTCAAAAAATTCTGAAATGCTTAATTTGTTAAGTAGATATCACCACTCAATGAAAGGAAAGTGCCAATTGAAAAAGAAATTATGCCTCGAGCACCGGAGCACCAAATAAATGGTCTGTAGACAACTTAATAGATGCAATAAATTACTTTAATAATTTCTGAAGGATGTCATGATACAAAGTCAGGTAATGAAAAATATCTATGTTCAAAACTTGCATTTGTCATGGCATAATAAGATACACAAAACATTGACAAATAGTGACTGCAATACAGCATCCAAATGTTTCTTGAGAGAATCTTTGTCAGTAATACGTGTTTCGAGACACAATGCTCTTTTTCAAGACTTCTTTTCATCATGAATCAGGGTTCAGGCCTTGTTCTCAAAAATAAGTTTCCATTCCCTCATTTAGTGTGTGGGGGGTGTTTGTGTGTGCGTGTTGTTTGTTTAGCCAAGCTTAGGAATGTTTCATTAGGATTTTGTATATATTTGTTCACCACTTCTTGTTCTTTTGGGACATGATACCTGTTTTGTTACATCATTTTGTTACCTGATTTTCGTTCCAGGCTTTACAACAGACTGCAGTGTCACAAAGTACTAAGAAGAAAACAAAAAATCAAAACAAAAGGCCACCATTTCTTTCAAATAGTAAGATATGCTAAATGTTTCAAAAAAGTCTGAAATGCTTAATTTGTTAAGTAGATATCACCACTCAATGAAAGGAAAGTGCCAATTGAAAAACAAATTATGCCTCGAGCACCGGAGCACCAAATAAATGGTCTGTAGACAACTTAATAGATGCAATAAATTACTTTAATAATTTCTGAAGGATGTCATGATGCAAAGTCAGGTAATGAAAAATATCTATGTTCAAAACTTGCATTTGTCATGGCATAATAAGATACACAAAACATTGACAAATAGTGACTGCAATACAGCATCCAAATGTTTCTTGAGAGAATCTTTGTCAGTAATACGTGTTTCGAGACAGAATGCTCTTTTTCAAGACTTCTTTTCAATATGAATCAGGGTTAGGCCTTGTTCTCAAAAATAAGGTTCCATTCCCTCATTTAGTGTGTGGGGGGTGTTTGTGTGTGCGTGTTGTTTGTTTAGCCAAGCTTAGGAATGTTTCATTAGGATTTTGTATATATTTGTTCACCACTTCTTGTTCTTTTTGGACATGATGCCTGTTTTGTTACATCAGCTGGTTAGGTCATGTGTTGTCAGGTTATGTTATGTCATGTTTTGTTAATTTGTCTTACATTGATGTCTAATGTTAAATGTCTGGAAGCAGCCAGGAAATCACAGTTTCTGCTCCCCAAAACACCCACATAAATATATAAAACAGAGAAGCGGCACTCAATATATGCAAAAGTCCACAACGCCCAAAGTAGTTCTTCAATTGTAAGCTAGAAAGTAGTCTTTACACACGTTTGGACGTAAGTTTTTATACAGTCCTCTGTTGAGATCACAAGGTATATTTGACTCTGGTTGAGAAGGCTAGACTACACTTTATTATGCTGAATAACTCAGAAGAGGCCAGCCTCAACCCAAGGGAAGTCCTGCCCCCTTGCTCATAGAGGGGCCATAAATTGGCCCCTCTATGAGCAAGGGGGCAGGACTTCTGCATTTACATTTTCTTTATTTCCTCCCAGTTTCCCTATCTGTAGAACCTGGCCATTCATGGCTGTGCAGAGCCCAGCGGGTTGTAAAGAAGAAGGGGTTTGTTCTTCTGTTCTCTTGTGCATGGTTTCAACATGCCAATGTTCACAATGACACCCTGGCACTCTGGAAAGCTTAAAAGCCTGACAGGTGCTGAGCCAAACACATACGCATGGCCTTAAGCAATTTACACAAAAGGACAAACATGCATGTTCTGCAACTACAATGCTGGTAACTTGTGCAGTACAACACCTTTGTAACAAAAGATGGAACCTCAGAACATTTGGGCGCATTGAAAACACAAAATGTTGCGCCTTGTTCAGGGATTTGCAAACATTGTAAACCCACATTTCTTACAAAACCCCCCCCCCCCCACTTCCAGCCATTGATGTTAAAAAAAAAAATGGTTTCCAGCTGTACAAGATGCCCATATCAGTATATGGCTTGCCAGTGATTCTATTTTGGAACACATTCACTTTTGTTCCCCACCCATTCTCTACAATTTGGCTGGAAGACTGAGGGGCCCCATATTGCTGGTCTCTGGGTGCACTGGTGCACATGCTTCTGCATCGCCACCCAAAAGCTTCCCTCTCTGTTCTTCAGTCGTAGGAGTTAGTCTTGCGGTGGCATGAAGCACTGACACAGCATCAACTTGTCTCATAGCATGGAATTATCTACCCTTGCATGTGCATGCTGCTTTTCCTTGGCTATTTTCTCTTCTCTACATAAAACATTTCCTTCTTTTTTGTACCTCTTCTTCTTGATCTACTGGACCATAGTAATAATATTGTTTAACTTTTGTTATCAATCATTGTGTAAAGAGAAATATATAAATTCAATGAACATAAAAATAAATATTCTCATTATTTGGACAACTTTAACAGAAACATCTTCATTTCATGACATCAAATATTTTAGTTTTTGTTTTCTCACCCATATCAGGGACATACTAATATGAACTTCTCCTTCGAACTGGTTTCCTCTCCCTACATGAAATCCATCCCTTCACATGACTTCATTGAATTAATAACATGCTTACTGCCTATTCTCCATTCTGTACTGTTGTAAATTGCAAGTGCAGATCACACTCAGGAGAACATTCAGCGGTAAAGAGAGCCATTGGTAAAATCTCTACACCTGATTTCAAGTTAATCAGTGAGATGTCTCTGTTTCTTTAACTCCAGAAACCTTTCCCAATCCCACCTGGCAGATTTTTGCATTCCAAATAGTATAATATGTGGCGTCACCCATTATATTTTCTTAAATCCATTACTACCAAACTAATTCTGAGTGGGACTTTGAAGAATAGCATTAGACAACATAGAAATATGTAAATTAGCCTCCAAAATAAACCGTCAAATTGGGATGTAATACATTGTTGTCATTCTGCAACAATCTTCAAAGAGCAAAACAAAAAAGATTGGTTAATTGAAGCCTGACAGTGTTCATTTGAGACTATGGGCCTCATTACAAGGAATGCGGTAAGGGTTTACCGGTACCGGTAAGGGCACTGGTACTGGTAAACCCTTACCGCCTTACTACGAGGTCCCTTTGCAGGACCCGACCTCAACGGCTGGTTTTACCAGCCATTAAGGAACGGGCCCGCAAAGGGACCTTGGTGCTAATTACGGTACCGCAATTTGCAGTACCGTAATTAGCTCCTTCCCCATTCCCATTGAGCCCTATGGGGGCAAAAATGGGAATGGGGAAGTGCCTTGGTGAATGGGGAATTATCGCCCCCACTCACCTTGGAGTAGGGCGGTATATCCGCCATCCACCAAGGCGGACACGGTAAAATACCGGCGGCAACCATGGCGCTCATAGCGCCATGGTTACCGCATACCATGTAATGAGGCCCTATATCTTGTCTGAATGTGAATCGAGGGCAATATTGAATCACTGTACCACACAGTAGACATATAACTGGACACATAACTGAAATTGACCTTTCAATCTAGGTCCATCTCTCTTGCACTGAAAGAAAGAGGGATGGTAAAAGCAGGAATCTAAAATAGGCCTAGATAGAAATATCATTTTCAGTTTTAGTGCCGTATGTGTTGTACAGTGATCCAATGTGACTCTGCACATAATTTCAGACAGGTAGAAGCCTCATCAGAAATAAATAACTGGGTGCCAGACATTAATCTATATGCATTTCTTTGTGAAGGTCGCTCACAATGGCAAAGATCCACTTTAAATGACTATCAACCGCTCTCCAGTGGAATACAGTACCTAATCTCGTAAACTGAATTATCATCCTGCAAGCAATCCGCCCTTTGCTCTGATGCATGGCATGTTGTCGAATCAAGTACTCTCTGCTTGATTTATTTCTTTTCTCACGTGGTTGACATGCCTCAAGAGACAATTGGCCTCATTACGAGTCAGGCGTTAAGGGGTTAACGGCGCCGTAAACGGCGCCGACCCTTAATGCCTGATTACAAGGTCCCTTAGCGCCATGGTGATTTTAACGCCTGCTTTTTGCAGGCGTTAAAATCCATGGCGCTAAGGGACCATGGTGCTAATTACGCCACCGTAATTTACGGTGGTGTAATTAGCTCCTTCCCCACTCCCATTATGCCCTATGGGGCAAAAATGGGGAAGGGTAAAATGGGAAATGGGGATTTACCGCCCCACTCACCTTGGAATGGGGCGGTAAATCCGCCATCCACCATGGTGTAAACGTAGTTTACACCATGGTGGTAAGCGTACTACCCAGGCGGTAACTTACCGCCTGGGTCGTATTGAGGCCCAATAACTGCACTTCTTCATCCTCACCATGGCGTGGAATTATTCAGAAAACCACGCTACTCATGTGCTCATGTTCCAGATTTTGCCTAAGCACACGGCATGGTGTTGTAAAAAAGCAGCACTGGTGTCATTGGCAATGAAGTATGAAGCACATCTCGAGCGCTCGATGAACAAAGAGACATTTTGAGCAGGGGAATCAGTTTAATTTCCACACAAATGTCCAGGTTTCAAACTATCTTGCCATACATCGTCAGGTATATTGTATTTTATTACTTTGTTTGCTGTTGTAAAATCAAAGCTTAATCTAAAAACAGTAGAAACTGGGAAAGACATTATTTTATTTATTTATTTATTTATTTATTTATTTATTTATTTATTTATTTATTTCATTTGTTGATATTGCCCAGACCAGGCGGTATCACAGCACTAGTACATATTAAAGTAAAAGCCAAAGAGCTATGGTAGGTACATGGTAGGTAAGACAAGCCTTATAGATATTTGTTGTACAACACAGTTTTCTGTTTTTTTGTAAAGGTTAAATACAAAGGCGCTTATTGGATACAGGGAGGTAGGGCGTTCCAGAGAGTAGGAGCTATGACAGTAAACTTGCTCTGCCTGCTCTTTCTCTGAGGTATATTGGTTTAGCTAAAGCCAGGGTAGTAGAGGAGTATAAGCAACGTGGTTTGACACCTTTGGAAATACCCTGGTTGAGGAAAGTAGGTGCAGCGTGAGGGATTTGAACTCAATGCAGGCTTTGATAAGCAGCCAGTGAGCCCCACGCCTCACTTGAGAGATGTGATCTGTTCACTGCATACCCCAGGCTGCCGAAAGGGCATTGTTTTGGATCAGTTGAGGTTTTGTTACGTTTTTGGTAGAGAGCCCGAGAGGATGGCATTACAATAATCCAGTTTCCTGATGATGAAAGCTCTAGCTAGCATACTGCCATTCTTGATATTTTTATTGTGTCAAAAACAATACAGTATACTGATAGTCTTTGTAATAAATTGAAAGTCACTGTAAGAAAGGTAAACATTGAAAAGGCAGGTCAAAACGCTTTAATAAAGATGTCACAATAAAGAGAAACCACTGCAAGTATTATCTTAACCAAAAAAAAAATATATATCAATGTAATAGGTCATGACCAGTGTTTTGGCCTCATTATAAGTTTGCTGGTCCGGAAACAATGGTGCCGGTAAGACTACCAGTACCATTGTTTCCGCACCGGAGCTGCTGTGCCAACAGGTCTGACAGTGCCGGGCGCAGCAGCCACGGTAGGCAGACTTGTAACGGGGGCACCAGCACCATTGTTAATGGTGCCGGTGCTCCCCTGTCCCCATTCCCATAGAGTCCAATAGGAATTTTATAGGTGCTCAAAATGAAGCCACACAGAATATCATTTTTCTATTTTATTGGACGTGTTTAAATTGCAAAAAGATTCTCATTTAGGACATATTGAGCACAACAGAATGAAGCCATTGAAATGCTTTTTCATTTGAACTGCTTGCACTTTGTCATTACAGTAGATGTAAATAGGCCATGCCCACAAAGTTAGATGACTTTTCAATTTGGATATTCAAGTTAAGAGAACAAGCAGATTTCAAATTTCCATAACCGGGAGTGTACATTTCGGCCTGGCTGTCATCTGGCATTCCTGCCCTGTGGGGAAGGCTCATAAAACAAATTGAAAGAACAAATTATATTCCCAGAAAAAAAAGGAACAGTGAACCGGCCCTTCAAATTAAACAGTATTCCCCAACTTTGCCATTCTTACAAATATGATATTCTTACAAATTACAATACCAACCGAAATTAAATTTATGGTGTTCAAAGAGATTAATACCTTAAGTGACAGGAGAATCGGACTTCAAAGAATACATTATTGCACTTAGCATGTTCACCTTTCAACACTGCTTTCAATTACATACACAACATGTTTTTTCTAATCAAATGAGAACAATGGGATCTGTCATAGAACTCAAATCACTGATTGGCTGAAAGGCCAGCTAGCATCACAAGTTCCATTACCATTACCCCAGAAATTAAACTAAGGCAGGGACTCCTTTGGAAACCATGCACCATCTAAATGGACCCTTGCATTTAAACATTTTATTTTAAGATAGGTATGAAACATAACAGATTTAGACAATACAATGTGTGTGTTGTGATTGTGAAAACATGCTCTAACAGTCTAAACTTGGATTGTCTATGTTAAATTGTTAAAAATGTAAATATTAATAATGTTTTGAAAATCTATATTACAAATGAATCCTGACTGTCTAGACATGCATTGAGGCCCGGGAGATTAAGGAAAGCTGTTTTTAATGAAGGTACCATTTTACCACAAAAACCATTTAGAAAACGATTATTAAGTATTACATATTACTCCAGGAAAATCAGCCTCCACCTTTTCCATATTCAGACACATGAATGTCCAATTGAGATTGAAGAGTGTGTTAGGGTTGGGGTGCTTGATTATGAGAAAAGCCAATGGAAGTACTTGACAAATCAGAATTTGGGATCTGTGACATAATCATTACATGCCTGACTCTTGTTTTTATCAGATGTGTGCTGAATATTGATATTATCTGGAGATGACAGGGCCTTATCCATGAGGGAATTGGAATGAACATAACCTGAGACAGATTTGCTTTACAAGAGGGATGATAGACTGACTGGACTTTCTTTTGAACATGCATAAGGGCCCATTCTGGCTCCTCACCCTAAAGGAAATAGTCAAAGCAAGTATGAAAACTCTTGAAATGCAAATAGATGAGCCCCCTAGAATCATTGCTACCTCATGCCCTACCTTGGTGGTAGGGCATGAGGTGGTAGTTGTTTCTAGGGTGCACTCATTCCAAATAGAACAATTTAATATGATTTAATGAATATAGAAAGCAGCATGTCTACATACAGAACACAGGGGTTGACACATTATTATTCATAGAAAATGATACTAGGATATTGTAGTGGTCTAGTGTGAGTTGCATCCTGATTCTTTGTTGAACTTGAAGCTGAGAGAGATTACATGTAAATAATGACAAAATGCTTTTTTCTGGGCTGGTGCGCAGTAAGAAATAAGGAACGTTTACCAGCAATGACAATGAAACAGTTCATAAGTTATATTTAAAAAAAAACCCTAAGTATTCTCAAATACATATCCAACATTGGGCTGCTGTTCAAGGGCCCTGCAGCATAGCCTAATAAAGAAATGCTACATAATGTGTGATCTGTGAAAGCCATAGACATAAAGAAGCAAATGTGCTGGTAAAAGGGAGTTTTAATTATGTTCACAAGGAAAATAATACCAATATACAAATACCCTTTGCTCACTCTTGACATTGCACATTATCTGGTTTACAAAGTAAAGTTAGGGAGGGTTACTCATTCTTGTATTAGAACATCACAAAAACAATTCCTATCTTGGGTGAGTGGACTGTCATCCTGTTGGCTTCAAATTGATAGCATTGTTTTTCAGACCCAAATCTGCCGAATTTTGATGCAGTTCATTTTTTTTTTTTTAAACTTCTGTTTATTGGCAGGTGGTCAAGACAGGTACAGTACATTTATCGTGTATGTGAGAACAAAAGAGGAAACAGTATTACAGCATCCATATACATTGCTACCATGATAGCGGCAGGTTTACATTGCAGTGGGGCAGGCATACATCAGAAAAAGCAGATTCGTACTCCTATGGTGCGTGTCAGGAGGAGTTAAGTGGTGCCGGGGAGGGGGCTAATGTCTGTTCGGCACAGTCCTTGCTGTTGAGGTAGCTACGGAATTCAGTCCATACATTTGCAGGTCGGGATGGAGCTGGAAGGGTGCCGATGTACTCCTCCTCGCATGTTTGTACCCACGTAAGGGCGTTCAGCCACATGCCAAGGGTGGGGGGAGTGCGGCGCTTCCAGCATTGTAATATGCATCGTTTGGCAACCATAACACTGACATTCAAGAACCTCGACATTTTCGATGCAGTTCATTTTAACCTGAATTTAAATTGCACACACATTTTCTGTATATATAAAAGTGAACATTTGTGGGTTTGTTGGTTTGTGGCAAAGCATATGTTCCCAATTCAATTCCACACTGTTTCACCAACCGGCACCAAATTTTACACAGTCACCTGTTAGGACCCTCCAGATACTACTGACTGTATGACATCTGGGCACCCCACCCCATTCTTCAGATTTCAGCAAAAGTGCACATTTGTGTCTGGGTTTGTGGCTTTGTGTATGTTCCCTATAAAATTCCACACTGTTTAACCAATCTGTTCTAAATGTTAGGGCCCCCTGGACATTACTGGCTACATGACATCTGGACACCCCACCCCTTTCCCCTGGTTTTCAGAAAAAGTGAAAATCTGGTGTTGGGTTTGTGCATGTTCCCTATTCAATTCCACACTGTTTCACCAATCTGCACCACATTGTGCACAGTCACCTGTTAGGACCCTCCCGACATTACTGGCAACATGACATTTGGACATCCTACCCCTTTCGTTGGATTTCAGCAAAAGCCAAATCATTTTGGTGGGTTTGTGGGTTTATGGCTTTGTGAAGCGGTGTTCCTTAAACAATTCCACACCGTTTCACCAAGCTGCACCAAATTTGGCACAGTTACCTGTACCTATGAGAGAAATAATGCCCGGGCAACGCCGGGTAAATCAGCTAGTAGATTATAAATTCATAATCCCACATTCACACCAGGCAGGGACAAAATTATGTAATTATATGTACATACATGTCATTTTTATTCTATAAAATATTTGTGTTGTACTATTACTTGTTAATGATACTGGAGGAAATAAAAAGTGTGGGACTGGTTATCTATTGATTGAAACTGATTTGATGTAAAGATAAATTGAAACAAACTTTTACACTGGCTGATAAGCAGCATAATGGACTGATAATTAAGTGCTGTTGAGGGGTTTCCTAGTCTTCTTTAGGAATAACATTGTTAGAAATAGTATTAATAGTTGTGTAGTGTGACTGAATGTGTGTAGTATATGAAGTGAGATTGTTGCACACAGGACAGATTTAACTTGGTAAATAAGCCCATGTGAATAATATGCATGACTTGTGGTGGTGACCCCTGCACAAGGTAAAAGGATGAATTTTGACTTTGTTTAATTAAATACATTTGAGTTTTAACCATAAAACCGAGCCTGCTCATTGTCCCAGAATTGCAGGGTAGGACTGTATAATAGGGGCTGTTAGATCAAAGGTGCCCACTTAGTGAAGGGACCTTATATTAACCAATTATATATTACATCATTCAGTTCTTAGATTACTCAGATTACTAACATGCCATGCGTTTGATTTAACATTACTTGGTGCATCAATTTTCCAAATTGCACTTGCCAAATAACAAATGTCTGGTTGCTGGAGTCCTATTGGCATCCATTTCAGCAAATTGTTGTTCTAGGGAACTTCAAAAGGGACCCTCCTGCTACTACACAACGTAACATAAAAAAGCAGAAGACAGATCTTCACAATATCCAAAAGTGGTTTTGTGCTGACATCTATCCTAATACATTAAGAGGACACATATGTTTTCTCAGCTGACAACAATACAGCTATCTACAAAGAGGACATTAATCCTAATTAGCACCCTGGACGGTGTAGCCAACCAATCAGGTTTCTCAGATCGCGGGATGAATCCCACCATCTCAGCCTGTGTTCCGAGCAGCCTGACAGCTGCTTCCCTATCTTACATCTTCGAAAAACTATCCCCTCCCCTGCGGTAATCGATTTCAAATGTTTGCCCGTCCCACTACACCACTCACCTTATTCTTTTTTCAGCTGCAACTGCTGCTGCACTCCATCCTCTGTCCTGGCCCACCGGCCGCTGTGGAAATGGAAAAGGGGCTGCCTTCCAGCTCCATGGTGTCCATCTTAAGTAAGTATTTTGTTTCAATGAACGCGAAATTACGATGCTCCCCATTTGACAAGATTTAAAACCTGGGGTGTTAATAGCAATAACACCCAATCTGGCCGCCTGGATCTGTTGGCAATTGTGTCAGGGCCCATCATTAAGGCCCTTGCAGCGTTCTGTCCTACAGCTTCAGCCCGGGGCCATTCCCACCCGATCCAGCATGCCAGATCAGATGTGATTGCTACATTGATGATTGCATGACCAAGCCATCAAATATGTCTTCGCCAAAGAATTCTGGCATAGTTTTTTTCTGCTCATAGCGATTTGGGATTGTCACGACAAAATATCTCCAAATCTAACACCTGCATGTTTAAAGTGGACACTACTTCCAATGGGTTCTCTTCTGCAAGGAACTTCACCTGAGGATTTGTTTTCTTGTCCTTTGTCATCACCATAGGTTTTGTATCATGTTTTGTTCTCCCTAATATTGATTTTAGACATCTTTTTGTGTGGGCCTAAGACATGTGCATTTTGTCCACAATCCTCACGATGTCCAAATCCACCTCCTACAGATGAGGGGTTCAGATAATTTCAGAAAAGATTGAACTACTTGGGAGCCAGACAACACCCATTAATTATGCCTGCCTCTCTATTCATTTGACATCATTAATGTCTTGTGGATCACTTCATAAATAACAAAATGCAACATGAAAAGTGAACATTTGCTATGCTGATATGTTGGCATGAACTTGCAAGCAGGGCTACTTTGCACTGTTTTTCAAAATTATTCTCCAAGCCTATGTTTTCCTATTTAGTAATTACAAATGGGTGGTACTGATGTGGCTGTATTCATATTTAAAAATAAAGCTGCATGTGTTCTCATACAACTATGAGACCAGCGCAGGGCATATTACTTACCATTGTTCTGCTGCTTACATGTATTTTATGTTAGCTCATGACCACAGGTTTTGTTGGCAAAATGAACTTTATTCATGTAAGGACCTTCAAATATAAATTTGTGCAGGGTAGTATGTCAGTATAGGACAGAGGTTTGCAATCTGCGGCTCTCCAGATGTTTTGGACTAACAATCCCATGACCTCCTACCATTGCATATACTGGCTTGGCCTGCTGGGATTGGCAGTGAAAAACACCTGGAGAGCTAAAGGTTGCAGGGTGATCATTGTTTATGCGATGGTCTATTACTTCGATCTTATTAGATTTGCTGATTAGACATACAAATATCCTTCTCGATGTAAGGGACATTTTCAGATGAAATGTGACTCAATGTATGATGTATGAAATGTAATAATACTGATGTATTAGTATATATTACAGGGCTTGCGGTAGCGGCCCTGTAGTTATGGCAAAGTTGCTCAACCCAGAGGAAGAACACTTTTTGGGTGGCTTATAACTTTGCCCCCCTGGACAAATCTTTACCAAACTTTGCAAAAAATGTATATGGCCATTTCAGATTCGTCCTGCAAAGTTAGGTTTAGTCGGGGGGTGAGGGGGAAGTTATCGGAGGGGTCCCAAAATGTCATTCTTTTCCAGAGATGCAATGGAAAACATATTTTGCTCACATCTACAGCCAAAACCGCTGGATGGATTTTCACCAAATTTGCAGCAGGAGCAGCGGCTTGGTCCTGAAAGTCTGCTTTTGTACATTTGTGTAAATCGGTCCAGTATTTGTTTTTAAACAGGCCAAAAGTAGGTTGATAGTTACATCTGGATTCGGTCTGCTTCTGCACTTCCCTGTTCCCTGTTCCCTCCGCGGACGGGCCCTCGATTAGTCCAGGGACGACGTGATATCCATGGACATTTGACATGCCTGCTGTTTGGATGGTGAAAAGTGTGAGGTGCAGCATATTTTCCGAAACATCCGCCGTGTTGGATCGATGGACAGCCGCAACTGACCACGGACGGATGAGTGGGAAAAAAGTCTGGAGAACGCATTTTGGGTCATTTGATGTTGGAAAGAGGGTCTAGGAAAGGTGGGGGAGTGGAAAAAAGATGATATGTGGCTCTTTGTTTAGATGGAAGAACAGCATACGGGTGGCGCGGTAGTCTGCGGACACCACAGTTGTCCACGTTCTTGGGTGGACAGCTTGAGTCACACATTTAGGGTCATTTGGTGACTGAAAGAGGGTTTGGGCGGACAGCTTGGATTATTTGGTGACTGAAAGATGGCTTGGGCAGACAGCTTGAGATACACATTTGGGGTTGTATGGTGACTGAAAGAGGGTTTGGGGGACAACATGGATTTTTATGTGACTAAAAGAGGGCTTGGGTGGACAGCTTGAGACACACATTTGGGGTCATTTTGTGAATGCAAGAGGGCTTGGTCAGCGTAGGGGACTGGAATCTAGATTATATGGGGATATTTTCAAATGTGAAAAATAGGTTTGGCTGAACATTCCGATGTCTGCAGATGTCATTTGAATTGGGAGGTTGAGGGCAAGTTATGTTGTGGTGGTTGTGGTCAGTAGCCAGATTCTTGGGTGAATGGCCATTTTATGCTGTGGTGATAGTGGCCAGTGACTAGATTCTTGGGTGCATGGCCTATGACCTACGGCCATGCACCCAAGAATCTAATCACTGTCCACAACCACCACAGCATAATACGGCCATGCACCAAAGAATCTGACAACTGGCCGCAACCATTATAATGATATTCTACAGAAATTGAATCTGGCCATTGAATACAACCATTATAATAATATGTGTTTAGTAATTATTTATAGTGTGTGGGCAGTATGCAGTATGTGTAACATGGTGACATAATACAATTGAAGTGCAAATAGTACTTATGATTGCTGTACCATTGGGGTAGAGGTTGAGTTTGTTCTACATTGTAATGAAGGCGAAATCTTTGCTTCTTTTTCTGTGAAAGAAACACAGTATAATGTGTTAGGCAGGATAGTTTACAATGTCTCATTGCATACAATCTCACATATTCATGTACATTTTAGACCCTCATAATCAGTACATTCTAAGTAGTGTGTTTGAAACAACATTACTGTGTGTTTTGCACAGTTGCTGTTTCTGTTTGCATATTCATTGAGTAATTGGGAAAAAAATCCATACGGGATGAAAAAAAAAGACTACATTCATTTGACTTTAAGTTTCACAATATGTTTGTTTGAAGTGTGCAGTACTTAAGGGAATGTTTAATGTGCACAAAAAAGTGTTTTTGTTGTTACAAGCAGTGTTGCAGTACGAAGAATTGTAATGGTGTATTTGCAATGAAGTGTAATAAAGGGTATTTTGAAGTAATTAGATACCTGTTGGTGCATTATAACTGTTTTGCTTTTAAAAAGTGATGTTGCACTCTTTTTCTAAAGGTATTTTTGAATTACTCAGATAACTGTTGGCGTATTGAAACTGTTTTGCATTTCAAAAGCAGCATTGCAGTGCTATATAGATGTAGTTAGATACGAGTTGGCGTATTCTAACAGTTGATAGTTTTATAGTTTTGAATTATATTTTTTGAAGCAGTTAGATACCTGATGGTGTATTCTAACTATTTTGCTATTCAAAAGTAACATTGCAGTATTATGGATGTAGTTAGATATCAGTTGGCGTTTTCTAACTGTTGATAGTTCTACAGATCAGTGACTAAACTTTGTAGACCCTCATAATCAGTACATTCTAAGTACTATGTTTGAAACATTACTGTGTGTTCTGCACAGTTGTTTCTGTTTGCATAATCATTGTGTCATTGAGACAAAAATCTATACAGCATCGAAAAAGTACTACATTTATGTGAGTTTAACTCTCACAGTATGTTTGTTTGAAGTGTGCAGTACTTAAGGGAATGTTTAAAGTGCACTAACTGTTGACAGTTTCATAGGTCAGTGACTACATTTACGTTTAAGGAATATTAAGTAGGCATTTGTTAGATTTGCTGGTAATCTCTGTTTTAGAGTAATGGAAGTGCCGTTGCATTCAAACCAACCATATAATTTTTAATGTATGCAGTATAGTGACCTGCAGTGGTTGTGGCACCAGTGTGGTAGATTATGCCTACTGTTTTGAAGGTTTTCTTGCCAAGAGATTCTTGCCCGTGTGTGAAGCTACTAAGCTTGCAGTTGCTTTTGGTACCATCTGTGTTGTACCATTAAAGCACTACTATTAGATATTGACTATGTGAGTTTATGTGCAAGGTGGAACAATTGTCTGAATTGCAAAAAGTGCATAATCTGACATTTCTTTCTTTATTTATTTGAACATGTATATAGCACACATAACCCAGAGGTATCTAGGTGCTTGAACATAAGAATTTGGTTACAGACATATGATTCATCTTATGCAGGTACAACACATCAAGTATTCATAACAGCATAGCGAGCACAGCACATCTCAAAATCATACCAGGCATATCATATGTTGCATAAAGTTCATGCAGGTTGACACATAGGTTAGATATAGACTTTTTGATCTTGGTTCAATGGCCATTACTGGGAGTCTAGATTGAAAAGCAAAGAGTTTAAGCTTTTGCGGAATGACCACAAGGATGTGTCATTTCTCAATAATAATGGCAATGAATTCCACAGTTTAGCCACTACCACTGGGAAGCTGGATCCACCAGCTTTCTGTCTCCTGGCTCTCGGTGTAGCAAATAGGTTGGAGTAGGAAGACCGTGCAGGTCTGTTAGATTGGGTTTTAGCAATTTGATTGCTGAGGTAAGCTGGTGCGTTGTTTGAGAGACATTTATCGGTAACTGAGAGGACTTTGAATTTGATTCTGTCTTGAACTGGAAGCCAAAGAATGTTTTGTCTGGTTGACGAGATGTGTTAGTGTTTAGGTATATTCAGAGCTGCTCTAATTGCATTGTTTTGTACTGGAGTTTGCTGATGTTTCTAGTATTGGATCCTGCAAAGAGGGAATTGCAATAATCAATCCTAGAAAGTATCAGTGCTCCAGTCAGGGTAATAAAATTATCTGCGGAGAGGAAAGGTCTGCTGGCTCTGATTAATTTTGATGTATAAGCTGCAGACGAGACAATAGCATTAACGTGTCTTGTTAAGGTGATTGAAGAGTCGATGTAGGCCATCGATATTAAAGGATTTATAGAGTTGTGGTAAATCTTTTAGTTTAGATTTGCTCCCAAATATGATTAGCTCCATTTTGTCATTTTTAAAACATAACTCGCTTTATGCCATCCAAGCCTGGATATTAAGGTAGATTTTGTTGAGAATGTTTGAGTCAGTGTCATAGCATCCTGTGATGGGTAAAATAATGTGGGTGTCATCGACATAATTAGTATAAATGACACCCAGTTTGTCTAGATTGTCGAAAAGGATCTTTGTCAAAACAGTATATAAAGTGGGCTACACGCAAGAGTATTTGGGTATGCCACAAGACTCTGGGGCTGCGGGGCTTCTGACGATGCAGAGAAGACCCTCATAGTGCGATATGAAATAAATTATTCTATCGATTTGATAGCTTCAGGGGAGAAATTAGCAGCTGTTGCAAGATGGTGGCACAGGATTTTATGATTAACCAGATCAAATGCTGCAGATAGGTCAAGCAGGAGGAGGATGTAGAGGTCCCCTTTGTTTTTGAACTGGTCCATTTGTGTTTTTAGGTCCAAGAGTGCAGACTCCATTCCGTGGCCAGGACAGAAACCAGTCTCAGGCCTAAGAGTTTGTTAGATTCCAAGAATGTTTGGATCTCTAGGTAAGCTGCACGGTCAAGGATTTTTAATAAGAATGGCACTGTGGTGATGGGTCGGAAATTGGTTGGATGTTAGGGTCCAACATGTTTTCTTTTAGAAACAGTAGTACCCAGACTTCTTATAGATCCTCAGGTACCTTGCTAGTGGCAAATGAGCTATTGATGAGTGCATTGATGAAGGGCGCCAGCTCGTTGGAATATTCTTTGATAAAGGTAGCAGGACAAGTGCTGCCTTTGCATCTTGATGGATTTAGGCCTTTGATGATTTTTATAGTTTCAGGTATGGCTAAGGGTGTGAAAACAAATTCATGAGCAATTTGTGACCCTGTGGTAGGGGTATTTGCTAAAGTGGGGGAGTCATGGTTGAGTTTTGTTTTCTTGATTTCAATGTTACTTTGAAGAAGAGTTATTTTGACAGCTAGGGTATTTTGAACATTGGAACACGATTGCTGATGTTAAATGGAGTGGTCGGGGGTGGGGGCTAATGATTCCAACTCACAGAGTACAGCAAATAGTTTTCTGGAGCTTGATTGGGCATTCTCAACTCTCTGGTTGTAGACGTCACCTTTAGCTTTAATGATTGCATACTTGTCATTGGCTAGCACTTGAAAGTGGCCTTATTTGCAGTTGATGGTGTTTAGACAGTTACTTTCGGCTGACCTTTTGGCCGCGCACAGGGTTTGCAAGTCTGTAGTGAAACAAGAATTAGCGTGCGCTGTTGGTTTAGCTTTTTAAGATTTCAATGGAGTTAATTTATCAATGGCTGCTAACAAAGTTTTTTTGTAGTGGATGACTAGTTTGTTTGTTTGTTTATTTGTTTATTCACTTTTTATGGGCACCAGACTCGTGTGTAATAGGGCACCATGATAAGAAGATGCAAAACTTACAAGTTACAGAATAAAACAGTTGTACAATATCCAATATACATATATACATTTCACATAGATACAAAATATACAATATACAAGATTACAGTTTGGCAAATATTACAAATATACAAATATAACTACTAGTTATAAGCAGTAGTACGTTGTTATTGCCCTAAATTAGGTGACGCATAGTCATCTAAACAGTAACACCAGTGGCCAGAGGTGTGGGGAGCATCAGGTAGTGAACGAAGGGTCAGTGGAGATGATATATTTGATTACACTTTTTCTGAAGTGTAGGTAGGGTTGATCAGCTCTCAGGTCTTGTGGCAGTAGGTTCCAGAATTTAGCTGCCTTCATTGGGAAGCTATTTCCTCTGATCGTATTGAGCCTGTATCTAGGTGTTGCCAGACAGTTAACGTTGCCTGCTCTAGATGGTCTGTGAGAGATTTTCCTGTGGAGTTTGTCTATAAGGTAACTAGGGGCAATGTTGTTCAGAGCTTTATGGGTCATAGATAGCATCTTTAACTGTATTTTATTATCAGTAGATAGCCATTTGTCTTGGCGTCTGATAGAGGATATATGTGTTCTTTTGTTAATGCCAAGTGCTGCTCTCAAGGCGTTGTTTTGTAAAATGTGTAACCTCCTGGTAATGGTTTTATTAGCGCCTCTGTATAGAGCATTGCAGTAGTCAATTCTGGAGAGTATTAAGGCTCTAGCCAGGATCATGCAGCTGTCATTAGAAAGGAATGGCTTACCGGCTCTTATCAGCTTGCACGTATAGGCCGTTGTGGAGGCCAGAGATTTTACCTGTTTATCAATGACAGAGTGGAATCAAGGTAGAAACCAAGGGTTGTTACTTCCTTGGAGACTTGGATGATATTCCCATCATTATTAAAAGAGGAACATTCTTGGCCTAGTTTTTAATGTTAGTATGCGAGCCCAGGATTATCAACTCAGTCTTATCATCGTTCAGGCAGAGGCCATGGGTGGCTATCTATGCCTGGATAAGATAAACCCTATTCACCAATTCCGTATCCTTACTATGATCCCCAGAAAGCGGGAGAAGGATCTGTGTATCATCCGCATAGTTGGTGTAGGTGATACCCAGATGATCCAAATCATCAAATAGGGGCTTGGTGAAGATGTTATATAGAGTTGGCGAGACACAAGAGCCTTGAGGAACACCACACAGGATGGGTGTAGGGTCAGCGGCTGCTGATGGAGAGAATACTCTCATGGTTATCTCACTCAGGAATAACTCAATCCATCTGATGGCCTCATAGGAAAAATGAGCGGCAGATTCTAGGTGTCTGCAGAGGACCTTGTGGTCCACTAGATCAAAGGCTGCTGAGAGATCAAGAGATAGCAGGAGTACTTTCTTCCATTTGTCTCTCAGCTCATCAATTTGGGATTTTAAATCGATTAGGGCAGTTTCAGTTCTGTGTAAAGGGCGGAAGCCAGATTGTCTATCTCCTAGGAGTTTATGCAGTTCTAAGTGTTTTTGAATCTGATTATAAGCAGCTTTGTCAAGTATTTTGAGTAAGAAAGGTACCGTAGTGATGGGTCGGTAGTTCGTCGGGATCAGAGGGTCTAGGGTCTGCTTCTTGAGGAGGGGGAGCACCCAAGACTGTTTGAGGTAGCAGGAATAGTGCCTGAGGCAAAGGAAGCGTTAATCAATATGGAAATAAAGTGGGAAAAGTCTCTGGCTGCATCTTTTATGAGTTGTGCAGGACAAATGTCACCTTTGCAGTTGGAAGGTTTGAGCGAGAGGATCATTTTTTCTACTTCCAGAGTAGACATTTGAGTGAAATGAAATGTGTTATGCACCGTGGATGGGTTGATCGGCGGAGGACTTTTGGGCAATGCCTGAAGATTCAGTGCTTCTTTTTTCAGCTGAATTTTGTTTTGTAGCATGTTAATTTTATTTGCTAAGGCGTGTTGTATATCTGTACAGATGTCAGCTATGGCTATTGGTGACTCTAGTTCTTTTAATATCGAAAAGAGTTCTTTCATACTAGAGTTCGATTTGGCTATACGTTCTTCATAAGAGTTACGTTTTGCCCAGCAGATTTCGTTTTTATAAAGCTAGGAGAGGGAGGTTAGTTTCGCCTTATTGTCATTTGAGGGGCAGAGCCTCCAAGTAGTTTCGCTTTTTCTTTTCAGGAGGCGTAAGTCTCTCAATTGTGGTGTAAACCATTTATTTAGATGTGCTTTAGGTTTACTCGCTCTCAGTTTCAGCGGGGCTATTTTGTCCAGAGTAGTAAGCATTATACTGTTAAATTCATGGACTAGGGTAGTGGGATCTAGATTTTCAGACAAAGTACTAAGAGTAGGTAGGATGGCAGGGATGACTTTCTCTGCTGTGATGCACTTTTTATTTCTAGTTAAGCATGGTGGTGCAAGTAGTGGGGCCGTGGGAGTAGGTCTGGTGGTGGATAAGTTAAAGGACACCAGTGAGTGGTCTGTCCAAGGTAGAGGCGTGATAGAGGAAATTGTGGCTGTACAGTTATAGTCAGCTATCCAATCTAGCTTTCTTCCCTTCAAATGGGTAGGTTTACTGACTTTCCGGGACAAACCTAGAGCATTAATCATATTGGCTAAGGCCGGGGCATTTTTGTCCATAGGGTCACAAGCCTATGTTAAAGTCGCCTAATAGGAGTAGTTGGGAAGAAGGTTCAAGGTTGTAGGTAAGTACATTTTGCAGATCCTCCTCAAAGGTACCAATAGGACCAGGAGGTCTGTATTTTAGGTGGATGTTGAGTGATTGTGTGTTATTTATCTGTACTTTGGCAGATAGGGTTTCACATGAAGATAGCAATTGGGTAGGAGCTAGTCTAAGGGAGAGACGTATTTTAGAGATGATGGCAATGCCGCCTCCTCTTGCGCCCTCTGGGTCTTGTCTAACTATTGTGTAGCCATCTGGGATGGCTAACATAAGCGATGGTCCTGCTGCATTGTGTAGCCAGGAATCCGTAATTGCAAGGAAGTCAAGGTTACCTTGTATGATAAGGTCCGCTATGTCCAGGGCATGGGCAATAAGCGATCTCACGTTGAGAAGTGCCCCTTTGAGGGAGGGGGTCTCAATTGCAGCTTTAGTTTGGAGGGGCTTGACTGTAATGGGATCAGTTATCTTGCCCTCATGAGTGTTAGTTGGGAGGGTCTCTATATTAGATGCAGAGGGTGGCAGAGACAACTTCGTATGACTGGGTTGCTTACTGCGCTGATAGTTTGATTTAAGATTGATAGGAGGTAGAGATCTTCTGAGAGGTTCATGCAGTTTTATTAATCTGGCACAGAGTCTGAGTTTTCTGCAAGACGTGGCGCATGGTAGGGATACATAGGTTGCTTTGTCTAGGGCACTGGTCTGTTTGGGTGAGATGGTAGTGGCATTATTCATAGCTGACTCGGTCAATTGTAGCAAGCTAGGATCTCGTGAGGGTGCTGGTATGAGCTCAGACGGACAAGTTTGGCTTCTGGTACCTGTGAAAGGGGGGACCGCCAGTAAGTGTAATATAGTTATTAGGCTTAACTAGTAGTGTAGGATCAGCATGAGGGTAAGTAATATTAGTTATTGGCAGCAGGAGAGTTAACATGTTGTCTCTATTGATGTTTTTTAAACTTCTTGATGGTAAGGTTGATCTGAGAAGGGGTGCTTTGGTGATGATAGTAGTAGAGAAGAGGCTGGTATTATGATCCGACCAAGGGCATGGGTGTTGGCTAGAATGTCCATGACGGAAACAGATCTATGTATCACTACATAGTAGGCCCAAATAAACTCTTAGGGGGACCGTAGCCCAGTTATGATTAGGTAAAGTTAAGAGCAAAATACTCACTCACAGTGAAGAAAATCCTTCACGGTAGTAATAATGTAGTTTCAATTGTAAAAAGGATTACATTTCAATATACATTTCTCTAGAACCATTCAAAAACAATTCAAAACCAAATCACTGTCAGCATTACAGTGTTGACAGCAGTGTTTATTGTTGATCACACAAAGTTTTAAATATCCATAACCCCAAATGAAACATCCAATTGAAGTCAATGAAAATAAAGTAGTCATACATTATCCACCATATACACAGTTATCACAAAATTCTTTGTATGTATACAGTGTTTTCATGAATTTCCTCATTCGTGATAGGAAACAATCTGGAAAAACAATACCATCAAAAGATATGCAGGTTCAGGGGTGTCTAGGTATTCACATTATATCATACAGTCAACATATCTTGTAGCTCCAAAATAGCTCAATTGTGGTGTTATCTTTCACCAATGTGTTTTGGATCCTAGATCTATCCTCAGGATGTGAGCTACTTGTTCCTGGCCATCATGCATTGCATTGAAGTGGCCCTACAGGGTAATCCAAAATCAACACTCAGTTTTGAAAACAGCAAGGCTATATTTGAGAACTTCAACCTAACCAAAGAAAGGTCACACTAACCTCTCCAATTCTTTACCCAGAACCAACTTCAGAACCTTTAAGGGTAAATAAATAAAGTCAAGTTGTGTTAGCTCTCAACTACTCGCTGACATATACTTATAGCAAAAGGAAGAGGGAGACTCACCCAGTCCTCAGAGCGAGTCAAGTGGGGATACCGGGCCAAGTCGAGGTGCAGTCTCAAGGTACTCTACAAAGACAATAGAGAAGCAGCGTAGGTCAGGGGGAGATACATAGTAGTGAAGTGTCTCTAAAGTACATACAACTAGGAATTCCTGAATCAAGACCTTGCAGAGGAATTCAAGCATATATCAGTGTTACACCAAGCATGTTGCTAAGCACAAAACTACAGCAAACATTATCATGACTTATATATATCTGGGTGTCATCTCAGCAACTGAGTCAAACCAGCCCGAATTCAGGATGAGAAAGGTGTCTAAACGACCCCACGTTAGTCGAAACCACAAAGTATCACCAGTATGAAGTTAAGATTTGTCTATATGCAATTCACGTTCACAAAACAAATGCGATCCATGTGGCCGCATACCGCTTGTGTCCAACATGTACTCGAATACACTAAACGACAAAAAGGCCGTGAGGTGTGCCAAACCTGTCCTACCTGTTTAGCAGAGGTCCCTGTGGATCTGACTGCACGAAGGCGGGTGGTTCGACTGGCAAAGTGTACATAACGTTGCTGTGATGACCGTGCACATGCGCGCATGGCACCGCGGCCGCATCCTCCATTTTGGTGTGGGCCTGGACAGGTCATTGCCAAGGCAACCTCCCTAAAGTCATGAACAGCTGGGGGAAAGGCCAAATGAACAGAGAGGGAGTTGTGGAATTAAATGACTCAGCTATGCAGCATGATTGGGGGCACTACCACGGTCGAGAATTTTGCTGCGGTGTGCTCCCATATCAACGCTCACAAGTTATACAAGATGCTATTTGATGTGATGTGAACCAGTTGGCCGATCCGGCTGTCCGGTAAACCAGAGGGAAGACCTGAATGTTCATTATGCACCCTCCTGCAAAGGTAAAATAACCACTCAATACCACAAACAAGGGTCATCACAATCTATAAAATAAACCTCATTCATGATAAAACATGTTTAAACTCCAATTACCAAATTAATACAATAGGATACAATTTTAACCAAACTTCCCAAATAAAACCAATGGAGACAACAAATAAATCATAGTTGGATATACAGTGATGTCACAAAAAGGGGGACATCACAATCGAAACAATAAACCTCATTCATGATAAAGCATTTTTAACCACAGTAAAAAGGTAAGTACAGTGGAGACAAAAGAATGGATTGCAGTTGGATGTAATTTGGGTACATTCATGACAAAATATAAAACCTTATAACTGCAATTCACAGGTGAATGCAGTGGAGACAAATGAATAGATCATAGTTAGATGCAATTTGGATAGATGGTGTATCACAAGGCCTCATATTTAAACAACACACATTAGATCAAAATCAGTATTCATACCCCTTTGGCTTAAGGGGTCCAACAGATCTACCCACAAGATTTCTTGTTGCAGTAACTTCTGTTGTATGTCACCAACCCTGCTGCCTATTGATACCTGTTCAAGAATAACACACTTCAATTGTGCAATGGTATGTTGTGCTTCAAGGAGGTACATAGCCACTGGTGATTTTTGGTTTTTGGTACGTATGTTGGACTTATGTTCTGTCCATGTTATCTTGGCCTTCCTGGCCATCCCAACATACTAGTACCCCCATGGGTACCTCAACGCATAGACAACATTCAGTGCATCACATGTGCAAGAATGCCTCAATTGAATTGGTTTGCCTGAGTGGGGGTGGGTGATACTGTTCCCCTTGACGACATTACCACAGTCTTGACAGTTATGGCATGGTATCATACCTTTGTATTGAATTGAGGCTTGTGGTGGTAACACTTCAGCCTCAACTAGGCTCTTGGCAGTGATCTGCTGTTTCTATGTGCAAAAGTTGGGAGCTTTGGAAATAATTGTGTAATTGGGGGTGGGAGTCAGGCAAGGCAGGTCAAAATCACACACATGAGGACAATGAGACCATCTTGGAAAGGCCACACAAACACTGTTTCCCAATGGCTTCTCAGCAGGCACAGTCAGAAACCCACAAAATGGGCAAAATTTGATCTTAATTGCAACGAGGTACAGTCTGCCATCAGCCAGGAGACAAATCCGAAATGTACAATCTATTTTTCTTTTTTGAGAAAAATCAAGCTAAATGCCCAAAACAGCCAGCTGATCCTCGGGCTTACCCTGCAATTGTATCTGCTCTCTGCAGCATGTGGACACAAAGGAGAAAGTCTTCAGGATACCTGGATGGCGAGGATAAACCTAGGGAGGCACAGGAAGAGTGAAACAGAAGGATTCACATTGATATTGATACATACATGTTCATTAGGGATGTGCTCTTGTAAAACATGGTTGCAGAGACTGCATGTATGTTTACACGTGTATGAAATCTGGAAGATTTCCTTTATAGGTGGGTTTTTGGTGTCCAGTACTTGCAGTAAGTACATTGGAAATAATTGTGGATCTTCCTGTGTGTTTATGATGAATGTTACCATTCCTCCACAGTAGTCTAATTCTTTTTTTTTTTAATATAACCTTTATTAGTTTTTTGAAAAACATAAAACATGCAGCCCCGTTCAGCGGGGTGAACAAAACAAAACTTCCCAATCTCTGCCCGACAACAACCTCCCACCATAGCTCACCACCAATGTTCTCCAAAGCACTTCTCGACATTTTACACTCTTATGTGACACCCATCAGGTCATACGCAAGTCTCTGAGTTGCGCTACGGTACAATATTATGCTTACTGTTAGTGCATTTCTTCCCACTTTTGCCATATTTTCAGCGCTTTCTCAGGGCACCCTCTGGCAGTATAAACCCTCTTTTCCATGGCGATGCAGATGTCCACATCCGTGATCCATTGCTCAAAGCTCGGTGGTCTATCCGAGCCCCATAGTTGCGCTATGATCCTTTTAAGTATCGCAGTGGTGGTAGCTAAGAACGCTTTCTCATACCTTAATAGGTCAATGTTTCCTTCTATCCCCAGCAGTAATTGTTTTGCATTTACAGGTATTCTCTTCCCCATTACCCTTGATAGTTCATCACAGCACTGCTGCCAATATCGTTGAATGCTGACACATTCCCACAGGATGTGATAATACGAGCCTTCCTCCCTCTTACATCTCAAACAGTGTGGATTTGCAATCTTACCCCATTTGAACAGCGCCACCCTTGGGTAATATACCCTATGTAGTATCTTCAATTGGATTAGTCTCAGCCTGGAGGAGATGGTCGATTCTCTGGGGTACATTAAAGCATTTATCCATTCCTCTGGCAGTATATCCCCTACCTCCCTCTCCCACTTGGCTTTCAGACCCGACATCTCTTTTGTGGCAAAGGAGTTAATAGCACTATACATAGTCGATGTAACTTTCTTTTCAAGGAGCTCTGGAAACACATTACGTTCTAGTGAAGAATAATCAGGTATATCACACAATTCTGGGAGGTGAGCCTGCAACGCGTGTTTGAGCTGGATATAGTGATATTGTTTGTTGGGTGGGAGTGCGAAGATGGCAGCTAGATCCATAAATGTTAATATTACATTATCCTTCATTACGTCACCAATTTTTGTGATACCTAGTTGGGCCCATGTTTGCCATTTATGGAGTTTATTCACCTCCGGGAGATGTCTGTTGTTCCAGAGTGGTTGTGCTAATGTTAGTTTTTTATCCCAGCCCAGGTATTTATGTACGTCAGTCCAAATTAGGGTTGTATGAGACAACATGGATGGGCCTGCGGATCGATCTTTTTTTTGGTACAGGAGGCTCATGATGGGCCTCTCCTGTGCGTCAGTGATCCGTATTCTATTGTGCGGTAGGGTGGATCGCCATACAGTATGTCATTCACTATTGCCATTTGACTGGCCCAATAATAGGTTTGTAGTTGGGGGAGTCCAATCCCGCCCTCCCATATGGATCTCTGTAACGTGGTAAGTGCCATTCGCGGGTGTCCCCCCTTCCACAACAGCCTTCTAAGTGTTTGGTCTATCTTATGGAATTCACTGGTTGCTATGGGTAGTGGCGCGTTTTGTACTATATAAAGAAAACGGGGAAGGGCCATCATTTTAAAGAGTGCCGCGCATCCCAGTAATGTGAGTGGCCGGGACATCCAGTGGTGAACATCATCCTTGAATCTAGCCATTATTGGATGTAAGTTCTCCCCTACATAATCCGTCAATGTATGTGTGACTTGGATACCGAGGTATCTAAACTGTTCATTTTCAATGCGATAGGGGCATACGTCTGGTATTGCATTATCTATGTGCTTCACCGGAAATAGTATAGATTTCGACCAGTTGACATGGAGTCCGCTGAACGTGCCATATCTCTCTAATAGGCGTGACACAACGGGACAGGAAACTCGCGGATCCGCCAGATAGATTAACAAATCATCCACGTACAACGACACCCTGTCCTCGCAGCTGTCCGCCCACCTGAAGCCGCTCCATGTTTGAGTGGTCCTCAACAGGATTGCCAAAGGTTCGATTGCTAACGCAAAAATCAGCGCTGATAGGGGGCAGCCCTGTCGTGTGCCTTTACCCAGTTGGAAGGGTTTGGAGGTATACCCGTTTACTCTTGTTACTGCTACAGGAAGGTGATATAACAGCTTGATCCAACTCATGAAGTAAGGGCCTATTCCCATTCGTCGCTTCATTTCCCAAAGTGCCTCCCAGTGTACAGAGTCGAAAGCCTTTTCGAAGTGTATGGATAGAAGGGCTAGGGGGTTGTTTAACTTAGGTATGTTTTCTAGTGCCTTGGGTAGTCTATATATGTTTTGCCTGGTGGACCTTTGTGGCATAAACCCACACTGATCTGGGTGTACCAGTGTGTGTATGACTTGTTGCAGCCGATGGGCTAACACCTTCGCAAGTATTTTTGCCTCGCAATTTATAAGAGAAATGGGTCTATAGGAACTGCACTTGTCAGGTGGTTTATCAGCTTTTGGCAAAACTATTATTGTAGCTTTTCTGAGGTCTGGGGGGAGGCAACCCTGCGAGCGTGAGTGTTGAAATAGGCACAGCAGTTGTGGGGAGATTATGTTTGCACCAATCTTTTTCCATATTTCAACCGGAAAACCGTTAGGGCCTGGGGTCTTCCCTGATTGGAGTTCTGACATTGCCCAGGTTACTTCTTACTCTGTAATTTCTTGTTCTAATAGGGCCGCCTGTTGATCATCTAGGGTAGGGAGGGCACTTTCTCCTCGTATATCAGTCGGTGTCGGTGTCGGTGCAGGTGATGCACTGTACAATTCTGCGTAATATTTAGCAAATCCTTCCGCTATATCTTGGTCTGTCACTAGTGGGTCCGATTTTTCTGTTGTTAGTTTCCTAACTTGGATGAGACCTAAATCCCTGCGCTCTAGCCATGCCAGTATTTTCCCCGCCTTGTCCCCAGTTTCATATATTTTCGCACGCATTGCTGCGTGGGCTTGTTTTGCGTTGTCTAAGGCTATGTGCTGTAGTTGTTTCTGTGCCAATTGGAGTGCACGTTGTGTCTCGGGTAGATCATTGGCCACGTGGGCAGATTCAGCATCCCGTACTTTGGCCTCAGCTGCACGTATCGCCTCAAGGTGTTTTTTCTTATAGGCTGTGGTCCAGGCTATGATTTCACCCCTTAATACTGCTTTCAATGCCTCCCATTTCGTTGTTGGGCTATCCACCAAGCCAGTGTTTGTTTCAAGGTATGTTTCGGTAACTTTTTGTATGTGTTCCACCAATTCCGTAAAGCCCAGGTAATAACCATTCAGTCTCCAGCTGGGTGGGGGCAGTGGTCTATTAGTCCTAAGCAGGGAGTGGTCTGAGATACCTCTGGGGAGCAGTTGTGCCTCACATGCTTCATGTATGTTACTCAGTGGTAGGAAGAAATAATCCAACCTGGATAGCGAAGCGTGTGCACCAGAGTGGTACGAATATTCTCTTGTGTTGGGATGTAGGGATCTCCATGCGTCATGCAACCCCAATGCATTGGTTAACGTGGCGAGCTTAGTGCGGTTGTTTAGATTTCTGGATCGTACATGTGTTCTGTCTAACTCTATATCCATGACTTTGTTAACTTCTCCTCCAATCAACGTGAGACCTTCAGTGTTGTTAACGATTAAGGGCGTAATGTCAGTAGTCAGAGGGGTTAGTAAGTTAGGTGGTGCATATACAGCGATCATGGAAATAGTGCGTTCCCAAAGGATTCCTACCGTGTGTACTTATCTACCTCCCTGGTCCTGGGTGAACCAAGTAGGGCTGTAGGGGAGTCTTTTATGTACTAGGATCAATACCCCACATGACCCCATGGTAAAGCCTACATGAAAGGCTTGCCGTAGTTTGTACGTTTAAACAGCGTACATCTTGTACCCACCAGATGTGTCTCTGTTAAGAAGGCTATATCCGGCGAATGTCAGTTCAGTGCTTGTAGGACCAGTCGCCTTTTAATGCTATTACCGAGCCCATTAACGTTCTATGTCATCACACGGATGGTTCTACCTTTATCTACGTTGGTGCTCTGGGCCATAAAACTTGTGTATATGTGATGTCAGTATATTGTATATCTAAGGGCATTCCATGGTCCACCAATCCGGGCAGGGAGTGAACTAGACCATACATCTGACAATTTATTGTCGAGACTCGTTTGTTCCTTTGTTCAATGCGAACCTTATGTGGGGGAGCTATTGTTGTGCACCCCTCAAACTTGGTGCTGTTTTTAACATAACAGTTCTGACCCACCCACCCCCATCCTATACTCCACCCAACCTGAAGCATCTGTCGCCCAATATAACAACCAAACACCATGTCAAAAGGACAGGTAACTCATTAACTAGTAACCATTAACCAAGTCTCTGTTACTTCTGTAACCAGCCTCCGATTGTCTTGCTTCTGGTCGTTTCGCTTCCAAACTGAATGTTCGTATTCAGAGTCTAAGTTCCTGAGAGGTGGCCTCGGGCAGCTGCCGTCACTATATTGGTTTCAAGCTGTTGCATGTGGTTCGGAAAGAGAGTGCTTCTCGTGCAATGTTTTGGTCATACTCTCAATGCGTTGGGTCTGTTGGTGCAGCAAGGAGAACGACAAGTAGATGATCCAATGGGTCCCAAATGTAACCTGGCCATACAGCAGCCCAAGATCTTTCTGAAAACCGTTGTGTGGCATGATTACGGCATCCAAGGGGCAGGATGAGGTTGTATCCAGGGTGCTGTGTTTCTTATTTCCAAGCTTTTGGTTCTGTTGTGTTCCAGGAGATGGTGGCCCACAGCTCTTGTAGCAATATACCTTTTCCTCATCCTGGTTGTTGTTCTGCGGGCTCCACCGCCTATTCCAGCTCTACGGGTGCCATGTCCGCCGGGGGTCTCCCTCGGGGGGCACGTTCCGGGTGGAGCCTGGGTCTACCCTCTCGTCTCCCCGGTCGCGCTGACCAGTCACCCTCAATATGGGTTTCTGCCCATTTCCATGCCTCTTGAGGGTCAGTGAAGTGCGCCGTTGTCCCTTTATGATAAATCTTAAGCTGAGCTGGAAGTAACAATCTGAATTTTACCTTCATTTGGGATAGCTGTCGTTTCAGTGGTTTTAAAGATTGTCTTGCCCGTTGCACTTCTCTCGTATAGTCGGGGAAGAATGCTATCGGAGAGCCTTTATAGGTGACCGTCCCTTCGCATGGGCCATCTGGAGCAGCGCGTCCCTATCGCGATAATTGAGGAGCTTAGCTATTACAGTTCTGGGTGGCATTCCTGGAATAGGTTTGCCAGAAGGTATCTTGTGGGCACGTTCCACCAAGAAACATTTGGAAAAGGAATGTGGATCATAAATGTCCGCTAACCATTGTTCCAGGAACAATTCCATGCTCGGTCCCTCCATCCCCTCCGGGATTCCCAGGATGCGTACGTTGTTGCGGCGAGACCGGCCCTCACCTTCATCCACTCTGGCTTCCAGGGTCTTCAACCGGCGCAATGTTTGTGACAATTGTTGGTTGATATTGCCAATGCTGTCTTCCGTACCTGAGATGCGCTGTTCCGCTTCCCCATGCGGGAAGTGAGTTTTTGCAGGTCATGTCACAGGAAGGACACATCCGCCGCTATGCTATCCATTTTAATTTCCATGGAGGTGCGGGAACTCGCGATGGCCGCCATTACATCTTTCAAAGAAAGGGGATCCTCCATGTCGGGAGAGTTTGGCTTGGCGGTGGTGTTTGATCCCTTGGTTGAGATGTTGTGGCGAAAGCATATTGATCCATTTTGCTTTGTATGGCCGACTTCCGTGGTCTGTCCTTCCCCATTCCTTAGCGTGGGATGTGGTGGAGTATACTGTGAAGGCCTGCTCTGTTGTGACGGATTCCACGAGTATCACATAGGCTTGTGGTTAGTATAATAACAGCAATGGGTCGTCGTGCCCCAGTAAAGGGACCCGCGTGAGCCCGCTTCAGGCAGAGTCTGGCAGGGTGTCTCTATACCCCAATGTTGCACCTCGAATCCGTACCAGCAGTGTTGTTGCGCTGCACCCTTTGATGTGTCGCCACGTGCCCCTCCGCCCAGTTTGTGGGTTGTGGGTGTTGTACAGTCCTCTCCACGGGGCGGAGGCCGAGGGCAGAGCCGGTCGTAGGCTGAAGGGCCAGCTCTACCGGGGGAGGACGGAGGCCGTTTCACCCGATCGCGCCACTCCGGTGCTGGTCTCCCACTTCGTTCCCAGAGCGGGGGGGTGGAGGGGGAAGGAGCGGCAGAAAGGATGTTGACTGGCCCAAGGGACCCTGTACTACCTTTCTTCAGGGGGGCACACGCAGTACCGTGCCGTCCGTTCCAGGGCCGACCGGGCTGCAGCATGGGCCGATGCCCTGCCTCGTATCACCCGTCACTCCCACTGCTCCCAGCATTTCTCCCACTGTCTCACTCCGCAGTGGTCCACGTACGCTGTCCGCCTCTACGGCGCCGGGCACATCCACAGCGCGAGGGCACCTCCACGCTTCCAGTCTCTGCGTGGGCGCCGCAGCTCTCCTCTGCAGCTCTGCTAAATCACGGCGGCCATCTTGGTGTGGTGATTATGCGCCCGATCGGGTTTCAGCGTCGGCAGATTCCTCAGCGGATTTCTAAGCAATAAGTTGGTTTCCTGCTTCCCAACTTCCCATGTTTGTGCTGCACCTCGTCCCCTTTGCCACAGATGTCTTAAAGACGAGTTGTGTTCCACCGAAAAGGATGTTTAATACAGGATTTCTTCAGCGGCCGCAGGAGCTCCATGGACTCACGTCCTATCTGCCCGCATGCTGGCTATGCCCCCCCCACAGTAGTCTAATTCTTGCCTTATTCCTGAGACACTGTAAGTGTTGTAAGGATTATTTGTGGCATTTCTATGAAGGACGAGATTTGTAAACACAACTGATCTGATCCATTCAAGTAAATATTTTGAATAATCAGTAGCAATTGGAACAGAAGATTGATTGCTACATTTGCAGAACAATTTACACCATGAACATTTAAATGGACTAGAGAGTTCTGTCTCTTTGTCATTTGCTGGACCGCCACTTGTTTTATTAGAAGAAATATTTCTCTTTATATCTGCTGATGGATGTGCAGTTGTGTTTGCACTAGATAGTTTTGTGGTTGTACTACTTGACAGAGTAGCAGTTGTTTTTAGTTTCTTTGGTGGTATTGTTGGGAGATATTTTATAAATTATGTTTGCATTAATATTCTTTTCAAAACTTGACCTTTTTGAGCAACAGCGTACATATCTAGATGGGGTCTGTATAGTGCACAGTCTGTTGTACTCTAGGATGTAGGGAATGTCAGCCTTGACTTTGTTTGCATACCCTATTTAAAGACTGTGCTGCCAATCTCAATCAATGCCTGATGTAGGGTTGGACCTTGCGATTTGTGAATTGTAACTGCATATTCAAGAGATAGAGAGAATTTTTCTGCATACATGCATGTCTTTGAAAAGAAGGAACCTTGCTGTTGAGCTTCCTATCCTTTTTTAACTTCTGAAGGTTTGTCAAAGTGGATGTTGACAAACTGAATGTTGTTATCAGGCGGATACGTTTGGAAGCCCAAAACAGTACCAATTGCTCCATTGACTAAACCTTGCTCCATGTCAAAGGTATGTTTTAGAAATACTCTGCAGTTTAAACACTACATTAACATTTTCTCCAAAACAGCCGTGTTCTAAACTATTTAGTCATCTTATGCCGTGCACTTCCCATTTGTCAGTTGAGCTTATATGCACTATTGGTTGCATTTCTTTTTTTTTATATTGTCTCATTGAATTGAGCACAACATTCTAGGGTTGGTATTAAGAACATACATTTAATATTTGTTTGTGCTAATTGTTCCTTGATATCAGGAGCAGATGTGTCACGCCCATATGACTCATGGGTGTGTCTTCTATTTGAGATGGATTGTGCATCTTTAGAAAGAAGACCAGTTCTAATGCTTTATAAAATGTTAGCATAGGGGAGGTCTGCAGACTGATGCATGTTTTGAGTTAGTTCTCTGTATTGGAAATGTTGCCAGAGATTTACATTTCCTATGCTGCCAAGTTTTTTACAGCACTGTTTGTGTCCTAAGGTTTTAAAAATAGGTTCACCTATCACTGGTGTTAATTGTAGGAGATCTCCAAAAACAATAGCATGTTTTCCTCCCAGAAATTCTTCGCAGTCCGTTTTAAATACTTCTTGTAATATAAGGTTCATTAAAGCCAACTTTAGGTTGGAAACCATGATTATCTCTGTTGAGAAAGTACTCTAATTTGTTTTGGTGTTCTATTGGAAGGAGCAGTAGTCAGGATAAAGTAACACCTCCTATGTTGTAGGCAACTAAACCTGTGGGGGCTGTTACACAAGCTGAAAGGTTGTTGTTTGTTAGTTTTGCAGGAATTTGCAGATTATTTCAATTAAGAATGTTTTTCCAGAACCAGCTTCACCACTTACATATAGGAGAAGAGGTTTATAATTTTGACAGCTACAAGTTTTACTTTCATGCTACAAACCATGTGCAATTTGTTTAGTTGCTTCTAGGTGAATGCTAAGTTGCTCATCATTTAGCTGTGATTTCAGCACTGACAAGTTTTCTTCTTTTTGCTCATATTGATACATGGTGTTCTCTACTTCAGTCATGGCTATTTCTGCTTCATTTACAATGTGTGGTTCACCAAGTGGTTCTTGGCTTCCTGTAACAGAAGGTTGACTGCCCTCAGCAGTGTCTTCATTTAGTTGTGCTTGAACGTCTTCCTCTTGTTGGCGTTCATTGTCCAACATGTTTTTGTATTTATTGCTTGAAATTGACATTTGTCAAACTGCTTTCATTTGCATTGCATTATTGGTTACTTAATAAATCCGACATTTTCTCCATGTTTTAAAAAGTTGCAGTAGGACCATGTACTAAAGTTCTCTATGTTAAGCAGTTTAAAATGATCTTTTTATATGATTAATTAGGCTGGGTTTGGTAAGTTTGACGAGGCTTCCTTCACAAGCTGAGAGCACATATTTTCCACATTTATCATCTGGTTTTACATTATTTCTGTAGGAGAAACGTTGGGTTAGGTGGTACAGGCACATATTATCCAAAGCAGTACTTCTGTTTAGGTTGAATGTGTCTAAAAAAATATATTTTTTTAAATGTCCTAGCTGTTGCGATCATTTCTGGCTATTGTTTCTATGTCTTGGTAGGATTTCAGAACTTTTTATCTAGATGCAGTGGGACCAAGGCTTAGCCAGTTTACATGTTCAGATTGGCCATTTAAGGCTGTGACTGTTAAATGGTCTGCAGCTTCGTAGCTTCCACATTTTCTATGGTACAGCATTTTTATGCACAGCTGTAAAATATTTGTGACAGTGTTTTCTCAGATTATATGTCATGCCAGAGGTCATTTAGCTCTGTTTTCTCAGCAGCTTTGGTTAGGTAGGCTGTGACATATCTTGCAACAGCAGTGGAATTATCTGCAATATATTGTATATCTATGTTTGCATTCCACAAGAGGGCAAGGATTGCATTGTAATTATTTATATACTTTGAAGCTTTGTTTCTTTCAATGCTGTATGTGCTTTTAGCCAATTTCACACTGTGTCTAACAGAAGACATGTAGCTGTTTACTTGTCATTTTGCTGAAACTGGTCTAGGGAAACCAAAGCGGCATTTGATGTAGTATTAACCTTTGTTTTTATACCTGCATTGGCAGTATTTGCCACACTTATATTTTTGGAATCGTAAAATGTGTGTATGTAGCTCAGTATGTGTGGTTTCTGAAGGGATGTCGCAGGATATGTATTTGTGAATAAACTGCAAAACAGTGGCATCACTGTCATGACCAAATTTCGGAGCATCTTTTATCCACAAAAGCATGTGGATGTGTGGTGCTCCTCTGGATTGATATTCTTTTCTCCAAAAGAAGTGTTCCACTTCTCTGAGGAGAGGGATATTTTTATTACCGGTGAACTGCAGCATGGCAATAAAGCGGTGATGAAAATATATAAATGATACATTTACAGGGTGAAGAGAACAGAGCTCTCCTTGTGTTTTTATGTCTATTCCTTCTTTGTTTTGGTTTGCTATGCATAAGAAGTTGTGCAAGTCATCCCGTGCATATTCTGCACAACTTAAAGTAACAAACCATATGGGTGGGCCAAGGTTCCTTAGCATACACTGTACATCAGCGTGACATCAAAACCAGTATTCTTTTGTAGCACGCATATTTGCCAAGAGATACTTGTCTGCAAAACTTCTTCTTTATCTTTTATCTTTTGAAGTAGTTGGGTAGCAGACATGTTTAAAAAATTGGAGCCTGTTTTTAATGTGTGTGCAACTCCGTAACATACAGTTTGTAGTTCACTTTCGAACAGGAGATTGAAATTGGTATTCTACATTTTGTCTGAATTTGGGGTCTTCAGAATACATTTGTAAAGAACAATATTCGAATGCTGTTATTTGTGTGGGTCTTTCATCATATCCTCCCCCTTTTCCTGTAGGAAAGGCATGTGCTTCTACACTTTTCTCCCATATGCTGAATGGATATCCTTTAGCTTGACACATTTCATATGCTTCTAATGCATTGTCTATGGTGTCTTTGGAGTGTAGTGGGATCATTGTATACTGGTCCAAAATATTGGATGCAGTAATATGATATATAAGTTCAAATTGCCAGTTGGTGATGAATCCTAAATTATTATTTGGGTGGTTTCTCTTAAGTTCCATTCAATGTTTATATTATAGTACTCATTCTTTTATTTTAGATATTGCAGAGTTGTTCTAACTTTGTTTAAGTCTAGTTATTGCAATTGTGTTTGTCTTTGTGGTGGTACACCATTAACTAGGATAATCAAAGAGTACACCATTAACTAGAATAATCAAAGATTGATCTATTGGCCGTTGCACTCCTAGAGTTTCTATATTTTGTTATGATCTAATGGCAAATATACTACTTTGCCACAAATGCCTTTCAATAATTCAGAAGGAGGCATTTTGGCTGTTTTGGGTTGAAGTCATATTATTGCTTGAATAGGGTGTAATGTTGGATTATAATGCTCTCATACAAATTAAGCTGTTGGAGAGGTTTTGGAAGTGGGAATATTTCCAAGTTATTAGTGACAGCATGTGGTGGCATTTGGTTATTATCAAGATTTGTATTACAGTATGTGTAAAGTATTGAGGGGTCACTTATTTTGTATTTATTTTCTGTTATAAGATATAAAGCTAACTGGAACAATTGGGATTCCTAAATATCCTCTATTTGGTAAGTCATATTCACAATTTGTGTGTTCTTTTTTATAAAAAGTTCTTCGACAAGACACACCTACTTGGTTTGGCACTTCAGAAGATGTACTTTTAAACTTTGCTATTTCTTTTTTGTATGTGTTTATTAGAAGATTTTTGTTTGTATGGTTTTCGCTAATGTTCTCTAAATTTACTGAATTTTCTAAGCCATCTTCACTTCCAAAATATTTACTTTGGATAAGTTCTATTTGTGGAAGAAGTTCTTTGGCTGTTCCATGTAGTAGAGTGTTATTGCATTTGTAAAGCAGGACTTTTTGCATAGTATAGTCTCTGCAGAAGGTTCTGTATAGTTGACTGGTGTGTTCCTAACCAGGAAGGTGTGGTGGAAGGTGCTTTTGCAAGCATTTGTTGAAATGCAGGCTATTGAATGTCCTAGCAGTCCTGTGTATTTGGGCACTGGAAATGAGTCCTTGGTTTGTAAAGTTTTTATTCTAATTTTTTTGTTTTACTTTCACATAGTGATTGAGGAATTGTCGTAAAGATCTGAAGGATTGTTGCCGTTTGTTAAACATTTGAACTGCATGGCCATTTGTAGAGTAGACGGATTGGTTGGCTGAAAGGAACAGTTTATTGAAAGTGTGTTGGGGATGTTTTTTCAATAAGGGTTTCTTGTTCCATAATGTTCTTTTCTAGCATTCTATACCCTCTGCCATTACTATATATGGCAATTGGGTTTTTCTGTTGTTTTTTATAAGCATCTTCATTGAAATATGGTTCTGTGCTGCTTGTGTGAATCCAATCACCTTCACAGAAGATTGAAAAGGTATCTATGTTGACATTGGGCATATTTAGGAGTAATTTTTATAAATTACTGATTCATTTTGTTAGTGGTTTCATTCTGTTTAAAATTAATATAAGCAATTTTCTTTTGAACAGAATTGCACTGTCAATTAGAGCTTCCATTATTAGTCTTCTGTGGTCGTTTTTAAGAGTAGAGCGTACTTTTCAGCTTTTTTCATAAGACTGTGAAGTACTCTACGGTGGAACATTTTTTGTAAAATGTATGTTTTGGAATGCTTAACTGTGGCTACATTTACATTGTCATATATAGTGGTGGGGTCATTAGCAGTTTTCTTACTGTTGATACATTTTTTTATTTTTATTTTTTGGGGCCCTCGTTTTTTAGTGGTTACCAGTTTAGTTTTCATTTCTTTATTTATTTATAAAAAATACAAATGTAGTTTTGTTGACTGACTATCTCAGCAGTGTTGTTTTAATATTTGCTATAAATTCTGCTAGAGGGGCAGGAGTATTTGGCATTTTTATATTTTTATCTGTGCTATTTTTTTCTTAGTTTTCTAAGGAGTTGCTTTTTAGGAGGCATTCTGTCTGTTTGAGAAAAAAGGAACGCATGGGTTTGAAAGTTGTGGAATATATTTGTATATTGTCAATGAGTTTGTGAATATGATAGCAGACATAAATCGAGGGCTGTGTGATTGTGCAATGGGCTGCTAGATGTGGTTGGGAAGGTTGCAAGAGTAGCTGTGTGTGTAGATGTGTGAAGGGCTTGGGTTACTGCGTAAGATACTGGTAGTGTCATTGAATAGTTAAGGACATTACGATGTTTTCAGGATAATAGTGGGTGTGCTTAATAATGGTGTTTAGATGAGAATACAAAGAGTTTACATGTTTAGGGGAAATGAATAAGAGTGAAATAAATGTTGCTGATTTGAAAGGAATGTTGAAGTCTACTATGCAGCTAAACTATACTGTACGAGTAACAGAAAGAATACTACTACACTACTGCAATTACTTTTTAGGAAGTGAAGAGCAGTTTTCTTCAGGTTGTTGTCTTCTAGGAGGTTGTTGTTCTCTACAATTTTGAAAGAAGAAAATGAGTGGGTATATATGGTAATGGTAAAGTAATATTAGTAAAAGAAGACATTATTTATGAATGTAATAAGAGTTGTTGGGAAGAAGAGTTAATAACATTGGGTCTCATTACGTGTATGGTGGTAACCCTGCCGGTGCTGCAGACGGGTTGCCACCAGATTCCTAATCATTTTTCAGCACCTAGCTTCCCGGTGCCCCCAAGACATTACAAGTACTGTTGGCCTGGAAACTCAGGTGCCGGAAAATGTTAGTCCCTATTCCTGTGGAGTCGCATAGGTCTCTACGGGAATGGAGACATAGGAGCACTGGCCCTGTTGCTAATGGGGCCGGTGGTCCCGTAATAAGTATGCCTAACGGGGACGGAGCAAGAAAGTGTGACATTTTTATACAATGCAAAATGTAAAATGCTGAGCGTTTAAAAAGCTGTCCTTTTTGGGAGGCTGTACATGAAAGGTAAAACATGGTTTTGTGTATTTATTGCAGCACTGTGCATACATTTTTTGGGCAACTAATTAAGAAATCAAGAAGCAGGTATAATACTGAGCCTGTTTGTTGCTTTTTTTAGGCAAAACATACATGTAAACTTAAACAGAGAAGAAAAAGCAAAAAGACCATGTTTATGAACTAGACAATGTGGAAAGCCATAGGAACAAAAGAAGAGCTTTATTTATTTCTTTATTTTTTCTTTCCGATTATGTTTCTCTATTTTCCTTCTTTTTAATGGTATAATTATGACGTTTTTTAAAGATATTGGGATAATGCTCATATTTATCATGAAGTGTTTAATACATGTAATGTTGGTATATGAACTAATATTGATTTATAAAATTACCTTTTTAAGATGTATATTGTGTTGGATCTTTTCTCCAAATGTGTAAAGGTTGAATTAGTTTCATTAAATCCAAATTTAAAAAACAAAAAAAACAGATTTGTTGTTTTTGTAGTCATTAACCTGCGAAGATTCCTGAGCAATCGGACCTTTTTCGAGAATTCTTGTGATGTTACCCTCCGTTGATGGCAGCCACATTTGCATGTTTTGCATTTCCAACACCATGATGAAGGTGTTTTGTTTCCATTGGAGAAAGCCTCTGAACTAGAGAACGTGCATAAAAGAAGCAACTGCTGCTTTCCATGCTTCTAGGACATCAGTCATCAATAATCAGAATGTGGCGACCAGCACTTTGGGTGACTCAGCCAGTGGTGTCCGGCGTGTGTTTATAAAACTGCATCTGCGCAGAACTGCGGCCAAGCCCAAACCACGATTCAAGTGAAAAGTTAGAAGAGTAGGTTATACATCCTAACGGATGAATCATTTCCTCTGCTCTCTGGGAGCCGCATGTTGGCACGCGCCCATTGCCTGGACGGTCCTGGTGCAAAGAAAGCAAGCTGCCTGGGCGAAAAATGGAACTCCATTTCTACAGGACAGGCGGCAAGCAGGTTCCAGGCAGGCGACAGGTTACATACATTGCACAGGTCCCAGGCAATATTGCACCAGTGCCAGTTAATAATGCACAAGTGTAGCAGGAACATTTATATGTTGCACTGACGGACGAGTGTAAAAGGGGCATTTAAATGTACTGACCGATGCAAAAGCGGGATAGTGCACCGGTGAGTAGCTGCAAATCTCGATGCAACATTGCCAGCAGTGGAGCATTTTACCATAGTTTCTCTTGCCAATAAAAGTTATTTAAGTCCTTATCCTCCAGAAAAAAGGGATGTAGACATTTCTTCAAAAAAGCTAGTCATTTTAAAATCTGTACTCTTACCTATAGCAAAAAAGGATGACGACATCTACTTCTTATCTGCAAATAAGCAACTAATTGAGCATTGCGATCGGCACCTCCTCTCTGAGGCGTTATGGAGAGGAACGCCAAAATATAGATTTTTACTTGAGAAAAATAATGCGAGGACAGAAACGCACACAAATCCCTGTTTTACCCGCAATCAATTCCATGAATTAGGGCCTTGATGGCAGCGTTCGGGCGCATGGTGCTAGCAAGGCATCATGTGTAAAAGGACCGCCTTTTCACATGTCTCTTCAGCCATGCACAGGAAGCTGTTTGTGTGTGCACACAAGTAGATGAAGTCAGCAGAATCAATAGTGATTACTACGTGGTAGGACCTTGATGTGTGCATTAGTACCTCAAAGAACACCTTAGTGCAGCTACCCTGTGCTTTCTTCAAAGGCTATGGAAGTGGTTCATAAAACGCAACCCTCCTAAGTAAACTATATAAAGACCTCTATGAGATCTACTATTTTGGTGACAAAAATGTATGTTTCTTTTTTGCGGAATTTCACAGTCTATGTACATGGTGAAAACAATGACTTCAAGCAAACAATCTTGTCACACAGTTTTTTTTTTCTTCAGTCATGTGGCTTACAATCTTACAAATTCAATTTAAAGTACAGAGCATATGTTTTATTCTGCCATTACTTTGAATTCTGGTGCTTGCAATTTTGCTTCAGTATTAGGAAAATAAAAGGTAAAAGGATACAGATGTGCTTAACATACGGATTTACATAGTTGTCAACTTGGTTTGTCATGTGATTTATGCATGCTAATATTATCTTTCTATACAACAGAGTATTATTTTAACTTTTAAAAGCCATTCATTAATGCACATTTGCATATGTGTAAATATGTACCATTCCACCAATGCAAGTCCAGACATTTTTTTTTTCCTTTTAATTCTGGAACATTTAGTGCTGGATTTCACCATTAAAATGCAGAACTACAGGTCCCAGAACGCAAAAGATAAAGCACAGCCTAGTTTTCATCTCCTGACTAGAATGAGGAAGTTTAACAAACATGATACTTACATCATGTTGAGCTCATGAGATATGCGTTCGTGTGTCTAATTTACAGACTGGCATGTATTCCCGCTTTAATGTGTAGCTAAAGTGTGTGATTCTAGCCAAGTCAGTTGATGTCACTTTTCTTTCTCTACCAAAATTGGTATACCATGTATGGCTGGTACGCTATGAGGGGTGCACAAATTCAGGTATGGATTGAGTGTTGTGGAGGATGGGCATTCACAACACCAAGTAGGTGTTTTGTGAGTAGGAAGGCAGGAGGCCAGAAATTGATTTTGAGTTAAAAAAAACAGGCCCCTATATGAGTCTTGTGTTATGTATGGTGGGGAGGAAGGACACCAGGGATTGGTCTTGTGCTGTGGGCCGTGTGCTGAGGAGGCAGGATACCAGACATTGTTTTCTGTTTTGATGGGTGTGGAGGTAGGAGCCCAGGTAGAGTACTTTTGTCACTTTGGCTCATGATTTTGCTCAATGGGATAGCTGAGACTAAGTGGCTAATTTCTAAATTGGCTCTACCCAGGAATTGTCTGTGTCCTCACTGTAACAGAAACTAACAAAGAAATGGCAATAGGATATCACAAAGATACATACAGAGTTAATATGGGGGGGCAACGTCCTAAAAGTAAGATAAAATATAGGCTAAGGGACTGCTATTAACTTGAGTTTTTTTGCCATTATTATTGAATTAGGCCATTTTTCTGCATCATTCTAGAGAGTCAATGGGCTGGCCAGTGTACAGCGGGGTGAGTTAGCAGCAGAATTACTAACCATTGTATAACAAATTAGTCAGTGTTCAGCCACTTTGTTTTAGTGTCTCTGCCATGTGGAATTAGTTTCACTTCTGCCGCATTCAAGAGAGCCCTTGGGCTGGCGTGTGTGTGGCTGCATGGCCAGGCTACACACATATTAGCTATTATTCTAGGTGGTAGGACTCTTTTACACTTCCTCATGAAATCTTTCCCAAAGGAGTGGAGCAAACTATGCATTCATGGTTTTTGCCCTTGTAGAAATAGTAATGAGGACAGGCTTTCACGTGGAAGAGATGCAGGTGTGGGGAGTAGCATTGGATGTCAAGATATCTGGTCTTACGGAGGAGAATGGCCTTGTGTTTAGTTTATTGCTGGGGATGGCAGATTTCGCTCTTCGTACTGACTGCGTGTGATTCGGTCATCTGCATGGGGATGACATCTAAAATGTAACCTGTTTTGTACTAACTAATCAGAATAGAGCAATGTACTAACCAATTGGAATACAGCAAGGTATGCTGATTTAGGTTTTGTATAGGTAGGAGCCAATAGGATGCTTAGAATATAGTTACAAATAATGTTTAGATTGTATGCAAATGCATTCTAATGTTGTGGTTTTTGTCTTTAAATACTACTGGTTGATGTGGGCGGGCGAGATCTCAGGTTTTCGAACCTATGAGACTGACTGACTCTCTTGGCCTCCATTTTGAATTGGCAATAAAATTGTGTTTTCTACAATTCGGGCCCTGTAATTATTGTTTGGATTTTCCTGAGGGTCTTCAACAGACAACACAGAATAATAAGCACAACTCAAGCTCCATTATGCATAGAAAATTGATAAATCCACTCGAAGATACCCTTGTGCCATGAAAAAATAAATTCCCTTAACCATAAATGTTAAATTACTGACTAGACAAAGATTGGGAAAAACTTCATCTAAACAACCAATGGTCCTTTATTTCTCTAAATGTAGACGAGCAACCAATACACAAGAATGTAAGACCATCCGTCACAATTGTTGAAAAAAACACCTCTACAGCTCTTAAATCAATTGCCAAAACAGTTTTTTTTTTTTTTTTTATTTAGGTCAGTTTTGTTTAAATCATTTAGTGCACCACTAAATTATCACTTTCATGTATGTAACAGGGTCAGGGACTTGTCCCTGTCGGGTGGTACAGGGACCCTCCCTACCTCTGTTAGGCAGTCTACCAGTGCACATGACAGGGCTGATCCTCCCTCTGAGGCGGAGTGCGGGAGCTGAGAGGGCCCCAGTCCCTGAATTGACTTAACATGCCTGGCAAACCTTCAACCTTGGTACCATTGTCTGTCGGATGCAGAATGCAGTTAATCCAGACCTTGTGCGGAAGAACCAATGCCAAACGTGAGTCTCTCTACTCTGGGCACATTGAGAGTATCAGCAAGGACATCTACTTCCCAGTGCAGAAGGAAGATGACACGACAAGCCAAAACAAATGGGACCTGGCTGTGAATGCCACATGACCACCTACGAGTAGAAAATGGGCTGGGGCAAGAAGATTTTCTGAAAGCGTCGGCAGCCATAACCCAGCCCAGAGGAAAACTGAAGGAACAAATTGGCCAAGGAGGTAAAGTGCAAACAAGGGCCAATGGGAAGGGGGAGTAAATGGTGAAGATGGAAGGGCTGGATAAAAACAGCCACACTCCTACAAATTAATGTAGGGCCGTCAGACAAAGTCAAAAGAAGAGGTGGTGGACAAACAGATCAGGCAGAGGACGTACATTGGTGCGCAGTGGTAAAGACTTGTTGGAGATTGTGGAAAAGAGTAGTTGAGGTATTGTGTGAGTGGTAACAAGTGTGAGAGAGTAAAGTGGTTTTGTTGTGAGAGTGAGTGCTAAAATGGGTGGTAGCTCAGAGAGAAGAGGAAATAGGAGAGGGTCGTAGTAAAGTATGGTTAAAGGTGAGACCTATTGAAACAGAGGGTGGGTGTGTTGTTGAATGGTTGAATGAGAGAGGTTTAGAGGGGGAGGTTGGAGAATAGGGGGAAGCAAGAGAGCAAGGATAATCATGAGAAACACTGAAGGGAGATTAGGGCGAACCATGGGAAAGATTGAAGGGCAGGGCAGAGAGAGAGAAAATGGGGAATACAAGGAAGCAGCAGGAGGGAGATACATAGATACAAAGAGGGGAGTAGTAAAAACAGAGCAAGTAGATAGAGGGAATAAGTGACCGAATAGGATGGACAGGAGAGACAGTAGAGAAGGTTGGACTGAGTGGTCGAATAGGTGAGAGAGAGAAAATGAAAAGAATATGGAGAAAAGGTGAAAGTGAAAGAGAGTGTGCATGAGAGTGAAAAAGCAAAACTTAGGCTTCATTGTCTTGGAAATCATCAAAGCAGATTGCCATTAGTTATTCCCAGTTGTAGTAGGATAGAGAAGGCTATGGCATTTGGCTCATTTAATGTACTGGCTGGAAATAGGCAGTAGGGGTTAGCTATCACTGGCACTGACTGGGGGATTGGGAAGCCTGGGCAAGGGTGTAGGATGCCTATGGGTGATTGAGGTGTAGACCAGGGATGTCCCGTAGTCTGGCCTTCCTCCAATCATCATCATCCAGTTGAGATAGGTTTCTTGGAATTCCTGAGGTCATTTGGAACATTTAAAATTTAAAAAACATAACGTTATGCATTTCTAAAAACAAGCACACACTCCATTGTTAATACAGCAACACATACAATTGTTTGCATGAAAAAGAGGGACAATATTAACTCTGAAGCAATATTTGTTGGTTGCCATAATTTGCATTCCACCGGTACTATCATAAAATGTGGTCTCAATGCCACCAAGTCTTTCTGAAAACAACAAACCGTCTTTTATAATCATTTGAAACCCCTGTGAATTAAACAGAGAGTACAACCAATTAGGTGGGACAGTAAAAAAACAGAAAGTGTGCTACTCATTCTGCTACATTACACAAACATGCAAGGTGACAGCTCTCTTCCCCACTACTAATGAACCAACTAGATACTGGAGGGCTATTTTCAAAACAATATTGTTTTGAGTTTCCCCCTTATTATGAAACATTATGGTACGAAAAGGCTCCATATCTCAGCTCAACATGGAAATAAAGAACATCAAGGGATATTGGCTTACTCAGATGTCAAAAGAGTCGTGGATTCTCCCCTTCACCAAAGGTGGTATACATGATTTGATTAGATGCTTGGCTTTTCACATACACGGCAGGGAGCTATACCACTTAGGGCTTCATTGTCATAAACTAACAAAAGGACATTCGTAATTTATTCCATAATCATTACATTCATAAAAATATTTCTGTCTGGATCTTGTGTAGATCTGCCGGGGGATGTGCTTCTATTAAACCTGGTACCTTCTGATTAGATGACCAACTTGGATCTCATGATTATCTTTAGCATAAAGTTATGGGGCACCATCATTTGAACATAGACCTTCACCGCCATGTTACTGCCTCTGGGGTGTGCATGCTCCCAATGTCGGTCAAAAACAAAAACAATTAATCCCCATGACCTGAGTCATACCTAGGATAATTAATCAAATAATTGGAAATGTATAGCTCAGGATGAATTAGAACATTCATTTATTTAAATAACAAAGTTGCATATTATTTCGAAAGCAATTGCTGCACAGTCAATGGCCTCAGTAGGAGGTTGCTGATAACCTGCCGGTGTTACCGGCGGGTTAATGGCAACCTCGCCTTACCGTTAATGCCACCTGACATCCCAGTGTTATCGGGATATCACAGGTGGTGGTGGTACGGTAAGTTCCCATGGGACTCCATGGGAATGGGAACACTGAAGCACAGGCACGGTGCCTGTGCTTCAGTGAATTTCCTGCCGGTAGGGGCCTGAACTACCGGCAGTGTCCCTACCGGCAGAATTGGAGTGAGCGGGTTGAAAATAAAAGCGCTGGTAACGTTACCAACACCTTTATTTATGGACCAGGTCACTCGTAATGAGGCCCAATGTTAATCTTTAAGTTGAACAATATATTTTATTCAATAACAAAAGGTATAAATTGGTTGGTCAACTTATCTGCAGCTGACGGAAGCGACCAGCTTCAAGTGGTACGGCTTCTCAGCTGTTGGATAGTCAGGCCCCTCCCCTTCCTGATTACGCCATCCTGCTAGGTGCAGGTATTGTTAACTCACCGGCTGGTGTGTTGCAAGAGTGTAGGTGGCTTTTTCCCTCTGTTCCTGTCTGCATTGGTGTTTGATTTTCTGATACCCCCGAAATCCCCCCCACCCAATCCAAAACCTCCTGAAAACCCCCTACAAATCCCCTTATTTTATTTATAATACAAAACTAATCCAATACATATATAAAAAAATAACTAGAATAATATAAAGGTCAATTGTTCATAAGGTCAATTAGGACCACTATAATTAGGTCAGTGGTGCAAACGGTCAATTGTAAAAGGTCAATTTGGGTAATACCATTAAAAGCTATACATTATTGCCATTACTAGCCATACAGGCTGATTTGTTGGTGTGGTCTGGTGAGCAGGGTTCTTCTCTGCCTCCTCATTTTTTATTGTTTTTTTCTCTCTGTCATACTCAGGTTTTTCCTGTTAGAATACCTATCACCAGAGTGGAAATGTCCAAAACAATGTCAGGATCTTTAGATGTCTGTGCCCTTTCACCTACACCTGTTAATCATGGGGCAATTAAGGTGCTAAGATATAATAGCATTAAAGTGGGATCCCCATTACAGGTTTTTTGGAACAAGCCAGTGGGTCATTAATGCCCGGTGATAGCCATATGTCAGAAGTTCTGGCTAGAAGCACCTGAAGGAAACCGTGTATTCAAAAAGAGAGAAGGGAATCCTTGAATAATGAATACTGTTACCTTATAGATTCTTCGACTATTAGAACAGACTTCAGGAAAGATTATGAGACCTCAACTGAACATCAAAGTGATCTTGTAGGATGACTCAAAGGTTTCCAAATGGACCACCCAAGTCGGCCTGAGATGGGTATACCCGAGATCCAAACTGGAAAGATTGATTGCCTATCGCTAGCACTGAATAAGGCAATGCAATCTCCCTCAAAGAGTCTGGACAATGTTATCAGTGTGGTTCTTTCAACCTCCCAGATGGGAGGGAAGGGAATGAATGCTGTTGGAAAATGGCAGTCCATCGAGGAGAAGATCATCCTGGATTTGGACCAATATAAGAACGTTATGGATTTCCTCACCTGGGTAGGCTCCTTTGAGAAGATAATAGGCCTCATTACGAGTCCGGCGGAAATTGTACCTGAAATTCTGGCAGGTTACTGCCAGACTCATATTACCATTCCGCCTCCATGATTCCTGGAATTACTGGGGTATTACGACCCCGGTGACCTGGAAATTCCAGAGGCAGAATTCGGTAAATCCCCATTCCCATTGAGTCCCACACGGCTCAATGGGAATGGGGAAGTGGAAACACCAGCACCATCTTGTGATGGTGCCGGTGTCTCCACGTTCGCCTGCAGGCAGGTAGTGTTAAACCCGCCAGGTCAGGCCTGCCGGGAATGACAACTCTTGCTTGCAGAACTCGAGATCAGCCGGCCTGGAAACAATAGTGGCGGCGGGTTTACTGCCACTGTTATTTCCAGACCAGGTGACTCGTAATGAGGCCCACTATCTATGTTGGATAGGATAGACAGAGTTTGTCAAACAGACCCTTGCATAATACAGGCAGTCTCTAGTAGGGTGGAGAGAAGTTGGCACACCGACCTGAAGGCAAATAATAGCCCAATAACAGCTAATGATGCATTTGAGGAGAGACATGCTTTTTAAAAAGGCTCTTATTTTAGTGATCATAGACTCGTATGTAAGAGGACTGGTTTGGTATTGAAGAAACATTGTTATTGGCACCTGGGGTGTAGGGTTCAGTTTATCAGGCTCTGTGGATCCAGGTTGAAACCTTTTATCTCAGCCTGCATTCCACGGAAGCTGCCGGCTGCCTCCCCCACCCTGCAGTGACATCCAGCCTCCTGTTTTTCTTTAACTATTTCCAAAACACCCCCACCTGCCCCACTTACCTGAACGTTGTGAGGGCATTGGTTGCCGCCACTTCACCACCTCTCTCTTTTCCAGGCCACCATAGTAATGGAAGAGGAGCTCCTTATGGATTTTCATTCATCGAACAGAATGCGCACAGCTTCCCATTCAATGGATGAAAAAAATAGTTTTAACACCCCAGGTTACAGCTTTGGTATTCAGTGCTGCTAATGGCGTTATCACCCCGTTCCAGTTACTGGAACGGAGGTTACATCACAATGCCCTCGGCATAGGCCATCTTTTCACTCAGGCCTAAACCTTGACCTGCCGGACCGTTATCCCCGTTATAGCCCTTGGAGCAGGGTGATAACAGCATAATACAAATGTGAAAAAGCAGGAAGCCATTCAGAATAAAGTTTTGGCCTGGCTGTGGTCTAAAGTTATGGGGGGCTGCATTAGAACCCAGGACCTGAGGAATATTTTTACCCATGCCAATGCATCCCACTGCACCCCCTGCAAATGGGGAAAGAAAACTGCCAAAAATGGAGGCAATAACCCACGTGCGTGCCAAATCTGCAAAACAGCACCCCCTGACACACACAGGCAAAGTTGGTGTAAAAACAGGAATCACTGCTGTCGCCTGTCACCTGTCACAGAAGGGCTAGAATCCGAAAATGCCCTAAACAATTTAGTCATTTTTCCCAGTGTATTATTGAAAGGAAAAGTGAGCTGAAATCAAAGATTCTCCAGGCAGTCAGAGGAATCCAGGACTCCCGGCCTGAGAGCTGCTTAAGGAAATTAGATGTCAAACTCAGTTTAAAGGTGTTCTTTTTCTGGAAGAAATTGCAAAATGCACCTATTTAAAGCATGTTTGTGAAGGGCTAATTATTTTAAATGTTCAAATCCCTTATAAACTGTGCTTATATTTTATACGTGTGAAATGAAAAGATTTTAATTTAAAAGAAGCCAGTCTGGAGCTAATCAATTATTTAATTCTGATCTGACAGCCTGGGAAAAATTCACATTTCAGCTTGACACACAACTGCTATAGGAAGGCCCAAGTGATGTTAATGGTTTCCGCATAATGAAAACAAAGAGAGCATCAGACATACGTCTCTGGCTGAGCCAAGAACAATGGCAAGCCGCCCAACTGATCTCTACAGGGGAGCTTCCCCCTCCAGAAAGGGGACACACCTCCCTGATCATAGGACTGTGACACCTGCTGCCTGGGAAGGGGAGGTTACAAAGGATAAGTTTGATGTTAGTTTGAAACTCTTTAACTGTGCAACCAAAAGAAGCATACATCTGAAAATTGGTAGACATTCACCTAATTACAGGCTCTTGATTTGAAGACATTAAAACCTGTATAATTTAAGGAACCAAAGTTATGAAAAAATTCTTATTGTAGAAGAACGATTAATCTTGCAAATTTAAGATTGTATGTACATGGCCCAGTGATAAGCACCCAGAGATGTACCGAATTAGAAATCATTAATCCACACTGTTATGGTTAAAATTGATAAAAATCTGTAGAATGAGAAAGACAGCTCACACAAAGATGGAAATTGAATGGGAATATAGACAGTCAAATATGAAATGTATGTGTCTGATTTTTATTAGGGTACATAATTGTAGAAATGTACATGCGTGCAAAAGTTATGTTTTGGTAAAAATCAATGTGAGAGTTCCTAAATCCCATCGTAAAGATGACAGGTCTGTTCTGACTGCCAACCAAAACAAAACATGCAGCCACTCACAGCCATGGGGGTGTGTTTTTGAAATTCTGCCCACACCATAAACTGGGAGATGGCATTTGACAGTATACATATCGGAATTTCACAACACATAACACACAACTGCTTCTTGAACACCGCCAGATTTCCGTGCAGCACCTTGTTCCAGAACTCTTCATCTTGTAGCTGACTCCAGACTTGCAGAATCTAGACTTTAGCATTGCTGAACTCTTGCTAGCTAGATCCAATTCAAAACATCCAAAACTTAAAAGAATAATTCTGATTCAGCTTGGCTTGCTACCATTAAGGCTTGCCCGCTTAAACTTGCATCCTGTAATCTGCCATGTCCAGTGACCAGAAGGGCCCCTACAAATCCAGTCCGAGGTGCAGTCCAAAATTGACCAGAACCGCGCCGCTGATCCAATCCCTCCAGAAGTGCCCTGCTGCTGGTAGACCTGAACTGATCCAATGACCAGAGCTGACGGTCCAATTTAATTACAAAGGACTGTAAGTATTAACAGGAAGAACAGTGACCCATAGTATATCTGCATTGTATCATCCCAATCTCAATCCATCCCATCTTTAAATTCAGAACCCTAGTATTGTTAGAATCCTTCTTGCGCTGATTTTTCTCATCTGTGTTACAAAACCATAACTCCTTAGTGATTTTGAGTAACTAAAGTAAATCCCAGGACTAAATCGAGTATCCACCACGAGAATGGTTGCGCTGGCCACATAGATGTGAACATTCATGTTTGGCCTTTTTCATAGTCATTAATATAGTGTAATAAAACCTATCTGTCATTTTCAAAATCGAAATTCTTCATTTTCACGTTTATTTTGCAAAAATGCCTCTCATTAAAACCTTTATAACGTCTTCAATTTTAAAGAAAGAAACACAATTTCAACTCTCACTGATACCTAAGACCCTTAGCTACATCCACAAATAAATACTGGATCGCGGAACAGTGTATTTGACCCGTTTTGATCTAATATTGCATAGTAAAAGTTTGACATGAATTGACATTTTAGAAAAAGTTTCACATGTGTCTTTTCCCATTCAAGGGTTTCTTCGAGCCTATCTTGATCTAAATTGTGTACTGTTGTTTATATTATAGCTCATGTGTTAGGACTTGTTTAATGTTGCTTTCCTTAGAATTTTTCTCCATTTAAGCATTTTTGCACCCTTTATTTTAGAAAGTGACTGTCACCTCTCAGTTCAAAAATGTCACTTTCCAACAACGCTTTTCTCTCTTGTTTGGGGAGGGAAGATTGTATCAAAACTCTAGGCCTTGGGCCTCATTACATGGTAGGCGGTAAGGCAATAACTGTACCAGTAATCGCTTACCGGTACCGCTAAATTCCCTATCTAATTACGACCTGGACTTGCCGCAATTAGCGCAACCGGTAAGTACGGTGCCACTAATAGCGGCAAGGCCATCACAAGCTAGGCGGACATGGCAATAGCAGCATGGGAAAGACCCAAAAACCCCTTACTGGCATGGCGCAAATACCGGCATCGCAAACCACCCGTTAAGAGACCTGAGCAGTGTTTCCACCTGCCACAGGTGGACACATCCAGCACAGGTGGAGGCGATGGAGACTGTGGCAGCACAAAAGAGCACACCACACCCCTTCCCACACCCCTTCCCACACAAAAATGCTTCTAATACTGCCAGCATTACATGGGCTAGAGGACATGTTTGCAGTGTGGCAGCACCAACAAGAGGCAGCACAGAGGAGACGCAGGAGGAGGAGGAGGGGAAGGAGGAGGAGGAGGAGGAGGAGGAGGAGGAGGGCAAGACAGGCGCAGCGAGCACCACCAGGGCACCCAGAAATACCACAGAGGCAGCCACCAATCTCCAGGATCCAAGTCAGTCCATTGAACCAGACACCTGAGCACATACAAACCCTGTACCGTCTGCACTGGGATACCATCACCATCATCGTGGATAAAAAACATGACGACAGCGTGAGACTCATAGACATCAGAACTGCAATCCCCCCTCTAGTGCAGGTGTTGACTGCGCTCCACTCCCTGACCACAGGCTTGCAGCAGCATAATGTGTGGCAGATGCATGGCATCTCACAACCAGTATTCCCATGCACGCCGAACCAGGTACACAATACCCTCCTGAAGCTTGGACATGAACACATATTCCTGCCACGGACTGCCCAGGAGATTGCAAACACCAAATTATGCATCTATTCACTTGCAACCATCCCAAGTAGCATCGGGGCCAGCAACTGTACCCATGTGGAATTGGTGGTCCCACATCAAAATGGGTAGTCCACAGAAACAGAAAATATTTTCACCCAATCATTTTCCAAATGGCATGTGATGCAAACAAGACAATCACACGTTGTTGCGCCAGACATCCCGGATCAACGCATGATTCAATGGTCCTGAAGAACTCAACCATACCAAGCAACATGGAGCGACAAGCTGGGCAACGATCGTGGCAACTTGGTGAGTAGCATGACATGCACAGGGCGGTGTGATTGGGGGGGAGAGAACGATACACCAACTGTGAATTGTCTGGCGTGCGTGGATCAAATGGTCATACAGATGTACTTCAATGTCCATTGGGGGACTTCACAATGTACTTGATAAGACCCCACATGAAATGCAAAGCTGCACAACATTGCATACATTCCAACATTTCAAAGATGACACATCCATCCACACCCACATTTCACATCATGCCACACCACATAATACACAAATCATCATCTTGCCCTCAGGACAGTCATACAGAATTTGGGCAGCACAACATCATTACGGCAATGTGCCCTAGAATGCATGCAAAGGAATCACCCCTAGCCAAGGCACCTGACCACAAACCCATAGCACCACTGAAGTGATGCCCCGCTGCACAGCAACATGGATGTAGGGATGGCTGCACACTGGCATAGCGGTACAAAATTTGCCTGGGCCCAAGGACACCTGAGGCCTGGCCTCAGCCAGGACATTTCCATTACTTGCGGAGGCATGTTTCCGGCATGTTGACTTGCATGGTTGAGCCCAGCTTTGTACATTGCAGTCACACAGATTGTCTGCATGCATGCTGTCAGTTGTGACTTCCAATCACAATGCAAAGAAGACATGTGTGACATGTACAGTCCACAGCAGGGTGGCCGGTAACAGGTACCCATTCTTTACCCCATACAGGCAAAGCCGCTTATCCCCTGAAGAGGTAGCATCTAACCCCTGTATGGAACCCACAGAACCAGCAGGAATAGGACAACAATATTGCACATACCCGTACCTGCGTCGTGATGGAGCAGGCATTCGGCCTCTCCAACACACAGCTCCGGTGCCTAAGCGTGCTGGGTGAGGCTCTCCTGTACGGCCATGACAAAGTGCCGAAGATAACCATGGCATGTGTGATGCCGGACTAAATTTTCATCAGACGGAATGTGCCTATGCCACCTGACATGCAAGCGCCAGATGAGGATGATGTGGATGGTGATGAGGATGGGACACATGCAAGTGGCAATGTCCAGGAGGGACACGATGTGCGTCAGCATCTGATGTATCAGATTCCATGACATCTAAGGTATAACTATTATGGATGCAGATGGGTATTACTGCCCTGATGCATGTGGTCAGTCCTACAAAGAACCATCTCCCCAATACAGTACACACACACAATGATGAATACCAAGCCTGTCTTTCAACTTTTCAACAGTGTATTGTGAACAAAAGACAAAAATTAAGTGCATGGCCCCAACTGTACAAACGACTTTACACTCCTCCCCCACAACACTCCCAAGAACACCCTTACCCCCCTCCCCCCACAACACCCCCATGTGAGCCTCATGGTGTACGTGTCCTTCTCCACATGTGCCACCTAGTCCTTGCTGGTCCTAATTGTCAGTGCCTCCTCCGCCATTTGGTGGTTGGGATGTGGTGTGCCTCAGGTTGCGCAGAGACTGGCATAGGGGGCTAGTTTGCCGGGAACTCCCAGAGGAGGTGGTGCCCGGTTCATCCTGTGTTGTGAGTGGGCATCGGCGCTCAATCGCGTCCGCTATACGGATCATGGCCTGCCTGAGTTGGGCCATTTCATTGCAGATCCTGTTGGTGCATGCCTCCATGCCCTCCCTTGTCTGCCGTGCATACATACTGAGGTCCTCCCTCAGACGGCCTGCCTCAGCCACATGCTGCCCTACTAGCCCAGTGATCTCTGCCTGCCTCTGGATGATGGATGAGAGGTCATGTTGCATGCTAGGTGCTGGTGGGATGACTGCTGCGACTTGATCCATGGCACTGGCATCAGGTGAGAATACACGGGGGCTCCATGCCCCTTCCAGGGTGGGGGTGGGTGATCTTCCATGGCTACCCAGACCTGATGACAACCTTGGGCTTGCCAGAATGGAGCATGTTGGTCTGGGGGTCTGGCTTTGATCCACAATGCCATGTGCTTCCTCCTCGTCCGAAAGTGGGGCAGTGGCTGCTGCCTCACCAGTTGAACTGGTGGCAGCAGAGTGCGTGCCCTCCATGCTGGTTTCACTTGCAGGGAGACACACTACTGTGGGTGCTATGATGGCAGCAGGCATGGCCTCAGGCTGCGTGGAGCTGGTGCTCCTGCTGCCTTTGTCCCTCTGGTCATGGTCAGTCCTCCCGGTTCCCCTTGAGGCTGTGGCGGTGTTACCTGTGGCATCTCTCCTGGGTTTTTTGGTGGATGGGGGAGCAGGTGTCGCAGTGCGTGGCTCCTCAGTTTCTGTGTGTGATCCTGTAGGGGTGAGAAATGGGGATATTCATCATTTATGGTTCGGCCTGCCTTATGCTGAATGCTTACATCATGCCGCTCTATGCATTTGGGCCTCTTTATTGTGGATTCAGGTAATGGGGATGTTGGGTGGGTCATGCATGAATGGGTCTGTGTTGCACGTGTATGGGGTGATGCATGCATGTATGTTTGTGGCTGGATCCACGGCATTAATATGGACACATATTTGGGGGGCGCCTCACACTTCACTGTGCATTTTTTGATGTATACACTCACCTCCATCGGACGAAGTGGCCACGCCATGCTCCATTTCTCCAACACCCTCTATGGATTCCACTCCAATTGTGGATGCACAGGTCTCCTCCCACTCACAGAGTTTAATAGGCGATTCGCTGCCTCCTCCTGTGCCCATAGCCAGGTTGCGGTTCGCTGCCAGTATGTTCCTGACACGGAGCCGGAGGTCGTCCCACCTCTTACGACAGTCTTTAACTGTGCGGGTGGTGGTGCATAGAGGTGCCCACTGACCTTGTTGGCAACCTCTGCCCAGATGGCCTTCTTATTGAGGATGGTCTCCCGCTGCATGTCGTTGCTGAAGAACACATGTGCATTTGCCGCTAGTGTCTCGGTCAGCATTATGAGCTCCCCATTGCAGAATTTTTCCTTACGTTGCCGTTCTGTAGATTTTTTTACAGCCTTGCGCATCTTTAGGATGTCCTGGAAGGATTTTTGTCTGAGTTTCCTGGAGAGGTGTCCTGGATGCAGAGGATGGCAATGGATTGTGTTCTTAAAGATGGCCGCCGTGCTCTTTCCTGTTCCTGTGCGATGACGCTATTTCCGCTTCCGCGTTTTTACCGTGACCGCTAATAGCGGTGACCGCAATTTGCATGCAGTAAGAAGGCGGAGGTGCTATTAGCACTTTGGTCGAATCCGTTAATGGACTTTTTGGGGGCTTTTACGACATGGCAGTAGGAGGATTACCGGTATGGCGCTATGCTCGTGTCCGCGTACTCGTAATAGTCCACAATTTGCGGGCTCTTGCGAGGGCGGAGACGCAAATAACGCCATGCCGGTAAATGCCTTTTTATACCGCTCAACGTGTAATGAGGGCCCTTGTCTTTCATTCCTGAATACCTGCTGATTACTCACATTTGTGTAGGATTGCTCATTTGTATTTAAGCAAAACTTTGCAGGGGGAATATTAACCTAAACGCTATCTGTTCACAAATCAAAACTGTTCTTCTTCCCTTGTTATCTATGCTGCAACATTATAAGTGAATTCAATTGCTTGACTTAAATTCTGAATTGTATTGTCACTGTTAGGTTATTGATGTCCCATATATGGGAAAACTGAAAGGACCACAGGTTAAGACATTGCCTAACATAGAAGGAAAATTGTTAAGGGAACTGGAGAGACTGCAGCGACGGGAGATCTCCAAATGGTGGGAGGAGTTTTCACTGCAAAATTATATAGATTTGGGGTGAGTCCCTAGAGGTCTGCACATCCTCAACACACCCACATTTGATGAACAGGACCCCGAAATGCTACAGGAGTGGGGAGAGGCTAGTGGCTTGTGTTCCGTCACTTTCCTGAAGATTCTCATTAAGTATGCAGGAATTGACAGAAAGAAGATCCTGTCGAAAATACAGGAAGTGGAAGACCAGTTGAAATCCATTGATCCCAGTGAAGAGGGTAAAGCCTTAAGAAACAGCATGGAGAAAGGACACAAAACATTTGAGGATGACATCATGTTGCGCAAACAACATACATTTATACGCGACAAAGATGACTACGAAAAAGGAAGGGTATTTACCTTCGCCAAATGTTTTGATTCCCTGAGGCTTTCATTACCCACTGGTCCACAATCAGAAGTGACAGAACTTCCAGCCGCCTGCTCATCCTCTGAACTAGATACTACAGAAAGTGAAAGCGAACAACCTGCACAGAAACTGAATTTTTTAGAAGAAATGCTGGGGATGGACGTGCGAAACAGCAACAAAAAACCAAGAGGCAGAGGCCGTGGAAAAACGATGGGACAAAGAGGAGGAAAAAAACAAGGAGGGGCAACAGGGACAGACTCCGGAGAAAAGGACAAGACGGCACGGAAGATCCGCTCTGGAAGCAAGGCACAATAGAGACACATTTGGAACAACAGGATATGTCCATTATTAACCTTTCCTCATATCCTCTTTCTAATGACCAAAAAAAAAAATTAAAACTTGGCCTCAATTTTTGTCCCACCAGTGATTACAACTATGCTGAAACGCGCATAGACTTTGATAAATATATGCGAAAAGTCAGGTTAAAAATGTTTTTTGCCATGAATCCATCCAGCACAAGAAACACTTGTGGGATGTACCCCAGTTACCATTGAGGATATGGCCACATTTGGCAATCTCATGAGCCTGGGATCAGACTGTCCGACATCTGATGATATTAGAGATCTAGACTGGAATTCCATGAACATATGTACAGATTGGCCAGGAACCAGTCAACTCAGGTTCAAATCAAGATTCAATCCCATGTTCAATCTGGGAGGACACATAGAAGCTTTCCAGGACCTAGTTATTAACGACTAGAAAAAAATTAGAAAGACAAATGCAGCCACGGTGGTAACCTCATCCACCATGAACAGAGTGTTCTTAAACATCTCAGGACATTGCCAGATTGCATCATCAAACCTTCAGACAAAGGTACGAATATTGTTGTGATGAACCGCGAGGATTACATTAAGTAGGCAGCAAGACAATGGAATGACCATTCCTGCTATGCCAAATTGGAAGAAGATCCCACTGCAGGTATGAATACAAAACGTTTTGACTTGCTCAACATATATAAAGACAAGGGGCTACTGGAGGATGGATGACATGTGCAAGTATTTACACCTGAAGTTCCCTGTTATGCCTACCATCTACTTTTTGCCCAAGTACACAAGAGCATAAGGAAGCCCCCGGGACGACCTATTGTGACACTTCACGGGGCATTGTATGAGAATACTTCTAAATTTGTTTATGAGACTGTCCTTTGTGAGCACACTTCCATCCTATTTGAGAGACACCAAAGATTTTCTGAATAAAATTGATGGCATTACTTGGGAACCTACATACTTGCTCACCACCCTAGATGTGGTATCCCTGTACACCTCGATAAAACACAAAGATGGCCTGCGGGCATGTGAATATTTTCTCCACACGAGGTCTATGAACTTTTTATCACACAGTCAAATAATGGTAGACATGATCCATCTTTGTCTGACAAACAATGACAAACAATTGCTTTTTATTTAACAGAGAATTTTATGTACAGCTCCAGGGCACAGCTATGGGGACAGCATTTGCTCCTTCTTGCACCAATCTGTTTATGGGCTGGTCGGAAAAGTTTGTGGTATGACATACAGACAACAACTGCAACACAGCTAAAATAATACTCTGGCTGTGGTATATTGATGATTTGATGATTTATTTGATGATTTATTTATCATCTGGGAAGTACCGAGTGCTGGAATTCGTCAAGAAATTGAATATTAACAAATCAAATCTCCAGTTCACAGAGAGCCACAACAAGACTGCTATCGTGTATCTCAATATTCTTGTTAAAGTGGCTCAGGAAGAACTTGTCACAGAACTCTATAGAAAACCGAAAAGTTCTAATATACCGCTTCATACCAAAAGCAATCATCCCACCTCCCTTAAATGGAGCATACCATATGGCGAATTTATCCGTATCAGAAGAAACTGTTCAAAGTTTGAGACATTTGACGTAGAATGTGCACGTATGGCCCATAAATTCAAACAGCGTGGCTATCCAAAAAGAATACTTGAACGAGTCTATCATAAAGCTAGGGACCAGGATCACACTTCACTTTTAATAACTAAAGTGTTGCCACCATTAGACATATGTAATAGTGAGACCCGACTCATCCTCACTTATGGCACGACTTCCCAGCACATACGACTGATCATGCGGAAACACTGGCATGTTCCTCAACTGGATGAACATTTGGGAGCGATTTTGGGAGACATGATGAATATAACATTTCGATGCTCCATCTCCCTTAAGGACAATCTTGTCTCCAGCTTTATGAGCTCACTTACTCCATCCACTGGGCCAACTTGGCTCCATACACCAACTGCAGGCTTTTACAAGTGCAGGAAATGCAAAGCCTGTCAGTATGCGAAAGATGTCTCCAATTATGTGCACCCCATCTTGGCTAAGAGCATTTCCATCAGATCACGAATCACTTGTGACACAGAGTACATAGTTTACGTGCTCGTCTGTCCCTGTGATAAGTGGTATGTCTGCAGTACTATGGGCAAATACAAGTTGCGCATGCTTCAGCACTGTCGGGCCATCAAGAATGTGGATGCAACATGCCCCATGGCTGTGCATTTTAAAGAAATACATAATGGGAAGTTGGATGGTTTTAGATTTTTTAGCATACACACCATAGCCAAACATCCAAGAGGTGGAAACAGAGAATTGGCACTTAGACAAATGGAAACTAAATGCATCCTGGATCTAGAAACGAAGAAATAACGAGGCCATAACCTAGATGAAGAACTCTATACTTTGTTAGGGACCTAAACATGCCACACTATTTTATTATTAAGATCAATTTTAGTAATATAGATGTTCTTCCTTCCATGAGATGCAATTTTTTCCTATGCCTTATGTTTTCCATGTTCCGAGCTGTACACATTAACTCTGTCTTAAGCTTTTTAGGTATTTCATTGATGCATTGTAAGGTATTTCTTTTCCTTTCTAGTGTCATCCTCTTCTTTTTCAAAATGATTATTATTTTTTCCTCTCCATTTTCTCTCTCTCTATGGCATAGTCCCTTATAATCCTGGGTCACATAGGTTTCTTTTGGTCTGAGGGTTTGTTAGAGCTTGCATTGTTTATGAATTGGGGTAACCTTTATGATTCACATTTTAGGTTGGTTTATAGTGTTCACTTTACGTTGACAATTGTCATACCCCTGTCATACTAGAGAATAATATTATGCTTAGCTTTTAGAATTTTGACACATGGTTTTTTGTCTGATTTTAAATGCCTATGTGTGTTTCCTTGAAAGTGCATAAAAGCCTATACATATACTTGGACATTTACATCAGTACCCCTTCTGTCCCCCCTTACTCCTTGGCTTTAATTATTTCCTCTCAGATTCCATAATATTAGCAGGCTTTTATTGTACCAATCATGTTTTAAGGCTGTATTATTGAGCTGTTCATTTTAACAAGTTGCCCTATTTTTATATTTATAAAGGACTGGGCACTAGGCGCCGCACTGCGGGGATGTCATATATGCATGTGGGATTCTAGTAGACTAGAGACGAAAGTATGCACACTAAATTTAATATCTGAGTCTCTGCTTTTGTGGCTCCTATAGTAGCACCATATGGATACAGTTATCATTGTTTGATGTTTTGCACAAGTCACATGTTTACAACAGAAGTTTACAGGCACTAAGCACTTTATTGATTTGTAAATATTTAATTGGGAGGAATTTATCCGAGTTAGATGCTGCTTTGCATATTTTGCACCAGTCAGATTGTTTACAGTGCAGTCTTGCACCAGCAGTATGCACTTTATTCATGGATGTTTGCATCAGTCCTTGGACTTTTCTCATGTGGGGCCAGCAACATTGCTATATGTGGATAAACATAGGCCATTACAGCGTACAATATTTCTATGTGGCAACAGTTACTGTGGGCAGCACAACACAGCGTTCCTCTACATACAGTGGTTATTCTTCATTTGTGTCAGCATTAATTAGGGATAGTTTGATTAAACGTTCCCATGTAGACATAACATGTGTTTCAATGTGAGACATATTATTATGCAGACACTTGTGACATGCATGTTTAGCCTACAAATGTAAAACTTCAAGAGGTTTCTGATTTGGGTGAATGTTTTGCACTATGCAATAAATATTCTTGTACTTACATCTGCAAATAATTAACCTCGCCAGTTAAAATGCTGACTGTTTAAATGTACAAGAAGTTTGTATGCAACACTTTTTCTTACTGGCTTAAAGTAAGCAGGTTATTCTTTGCATGCGTTAAAATGTCTGCTATGGTGCAATCTGAGAGGTATAGAGGCTTTTATGGAGACACTCTATCAAAAGTGTAGAGGATAGAGACTAACGTGCTTTTTAACAGTCACCTTGTCTATGTTTGCACTTTCAACATGACCCAGTGGTCTGTGCACCGCAGAACGTGTTGTTTTTTTGTGCAACTTTCCTTGCCATGCTGACTTGATAAAATAAAGGATTGTCAGTCTGGATTCAACTTGGTGTACGTGCCTCTTTGCGGCAAGTCACGCAGGCTTTTGCTGCTGTTCTTTAGAGTGCATTCCGCTAACTATTTCCTGGTCCCATCACAGATCAGGGCATTGTTTTTTTAAATATATATATATATATATATATATATGGCCATGTAGTTATGGTTAAGTTGCTGTTTCCATAGGAAGAGCACTTTTTGGGCAACTTATAACTTCGCTCCCCTGGACGAATCCTCACCAAACTTTGCAAAAAATGTATATGGCCACTCTGAATTTTTTTGCAAAGTTTGGTGAGGTTTGGTCCAGGGAGGTAAAGTTATAGGGGGGGTCCCAAAACTTATTTTTTTCCCATAGACATAATGGGAAAAAACTTTGCTCACGCCTACAGCCCAAACCGCTGGACGGATTTACACCAAATTTGCGGCAGGAGGGGCGGCTTGGTCCCAAAAGCGTGCTTTTTTTATTTGGTGTAAATCCGTCCAGTAGTTTTTTTTACAAATGACAAAAATGTAAGTGAAAAAAATTAGTGATATCTGTGTCCGCTCTTCCCTGTTCACTCCGCGGACAGGACAGGGATTGGGCAAGCGGCTTGCGTGATGTCCGCGGACATGTTACGTGCTTTCCCATTGGCTGCGGTGAAGCGTGCAGAGCATCGTATTTTCAGAGACGCCCGCCATCTTTGTTTAATGTTTGCATCGAGAGGCTCCGTCAAGAGAGTGCCTGCGGAGGGCTGAGGAGCGGGATCTGCTGCCTGCAGAGTCAGATACCATCAGCCTTGCGTGTCTACCTCCTGTTCCTCCCACCCCCTGCTCATGCCCCATGTCTCCCTCCCGTTGCCAACACCCCCCGCTCATGGGCCGTGTCTCTCTCCCGTTCCCCCCACCCCCCGCTCATGGCCCGTGTCTCTCTCCCGTTCACCCCCACCCCCCCTCTCATGGCCTGTGTCTCTCTCCCGTTCCCCCACCCCCTGCTCATGCCCTGTGTCTCCCTCCCCTTCCCAACACCCCCCGTTCATGACCGTGTCTCTCTCCCGTTCCCCCCACCCCCGCTCATGCCCTGTGTCTCTCTCCCGTTCACCCCCACCCCCCGCTCATGGCCCGTGTCTCTCTCCCGTTCCCCTAACCCCCTATCCAGTTCCCCCACCCCCCACTTATGCTCCATGTCTCCCTCCTGTTCCCCCTCCCCCACTCATGCCCCGTGTCTCCCTCCTGTTCACCCCACCCCCGCTCATGCCCCGTGTCTCTCTCCTGTTGCCCCCCAACCCCTGCTCATGCCCCGTGTCTCCCTCTTGTACCCCCACCCCTCGCTCATGCCCCGTGTCTCTCTTCCGTTCCCCCCACCCCCTGCTCATGGCCCGTGTCTCTCTCTCATTCCCTCCACCCACCCGCTCATGCCCCGTGTCTCCCTCCCGTTTGCCCCACCCCCCGCTCATGCCCTGTGTCTCCTGTTGCCCCCCACCCCCGCTCATGCCCTGTGTCTATCTCCCGTTCCCCCCGCTCATGCCCTGTGTCTCCCTCCTGTTCCCCCCACCCCCGCTCATGTCCTGTGTCTTCCTCCTGTACTCCCCACCCCCCGCTCATGGCCAGTGTCTCCCTCCTGTACCCTCCAACCCCCGCTCATGCCCTGTGTCTCTCTCCTGTTGCCCCCCACCCCCACTCATGCCCCTTGTCTCTCTCCTGTTGCCCCCATTCCCCCACCCCCGCTCATGCCCTGTGTCTCCCTCCTGTTCCCCCCACCCCCTGCTCATGCCCCGTGTCTCTCTCCTGTTGCCCCCACCCCCCGCTCATGCCCCGTGTCTTCCTCCTGAACTCCCCACCCCGCTCATCGCCAGTGTCTCCCTCCTGTACCCTCCACTCCCTGCTCATGCCCTGTGTCTATCTCCTGTTCCCACCACCACCCACTCATGCCCCGTGTCTCCCTCCTTTTCCCCCACCCCCCACACATGCCCCGTGTCTCTCTTCTGTTGCCCCCACCCCCGCTCATGCCCCGTGTATCCCTCCTGTAAACCCCACCCCCCACTCATGCCCCGTGTCTCCCTCCTGTTGTCCCCCACCCCACACTCATGCCCGTGTCTTTCTCCTGTTGCCCCCCTGCTCATGCCCCGTGTCTCTCTCCTGTTGCCCCCACCCCCTGCTCATGCTCCATGTCTCCCTCCTGTTCCCTCCCATCCCCCACTCATGCCCTGTGTCTCCCTCCCTTTCCTCACCACCCCCCACTCATGCCTCATGTTTTCATTCCTGTTCCCCCAGCTCATGACGCGTGTCTCCCTCCTGTTGCCCCCACCCCCCGCTCATGTCCCATGTCTTCCTCCTATTCCCCCCATCCCCCACTCATGCCCCGTGTCTCTCTCCTGTTGCCCCCCACCCCCCGCTCATGCCCCGTGTCTCTCTCCTGTTGCCCCCGCTCATTGCCAGTGTCTCCCTCCTGTTCTGTTGCCCCCCACCCCCTGCTCATGCCCCGTGTCTCTCTCCTGTTGCCTCCACCCCCCGCTCATGCCCCGTGTCTCCCTCCTTTTCCCCCCCACCCCCCGCTCATGCCCCGTGTCTTCCTCCTGTACTCCCCACCCCGCTCATGGCCAGTGTCTCCCTCCTGTACCCTCCACTCCCCGCTCATGCCCCGTGTCTATCTCCTGTTCCCATCACCACCCACTCATGCCCCGTGTCTCCCTCCTTTTCCCCCACCCCCCACTCATGCCCTGTGTCTCTCTCCTGTTGCCCCCACCCCCGCTCATGCCCCATGTATCCCTCCTGTACCCCCCACGCCCCACTCATGCCCCGTGTCTCTCTCCTGTTGCCCCCCACCCCGCACTCATGCCCGTGTCTTTCTCCTGTTGCCCCCTGCTCATGCCCCGTGTCTCTCTCCTGTTGCCCTCACCCCCGCTCATGCTCCATGTCTCCCTCCTGCTCCCTCCCATCCCCCACTCATGCCCCGTGTCTCCCTCCCTTTCCTCACCACCCCCCACTCATGCCTCATGCTTTCATTCCTGTTCCCCCCACCCCCCGCTCATGACCCATGTCTCCCTCCTGTTACCCCCACCCCCGCTCATGTCCCATGTCTTCCTCCGATTCCCCTCATCCCCCACTCATGCCCCGTGTCTCTCTCCTGTTGCCCCCCACCCCCCGCTCATGCCCCGTGTCTCTCTCCTGTTGCCCCCCGCTCATGGCCAGTGTCTCCCTCCTGTTGCCCCCCACCCCCTGCTCATGGCCAGTGTCTCTCTCCTGTTACCCCCACCCCCACTCATGCCCCATGTCTCTCTCCTGTACCCCTCACCCCCGCTCATGCCCCGTGTCTCTCTCCTGTTGCCCCCCACCCCCAGCTCATGTCCCGTGTCTCTCTTATGTTGCCCTCCACCCTCCACTCATGCCCCGTGTCTCCCTCCTGTACGCCCCACCCCCCGCTCATGCCCCGTGTCTCTCTCCTGTTGCCCCCACCCCCCGCTCATGCCCTGTGTCTCTCTCTTGTTGGCCCCCACCCCCCACTCATGCCCCGTGTCTCTCTCCCGTCGCCCCCACCCCCCGCTCATGGCCTGTGTCTCTCTCCCGTTCCCCCCACCCCCGCTCATGCCCAGTGTCTCCCTTCTGTTCCCCCCACCCCCTGCTCATGCCCCGTGTCTCTCTCCTGTTGCCTCTCACCTCCCGCTCATGCCCCGTGTCTCTCTCCTGTTGTCCCCACCCTCCGCTCATGCCCCGTGTCTCCTTCCTGTTCCATCCCACCCCCCGCTCATGTCCTGTGTCTCTCTCCCATTCCCTGCCACCCCCCGCTCATGCCCCGTGTCTCCCTTCTGTACCCCCCATCCCCCGCTCATGCCCCTTGTCTCTCTTCCGTTCCCCCACCCCCGATCATGGCCCGTGTCTCTCTCCTGTTCCCCCCATCCCCCCGCTCATGCCCCGTGTCTCCCTCCTGTATCCCCCACCTCCACACCACATTCATGCCCTGTGTCTCTATCCTGTTGCCCCCACACCCCGCTCATGCCCTGTGTCTCTCTCTTGTTGCTCCCCACTCCACGCTCATGCAAGTGTCTCTCTCCCATCCCCCCCCACCCCCCTGCTCGTGCCCCGTGTCTCTCTCCTGTTCCTCCCACCCCCTGCTCATGCCCCGTGTCTCTTTCCTGTTGCCCCCCACCCCCCGCTCATGCCCCGTGACTCCCTCCTGTTCCCTCCCACCCCCCTCTCATGCCCTGTTGTGTCTCTCTCCCATTCCCTGACACCCCCCCCACTCATGCCCCGTGTCTCCCTCCTGTACCCCCTACCCCCGCTCATGCCCCATGTCTCTCTCCTGTTGCCCCCACCCCCCGCTCATGCCCCCTATATCTCTCTTGTTGCCCCCCGCTCATGCCAAGTGTCTCTCTCCCATTCTCCCCCACCCCCCGATCGTGCCCCATGTCCCTCTCCTGTTGCCCCCCACCCTCCACTCATGCCCCGTGTCTCTCTTCCATTGCCCCCCCCGCTCATGGCCCGTGTTACTCTCCTATTCCCCCCACCCCCCGCTCATGCCCCGTGTCTCCCTCCTGTAACCCCCACACCCTGCTCATGCCCCATGTCTCTCTCCTGTTGCCCCCACCCCCGCTCATGCCCCGTATATCTCTCTTGTTGCCCCCCGCTCATGCCAAGTGTCTCTCTCCCATTCTCCCCCACCCCCCGATCGTGCCCCATGTCCCTCTCCTGTTGCCCCCCACCCTCCACTCATGCCCCGTGTCTCTCTCCTGATGCCCCCCGCTCATGCCCCGTGTCTCACTCCTGCTGTCCCTCATGCCCCGTGTCTCCCTCCTGTTGCCCCCCACCCCCTGCTCATGGCCAGTGTCTCCCTCCTGTTCCCTCCACCCCCGCTCATGCCCCGTGTCTCTCTCCTATTGCCCCCCACCCCCCGCTCAATCCCCACTTCTCTATCCCGTTGCCCCTACCCCCGCTCATGTCCGTGTCTCTCTCCTGTTGCCCCCCACCCCCCGCTCATGCCCCGTGTCTCTCTCCTTTTGCCCCCCACCCCCCACTCATGCCCCATGTCTCTCTCCTGATGCCCCCGTCTCCCTCCTGTACCCCCCAACCCCCTGTTCATGCCCCCTGTCTCTCCTGTTGCTCCGCACCCCCCGCTCATGCCCCGCGTCTCCCTCCTGTACCCGCCAACCCCGCTCATGCCCCGTGTCTCTCTCCTGCTGTCCCTCATGCCCCATGTCTCCCTCCTGTACCCCCCACCCCCCACTCATGCCCCCTGTCTCTCCTGTTGCCCCGCACCCCCCGCTCATGCCCCACATCTCCCTCCTGTACCCGCCAACCCCGCTCATGCCCAGTGTCTCTCTCCTGTTGTCCCTCAAGCCCACGTCTCTCTCCTGTTGCCCCCCACTCATGTCCCACGTCTCTCTCCTGTTGCCCCCCACCCCCCGCTCATGTCCCGAGTCTCTCTCCTGTTGCCCCCACCCCTCGCTCATGCCCTGTGTCTCCCTCCTGTTCCCCCCATCCCCCGCTCATGCCCTGTGTCTCTCTCCTGGTCCTCCCGACCCCCCCCGATGCCCTGTTGTGTTCTCTTTATACACCCCACCTTCCCTTTCCATGGTGTCCATCTTGGTAAAAGATTTTCCTTCCTACACCGGGACGCCGCAGGCGTTCCGGTTTGGGAATAAAAATCTTTTTTTTACCACCCGGGTTCCCACTTTGAGAACCTAGGATGCTAGTTGTCTTCCTCCATTGAAAAGGACGTTATGGTTACGTTGCACTAATAAAAAACTATGAAATTCAGTAAAATAAAATGTGTTAAAGTGACGTTATGATTAAGTTGCACTACTAAAAACCTATGAAATTCAGTGAAAAAACGTTGTTAAAGGGACGTTATGGATAAGTTGCGCTACTAAAAAAAATTAAAATTCGGTGAAAAAACTTTGTTAAAGGGACGTTATGGTTCCAAGTAAAACCGAAAAACACCTGAAATTCGCCAGTTATGGTAAGCTAAGCAACCATAACTCGTGCCACCACCGTGCACTGCTAAAACTAGCACTCACGACATCAATAATGACATCACAAATGTCATTGATGACATCACTGATGACATCACATGTGTATTTACTTTTCATGAAATGTGTGTACAAGGGATCCTTATTATAATGTTGATAAAAATGTGTCAAGGATCATTGCACTAAATATCATAAGCTAATTAGTGCATTAAACAATGCACTGATATAAATAGCATTCTATTATGAGGTTCTATCTAGGATAGCATTGTGTGCAGCATACATGATGAAGGTCTAATATTCATAATGTTGATATGTTGAATAATGAAATGATAATTGTTTTCTCATTAGAGTTTTGTGTACTGTGAAATATGTAATAAGTAGCTAATAAAACCCATGTATTACATAATTGCATTACTACAGACAAAACACAAAGAGACAAGAACACATACACATATGGGTATATACAGGGAAAGTGAAGTAAGCAAAAAAGCAGAGGTAGTAGCAGAAACAATTATGATTTTCATGCAAATAAATGAATGCTCTGTTTCAAAGCTGCTATTCACCGTATGTATATGTATCACATGATGTGACTGAACCCCAAGGAAAGTAGTGTGAGTACAATGTATACAAATATGAGCATATACAGGGAAAGTACAGCCATAAAAAACAACAGAACTATCAGAAAGTGCTGATAAGTCTATTGATTATCTTTATGCACAAAAAGGATTGCTGTCTTTCCAGCTTGTGTCTTCCCTTATGTATATGTTTCAAGGGAATTAATGTAAGAACCTACCTGAAGGATAAGTCTACAAATATAGTATGTTTACAATTTTTAGTTCCTGACTGTTACTGAATAAAACCATGCGGCCTAGATATGTCAGTAAAGGAAAAATGAGGGACATGTGATGTCATCAGTGATGTCAACAATGACATTTGTGATGTCATCTTTGATGTCGTGGGTGTTAGTCTTAGCAGTGCACGGTGGTGGTGCCAGTTATTGGTGCTTAACTTACCATAAATGGCAAATTTCAGGGAGTTTTCGGTTTTACTTGGAACCATAACGTCCCTTTAACAAAGTTTTTTCACTGAATTTCATAGGTTTTTAGTAATGCAACTTAACCATAACGTCCCTTTAACAAAGTTTTTTTACTGAATATATATAAACTTATGTGTGATTTAATTATTAAATAAATAAGTAAAATAAATAAATATTTACCTTTACAAACTAGCCTAATTCCTGATCCAGTGTGACCTAGTGTGTATTTTGAGACGGGTGTGATATGAGTGGTATATCATTCCGAATATTGAACTTACAGACAAAAATAAATAAGGGTTTCATTGCGTACTACATGCTAGGCGAGACCTGGGTGTGTGCCTGATTGAAATTCCTTACAGACCTCAAATTTCTTCACAGGGTTAAAATCAAGGATTGGTCCTCGACAAGTGATACCAACTTTATTGTCATTGGCTGTGGATGTAGCATTCTCCCATTCTTTTTGAGTCGCTGCAAAATATTTGGCATTTTGTCACTCACCGTGAGCCAAAAAATTATAATTGATTGAGTTGATCCTCTTTTTAGGTTACCATTGTATTTGTTTAATTTAGGTCCTCTTTCTCCTTATTATTTTGTTTCTTTTTTTATGTATTATGCTTATTGTGTGTGTTGTGTTTGTTGTAGTGCCCTGATGCCTTTGGGTGAGTTGGTGCTTTATAAAAAAAATGAATAAAGAAATATTTACAAAAAAATCAAGTAAATAAATGTAAAAACTATCCATACCTTTCCCTATAAAATAAAAAGCACAGGGCCTCATTACAAGGTTGAAGTTAGCCTTTCCTGTAAAACCGACAAGGCTACCTCCAAACTTGCAATAGGGTCTGGTTCCAGCGAGTGGGCAATTACTGGGGTATTCTGGCCCACCGGACCCGTTAATTACCCTTTTGCGGGTGCCGGTATCGGGCGATCCCCATTCCTACTTGAGCCCTATAGGGCTCATTGGGAATGGGGATACCTGTAGCACCGGCAAGGATCATTACCGTGCCCCTGCTTACCGGTAATGTTGTATCCAGACTGGCAAGCTCGTAATGAGGACCATAATTAGAAAATCAATAATCCATATCAATTATAATTCTTCAGACACTATTCCTACACTGACAAAAACCTTTTTATGAATATTGATCAAACAGTTCTCTTTTTAACATTAACCTTTTTATACAAAATTATTTCCATCAACACATTTTATATAAGCCTACATAATGATAATCTTCTTGCTTTATTATCATAATGTTGTTTTCTGTTATTAGCTAATAAAAAAATGGGGATTTACACCACCACTTGTGATCCAGCGGTAATACCGCCGGATGAAGTTGCGGTAATGGTAATACAGTTTGGTGGTATCTTGGTGGATTTACCTCCCATATACCACCGTAGACATAATGAGGCTCATTATGAGCCCTATTTTCAAAACATGTTTCACTGGAAGTTGCCTGTTGAAAAACGCTTTTATAAATTAGGCACACAGTATTTTAGCGCAGTAAGCCATATGAAGAACCAAATCTACTTTTACCTGAAAGCAGAGGTATGTTGCTGCTAGACAAATGATGAGCTAAGAAAAGTGAGGCAGTCAGTAGTGAGGGATACAGCAGAAAAGCAGGAGCTAGAGTGGATCTCACAATGTGCTGGGAGCTAATCGGACTGGGAGTGAGTGGAATTTGCAGCCATGTGCGGGAAAGACATCACCACTTGCACCTCTTCCTAGTGGTTTGATTTTGATTTTTTGATTGTTTATTTATATAGTGCCTATAGACAATGTGCTTCACAGCGCTTCAAGGCAGGGAGGGAACAAGGAAAAATACAGTGGCATCAAGTCCTTGATGCATTCAGAATGTGAAATTAACTATCGTAATAAGCCTGGTGACATTTCAGATAGTGCAAGAGCTTTTGACAATGATAGGAGGGTAGGAGGTGGGAAAGAGAATGAGACAGACAAGCTTCTACATTACTATACCTGAGGACAATTGAGGTAGTGCCTGAATTTAACAATAGGTGGAGGGGGGTTGGAGTAAAGGGAGAAGGAGGATCACAAAACAAGCGACTATCATACTAGGCCTCAATACATTTCAAATAGTGCTGGAGGGGGAGAGGGAGGAGAAAAAAAAGAGGGATAGGGAGGGGGGAGGAGACACACAAGCTGCTATCAAACAGGTCAGGAGACATTAGTGATAGAGTAAAAGCTATTGACAAGGATAAGTAGGGGAGGGAGTGGGAAGGAGAATGAGACAGACAAGCGGCTACATTACTATGCCTGAAGACAATTGAGGTAGTGCTGGAATTTAACAATAGGTGGGGGTAAAGGGGTTGGAGTAAAGGGAGGAGAAGAAGAAAACAAGCTACTATCATATCATACTGGGCCTCACAACATTTCAGATAGTGCTAGAGGGGGGAGGAAAAAATAGGGTAAGGGGGAGGAGACAAACATTTGATGCTATCATACTAGGTCCCGGACAATTCTGATAGAGTAAGTGCATGGAAAAAGTAAGGAAAAATGGAGAGGGGAAGGGAGGAAAGAGCAGAGAATAAAAACAGAGAAAAAGAGTGCATTAGCGGAGAGTAGAGCAAATCAGTTGGAGAATTCAGTAAAACACAAAATGTTGCAGGGAACAAAAAATGTGAGCAAGGATTCAAGATGACGATGGTCACAGTATGGTTCAATGCCACCTTGATTACAAGATCCAGGGGAGGTCCAGCATGAGAGTTGAGAAGGTGAAGCAACAAAAGTCAATGTGACCAAAAGGTCAAATCAAAGCGATGGCAACAGGTCGGTGATGGTGAAACTATAGTGAATCAAGACAACACCAATGGTGGTTATGGAGAAGGGAGGATGGAAGAAAGGATGGGGGAAAGGGAAAGCAGGAAAGAAGAGATCAGGCAAAGCAGAGGGGGACAAAACCAGGATGAGGGATGGAGAAAAAGGGGGGCAAACGAATATCAAGAGGGAAAAGGCAGGGGGCAAAGAAGACATCACTGGGGACCAGGGAGGAGGTGGGGGGCAAAGAAGGGATCACAGGGATGGGGTAGGGGGCAAAGAAGACATCACGGGGGACAAGGGATTGGGAGGGGGCAAATAAGACATCTCTGGGGACCAGGGAGGGGGTGAGGGGCAAAGAAGGGATCAGAGGGATGGGATGGGGGCAAAGAAGACATCACGGGGGACCAGGGAGGGGGAGGGGGCTAAGAAGACATCATGTGGGACCAGGGAAGGGGTGGGGCAAAGAAGGCATTGCAGTGACCGGGATGGGGGAGAGAGGCAAAGAAGGCATCATGTGGACCAGGGAGGGAGTGGGGAGCAAAGAAGACATCTCAGGGCACCAGGGATGGGATGGGGGACAAAGAAGACAACACGGGGGACCAGGAAGGGGGTGGGGTTCAAAGAAGACATCACAGAGAGCAGGGAGGGGTTGGGGGCAAAGAAGACATCACAGGCAACCAGTGAGGGGGTGGGGGGCAAAGAAGACATCATTGGGGACCAGGGAGGGGTTGGGGGGCAAAGAAGACATCACAAGGACCAGGGAGGCGTTGGGGGCCAAGAAGACAACCCAGGGAGCAGAGATAGGGTGGGGGGCAAAGAAGACATCACAGGGTACTAGGCAGGGAGTGGGGAGCAAAGAAGATATCACAGGGGACCAGGGAGGAGGTGGGGGGCATAGAAGACATCACAGGGACGAACAAGGGGGTGGGGGCATAGAAGGCATCACAGGGGACCAGGGAGGGGATTGTGGGAAAAGAAGACATTACAGGGGACTCGGGAGGGGGTGGGGGCAAAAAAGACATCACAGGGGACCAGGGAGAGGTTGGGGGACAAAGAAGACAACACAGGGACCAGGGAGGGGGTGGGGGGGTAAAGAAGACATCATGGGGGACCAGGAACGAGGTGGAGGGCAAAGAAGACATCAAGAGGTCCAGTAAGGGGTTGGGGGGCAAAGAAGATAACACGGGGGACCAGGGAGGGGTTGAGGGGCAAAGAAAACATCACAGGGACCAGGGAGCGAGTGTGCAGCAAAGAAGACATCACATGGACCAGGGAGGTGGTGAGGGGCAAAGAAGACATCACAGGGCACCAGGGAGGAGTTGGGGCAAAGAAGATATCACAGGGGACCAGGGAGGGGGTGGGAGGCAAAGAAGACATCACAGGGACCAGGGAGGGGGTGGAGAGCAAAGAAGACATTACAGGGTCCAGCAAGGGGGTGGGGGCTAAGAAGACAACACGGTGAACCAGGGAGTGGTTGGGTGCAAAGTAGAAATCATGGGGGACCAGGCAGGGGGTGGGGGAAAAGAAGACGTCACAGGAGACTAGGGGTGGTGGGGGGCAAATAAGACATCACAGGGAGCAATGACGGGGTGGGGACAAAGAAGACATCACAGGGCAGGAGTGGGGGAATAGAAGACATCAGAGGGGACCAGGGAGGGGGTTGTGTGAAAAGAAGACATCACAGGGACCAGGAAGGGGGGGAAAAGAAGACATCACAGGGACCAGGAAGGGGTTGTGGGGCAAAAAGGATATCACAGGGGACCAGGGAGGGGGTGGGAGGCAAAGAAGACATCACAGGGACCAGGGAGGGGGTGGAGAGCAAAGAAGACATTACAGGGTCCAGCAAGGGGGTGGGGGCTAAGAAGACAACACGGTGAACCAGGGAGGGGTTGGGTGCAAAGTAGAAATCATGGGGGACCAGGCAGGGGGTGGGGGTAAAGAAGACGTCACAGGAGACTAGGGGTGGTGGGGGGCAAATAAGACATCACAGGGAGCAATGACGGGGTGGGGACAAAGAAGACATCACAGGACAGGGCAGGAGTGGGGGAATAGAAGACATCAGAGGGGACCAGGGAGGGGGTTGTGTGAAAAGAAGACATCACAGGGACCAGGAAGGGGGGGAAAAGAAGACATCACAGGGACCAGGAAGGGGTTGTGGGGAAAAAAGGATATCACAGGGGACCAGGGAGGGGTTGGGGCAAAGAAGACATCACAGGGGACCAGGGAGGGGTTGGTGGGCAAAGAAGACATCACAGGGGACCAGGAAGGAGGTGGGTGTAAAGAAGACATGATGAGGGACCCGGGAGGGGGTCGGGGGCAAAGAAGACATCATAGGGGACCAGGGAAGGGTTGGGGGGCAAAGAAGACATCACGAGGACCAGGGAGGCGTTGGGGGCTGAGAATACATCACGGGGACCAAGGATTGGGTGGGTGGCAAAGAAGACATCACAGGGGACTAGGGAGGGGGTGGGGGCAAAGAAGACATCACAGGGGTCCATGGAGGGACTGGGGGACAAAGAAGACAACACAGGGACCAGGGAGGGGGTGGGGGGTAAAGAAGACATCATGGGGGACCAGGAACGGGGTGGAGGGCAAAGAAGACATCAAGAGGTCCAGCAAGGGGTTGGGGGGCAAAGAAGATAACACGGGGGACCAGGGAGGGTGTGGTGGCAAAGAAGACATCACAGGGACCAGGGTGGGCATGGGGAAAAAGAAGACAATGCAGGTTCCAGCAAAGGGGTGGGGGGTAAGAAGACAACACGGTGAACCAGGGAGGGGTTGGGTGCAAAGAAGAAATCATGGGGGACCAGGGAGGGGGTGGGGGAAAAGAAGACGTCACAGGAGACTAGGGGGGTTGGGGGGCAAATAAGACATCACAGGGAGCAATGACGGGGTGGGGACAAAGAAAACATCACAGGGGCCAGGGAGGGAGTGGGCAGCAAAGAAGGCATCACATGGACCAGGGAGGTGGTGAGGGGCAAAGAAGACATCACAGGGGACCAGGGAGGGGTTGGGGCAAAGAAGACATCACAGGGGACCAGGGAGGGGGTGGGAGGCAAAGAAGACATCACAGGGACCAGGGAGGGGGTGGGGGAGAAAGAAGACATCACAGGGGGGCCAGGAAGGGGTGGAGGGCAAAGAAGGCATCATGAGGACCAGCAAGGGGCGGGCAAAGAAGACACCACAGGGGACCAGGGAGAGTGTGGGGGCAAAGAAGACCTCACGGGGGACCAGGGAGGGTGTGGAGGGCAAAGAAAACATTACAGGAACCAGCGAGGGGGTGAAGGGAAAAGAAGACATCAACATCACAGGGACCAGGGAGGAGGTGGGGGCAAAGAAGACATCACACGGACCATGCAGGGGGTGGGGGGCAAATAAGACATCACGGGGATCAGGGAGGGTGTGGGGGGCAAAGAAGAAATCATGGGGAACCAGGGAAGGGGTGAGGGCAAAGAAGACATCACAGGTACAATGACGGGGTGGGGGGCAAATAAGACATCACAGGGAGCAGGGCGGCAGTGGGGGAATAGAAGACATCAGAGGGGACCAGGGAGGGGGTTGTGGGCAAAGAAGACATCACAGGGACCAGGGAGGGGGGCCAAAGAAGACATCAGAGGGGACCAGGGAGGGGGTTGTGGGCAAAGAAGACATCACAGGGACCAGGGAGGGGGGGCCATAGAAGATATCACAGGGACCAGGGAGGGGGTGGGGGGCAAAGGAGACATCACAGGGGACCAGGAAGGAGGTGGGTGTAAAGAAGACATCATGAGGACCAGGGATAGGTTGGGGGGCAAAGAAGACATCACAGGGGACTAGGGAGGGGGTGGGGGCAAAGAAGACATCACATGGGACTAGGGAGGGGGTGCTGGGCAAAGAAGACATCACAGGGACCGGGGAGGGAGTGGGGGGCAAAGAAGGCATCATGGGGACCAGGGAAGGGGTGGGGACAAAGAAGACATCATGGGGACCAGGGAGGAGGTGGGGTGGCAAAGAAGGCATAACAGGACCAAGGAGGGGATGGGGCAAAGAAGACATCACGGAGGACCAGGGATGAGGTGGGGGCAAAGAAGACATCATGGGGACCAGTGAGGGGGAGGGGGCATAGAAGACATCACAAGGGACCAGGGAGGGGGTGGGGGGCAAAGAAGACATCACAGGGGACCAGGAAGGGGGTGGGAGCAAAGACAACATCACAGGGGACCAGGGAGGGGTTGGAGGGCAAAGAAGACATCACAGGGGACCAGGAAGGGGGTGGGGGCAAAGAAGACATCACGGGGGACCAGGGAGGGGGTGGAGGGCAAAGAATACATTGCAGGGTCCAGCAAGCGGGTGGGGGCCAAGAAGACAACACGGTGAACCAGGGAGGGGTTGGGTGCAAAGAAGAAATCATGGGGGACCAGGGAGGGGGTGGGGAAAAGAAGACGTCACAGGGGACTAGGGAGGGGGTGGGGGGCAAAGAAGACATCACAGGGAGCAATGACGGGGTGGGGGGCAAAGAAGACATCACAGGTACCAGGGCGGGAGTGGGGGAATAGAAGACATCACAGGGACCAGGAAGAGGGTGTGGGGCAAAAAATACATCACAGGAACCAGGAAAGTAGTGGGGCAAAGAATACATCACGGGGACCAGGGAGGGGGTGGGGGGCAAAGAAGACATCACATGGGACCAGGAAGGAGGTGGGTGTAAAGAAGACATGATGGGGGACAGGAAGGGGGTAGGGGCAAAGAAGACATCACGGGGGACCAGGGAGGATGTGGGGACAAAGAAGACATCACAGGGACATGACAGGGGACAGGAAGGGGGTAGGGGCAAAGAAGACATCACGGGGGACCAGGGCGGATTTGGGGGACAAAGAAGACATCACAGGGACCAGGAATGGGGGGTGGCATAGAAGATTTCACGGGGGACCAGGGAGGGGGGCAAAGAAGACATCACAGGGATCAGGGAGGGGGTGGGGAAAAAGAAGACATCACGGGGGACCAGGGAGGGAGTGGGGGCAAAGAAGACATGACAAAGGACCAGGGAGGGGGTTGGGGGCAAAGAAGACATCACAGGGGACCAGCGAGGGGTTGGGGGCAAAGAGGACCTCACGGGGGACCAGGAAGGGGGTGGGGGACAAAGAAGACATCACGGGGACCAGGAAGGGGGTGGAGGGCAACGAAGACATCACGAGGACCCGCAATTGGATGAGGGGCAAAGAAGGCAACACAGAGGACAAGGGGGGGGTGGTGGGCAAAGAAGACATCACAGGGACCAGGGAGGGGGGCAAATAAGACATCACAGGGACCAGGGAGGGTGTGGGGGGCAAAGAAGACATCACAGGGGATCAGCGAGGGAGTGGGCAGCAAAGAAGACATCACATGGAATAGGGAGCTGGTGAGGGGCAAAGAAGACATCACAGGGGACCAGGGAGGGTGGGTGGAAAAGAAGATATCACAGGGGACTAGGGAGGGGCTGGGGGACAATAAAGACATCACAGGAACCAGGGTGGGGACGGGGGCAAAGAAGACATCACAGGGGACGAGTTTTACACTCTCCTGATATCCCCTGGCCATCTGGAAGGCTCTGAGATCTGGAACTCTGGATGCGTAGTTGCCCAGTGCTGAATAATGAATCTGCAATTACAGAAGGGAGGATTTGTGATAACTGTCTCTAATGAGTGAATCTCCCACCTCCCTCTACCGATTCCGTTCCCACTGGGTTCTTTTCTCACCTTAGTTATTTGTAGGGTGAGCTATCCATCCTGCGTTTCTTGTGCAGGGGCGCTTGACGTTTGTTGGCGAGCTGCCTGAGTTACTTCACTGGTGCAGTGGTGCAGGTCGCAATGTTCGAACAGCAGCTGTGGTAGCGGTTCGCCGGAAGTCCTTAAGCTAGTACTCACAGGTGAGTGATGTTTCTTCTTCTCTCGGTTTCCACAGATTGCAGCCCAGTTGAGATGCTGAGTGCTGGATGGTGCTTTCTCAGGTAAAAGAGAATAATCTTGTTCTTGTTCTTGCAGGATTACAGGAAGATGCTGAAGACCAGGAGCTGGACACGGTGAGCGTCACGCTGCGGGTTGCAGAATAAATCGAAGCGTGTTCTGCAGTCAGGTTGTGGTTTATATAGCCCAGGTAAAGTAGGACCAGTGAAAGTTGTTCCAGGCCTGCCACACTCAAAACACTAGACCGCATGGCTTGGTTCTTAGAACTAGACTGTGTGGGTGCTTCCATGTTGGATTTAAAGACCCATGTACAAAAATGGGACCTAGTCTGAACCGCCCTTCCTTCATACATATGAGCCTGGTGCCAAAGGCACCAGGACTGGCTCAAGGAGCCCTTTTGCAGTGGTTTTAAGGCCCTCAGCATTCTGGTGGGAGCCTGCTTGTGGCACAACTTGTGCACCCTCACAGTGGTCATGACAATTAGGGACATGGTGGGGGGCAAAAAAGACATCATGTGGACCAGGGAGGGGCTGGGAGCAAACAAGGCATCACGGGGGATCAGGGAGGGTGTGAGGTACAAATAAGACATCACGGGGACCAGAGAGGGGGTGGGGGAAAAGAAGACATCACAGGGGACCAGGGAGGGGGTGGTGGCAGCGGGAAGCGTTCCGGAGGTGGACAGGGAGCAGACAGGGGCTTTGTAGTGGGCCTTAGTTGCAGTGGCCGGCTCCCACATCCTGGTTGCTCCCTTTGGCTAACAAAGACCATGGCAACCAATGGGAGGGGTAGCAGGGACTGGCCCAGGCAGGACGATCCACAGAACAACAGCGATGCATGAGGCGGCCATATTGGAGGGCCAGAGGAGTCAATGGGCATGGTATGCAAAAATCCACCAAAGCTATCCTCCATGTCTAGGCCATTTAATGTGCATTATTGTTTGTTTTTATTTTGTTTTCAGTACATCATTATTGTGGTTGTGAGTTGGTATAATTTGTTGACATGTATGATGAGTGAATGTTGATCATTTTGCATGTGGTTCCTGTTGGTTGTTGTGGAGTGCTTATAAATTTGTCAATCCCTGTTATGTTCCTTGTCTATATACCAATTTCTAAATTCTCTTCTTGTTGATATTCGATTCAGTTCTAATATTGAGTTATTAAACGGATTATTTACTCTGAATGATTTCCTCTGGATCCTTTCTGTGTATAAGTATTTGAGTTCCCTGTATCGGGGATGGCTGGGACACCTGGTTTTCTGTTAGTTCTAGCTCAGCAATCATAACTCACCCCATGCCCTGCACTGCACAGCTTATAATGTTAAACAGTTAGATACATGAGATGGAAAATAGGGTTTTGAAAATAATGTTTATGGTTTGCCTAGGCAGTTGGTCCTCAAATTAATACTATAATATACCTAAACATTGTTGAGTATTAATGTTTGTACTTTTTAATTTTTTTAAAAACTGTGTATACCAGCATGCCATGCGTAATGTGATGTTGTAAGCAATATTCAATCAACACTACAGCTAAGTCAATGCCTAGTCTGGGATGCTGAGGAATACCCTTATTGATGTATTTTTATATCCAGTTCAGTACTCTGGATGACAACCCTTGTATAACACCCCCCTCTTAGAATCCCCCTGACCCCACTGAGCCAAGAAGTAGGATTGTTTTGCAAATTAAAAGGTTTATTTGGACAATTCAACAATATATATCTATCACACTTTATAAATAAATTGATAACTGATATCACACTTCAGAATATGACCGTGATCAACAATGGATAATGTTACAGGGGTACACTGATTTGGTTACTTAGGAGTAGTGTAGAGGAGGAAGTAGCTGAAAATGCTTGATGGTTTCAAGGAAATGCAAGGTGGAATAAAATGCAGTACAGAAATAACTTATGATTTTAGCAAAAGGTAATATGATCACTTTTTCTTTTGCCAATTCACTCCCCCCCCTATGTAATACAAGAAATGGAAGGAGAGCACACAGTCTTCAAGAATCCCAACAAATCACACTTTACAATGCAATACACAGTTCCAGTTCTCCCAGCAAGCTTAGGGAAAACAGGGATGAGTTTTAAACACAGGCAAATTACTTTAATGTGGTTTGCAAGGAAGTGAAAAGGTGCTAAAATTGCTTTTAATTCCCTCTAGAGGTTCAGGGTAGGTGATGGCTACTTTATATTAGTTCAGGCTCACTTTAACAATATTCTATGAATGATTAGCAGATTGCAAACGAATTTTAGCAAAGACAAGCAAAAAGCTGCTGATTTCTACAGATGAAGAAATCGGGCCAAATCGGAAAATCGCTGTAAATTTCGCGAGTGCGTGTCTCGCGATTACGGGAAAAGTATAGGGAGAAGGAAGTCGGTTCTAGGTTCGTTGGAAAGCCTAGATTCTAATCTTTCCGATGAAAGTTAAATCTCGTTCCTAGCCCAAACGGTTCCAGAGATACGGATAATTTAATAAAGGTAGATTTTCGGATTTAAAGTAAAACTCAAAATGACAGGTGACAGCTTGCAGCTGCAGAATTGACAGGTGACAGTTGTGCAGCTTTAAAAATGACAAATGACACGATTTCTAGGAGGCTGTTCTACTTAGGTTAAAATAGTTTGGATTAGATTATTTTAACTAAGAGATTGGGTTCTGCACAGTTCTGCTAGGTACTCACAATATCAATTTGAAATAGGCCTCATCACGGTCTGGTCAGGTTGGACGGGACTTCCGGCTGGTGGTTCTGAAGTCCCGGCTATCTGGGTCAGCTCTACTCTCTGGGTCTGTCAAGCACCGGATCTGCTCACAACGGTCTGGTTTGTGGTTCTCTCAGGTTCCGGATACAGCACTGCTTTCTGGATACTGCTACAGGTTCTTGCAAAAATTCTTGGCAAAATTCAAACAGCTCGCCCGGCTGTTGAATAGTTTGGTTGGTTTTGAGGCCTGCTGAAGAGGATTCAGCTGGTGGATTCAGGCCTCTCTGCTACAAATTCTGGAGTTAATTTCTGCTACAGGTTATGGAGATTGATGTTTTTGAAGTCTGGATCTCTGGATGTGAAGTCGTCGGTGAGCATGCTCCGCAGCAAATGGAATTGAATCTCTCTACCTGTCCCAGCAGTCTCTTTTTATGTGTTTTGAAAATGGGTGTGTGCCTGGGCTTAGCCAAGCCTGCCCCTCTCTACTTGTCATTGGCCCAATTCTCCCCTCTCCCATGATTGGGGAAAGGAAATGGATTGTCATCATTATGAGGTCTGTTTATGGGTCAGAGGATCCTCCCCTGGTCAGTTTGCCCACAAATCTATATTTGATTCAAATACATCTTTCCCAGATATACAATTTGTTGAAATTACATGTACACATTATATATTCCTTATGGTCCATGCTTGCCCGCCTCTGATCTTCCTGGGGGATTGCATTCAAAAATGACATTTTGCGCTTTTTAACTGGTTTTGCAATATCGGACATTTACCCAAAATTACACACATGTGCGCAAGGAGTATGGACATTAATTGATGAAGTGTCAGATTTTTAACATACAGACATTTGGAGTAAGACCCTATTTTCCGCTAGCAACCCCCCAGAATACACCACCGGGTCCTAACACCTCTTAAAATGTGCACCGAAAAATCACAAGAATAATGGTATTACTTATATAATTCTGACAAGTCCGTACTATGAATTATCTATCTTTTTTTAAATTATGCCCTGGTCAAAAAGGGGTGTGGCTTCCCACATCACATGGTGGAATAACTGGTTTATCCACTTCCCCCAAGCCAGCTTGTTCACAGAGGCACAGCTGCCCCCCAGTTTCTCCCAAGAGGAAGCTATTTTACGACGCCCCCAATATAACATTTGCCTGAGTCAAGGAAGTTGCATTGTTCTGTCCCTTCCAGTTCCCAGGTGCTCCACCCCTAATCTAATCAGAGGGTGTCAACTCCTTTTGGCAAGGGGCAGCAGGATGCAGCTAGGCCTGGGAAGAGTGGCTGTTGATCCAGTTTCAACTCCTGTTGGGGGTAGTTGTCAGGCAGAATCCAGTTTCATTAAGCCAGGTTTCAGCTAAATGTCACTTTTTGTTCCCAGTTTTCTACATTCAAATCAAACTGACAATTTTTACCTATACATTAAATAATTACTTCCTTCAAGTCATTTCATAATATAGTTTTACATTGTATCCACCTCTTAGCAAGTCTTTCCTTGGTCTGGTTTTGTTTCATTTGTTCAGTTTTGCACAAAAGTCTGGTGGTTTTAAAACGCCGGCTTTCTGATAGTGGTGAGTACTGGTAATGCAACCATTTTTGGGATTAAGAAAAGGAATTCCCCACAGTTCTGAGTTGCTTTTTGGCAATCAGCATTGCCATTCCCAATGGTTTCAGGCTACTGTGTGTGTAGCCCAATGGTGGTTTTAGGCAGTGCCCTCCTGTGCTCACAACATAGGCAAAAATGAGTGGCAGCCTATTCTTCATGTTTTCCCTATGCACTCTCTGGGGAGTTCTGTCCATCATGATGTTTTCCATGCAAGTACTGCACAGTTTTATGGTAGGGCTTGGATGCATGGGTAAAAACATCCCACAATGTGAAACATCTTCAAGCCTTCCATTGAGACAGGAGCAAGTTAGGACTTTTTTTTGTAAACATCAACTGATGAAGGTATGTGTTTTTTAAATGTTTGCATTCCAACCAAAATGTACCTTTAACTGAAGTGCCTTATTCAGGGAATCTCAAAGATTGTATTTAAAAATAACAGCAGACTACCACTAACGGTGCCTAACAATGTTTGTTTGTATAAGTGGGATATTTTTTAAATTTTTATTTATCCTATACCTTAACACATTTTAAGTGCCACTTGGGCATTTCATGTGTTCATGCCCTCAGGACAATAAGGGTTTACAAACCACTCTAAAACAGTTGGGCAGAGTTAATGAATATGTTTCTCTTTTTTTTTTTGGTTAGGTTAAGCCAGATGTGCAGAAATACCACATCACTTTCCGGTGTTGAAACCCGCTTTAGATTTATTTGGAGGTAGGTTTTTAGTCCAATCAGGAGGCTTGAAATGACTAAATGGATTTTTACCATCCAACTAGAAGCTATGAATACCCTAAGAGGTTTCGAGGGTCTTTAAATGGTCCAGATTAATTCCTGTTTCTTTTGCAGGTTTGTTTGGTTGCAGGCAGGAGTGGAGAGGGAAGGTACACAGATTGGTGTTGAAGGACTGTGTTTTGGCACGCTTTTAAAGGGTTTTGGAGGTTTGCTACTATGTTGGTGGTGTCTGTCAATACCTATATGAACCCCTTTTGTCTGTTTATATGTGTAGTTTTTAAAGAGTTTTTATAGAGTTTGTTGATTCCTGCTGTATCACCTTTTGAATATTTCTGTGTGTTTTATTGGTCCCCTCGCTCATCTTCCTCTTTTTGCATTTCGTTCCTTATATAAATACATTTCCTCTTATAATTCACCCTATTTCTTGTCGCCTATCTGTCACTTAAAGATTAAAAAAAGGAAAGTGTTTCTTTCTCTTGTGAAGTCGAGAATCCTTTCTGTGTATTAGTGTTTAAGACTACCGAACACCCTTTTCACTTGTCTGTTGGATTATTGCGTTAATCCATTTTGATTGTATTAGTCATTGACTTTTTCCTTGTGTTTCAATGTGTCATGTTTCCTGTAGCATGGGGTGGTGGGTGAAAATGAGAGGATGAATTGCCCCTCCTTATCAGAGGATTAGGTAACCAAAAGCCACGTCCATGAGGAAGGGAGAGTGAATGTGAGGGAGGGAGGATGACAAATTAGACATTTTGGAGTGCATAATGCTGGAAGTAGGTGAGGTTGGAACATTCAGGCCTGGATGAGGGCCATGCTGAGACAAAATATACTATTTTGTCAGGAATGTTGGAAACAAGTGACAACTCCGTACACACGGTTATGGCTAACATGGCAAATCATGAGGACAAGGATGAGGTAGCTGCATAGTTATGCCAACGATTCAGAAGGTGCAGCCGTTTGTAGTCCTTGGATTTGCAACAGAGGTGCTGGTATCCCAGAAGCATGTAGAAACAGCTACATATGAGTAGGGGTGCAATGGGGAGATGGAACAAATAATGGTGAATCAGCAGGAGACTGAAAAACATCAGGTGAAGGAGATTCATGTGGTCACAGAGCAGATATATAAGGAGAAGGCTGGGGTCGCTGCACCATTTCGTGCCCATGCAGATAGGGTGAAGCAGGCTCTGACATTCCTTTCAATGTTTCAAGCTGGTCAATTCCATAAAAACCCATGACAGCGCCCATCTGGTCATGGGTCTAGGAGTACTTCAGTTTGCTTGAGGGAAGCACTCTTGGGGGAGGAATGTATAATATGCAACCTCCTCCAAATGTCATACAAATGGGACAACCCAAATGAGAGTTATTTGAAGAGTACAGCAATGCAGGAGCCTTGTAAAGTATGGCACAAGGATGCACATAACCTGTTTTTGACCTTTCTACCTCTGCATCCTCAAACTCTAAACACCCTGGGTCAGCCAACACATCGTGAACATCCGTGTCTTGCCAAGCCCAGGGTCACCTTTCTACTTCCGGGACTGCAGCATCAGGGCAGTGGAAGAAGGCGCATGCCCCAATTCCATTCCACATGCTTGTAGGTGACTTGTAAAAGGTAGCAAACAGCTGACATGGAAAACTGGGCAAGTTCAAAAAAATACATGTGTGGCTCAACTGCTTGTGAAACCCAAAACACGTGAGGAAGAACCTCCAATGTGTGAGTGTGCTACTAAGTGTGTGGCTCGTCTGATTGTTAGAGCCAGCAGGATTGGTACAGAACCTCTGCTGTTTGCTATATCCAAAGAAATGAGTCAGAAGCTCAGGTTTGTGAGTGCGCTCTACCACGGTAGTTGTCTTGCACACAAACAGGCATTACACTGCCTCAGTGGCTGGCAAGACAGTGTTGCATGATCATGGATTTTTGCAGGCAAGCATCATGCAGGGTTGTATACAGTTGGTGGGAAATTAGAATGCTCGCATTGAGCTCAATGGTATTGATAAGGCAAGTGTGCAGTAGTGTTGAGATATTTGCAAATGTTTGGTTTTGAAATTAATTTGATGACCTGATTTGTGACAGTAATTCAGATGATCTTTTTATTAAGAACACCATACCAAATAACTAATGTTAGGGGAAAACCACAGCATGTTGTAACGCTTCTTTTTGTCACAAGAGATGCTAGACCTCTTACAGCACTTTGCATATTTGAGATATTGAAACAAGTTTTATGCCTTAAATTTGGGGGGTACATAGTAGATTTTTTAAATGAAATCTGTGTTGGCTTGAAATACGCTTTTGACTGAATGTATTCCTTACAAGGTTTGTATTACCTGGTTCCTGACTTTGCGTTTCTGGTAATTAAAAGTGAGACTGGAAGAATAGTTTATGCTTTGCTTCGCTACAGTCTGCAAGCTTCTATAGCAGACTATTTTATGTGTCACTTTGTTTGCAACGTATGATGCGTGAACAGACAATCATAGCACATCTGCTGGTGTAAGAATTTAACTAAGCACTTGCAGCATTATTAATATTGTTTTAATGTTAATCTTGATAATTACAGATATGTTGGGGCAATGGTCCGAAAAAATGTCAGAAAGAAACCCCTACTGTCTTTGCTCGTAAACCTTGTAGTGCATGGGCCAGATACTTGTCTTGAAAACAAGACAGTTCTCGAAAACACAGGTTCCATTTCCAATCCTGGAGTTCCGCATGAAGCGCATTTTGCACAAAAACAAAAAAACAAAAAACAGTCACAACCAATTGGCATTGCTGACAAGCACTGCATAGGCTCTCTTCTATTAAGGGTCTCAGGGTCCATACCTCGACATGAGGGAACAACTACACATAGAGGTTTCAATAGACAACATCTATAGAGTTATTGTGTAAGACACGTTGAACAGCCATAGTGAGACCACTCTAATAATCTGCACATGCCAGAGTAACGTTTTATTTTCGTTTAGTTTTAGTCCGAGTGAAATGGTATCCACAGCAGTTAAAGAATTGGTTGTTACAGTGCCCAGTTCTGCTACATGAGTTGGCTGCAGTGGGTCCTGTGGACATTGTTGTGCTTGTGCATCCTTTTTAGATGGCAGCACTTCACTCACATCTATATTGCCATCTGAGGTACACTGCGGCTGACCCCTGAGTTTCTATTGGAGTTTCTGACCCTGGAAATCTCCCTCCTGTCCATGACTCTGCTTCAGTGATTCCATGTGTCAGGGACACTCTTTGATGCCACAGTACATTTTGGCTTATTATGGCGCCACTCTATACTTTCCCAAGGAGACTAACAGCAGAAAACCCTTGTGGTTGGCGCCTAAAACTCTATGGGACCTTATACTTACCCGAGGATGCTCTCCAACTAAGAGGTTCCTCTCTTCAGTGGCATAAATGGGATAAGCCAGCCATTTGCATCCTGAGTTTCATGCCTGATATCACAGTGGGTAGCATTGGAAACTAAAGCAACTTTAGTACGGGGTAGAGACTAGCCTGCATTTATATGTGTGAGCAATCCTATCCTGCTCTTATGTCCAGACACACTGTTTAGAATACCAAATACAGCCATCAGAATCTCTCTAATCTCTCTTAGGTCACAGTGTTGACACGAAGTGTCAAATGATTCAGGGACTCTCAGGGACACCATATAAAAACACTATTGAATACCTTGGGTGCTTAAATGTATGGTTGCCCACTGATCCCATTGAATGTATGTTGTCGCCTGACCCTATTTTCTCTTTTGGCTGCATACCAACATCAATAAATGCATGGCCGCTCTCTGACTCCATTGCATTATTGTTTGCCTACTGATCCAGTTGAATGTGAATTGACCTACTACTGGCTGCTTTGAATGATTGTGTCACCTACTGAACCCATTGAATATTGTGGTCAAACATATGATCGTGTTTCCTGGCCAACTCTACAAATCTGCTCCTAAGTATCCTACATAAGTGCTTGCGGTGAGCAGGAACTCTTCTTTCCCTCACAGAGATAGAACGTATCATTACTCCTTACACCATTGTGATTTTCACACCACTCTCTCGTTACTCACACACTCACCATGTTACCACCCACACTCTTACAGCCCTAGCCTTAACCTTTATTTATTTATTTATTTATTTTGACACCTATATAGCGCACCAAGCCTGGGGGCATATAGGTGCTTGTTCTTAAGGATGTGGTTACAGTGACTGTTTATGAACAGTGGTTACAGACGTGGTTACAATGGTTAAAGTGCACAATGCTAAAAGATTACTTTGCAAGTAGGCCCCCAGCAATGGTACAAGTCAGGTAAGGAGCAGGTCTAATTAGGCAGGTGGGCAGCGCAGGGCTACCTGGTCAAATCAGGTGAATGCATTACGAGTGGGATAGCTGGCAGGGGCGCTCTATCATGTTACAGGGGCTGCAACAGGCACACAGGCAATGACACAAGTCTGGTAAGTTTACAAGAATCATCAGGAAAGTGGGCAGCGCATGGCTACGTGGTCAAGTCAGGTGGATGCATTGCAGGTGGACTGCTGGCAGAACCACACCTCATGTTACAGGGGCTGCAGCAGGTACACAGGCAACGGCACAGGTCAGGTAAGATTACAAGAATCATCAGGGGAGTGGGCAGTGCAGTGCTACATGGTCAAATTAGGTGGATGCATTGCAGGTGGGCTAGCTGACAGAAACGCACCTCATATTACGGGGTCTGCAGAAGGTACACAGGCAACGGCACAGGTCAGGTAAGATTATAAGAATCATCAGTGGAGTGGGCAGTGCAGTGCTACATGGTCAAATTAGGTGGATGCATTGCGGGTGGGCTAGCTGAAAGAGACGCACCTCATGTTACAGGGGCTGCAGCAAGTACACAGGCAATGGCACAAGTCAGGGAAGTTGCAAGAATAATCCAGCACGAGGTCAGATAGGGTAAGTTACTTTAGAGAGGGTATGTTACATTAGTATCCGGTAAGATGCATCACTAGTGGGCCAGCTGTCACAGACACACTACATTTTGTAAGCGTTACAGCATACAGGGAGGTGACAAAAGGTGGATATGTAAGGCAGTATTTCAGGGTTCAGCATGTACGTGAAAGACACTGAACTGGTGGACTCCAGCCCTTTAAGACAAGGTAGCAATACCCTTGAGATGGATGAGGATGCAGAAGTGACTCAAACATCAATAATCAAAACGACACTGGTAGTTGGCAAAAAGGTAGCTGTTTTAATATCAATTATCTAAAATAGGGAATACAACGGACATCAACGGACATCTCAGCGTAAAATCTCTCAATGCATTGAATAAAATGAATTCTTTTATAGCAAAAACTCTTCATTGATGACGTCAACATACATATTTACTAACGTCATCCTACATGGCAAACTACAAAACCCTAATGGCTGTTGTGATATGTTCTTAAGGAACATCTAAGCATACGATCCATACTTGTCTAATAGAGTGAAGAAAAGTGATAGGTTTCTTAATATCATGTAGGGCAACTAAGCCCTACCCTTAAACAGGTCATTATTAACATCACTAAATACACAATGTCCCATTGGCTACACAAACTATAGGATCCTTAATCACACGGCCCCCTACCATTGGTTGGCACTCGAACCTCCATCAGTATTTTTCCACCTACGTTAGCAGCACACAGGTAGTTCTTCCAGGTGCTGGTGAGCTAGTCATAAACATAGCTTCCCACCAATTAGCATATTCATCTATCATCACCTCAGTGGTCTGCTGTCAATTAAGTCTTTGAACTTGTCCTTGGGAGTATTCCTTTGCTCTGGAGAATTCAGGGAGTGAAGGCACGCTTTGCCCTCATACAGAGGTGTGACCGTAATGTTCGTCCAACTTCATCCTTCCACATGACCACAAAATCAAGCTCTAGTGCATTTAAAATACTATTTTCTAATAGACCTATGATCTCTTCCTTGTTTTTGTCCATGTCTTCTGAACAGGAGTTTCATTCTTTCACACCCCAGCCTGATAAGGCCATGCCTTCTTGGGGCTCATCCAGCCTTGCCTTTCCGAGATCTGCTTCTGTAATTCAATTGCTTTTTTTTCTGCGACACACTGCAAAAGAGGACTTCCTTTTCTGGTCCAGCTCTGCTATAATACGTAGTGGAAACATCCATTCTTTACTCACTTCAATATATATATATATTGGCGTATGCCGCAATCTATTTACTATAAAGGTAGCCTCAAGAATACTTTGTCTGCTTGCGTTTCTTTGCATCTGTACACGTGTGAAATAACTTGATATCTTCATCGTATCTGTAGCATAAGTTTCTTCATCTTGAGCACAAGATGTCACTTATCTTTGATACATTCTTGATGCCTTATTAGAATATCTGCATTCTCTTGCCTCTGCATCTCTTCCATATACGTCAGCTTGCTTCAAGTAGCAGTGGTGATGTTGTCACCATTCTTCCCTTCCATTCATTGTTCCTGCTTCTTTTGATATTTCATTCAAATGGCCATCATACTGTCTGGTATGCAGGTATGGCTTTCTTAATGGGAACCTTGCCTCCAGGATTCTCTTCGGTATCAGTATTTTCACTGGTACAGCACGTGTCTCACACTCTAGTTCCCAACATATAGGCAATTTAGGTGAAGTGGTTGACGTGGGGGTACTTGGCTCCTTCTCTACACTCTCCCCTCTGGGTGATTCATCAACCACTTCCCCATCATCCTTCACATCTAGGTTTCCTTTGTGTGAAGACATGCTTCTTTGGGATCCATATCTTTATGACTCCTTTCAGGCATCCAGCTGATTTCACATGCTCATCCTTGTTCCAAGTCATAGGCATGCACTGTCCACTTGGGCTACAATAGATCCACTTTCCCACAAACCTCTTATGGTTCTTTGGATACAGGAACTTCGTTCCCTCAGGTGCATGGATGCTGGCCTTTACAAAGTCTCTGATTTCTTCATCTGTCAAGTCTCTGGTCTTTCATGCTGATTCAACATCGATCATGATTTTCATCCCTGTCGCTTTCTTTGCTGTCTTCTTGTATTGTGCGATTATTATCTTAAGCACACAAAATCCAAGCAATACCAACACGATCAGGGCTCCAAGGAACTTGAACATGTCTGCCATCCATTGTGGAACCCAAGAAAAGAGCGATCCAAACAAGCTGTCATCAGCAGTGTCTTCTACTTCGCCTATCATCTGGACGTGTAGTTTCGTCAGCATTTCTATGGCCTCTGTCAAGGTACAATTCTCATCATCATGAGAAGGTTTGAATGTGCAACATGATTCTCCGATTTTTGCACAGAAACCTCCATCTAAAGCTGTAATCATGTCCAGGATGTATCTCTTCTGAAAAGTCATCAGTCGTGTGGCTCTCATCTCTTCTCTGATAGCATTGCATCCCTTTATGGTAGTGTTGATTGTCTGCAGCAATTCCCATCTGGCTATCTGCAGCCATTTGGTATTTGCTCCAACCTGGATTCTAGGCATGAAGATCAATGTGAATACTGATGAAGTCTGGCTAAACAATCTGTGTTCATACGGGATGGAGTCGAAAGCTTATATTGACTTAGCAGATTAATAGTTCTCCCTCTTCTTTCAATTAATGAGCTCCAAAGATCTTTTCTTCCTCAGGTGAGTACCTGCTTTTCGGAAACTGTCAAGGTTCAAATAACTTTTAGGAATCACCAACGCTGGAGCATGAACTAGTGCGCCTACTTCATCCCAATCCTTGGGTAGCTTCTTATAAACTCTGGATCCACAAGCCCAATAGTGATCCATGATCACTGCTGTCCCTATGCTCATTCCTTGTGGTTCAAAGATTTGCCACCAGTTCTGGTTCTCTCCAACCTTTCTTGTGCCTTTGTTTCTGAAGCACAGCTTTGCACTATCCAAAGGCACTATCTGCAAGGGTCCACCTCTGTCTTCGACCCATGTCAGTAGTTTAGCAAGTTTCGACCATTAAGGCTTACACAGCATTTGTGCATTCTCAAAAGTTGGCTAGTAGTGACCCATTATTATCCAGTCTCTGCAGATCACTACACCTTCAATTGCTTGCACAGCTGTAAATACATTTGCGTTTAGACATAAACCGGATCAAGTGTTAAAGAACAAATTAAATGATAGAGCGGCAAGGTGTGTGTTCATTAAAGCTGTAGTTTTCAATTGCAGTAAGTGCTGATCAGTTTGCAAGTATGAAACAGCAAGACTTGAGAAGTAGGAGGTGGAGGTGATACAGTCAGTATTGCGATCTCGGTAGTCGGGTACATCTTACCTAAAGGGGATGACCTGAGAAGTGGAAAGAGGTCGCTGGTAGCCACAGGTGTGACAAACGTGATTAATTAGCGGATGGTAGCCCTCCATGGACAGACAGGGAAAGAGAGAGGCCATAAACCTGGATCTTCAACCTGGGCCCAACTTCGCCTCATGGCTCAACCGGGTCTTGGCATTTGCTGAATGTCGGAGCCAATCAGGTGGCTGCATGTTGTTGTGTGCCTCTCCAGGCAGCATGGGGAGGCCGGGCAAGTGTGTAACATTGGTGGACATCTTCATAGTTGTTGTGAGGCCACTAGGTCCAGTGAAATTGGTGGCAGGCTCAAGCGGTGTGCCCGGATGGAGGGCAGGCACATCCTTCCAAGTCGAACAGCAGAAGGGAAAGACAGGGGCCTTAAATCCAGTCCTTTGACCTGGGCACGGCTTCACCTCACGGCTCAGCCATGTATTAGCATTTGATGGATGTCAGAGCCAATCAGGTTGCTGCATGTTGTTGTGTGGCTCTCCAGGCAGCATGGAATTTCTGCCTGGAGAGGCCCACGGTCCTCATGGGCTTTCCTGGCTTGTCCCATCTTGATGCCCCGTGACCATTGTTAGGCAGAATTGCAGGCAGTACCCTCTGGGACCACTACACACAATTAGGAATACAGGTGTTAGCCAAATCAACCTTTGGTGTAAGTCTGTACCACACAGTTTTTGGTAGTGAGCTGAGCAGCCAGGCTTATCTCAAGAGTGAATGTGAACAGTACAAGTATTTAGACAGAGGACTTTCAATCACAGTGGTTCAAGTAGACACTTATACTCAAGGTTACTTGGTAAAAACACTTAGTAATTTATTACACAATCATTTAAAAACATTTCACTAGCAGAAGACAACTCATTATTATAAACCCATAAACTTCTATACGAAATTATAAGGTTTTGAGACAGTTGGAGCTCCCCTGAAGGAGTTCAATTCAAGTCAATAGGCCAGGCCAAAGTCAATGGGCTAGTGTTCTGGATAGGAAAGATCAGTTCTGGTATCAAACAGTAAAGTCTTTGAGAAAGTTCTTAGAAGTAGTTTAGGCGAATTAGAATCCTATGTTGGGTCACAAGCTGATTAGGCCTGCAAGTTGGGAAAGTTTCAGGAACTTTCACTGCGAGAATGGCATTCTCCCAATCGGGTTCGCACAGTATCTTTGTATGAAGAAACAAATACTGCTGAAGTCGTGGTTCCTGGCAGGTCCTGCAGATATCACTGTTCCTGAGCCTCAGTTGTGGGGACAAGAGGGAGGATGTCGGCGGATTCCTGCACTGCATGGGATCGTCAAAGAAAGCAAACAAGATGGAGTCACTTCAGTTTCCAGTAGCTGTAGCTTCAAGAACACAAACATGTGTCCCTCTCCCTGGTTAATCCTGACCAGCCTTGAGAATGGTATCCAGGTGTCTTATGAGTTGATTGGTCCCACCAACCCAAAGGAAGACGCGTCCTTGAAGGAGCTTCAGCAGGACTTCACCGGGCAAACCAACGGTCCAGGAGTTGCAGCAGCCGCCCTCTTCCAGGTCATCTTCGGTTCTTTCGTTCCAGTGGTTGAATCTGCTTTCCAGTCCTAGAGACTCACCTTTTAAACAGTTGTCACTCACGCAGCAGGGTGGCTGTCCTTGCCGGACAGTCAGCCAGCCAATCATGCCAGAGTGCATTTGGGTCTCAATATAAAGAAATTGTGTAAAATCTCTGCAGAGCATTTGGAAACAATTAATAACAAACCAATATCCAAAGAGATGCCTATAACTATACCTGATGCTGCCATTAAGGGTAAGTCACCTTCTTTTTTTATTGATTAATTCGTATATTTGCTCATCATTAGTTTACAGACAGTAGAGACTTATCTCTTAATTGGTTACCTTATCATCATTATAGGTAGCAATTGTGCTGTTCAACACATTACACTGATCAATATTTCATTGGAATCACGGTATGTTGCAACTTCCCACATACATATTGTGTACTGCAAGGATTGATGCTTTTTTCTCACGCTTAATTAGCATGCCCTAATTTTTGTTTTCTTTTATTTTACCTTGGGGCATTCTTTTGTTTACATTGGCTACATCCATGCATTGAAACACTAGTATGTGAATTTCTTTTTCTATTTATGTCATCATGTTTGAATCTTCACGGTTTGATTATCTGTATACATGCTTACTTTTATTTTGTGTACAAATGTACAGCCTTGAGAACGACCTGAACAGGTCGAAACACGTGTCAGCTGTTTAGTGAACAATACATTGGATTTTGAGCCTATTTCTGTATTAAGCTTTATGGACTCTACACTAGGAATTTTGGGATCTGTGCACTGATGATATCTTCCGTATTTAATCCTATGCTTCTTAAAACATATCATCATTGTTAACATGTTGCTCTGATTATATTAGTGGCACGTGGACTATTTTGACCATCTACCTACAGATAATGCCAGTGTTCTTTTCTCCTATTGACAATTGTGAAGGAATTCAGGAAACATACTAATTGTCCAAATTAACTTTCCTGTCAAACACTGCAGCTAGATCTTCTTGTATAGTTTGGCACTCATTACAGCCACTCCTCTTTGGCAGAGGTCTTTTACCTGGTCTTCAGACTGTGTTGTTGCAAGCTGGCTGGTGACTGTCCTGTTGTCAACCCACGCTGCTGTGGCAGTGATGCTGGTTCTGACAGTAGAAGAAGTGCACCAATGTGATGCAGGCTAACTGAATGAGTATTGCCAGTGCAAGCATAAATGATTGATTGACACTTTCCAACTCATGGTTATCCTTGAAAATGGATTACTAGCATTATTAGCCTTTTGTTCACTTCCCACGCTGTGCTTAATTCGGGTTTCATTATTGTCCCAAAAATGTATACAATTCTTCACCAATATTATGCCCATTCGGTTGTTTACTCTCCAGGTCAAGAATACAAGTCTCTTTTTGTCTCAATTTAATGTCCTTGTCACCTCCCCTCGGACCTGTTTCTATTTTATGGATTTCAAAGAATCCGAAACTGTCCATCTTGTTATTGTGGCATTCTGTAAAATGTTTTGCCATAGGATAATTTGCATCGCTGTGCTGGATGGCTCAAACATGTTGTTGTATCCTGGTTTTTTATTTGCACTTGGTGCTGCCTATATACCATTTCTGGCATGCAAAGGTTAGGACCTACACCACATGGTCTGTCTCGCAGGTGATCTTCTCTAATATCCTGATGATCTGTCCTGTGACTGGGTGTTTGTATGTTCCACAGTTTGTTGCATATTGGCAAACATTGCACCAAGTGCTTTTAAAAAAAAAACCTTTGTTTTGCATTGTGAGCCAACTAGCTGCCCAACTGAGTCATCGGGATCATGGCTATCTATGACCTGGCACTAAATGGCGAGATCCTAGCCAGTGCACAATGTTGTTGCTTTTTGTCTGACTATGACTAATTGATAGTTAAAATAATAAAGTTGCCAAAACAACACATTATAATTATAATTAAACTATGCATGCGGCAATAAGTGGTAGGACTCATAAATACTTAGGCACTGCGTGCTTCCATCGTATTCTGTTTTAGAGAAGTCAAAATTACATGCAGTAGTAGCATTTCATTTGTAATATAACCCTCTCTGTGTCTTCCCTTTGCTAGTGGTTGGGTTGCTAGTTATTCTAGTGTGTTCTGTATTGTATATATGGACTCGCTTGGGCATTCAATTTGTTTAAAATTGACAGTGATGTGAGTGCTTGGATGTGTCCTCTGCTGAAAAACCCTTCCTCTCTCATTCCTAACTAGTTTGAAAGAGATATCATTTCTCCTTTTGTCTGTTTAACCTTTCTGATTGGAGCACCCTTTATTCAGGATCTGGGAATGGCCAAGAGAACGTTAATACTTCTAGCTAGCAAGTAATTCATCACCTTTCAAGTTTCCTCATTTTTTCTAGTCCAATATAAATTATTCCACCACCAAAGAACCAAAGTTATTTTACTAAAAAACTCATAATTACAGCGTGGATGTTACTCACTGGGGTTATGTCAATGCTCAAACACCACCACAGTAGCTGGAGTATAGTTTAGTAGGGGATCAGCAATGACTAAACCGTATTTATAAAAGTTGAGATTGTCATCTATAGTACTAGAGCAAGTTCCAGAGATTGTTCTTGGTGGAATCGAGAATTTCACACCTCCTACTGTAGTTTGGTGTAGACTTAGTCCTAACCCTTATTCACATTTACAATGTCTGTGGGGTGATGTATTGTTAGAACCTAGTAAAGAAGGATTAAACGCCATGCTGATTAAAACGGTGTTGATATTGACACTCTGCACCACCAACCACACTTTACAATACAAAGGGACATCCCCTGTGCCATTCTGATTGTAACAGTGTGGCTGCCTGTGTACCTATAGTGGTGCAGAAGCTTATGATGGCAAATTCTGGTATATGATAGCAATACCTCCCATAGGATAGGATTGATCAAAAGATTCTATAGCATAAACTGCATGAATGGGGGCTTCCCTTTGACTAATTGAAGACCTTGATGAAACTGCACTGTAATTCAGCAATCAAAATACAATTAAATAAAGAAGGTGATTTATCCAGACGTATTGAAGTAAAAAGGGTGGTACGACCAGGATGCATTTCAGCCCTGTGCATCTTTAATCTGCACATATCTGATGCTTGGTAATATCTGGATGAGTGTGGTTTTGTGTCCCTAAAAATAGGCAATGTGAGAGTACCTGGGTTATCCTATGCGGATGACTTTCTGCCATTCGATTTCACAAAGAAGGGTTTGGAATGACTTTGAAGGTCTTCTCCAAGTATGCTTCCAAAAAAGTGCTAAAGATCAACCCTGCAAAGACTAAGATTCTGCACTTCTCAAGAGGAACGAAAGGGGAAAATATATCATGGTCCCTAGAGGAGTGCAGTATCGGATGCTCAGACCAGATGACTTCTTTGGGCTCAGAGGTTTTTGGACGTCCATCTAGTGGAAACATCTGGGCAGGGGTGAAAGTAAAGGGAGAAGCATTGGCAATATGACTAACAAAGCTGGATGGCAGATTTGGTAGGTTCTCGCTCAAGCCGGCCGTCCAGTTTTATGAGGGGAAAATTGTCCCTAGATTGCTGTTTGGTGGGGAAGGGTTTGGGGCCCGCCTTGTTGAGGGCTTGGAGTCTCTGGAAGCATTGATTTGGAGGCACTGCTTGAAATTGCCCAATGCAATACCGATGCCAGCAATTTGGTTTGAATGTGTGCTGATATCACTGAAGGCACTAGTGTGCTGGAAAAAATGGGCAATACTAGCAAAAATCATTGACTCTATGGATGATACGCTCTATGAACAACTAAAAAAACATCTAGTAATAATGAGGTCATTGGGCAAGAAGGAGGACATTCTTTGTGTATTGGAAAAAGAATGTGAGAATATGTTGGGGAACTGGATTGGATATAGATCTGTTATGAAGCAATTAGGGAAATGTTAAAAAATCCCTATTTGAAAAAGATTGGTGTGACACTCTGGAAGGTTTGCATGCTTACCCTTCTCTGAGTCATCTATCAATGGAGCATAAGTCCAGGGGAACCCTATCGCAAATTATGTTTCATTTCCAAATAAATATATGCAGAATCACCTCCTTAGGTTAAGGTGGAAAATATTAGATTACAATGAAGTTCTCTTAAGGCGGGGAATGTTAAGTGTGAATGATGGAAAATGTAGGTTGTGTGGAACTGATGGGGTGGTCGAAACATGTAGACATATGGTCCTCGATTGCTTGGCCTTGGTAGAAGCAAGAAATACACATATGAGTAAATTCTGCAGTAAATGGCTGATGTTACCTGTTGATCAATTATGGCAACGATGCATCTTGTATCAACAGCACAAAAGACAGACTCGAAATTGCAGCCTTCCTTAAATCCTTGGAGTTAACAAAGGGGAATATCCCTTGAAACATGCTCTGATGAGGGGCGTTAAGACAATTGAGAAGGCAAATGGAAAGTTTAAGAGTATGTATTGGATGTATAATAAATTCTCTTTTTCTTCTCTCTTTTAGATTATGATTGTTGTAAACATTTTGAGATCTATTGGTCTTGTTTTTATTCTTTTGTAAAGATACTGTATTGACTTTTTATTGTGTTTTTTGTATGAGATTGTAAAGCTTTTTCTAAAACCAAAACAATAAAAAAGAAACAAAAAAATACCTCCATGAGAGTTGCCCTATTTTGTGAATAATATTAATAATTGGAGGCATTTTATTGTCTTGGCAACAACTGGCAAATGCACTGAGTACAAGAGTGTAAGATGGCAAATGCCAATTCAATAGCTATACAAAATTCAGAACTCTTGTCACTGCTATGTTACACTTTGGTATGCTATGTTATGTTAAGTGTTTATATAGTGCACTGGTCACCACCTTAGGGGTATGCCTGCACTGTGGCTTGCCAGGTAGTGGAGTATTGTGCCCTAGGGGGGTATCCATGCCTGTGACTGCAACAGAATAGAAATGGGCAGCAGAGAAAGGACGATGAAAAAGGAGAAAGGTTAATATACATGAAAGATGTGTACAAGGAGGCAAGGACATTAAGGCTAGTGATGGTGGTTGTGATAGTGTGAGCTCGGATTGATAAAAACATAGTGCTGATCAGAAAAGGACAACATCCTAACACTCTTGTGGATTGGTTTACGCATAAGCGAAGAAAGATCAGGTGTATAGACCTTCTCTCAGAGGACGCTACTTACAAGCACACATACCGGGGGATGGGTGCAGTGGGAAGGGAACATATCATGTCAGTCTGCAGCCCCTACACACCTTAGGGATCCTGTACATGGTTCTGTCTGTGGTACATGACTGGCAGCAACACATAAGGTGATATCACGTATGACAAGCATCCCAATGCTTCTTTGAAATTAATGCTCCATCTGGTATGTGAGGTGTGCCTCCCGGAAATGGCTAATTATGTGTATTTATACACTTCGACCATTATATGATAGCCATGTGTTCACACTAATATTATGTTGTGCCTTAAAATAATGTTCATTCATCTCGTTCACCACATCTTTTCAAAAGCTTCTGAGTTATAATATTTTAGAAAGTTGCACCTTGAGTTATAGTCAGTATCAATCATCTTCTTCAAGCAGCAGTGTGATATATGCCATCTAAAAAGCTGCGAACCCAAGTCAGTGGATTCGAGTGCTTCGTGATTCGTGCTCGAAATCTATTTCCAATATGGGGTGACCTGTGCACTGTATCTAGTGTAAACATTCCCATATTCATGGTGACATTTCTATTCTGGGGACACTAAGGTCAGAGCGTTCAGTAATCATGCAGTCACTCGCGCACACGGAGGCACTTTTACTAAGCAATGGGATTTCTTTGTGACAATAGGTTTACAGGGAAATGAGGTCATCTCGAAGTGTGATTAGAGTCTTTCATCATTCCTTACTTGGTTATTACTGACCCTCTTCATCACACGTCATTGCTTTGTCGTGTGCTTATAAGATGCATTTTTTGCAAATGAGCATTGTTGATCGATTTTACTGCGCAAATAATGGCTATTTTCTTTATTAGCGTGTTTATTTTGTTAAATATAATCTTAGAAAACACTACAAAGAAAGACCAATTACATTCAAAATATTCAAAACAAGTATACATTACGCATTTGCATTCAAAAATATTACTCAATACATGTTTGTGCTTTCTTTCTCATCCAACTAAATCACAATATACTCAGACATTCATTCATCCTGTATAATTTTCTTTAAAATATTCTGCCATACATTAAACACCGTATAATTCATAACTACATTTTCCCCTGACTATAAATAGGTCCAGAATTGATCAGTAAGTACACGATGTATACCATTACCAAATAAAATAAAATAAAATAATGGCTTCACACACGCACACACAGCCACTGTAAGAGTAAGAATCTGCTCTGTGAGATTATAAAGTGACATCAATTATGGAATAACATTACAAATAGTACTAAACATGGATATGACCCACATCGGCCTTTATGTGGTCTATGGTGCATTTGTATGTTTTCATATTACAAAGCAGCAAATAGGAATCCTTTAATTATGTGTCGAGCAGCAATATCACTTTGTAGAGTCTAACCTGCATACATTCTGTAACAGGTAACCTACATTTCAGTACTGAATACATTAAACTACCTTTACATGATCTATGATCTGAACAAAGTTAAACAAAATAGCCACAGATGTAGCTTCCTAAATGTTAACTTACATCAGTAAAGCAACAATTCCCTGGAGAAATATTGTTTTGGTTCCGAGAATATATTATTTCAAATTGTATATTGTATGACATCTGATCCAAAGAGCCTCATTGTAATGAATACTTATCCATTTGCTCCCTTAGTAACATGACTAGTTTCTTCCAGTTGGCTGAGAATGTTTCAAATAAACGTTTGAGTTTATATTCACTCTGTTATTATATTGTTGGTTATGGAACCTTTTTCCTCCTCAAGAAACCTTCTTCCGATCCTGCCTGTCCGGCACACTGTCATCCTCTCTCAACTATCCCCTTCCTAGGAAAACTCTTGGAGATAATGGCCATCTCCAAGCTTGTCCACCACACTGAATCTGTTGGTTGACTCCATGACCACCAGTCTAGCTTTTGAGCTAGAAGCACAGAAACTGCTCTCCTGAACATCTGTGAAGGCGTGCTCACTATCCTCAATTCCAGCTCTTCTTCTGTTCTCATCCTTCTTGACCTTTCTCTGCCTTTGACACAGTCAGTCATGCCACCCTGATAAAACGGCTCCATGACACCCTTGGAATCGCAGACCTGGCCCTGGACTGGTTGACCTTCCTCTTCTCTGACGGATTCGCTCAAGTATAATTGTGCCCTTTTCTCTCCACCATCTCACTTTCCACCTGCAGTGTTCCTCAGGGTTCTATCCTCTCACCCTGGTGGTTCAATATCTACCTGCCCCCCCTCGCCCACCTGATCTCCACCTACTCTCCACATTTGCACTGCTATGCTGATGATATGCAGCTCTCGTTCATGCTTTCCTCCTCGGCCCGCCTACTGTCTCTCTAATTCCTGACTGCCTGTCTGCTATTCAGGCATGGTGTACTACTAATTATCTCTGCCTTAACGCCAGTAAGACAGAAATCCTTATCATTGGCCCCCTGCTCCTTCCTTCCCTCGCACACTCTGACCACTCTCCCTGGGCCCCTTCCCCTTACCCTCCTGAGAATCTAAAGCATTGGCATCATCTTCAACTCCTCTCTCTCCTTTTCTCTTCACATCACAGTCCTTGCCACGAAGACCCATTTCCAGCTGCCCTTCCTCAGAGGCATTCTTCCTTTCTCACCTTCCACCAGAAATTCAATGTCTCCAGAGTTCTGGTCCTTTCTAGGCTGGACTACTGCAACAGCCTCTTCCTCAATCTACCTAATTCCCCTCTTAACCCCCTTCAACTAATTCAGAACAGGAGTGCAAGACTTATCCTTGACCTCAAGCCCAGGGACCTCAACTCTCCAGCCCTTAAATCTCTCCACTGGCTTCCCAGTTGCTGCAAGGATCAAGTTCAAGACCCTCAGCATCACCCACAAGGATCTCTGGGGGCTGGGACCCAACTACATCCAAATCTCTCTCCCTAAATGCCACCCTACTAGAAACCTTTGGTCTGCTAGCTCTAACTCTCTGCAAATCAGAAGCTTTTCCAAGCCGAGATTGGAGTGTGGGCAGATATCTCTCTTCTCCAGGTGTCTCCCTCTGGAATGGCCTCCCTGCCCCTCTCAGACTTGAGCTGGATCTCCTTAAATTCCGGAAGCTCCCCAAGACCTTCCTTTTCTCTTTGTCCTTCCCATTCCCCCTTCCACGCTAATGTCCCTCTGCCTGTGACTGTCGGCAGCTACCCTCAGAGTCATTTAGGTCACCAGGTCCCCCTGTGCCCAGTCAACGTCTGCACTTGTCCTCCCCTGCCCCTCCACAACTAATCTGCACTTGCCCTCATGGGCTCCCCATCTTTCACTTGACTGGCTGTCCTGTACCCTTGGATCTATTTCAGCCTTTACAACATGCCCTTTGTTATGGACGCCCCTTCACTTCTGATTCCCCTGGCCCTGACACCTGGCCTCCTCATGGGCCTCTGCCCTGTTCCTGGAATCCGAGTGATCCGACCGCAGCTGATTTGGCCGCGGTCGGAATGTTCGCATGAGAAAGGTTTGCACCTTTCTCATGCGAACACACGTACTACGGGGGCTGCAGGGGGTGTCCTCCCCGCAACCCCCGCATACTATACTGTGAAGTATAGTGAGCGGGGTGTTTGCGGGGGACACCCCCGCCGCCCCCGTTTTTTAAATTTTCCCTCGCAACACCCCACTCACTATTCCACACAGTATAGTGAGTGGGGTGTTGCGGGGGACACCCCTGCAGCCCCCGTAATCTTTTTTAAAATAATACTTACCTGCAATGCTACCACCAAAGGTACGAACTTTTGGTGTTCGAATCTTTGGTGGTAGCATTTTTAGAACTTTTGGTCATCACGACCGTTTGTTCGCGGTAAAATCGACATAAACCCTGTTCCTGCACTTCCCCACCTCCCATCCCCCATGCACTTCCTGCTACAGCACTTGCACAATTCGAATGTTCCACGGCCTATTAGAATCACAGCTTTCTCCTTCCTGCCCCCCTCCTGCCTCGCTACGCCTCAAAATACTTGTGTATAAGCACATTACAAATGACCAATGGATTAATAAATACAAGACTTGCGTCTTTTTCTATAGCACTTAACGCCAAGGCCTCTTAGCTCTTGCAAAAGGAGGACAGGTAGATTGGTAGCACATGCATATTATGCACATCTTCTCTGCACAAGTGTGTTGTAAACTGCTGTGTGAATGATAACAGGGTTGAAATATGTCTGAGCTTTATAGATACAATGTTACACATGGATAACTTTTGTTATCAATATAGTAAGAATTACTATTTTTCCTGGAGCTGTGGCCAATACGGGATTTAATGAGCCTTGAAGCCTGACTAAAGGAGGCCTAAGACATCATAAGATTCCATATTCATCACAGCTCTGGAGCAATAGAATTATTAGCAACTACCCGCTCAGCTGGGTACTAGGCTTGCCCCTCAGGAGTGTGGATTGAGAAAAGACCAGGTGAAAATGAAACAAATACCACTGCAAAATGTGTCCTTCAGCTTTTCGTTAGTTTCAAATGTGAGCTGCTGGGAGTGGGGGGGGGGGCATGGGAACACACACGTTAAGCAGGCTATAATTATAAGGAGCACAGAGAGACTGCCCACAGGTGGTTAAAATTGCAACTGGGGAGTAAGAGGGGTGAGTGGCAGGTACCCGGAGTGGCTCATGTAATCCTGTGAACCCTTTTTTTTTTTTAATTGGTTTATGGTTTATTTCAAACCTTTGACACATAGTATACAAGGTATAAAAACAACAGAATTACAATTGACACAAACCAAGAAAAGGAAAACAGGAAAACACAAGAAAAAGCAAAAGGAACTAAAATCCAGAAGACGAAAGACACCACTAATTTAATTCTGCCTATATAAAATTATGAATTTAAAGAAGTAACACAAGGACAAATCAAGATTGTGTAAGCTCATAAAACCGTCCAATCAAGAAATAATTTCATCAAAGTAAATACAAAAATCAGTACAAGATGCATATCAAACTGGGGGGTTTGCATTGATAGCCTCTATATTGTTCTAAGATGTATACACTACAGAACCACGTGTTTTAAGGTTTCGTTAGCACCATGGCACAGTCAACATAGCATATTATCTTCTTGCATCAGTTTTCTGGATGGCAATATTTCCTTGGTTCGAAATAGATTGAACCTGAAATGCAAGAACAAGGTTTGATGTATTGGGTTTGGAAATGTATTTAATTATTTTGGTATTTTACTTTGTGCCTTGACTTCATCGTCCACAAATGAATATAGTTTGTACTTTGTTTTCTCTTCTTTTGTGCTAATGCAGTGGTGTGCCCAAATTAATGTGGTGCTCGCCTCAGCACTGCCTGTAAGAAGTTCCTCTGTTATTCTACCATCTCTCATCCGGTTCTTACAGCCCTTGACCCATTGTTCTATTATCCAGTCAGGGGTATTATTGTGCTTGCATTTCAGAATAGTGAAATGAATTGCAGAGTCATGCAATAGGCTCTTTTGGTAGAGTGCTAATGTATTCCACTGAACTGTTGCATACTGTGATCGTAACCCTAGCTCATGCTATATCAATTGAACTGGAACGGATTGTGGTAGATGGAGAATTTTCTTCCAGAAGATGCCCTTGATTGATTCCCAGATCTTCCATGACAAGCACGATGCAGTCTCAGCCTCATATGTTAATATAGGACACACTTTCTGTTTATAGAAACACAAGATCCTCAGTAAGGACATTTTGCTGTATCTATGTTGGATTAATCGGCCTTGCATTGTTAGAGCTTGAGTCTTGAATTTTAATGCCGTAAACTGGTTGGCATAAGTCTTGCTTGAATTCATTTCGATACCCAAGTGTTTTGCCTTTCGTGCTTGCAGTAGGCGTTCTTTTGCCAGATACCAGATAAATGTGGTTTTCTGTCTTCTTCCCTCTAAAGTTTCAAGTACTAGGATTGTTTTCTTGGTCGTGTTGATTTTCAGGCCATTTTCCTCCATATAGGTGTTTAAGAAATTTAGCTTTTGCTGTAGCCTGATTTTAGTATGATCTAATAAGATCATATCATCTGCATATAGTAGTCAACCTATTGCTTTTTCATTTATCTTGGGTGTGAAGAATGTTTTATCGTGTACTGTTAAATTCTTGTCTGATATAAATAGCATGAAGATCTCAGAGGCCAATGGACAGCCTTGTTTAAGGCCTTTTGTGGTATTTATATCTTTAAGAAGGCCTGCAGCATTTAGTTTTATCTAAATTGTGGTGCCTATGTATAGCACCATCATGGGCTCCAGAATATTCTTCATACATTTCCAATGGGCCATTTTTGACCAGAGTAACTTTCGGTCTATGCTGTCGAATGCCTGGGCAAAGTCAACCAGGGCGATGTACGTCTTTTGACCTTTGTATAGGGCTCTTGTTTTAAGCATATTTAGTGGGAGTAGATTTAATGAACATCTCATGCCCTTTACATAGCTGCATTGTCTTTCGTCCAAATGGCCGGATTTTTGGCTGCAGCGTTTTAATCAAACAAGTAGCAGAGAAGCATACATTTTGCCTAAGACATTGAGCAAGGCGATCAGGAGGTCGTTTTTTGAATCCATCCGGGCTCCTTTTTTGAAGATGGGTATTGTTACAGATCTTCGCCGCAGTGCTGGAAGACTTCCCATTGCTCCAATTGTGTTAAATAGATCGAGGCAGAAAGTTGACCATTCCTCAGGTGCATTTTCAGCATACAGTTTGTCAGGCCATCTGGCCCTGGGGCTCGTGAGGCACTTGCTTGCTTGGTGAGATCTAGGATTTCTGATTTGGACAATTGTATGTCCCATGTGTTCATCCTGGCAGTAAGTTCTTCTAATGTGTCTTCATACAGTGAGGCATAAAATGAGATCCACATGTCCTTGCTTACCACATTAGTGATGAGTGCTTTTGTACAGCCATATGATCATTTATCCATGTCTACAAGTTCTTTGATTCTTTGGATTCAATAGCTTCCAAAATTCATTCGGCATCATGTTGAGATTGCATACTTTTAATGCGAATTTAGCCAGTTTTTAAATCTTTGTGGTCATTTCTTGTGCCCAGTATTTCCACAAAGCAACATTTTGATGTAATTTCTTAGTTTTTTCTCCGGAATTGATTTGTCATAAACATGTTTATGATCTAAGTGCGGTTTTAGCCCCATCTTGGTACTTTCTTGGGATGCTTGCAGGAGTGGTAAATAGTTGGACCCTAGTTTTTCTTTGTTTGGAGAATGCATGTATTGTTCACACAATTTGGCCACATCCTAGTGTCTCAGGCGCAGCCAATTTGAAATATGCTCTATGTTCTGTTTCTACTCAGATTTTAAGTCACAAGTTATCCAGCTCATTGTTAGTTTGAGAAGATTGTGGTCACTCTGAGTCATCTGAATTACCTCTCGTTTCTCTGTAAGGTTTAGCAGATGTTTTGTGATAAAAAAGTAATCAATTATGGAGCTTGACAGAACATTGCTCCAGGATGGAGATACTGGAATGTCTCCAGTTATGTTACCATTGAGCATGTGTATGTTAGGTTCTTTGATTTCTTTCATCTATGTTTCTGCCCTGGATTTTTTGTCAGCAGACTGTCTTGTGTTCTTACTCTGCCGATTACAAGTGTTTCCATAGTTTATACATTTGGCATTGAAGTCCCCACCATTTATAATTAAAAATGATAAATTATAATTCTGGAATTGTTATTTTTGATGAAGCATTCATCTATTTCCCTCATCATCAATGCCACGAAAAATAATTATTTTCCAGGCCATTGGATTCCAGTAGGTGTTGATTATGATGATCACTTCTTCTTTTCTCGATGCTTGATATGTGGAGTTAGGAGTCAGTATTTGAATATTCAGGTTGGGATTAGCTACAGCTAGAATCAAGACATTTTATTGATCAGAGTTAATAGGCCAGAAGATGGTCGCCCCTTTTGGCTTTTGCGGGCAGGGTTCAGAAATAAATTGTATCCTGCGGCTATCGGAGCTTCAGTCAACCAAGTTTCCTGGAGACACAGTATATCATATTTGACAAGTTGACATCTGCTAGTGTTGAAGAGGTGACTGTGGCCCCTCGTGTTCCAGGAGCCAATTATGACTATCTTTCTCTCGAGGAGAAACTCATTCTATTTAATTTGCGTGGTAATCCTGTAAACCATTGGGATCCATGACCACACCTGTGATTAATTCCAGCAAAGGTCTGTATCCTGATTGATTGATAGATTGCATAGTTTGAATCTGGGTCGTAATTATTGCTAAGGTGTTTTTCACATCACAAATAAGAGACAGTTATTTGAAAACTTTTGTGAAACAATTCCACTACCTGAAAATCTAAATATACTTTTGTATCAACCTTGTACAATGTACAGTGCATAATCTGAGTTCTTCACATTATCTGTTCTTTGGCCCTCATTACAAGTCAGGCGGTGGACCATGGTGCTATTAGCACCATGGTCCATGCCGGATTCCGCCATGGTGGATGGCGGAATTACCGCCCCATTCCAAGGTGAGTGGGGCGGTAATTCCCCATTCACCATTTGCCCTTCCCCATTCCTATTTTTGCCCCATAGGGCATAATGGGGATGGGGAAGGCGCTAATTACGGCACCGTAAATTACGGTGCCGTAATTAGCACCAAGGTCGCTTGGCGCCTTGGACTTTAACGCCTGCAAAAAGCAGGCGTTAAAGTGTGAATCAGGCGTTAAGGGTTAACGCCGCCAATGGCGCCGTTAAACCCTTAACACCTGACTTGTAATGAGGGCCTTTGTGTCTTACACATGCCCTCCCTTCCAAGCATTCTCTGGATCAAATGTTGAAGTACAGCACCTTTTCTGCTCCTTTGCAAAGAAAGGCAGTCTTGTGAATTAAACATTGTAAATCAAGGTCACCAACAATACCAATGAAACCAATACACATTGATAATAGAGTGCAGTGAATCTGGTTCTTAATGCTCTAATTGGTCAACCACAAAGGGCTTGATTTACCCAAATATTTTCAATGGGACTTGCCCATTTAAAAACAATTTTGTAAATCAGCCCAAAAGTGTTAACATTAATATTACAGTTGGGCATGTCAGTAGGGCTAAACTTTAGTGAGCCAAATTGGTATCAAAACGATTTTCTCTAAGCAAGGATTCTGCATGACATAATATAGCATACTAATCCCAACACAAAAACCTGAACAAGGTATACGAAGAGTAAACTTCACTGTGTAACCCTATTTAATTGAGACTTTCTCTTGCAGAACATATTTAACTCTCAAACACACCTTCTAAGACTTGACACGGAACTAAATGACTGCATTTGTGAAATAATTTAAACCCACACGTGTGATTATTTAGAAATGTTTAATTCCTCAGCCATTTCTTCCTAAGAACACATGGCCCTGCATTCCAGGAGAGCCAGTGGCATCTCAATGTGGCTCATGTTCAGCCAGTTTATGCGCAGAAAAACATGATACATGCAATTTGGAAATCTATCCCAATAAAATGTTTCATTTTTTGAATTGCAATTTCATGTACTATGTATTGATGTCATTACTTGCGTATCGATCATCTCTTGGTAGATCAGTAGCACAGTTATTTGCAGATGATAGATACTCGATCATATAAATACAATCCTGACATCTACTGGCTCAATACTGGCACAAATTACTTTAAAAATCATTTTTTCAAAAGTACAATTCTTTGGAACAGGCAAGAGAATAAAACATCCTAGAGGTGGGGACCGAAAAATACAATTCTGAAAACAGTAATGTTGTTTGATCTGTACGCTCACAGCAGTAAACAATGGATTAAGAGCAGATTGTGAAATGTCAAATGTTCTATAATATGATTGCCCCCTTATTTCCTCAATGACTTTCCAATAAATTCTCGACTTGAAATGACTCCACTCTTCAGAAAGATCACAGATTATTAATTGCTGTTCATAAACTGAATATATTTTGAGATTAATAGCTCAGTGGAGAATATGGCAGAAGTAATTGTTGATGTACAATACACTGATTGGATTAAGAGCAGATGGTGAAATGTCAAATGTTATGTTCCATGACACAATTGGCCCTTTATTTCCTCCTCATTTCCATAAAAGCCAAAAATACGTTTTTTTTTTTGTTTTTTTTCAGGACATATCTGAGATGCTTGCAAACTTGACAAAAGTTCGAGGACATCCATGCATATTTTTGCATCATAGGGTAGGTGAAGAGCATTGTTTGGATGGCTATAACTTTGACGTCAATCCATGAAACTACATAACATTTTGCAATATCATTCTATACCCTCCTTTGAATGTTTTTGCAAGGTGTGCCACCATTTTCCCAAGAGGGGTCAACATCAAAGTGGGTAGAGTTGGGGGTCCCAAAATGTTTGAACGGCTTACAAATGCAGTGCCGTTGACGAATCTGCATACAAGTTTGCAAAACGATTTTAGACCATTCTTTGAATGTTTTTGAAAAGTTTTCTGGTATTTTGCCAAGAGGTGCAAAATTAGAGGGGGGGTTCCGAATATTTTTAAATGGCTTATACTTTTGGCTCTGTTTGACAAATCTGCACAAAGGTTTGCAAAAACATTATAAACCCAACTTTGACTGTTTGTGCAATTTTTTTATGGATTTTGTGAAGTGAGGGCTAAGTTATATCACTATTTTTTTTAACCTACCTTTTGAAACTTTACAAAAAATCAAACAAGGACGGATTTGCAGCAAACATGTGCGAGGAGCATTGGCAAGGACCCAAAAACATAGTTTTGCAAATGCGTCATAATGTAGGTACAAACAATTGTGATATAACTTTGGTCACTGTTGTGATGTCATCTTTGATGTCCCGTGTGTTAGTCTTAGCAGTGCACAGTGGTGGTACGAGTTATGATTGCATAGGTTACCATAACTGGTGAATTTCTTAGATTTTTAGATTTTACCTTGCAACCATAATGTCCATTTTACAAATGTTATTTCATTGAATTTCATAGGTTATATTAGTGCAATGTAAACATAACATCCCTTTAATAACGTTTTTCCAGTGAATATCCATATATATATATATATAATTGTTAAGGGGACGTTATGGTTAAGTTGCACTAATAAAAACCTAGGAAATTCAATGAAAAAACTTTGTTAAAGAGATGTTATGGTTACAAGTAAAGCCAAAAACCATGCAAATTTGCCAGATATGGTATGCTAAGCAACAATATCTGGCACCAGCACTGTGAACTGCTGAGACAAACACCCAGTACATGAAAGATGACATCACAGCTATCACTGATGGCATCACATATCTGGGCCACTTGCTTTTGTTCACTGACATGTCTAGGATAGTTTATATTTTTACATTCAATGAGAATTTTAAAAATGGACAAGGTACTATATAAATACATTCACTTTCTTATATCTTCTTAAAGCACTTTCCATAGAATTTGATTTGACATCATAGTGCACATACATGGGGCAATAAACAGGCCTCAAACACACAATTAATTTGTGCACATGATAATCAACTTTAATGTTATTGTTATTTGTTGCTGCTGTTGTTTCTTTCTTCTTAGTTTGCCTGTATGTGGCTCTAATTTGTATGCATTCTGTTTTTTTTTTTAAATTTGGTTTTATTAGTTTTAACGCAAACAAAAAGTAACAAAAACAAAACGATAAAGTATACATCATATGATACACTATTAGTAACCGTCGGTTGCATATCAATGACAAGGCTCATTATACCATAACGAGGTTCGGAACATTTGTCCCTGTTCACAATTTGAGGTGCCTTTACCGTAACTAAAGAACTTAACCTTCCCCCTTCCCCCTCCCTTGCTTGTTCTAGCACACATCCAGTGTTCCTTATTGAAACGTAGGAACATTGAAAGTACAATAGTCATATCTCTGCTGTCTCGGCGTGCGATGAGCACTCATTTCGGGAACCCGTCGGTTGTTGCTAACTGGATTCCGCTTTTTTATCAGGGGTCTTCAGGGTCCTCTGATTGGGAATTGTGGTCCATTGTTAAGTGTTTATTTTTAAAGTCCATCCATAGGGCTTCACATTGAGCGGCCTTGCCATGTAGGGAAGCAGTTATAGTTTCCATTAAGTAAATATTTGTAGCTAAGGCGATCCATTCGTTCTTTCCGGCACCACTAGAAATTTCCATTTGATCACTAGAAGCGCCCTTGCCGCTAGTAATAGGTGGGGGGTCAAGCCCTTCACTCTGATCCAGTCATCTTCATCCCTTTCCAAGCAGAAAAGTATTAAGTAGGGGTCAGCGTCTCTTTGGATGCCTTCTATTTCCTTGATCCACCCTAGGACTTCGCTCCAGAACATTTTGATGCGCGGGCAACCCCACCACACTTCCTCCAGCATGCTGGGCTCATTGTTTGGGACATTTTGGATAGCCTGAGGGGGTCATATTGCCATCTGTGCAGGAGTTTGATGGCATGGGGCTTGTATTGACAGGATGTTGATGTTTTGGAGGCCGCTCTACACATCATATCCCATTGTTCGGGTTGTATTTCTTCCCCAAAGTCCTTCTCCCATCTTGATCTCAGGGATTCCGTTGATCCGTCTACCAAAGCTATTAATTCCTGATACATTACTGATATGAGACCTTTCATGTCTGCTTTAGAGTCCAAAATCTTCTCGAAAGGGGTCAAGTCTCTGTTCAATTTGTCTTTCCATTCTGCTTTCGTTAGGACCCCTTTCAGTTGGATATACTGGAATGTGGATAGGGAGCCTATGCCTAATGCCTCAGTCAATTCTGGTAGAGTGATGAATGAATCTTTCTTCTGAAGCTGTCCTACTCTCTCCAAGCCTGCCTCATACCACGATTGGTATCTGCCCACGTCGGGTATATGGTTGTTTATGCCAGGCGACCATAAGTGACTGAGCAGGGACGGCCAGGTGGTGATATTACGCATTTCTTTGCCTGAACGCCATATACTCGATATGGTGCTTAGTATGGGGTGACCTTTGATTTTCCGTAGTACCCTTTTGTGAGGGGTCCACAGCCATTCTGATACTGTGGCCGGGGACAGGTAGTAGTTGTCCATTTGGACCCATTGGAGGTTATGATGGTCTCTGAGGTGTGGGATTAAGACGCGCAACTGAGCAGCTTTGTAATATGTTTTCAAGTCGGGGAGTCTGACCCCCCCCACTTATCCTTGGGGAGCGTCAGCGTAGTATATGGAATCCTTGGTTTCTTCCACTGCCATATGAATCTCATCATGATCTTTTTAGCTTCAGTAAAGAACCCTTTTGGTATCTCAATTGGCAGCATTTGGAAGGGGTACAGGAAGCGGGGAAGGCATACCATCTTGGTCGCATTGATTCGGCCGAGCCAGGAGATCGTGAGTTTGTTCCATTTCTTAAGGTCAGCTGTAAATCTCTGGAGAAGTGGAGGGGAGTTGGCTTCAAATAAGTCGTTTAGGGTTTTGGTAATCCGTATACCCAGATATTGGAGCACGAGGTGCTCCTGCTTAAGGCCTAGTGGGAGGAACTTGGTGTCATTCTCTTCTACAGTTCTTTGAAGGGGGAGTGGATGGACTTGGTCTTATTTACTTTGAAACCTGAGAATTGGCCATATTCATCCATTAGTCTAAGGGTATGGGGGATCAACTCAGAGGGGTTGGTTATGTGGAGGAGAATGTCATCCGCATAGAGTGCTATTTTATATTTTTTTGGGCCTAGCCGGAACCCCTCCATCACAGGGTTGGCTCTGATCTTTTGTGCCAGGGGTTCTATCGAGAGTGCAAATACAATTGCAGAAAGGGGGCATCCCTGTCTAGTCCCACGTTTCAGTTCGAACCACCGGGAGTATTCCCCGTTTACGAATATCGATGCCATGGGGGATGTGTATATCGCTTGTATTCCCTTTCTAGCTTTGGGGCCTTTTCCAACCTTTTGCAGGACTGCTCCCAGGAATTCCCACTCCACCCTATCAAAGGCCTTTTCTGCATCGATTGACAACAGAACAGGGTCATTGGGGAGATCGTGAGACACATGGATAAGGTTTAGTGTTTTGCGCATGGAGTCAGCTCCCTGTCTCCCAAGTATAAACCCGACTTGGTCTGGATGGATAAGACGGGGCATCAGCGTCTCCAGTCTGGCTGCCAGTACCCTGGCATACATTTTTGCATCAAGGTTAAGGAGGGAAATAGGACAGTATGATCCGCAATTTTTAGGGTCCCTCCCCTCTTTGGGAATCACTTTTATCAATGCTCTTTTAAAGGAGTCTGGGGCCACACCTGTGTCTAATATTTCGATAAATAACTCTGCTAGGAAAGATGTTAATTGCCTAGTAAATGTTTTATAGAAACCGGCGGTATTGCCATCCTCCCCCGGGGATTTGCCCAGTGTTAGCCTTTTGATTGCGTCCTGTATCTCCAGTTCAGTGATTGGGGAGTCAAGTAACTCAGTGTCTGTGTTCGTTATTGTGGGCATAGTGATTGATGATAGGTACGAAGTTATGTCCAGTTGGCCACTGGTTATTTCGGAGGTGTAAAGCTTCTCATAGAAATTAGCAAAGGATTCAGGGATAGTGTGGGGGAGAAGGGGAGAGGAGGGGGAGTCCTCAATTATTTCATTCACCATTCTGCTCTTTGTTCCCTGAGCCTGGCAGTCAATAAAGTGTCGGCTTTATCTCCTTTCTCATAGAATTTCTGTTTTAGGAACCGCAAATTGATTATGTTCTAGGAATCGTAGTTCTTCCCTTTTTTGCTGGGCTATTCTCATTTTTCCAGGGTCTACCCTAGGGTCCTTCCTCACTTCTTCTTCTAATTGCCCCATTTCAGCCCATAACCTTTGCTCTATGATCTTCCGCTCCCTCTTCTTGGAGGACCCTTCTCGTATTAAGACACCTCTCCATGTGGCCTTCCTCGCTTCCCAGACCATTTGTTTGGACACCTCTCCGTCGTTATTAATTTTAAAATATTCATCAATTTCGGTCTCCATAGCCATCTTGAAGACCGGGTCCTTCCAGAGGTTCTCGTTACACCTCCACTTCCCTCCCATGACAGGCAGTTCGGCCCAGGAGATATCTACTAGTACCATGTCATGATCTGACCAGGTTATCGGCATAATATCTGAGTGTTGGGCGGTGGTTGTGAGGTCGCTTGTGAGGTATATGTAATCAATACGCGTTAGCATGTGATGGGGTTTGAGTAAAAGGTATATCCAGTTGCGTCAGGGTGCATAATTCTCCACACATCCTTCATGTCGTACAGGTCCATTATCTCAGCGAGTTCAGTGCGGCCACATTTATTTTGGTTTCTTGTTTCGGGGTTACCTGGTTTCCAATCCATATCCGGGTCAGCCCACTGATTGAAGTCTCCCCCAGGATTACATGACCTGTGGCCTCTAACATTATTTTAGGGATCGTTTTCTGGAGGAATGCATTCTGTCCAGTGTTTGGTGCATATACAGTGGCAATAGTCACTTTTACTCTGGCTATTTTCCCCGGTATCAGGAGGGCACGACCCGCCACATCGGACCATGTCCTATCCACTTCAAATTGGATTCCCTTCCTAAGTAGGATGCCGACTCCTCCCTTCCTGAGCGGGCCCGAACCCCAGAACTCCTGGCCTCCTCGCTTCCCCAGGATGCTCCGTTCGTCCCCTTTGGCAAATTTATTCTCTTGCAGGAGGAGTATATCAATATTAGATCTGCGAAACTCCCTAAGCACCAATGATCTCTTGGTCGAGGAGTTCAGGCCTTTCACATTGATGGACCCAACTCTGAGCGATTCTCCCACTCTGAGTTCATCATTTGATGCCATCATTGGGTCTCTTCGCGGTGTCACTCACTTCTGGCGCCCAGACAATTGTGCGGTCTCTCAATTCCACACTGGAGTCGATATTGCGGATTGGTTCAGATGGTGCTGTTACTGTCTCAAATTTCTCTTTTTCCTTCCTTGCCTATTCCCCCCCTTTCTGAGTCCCTGGTGTTCAAATGAGTCCAGGAGCTGAAAGTCTGCCATTTTTGGCATTTTGACGGCGTCCGACTCAACCATGATGGAAATGTTGAGTCCAGTATCGGACCACCAGTAGGGCTGTTGCCTCACGGTCCCATTCAAGCATATCATCATAACATATCTTTGAGCCCCCCAACTACATATATGTCAACAATAACATTGAAAAAGGAAACAAGAATATAATGATACGTGTGTCCTCTGGCGTTTTCTTGGGATATTCGTCTCCCCCCTTACTTCAGGGAGGATTGCCGCAGCCGGGCGCTGCCGTCTCTGCAGCTGTCGCGTCGTTCCATGCCAATAAGTGCTTGGCTCCGAACAGTTCAATCATGAAATTCAGTCTGTTGGTTCACCAGGTTCGAGAGGTCCATCTTCATTTCCCATTATCAGGAGTGTTATTCGGGCGTCTGTATTTTCTTGATCCTTTTACTCTCTTTCTTCTAGGGCCTTGGAGTTCCCATTGGATTCCGGCGTGGTCAGTCTCATCTCTGTCGCCTTCTCTTGGTGCCGTCCCGAGAATATCCGCAATACAATTCTTGATCTCCCCCTCGGACCGCAGAACATTTTTGTTGAATTGCAATTTCATGTACTATGTATTGATGTCATTACTTGCGTATCAATCATCTCTTGGTAGATCAGTAGCACAGTTATTTGCAGATGATAGATACTCGATCATATAAATACAATCCTGACATCTACTGTCTCAATACTGGCACAAATTACTTTAAAAATATTTTTTTCAAAAGTACAATTCTTTGGAACAGGCAAGAGAATAAAACATCCTAGAGGTGGGGACCGAAAAATACAATTCTGAAAACAGTAATGTTGTTTGATCTGTACGCTCACAGCAGTAAACAATGGATTAAGAGCAGATTGTGAAATGTCAAATGTTCTATAATATGATTGCCCCCTTATTTCCTCAATGACTTTCCAATAAATTCTCGACTTAAAATGACTCCACTCTTCAGAAAGATCACAGATTATTAATTGCTGTTCATAAACTGAATATATTTTGAGAATAATAGCTCAGTGGAGAATATGGCAGAAGTAATTGTTGATGTACAATACACTGATTGGATTAAGAGCAGATGGTGAAATGTCAAATGTTATGTTCCATGACACAATTGGCCCTTTATTTCCTCCTCATTTCCATAAAAGCCAAAAATACGTTTTTTTTTTCTTTTTTTTTTTTCAGGACATATCTGAGATGCTTGCAAACTTGACAAAAGTTCGAGGACATCCATGCATATTTTTGCATCATAGGGTAGGTGAAGAGCATTGTTTGGATGGCTATAACTTTGACGTCAATCCATGAAACTGCATAACATTTTGCAATATCATTCTAGACCCTCCTTTGAATGTTTTTGCAAGGTGTGGCACCATTTTCCCAAGAGGGGTCAACATCAAAGTGGGTAGAGTTGGGGGTCCCAAGATGTTTGAACGGCTTACAAATGCAGTGCCGTTTGACGAATCTGCATACAAGTTTGCAAAACGATTTTAGACCATTCTTTGAATGTTTTTGAAAAGTTTTCTGGTATTTTGCCAAGAGGTGCAAAATTAGAGGGGGGGTTCTGAATATTTTTAAATGGTTTATACTTTTGGCTCTGTTTGACAAATCTGCACAAAGGTTTGCAAAATCATTATAAACCCAACTTTGACTGTTTGTGCAAATGTTTTATGGATTTTGTGAAGTGAGGGCTAAGTTATATCACTATTTTTTTTAACCTACCTTTTGAAACTTTACAAAAAATCAAACAAGGACGGATTTGCAGCAAACATGTGCGAGGAGCATTGGCAAGGACCCAAAAACATAGTTTTGCAAATGCGTCATAATGTAGGTACAAACAATTGTGATATAACTTTGGTCACTGTTGTGATGTCATCTTTGATGTCCCGTGTGTTAGTCTTAGCAGTGCACAGTGGTGGTACGAGTTATGATTGCATAGGTTACCATAACTGGTGAATTTCTTAGATTTTTAGATTTTACCTTGCAACCATAATGTCCATTTTACAAATGTTATTTCATTGAATTTCATAGGTTATATTAGTGCAACGTAAACATAACATCCCTTTAATAACGTTTTTCCAGTGAATATCCATATATATATATATATATAATTGTTAAGGGGACGTTATGGTTAAGTTGCACTAATAAAAACCTAGGAAATTCAATGAAAAAACTTTGTTAAAGAGATGTTATGGTTACAAGTAAAGCCAAAAACCATGCAAATTTGCCAGATATGGTATGCTAAGCAACAATATCTGGCACCAGCACTGTGAACTGCTGAGACAAACACCCAGTACATGAAAGATGACATCACAGCTATCACTGATGGCATCACATATCTGGGCCACTTGCTTTTATTCACTGACATGTCTAGGATAGTTTATATTTTTACATTCAATGAGAATTTTAAAAATGGACAAGGTACTATATAAATACATTCACTTTCTTATATCTTCTTAAAGCACTTTCCATAGAATTTGATTTGACATCATAGTGCACATACATGGGGCAATAAACAGGCCTCAAACACACAATTAATTTGTGCACATGATAATCAACTTTAATGTTATTGTTATTTGTTGCTGCTGTTGTTTCTTTCTTCTTCGTTTGCCTGTATGTGGCTCTAATTTGTATGCATTCTGTTTTTTTTTTAAATTTGGTTTTATTAGTTTTAACGCAAACAAAAAGTAACAAAAACAAAATGATAAAGTATACATCATATGATACACTATTAGTAACCGTCGGTTGCATATCAATGACAAGGCTCATTATACCATAACGAGGTTCGGAACATTTGTCCCTGTTCACAATTTGAGGTGCCTTTACCGTAACTAAAGAACTTATCCTTCCCTCTCCCCCCTCCCTTGCTTGTTCTAGCACACATCCAGTGTTCCTTATTGAAACGTGGGAACATTGAAAGTACAATAGTCATATCTCTGCTGTCTCGGCGTGCGATGAGCACTCATTTCGGGAACCCGTCGGTTGTTGCTAACTGGATTCCGCTTTTTTATCAGGGGTCTTCAGGATCCTCTGATTGGGAATTGTGGTCCATTGTTAAGTGTTTATTTTTAAAGTCCATCCATAGGGCTTCACATTGAGCGGCCTTGCCATGTAGGGAAGCAGTTATAGTTTCCATTAAGTAAATATTTGTGGCTAAGGCGATCCATTCGTTCTTTCCGGCACCACTAGAAATTTCCATTTGATCACTAGAAGCGCCCTTGCCGCTAGTAATAGGTGGGGGGTCAAGCCCTTCACTCTGATCCAGTCATCTTCATCCCTTTCCAAGCCGAAAAGTATTAAGTAGGGGTCAGCGTCTCTTTGGATGCCTTCTATTTCCTTGATCCACCCTAGGACTTCGCTCCAGAACATTTTGATGCGCGGGCAACCCCACCACACTTCCTCCAGCATGCTGGGCTCATTGTTTGGGACATTTTGGATAGCCTGAGGGGGTCATATTGCCATCTGTGCAGGAGTTTGATGGCATGGAGCTTGTATTGACAGGATGTTGATGTTTTGGAGGCCGCTCTACACATCATATCCCATTGTTCGGGTTGTATTTCTTCCCCAAAGTCCTTCTCCCATCTTGATCTCAGGGATTCCGTTGATCCGTCTACCAAAGCTATTAATTCCTGATACATTACTGATATGAGACCTTTCATGTCTGCTTTAGAGTCCAAAATCTTCTCGAAAGGGGTCAAGTCTCTGTTCAATTTGTCTATCCATTCTGCTTTCGTTAGGACCCCTTTCAGTTGGATATACTGGAATGTGGGTAGGGAGCCTATGCCTAATGCCTCAGTCAATTCTTGTAGAGTGATGAATGAATCTTTCTTCTGAAGCTGTCCTACTCTCTCCAAGCTTGCCTCATACCACGATTGGTATCTGCCCACGTCGGGTATATGGTTGTTTATGCCAGGCGACCATAAGTGACTGAGCAGGGACGGCCAGGTGGTGATATTACGCATTTCTTTGCCTGAACGCCATATACTCGATATGGTGCTTAGTATGGGGTGACCTTTGATTTTCCGTAGTACCCTTTTGTGAGGGGTCCACAGCCATTCTGATACTGTGGCCGGGGACAGGTAGTAGTTGTCCATTTGGACCCATTGGAGGTTATGATGGTCTCTGAGGTGTGGGATTAAGACTGGCAACTGAGCAGCTTTGTAATATGTTTTGAAGTCGGGGAGTCTGACCCCCCCACTTATCCTTGGGGAGCGTCAGCGTAGTATATGGAATCCTTGGTTTCTTCCACTGCCATATGAATCTCATCATGATCTTTTTAGCTTCAGTAAAGAACCCTTTTGGTATCTCAATTGGCAGCATTTGGAAGGGGTACAGGAAGCGGGGAAGGCATACCATCTTGGTCGCATTGATTCGGCCGAGCCAGGAGATCGTGAGTTTGTTCCATTTCTTCAGGTCAGCTGTAAATCTCTGGAGAAGTGGAGGGAAGTTGGCTTCAAATAAGTCGTTTAGGGTTTTGGTAATCCGTATACCCAGATATTGGAGTACGAGGTGCTCCTGCTTAAGGCCTAGTGGGAGGAACTTGGTGTCATTCTCTTCTACAGTTCTTTGAAGGGGGAGTGGATGGACTTGGCCATATTCATCCATTAGTCTAAGGGTATGGGGGATCAACTCAGAGGGGTTGGTTATGTCGAGGAGAATGTCATCCGCATAGAGTGCTATTTTATATTTTGTTGGGCCTAGCCGGAACCCCTCTATCACAGGGTTGGCTCTGATCTTTTGTGCCAGGGGTTCTATCGAGAGTGCAAATACAATTGCAGAAAGGGGGCATCCCTGTCTAGTCCCACGTTTCAGTTCGAACCACCGGGAGTATTCCCCGTTTACGAATATCGATGCCATGGGGGATGTGTATATCGCTTGTATTCCCTTTCTAGCTTTGGGGCCTTTTCCAACCTTTTGCAGGACTGCTCCCAGGAATTCCGACTCCACCCTATCAAAGGCCTTTTCTGCATCGATTGACAACAGAACAGGGTCATTGGGGAGATCGTGAGACACATGGATAAGGTTTAGTGTTTTGCGCATGGAGTCAGCTCCCTGTCTCCCAAGTATAAACCCGACTTGGTCTGGATGGATAAAACGGGGCATCACCGTCTCCAGTCTGGCTGCCAGTACCCTGGCATACATTTTTGCATCAAGGTTAAGGAGGGAAATAGGACAGTATGATCTGCAATTTTTAGGGTGCCTCCCCTCTTTGGGAATCACTTTTATCAATGCTCTTTTAAAGGAGTCTGGGGCCACACCTGTGTCTGATTTTTCGTTAAATAACTCTGCTAGGAAAGATGTTAATTGCCTAGTAAATGTTTTATAGAAACCGGCGGTGTAGCCATCCTCCCCCGGGGATTTGCCCAGTGTTAGCCTTTTGATTGCGTCCTGTATCTCGAGTTCAGTGATTGGGGAGTCAAGTAACTCAGTGTCTGAGTTCGTTATTGTGGGCATAGTGATTGATGATAGGTACGAGGTTATGTCCAGTTGGCCACTGGTTATTTCGGAGGTGTAAAGCTTCTCATAGAAATTAGCAAAGGATTCAGGGATAGTGTGGGGGAGAAGGGGAGAGGAGGGGGAGTCCTCAATTATTTCATTCACCATTCTGCTCTTTGTTCCCTGAGCCTGGCAGTCAATAAAGTGTCGGCTTTATCTCCTTTCTCATAGAATTTCTGTTTTAGGAACCGCAAATTGATTATGTTCTAGGAATCGTAGTTCTTCCCTTTTTTGCTGGGCTATTCTCATTTTTCCAGGGTCTACCCTAGGGTCCTTCCTCACTTCTTCTTCTAATTGCCCTATTTCAGCCCATAACCTTTGCTCTATGATCTTCCGCTCCCTCTTCTTGGAGGACCCTTCTCGTATTAAGACACCTCTCCATGTGGCCTTCCTCGCTTCCCAGACCATTTGTTTGGACACCTCTCCGTCGTTATTAATTTTAAAATATTCATCAATTTCGGTCTCCATAGCCATCTTGAAGACCGGGTCCTTCCAGAGGTTCTCGTTACACCTCCACTTCCTTCCCATGACAGGCAGTTCAGCCCAGGAGATATCTGCTAGTACCATGTCATGATCTGACCAGGTTATCGGCATAATATCTGAGTGTTGGGCGGTGGTTGTGAGGTCGCTTGTGAGGTATATGTAATCAATACGCGTTAGCGTGTGATGGGGTTTGAGTAAAAGGTATATCCAGTTGCGTCAGGGTGCATAATTCTCCACACATCCTTCATGTCGTACAGGTCCATTATCTCAGCGAGTTCAGTGCGTCCGCATTTATTTTGGTTTCTTGTTTCGGGGTTACCTGGTTTCCAATCCATATCCGGGTCAGCCCACTGATTGAAGTCTCCCCCAGGATTACATGACCTGTGGCCTCTAACATTATTTTAGGGATCGTTTTCTGGAGGAATGCATTCTGTCCAGTGTTTGGTGCATATACAGTGGCAATAGTCACTTTTACTCTGGCTATTTTCCCCGGTATCAGGAGGGCACGACCCGCCACATCGGACCATGTCCTATCCACTTCAAATTGGATTCCCTTCCTGAGTAGGATGCCGACTCCTCCCTTCCTGAGCGGGCCCGAACCACAGAAATCCTGGCCCCCTCGCTTCCCCAGGATGCTCCGTTCGTCCCCTTTGGCAAATTTATTCTCTTGCAGGAGGAGTATATCAATATTAGATCTGCGAAACTCCCTAAGCACCAATGATCCCTTGGTCGAGGAGTTCAGGCCTTTCACATTGATGGACCCAACTCTGAGCGATTCTCCCACTCTGAGTTCATCATTTGATGCCATCATTGGGTCTCTTCGCGGTGTCACTCACTTCTGGCGCCCAGACAATTGTGCGGTCTCTCAATTCCACACTGGAGTCGATATTGCGGATTGGTTCAGATGGTGCTGTTACTGTCTCAAATTTCTCTTTTTCCTTCCTTGCCTATTCCCCCCCTTTCTGAGTCCCTGGTGTTCAAATGAGTCCAGGAGCTGAAAGTCTGCCATTTTTGGCATTTTGACGGCGTCCGACTCAACCATGATGGAAATGTTGAGTCCAGTATCGGACCACCAGTAGGGCTGTTGCCTCACGGTCCCATTCAAGCATATCATCATAACATATCTTTGAGCCCCCCAACTACATATATGTCAATAATAACATTGAAAAAGGAAACAAGAATATAATGATACGTGTGTCCTCCGGCGTTTTCTTGGGATATTCGTCTCCCCCCTTACTTTAGGGAGGATTGCCGCAGCCGGGCGCTGCCGTCTCTGCAGCTGTCGCGTCGTTCCATGCCAATAAGTGCTTGGCTCCGAACAGTTCAATCATGAAATTCAGTCCGTTGGTTCACCAGGTTCGAGAGGTCCATCTTCATTTCCCATTATCAGGAGTGTTATTCGGGCGTCTGTATTTTCTTGATCCTTTTACTCTCTTTCTTCTAGGGCCTTGGAGTTCCCATTGGATTCCGGCGTGGTCAGTCTCACCTCTGTCGCCTTCTCTTGGTGCCGTCCCGAGAATATCCGCAATACAATCCTTGATCTCCCCCTCGGACCGCAGAACAATTTTCATGCTACCGTCTTCAAATGTGAGGGAGAAGGGATATCCCCACCTGTATCTCGTGCCCCTCTCCTTGAGCCATTTCATCAAGGGACTGCAGAGGCGCCTTAATGCCAGCGTGAGTGACGACAGATCCTGGAAGATGGTAATGTGGGCACCGCCCATTGTGAGTGAGTCTCCGGACCTGGCCTTCATCAGGATCCTGTTTCTGTCCTGATATCGGTGGAATTTTGCGAGAACGGAACGCGGGCCACCAGGAGGCCCCCAGCATTGTGGATCCGTTCAGTTTTGGGCTCGTCTATCCCTTCATCCGCCATTAAGATTTTTATGATGTTGTGTATTGTGGCCTTAAGTGAGTCTTCAGTTTCTCCCTCGGACTCCGGGATACCGAATAAGCGGAGATTATTCCTTCTTTCCCTGTTTTCCAAATCATCAATTTTCAGGCATATCTCCTCTTCCTTGTGTTCAATGTTGCGTAACCTCGTATCCATTTGGGCTTCCAAGGTGTCAATGGACGCCTGATTGTTCTCAACACCCTCCAGTCTTTCCTCAAAGTTGTCCATTCTCTGGGTGATCCTGTCAATCTTACCACCCAAGTTGGCACCCAGAGTCTTTATCTCAGACAGTAATGCCGCGATGTCTCCCTTGGTGGCAGCAGCCTCCGCTCCAGTGAGATCTGTCTCAAATGTTGTTTTCTGGTCAGAAGTCAACGGAGGCGAAGTGTATGCGTATTTGGCAAGCCTGCTTCGTGTGTGCATGGAATAGTTCTCACTGTAGAGGAGGCACACGCCCCTGAATCAGGGGCCCTACCCTCTGAGCGGTAGTGTAGGTTCATAGAATCGAGGCAGCCTGAGTATTCAGGCCTCCGTGGAGCTCATGGAGGGGCTGAGGAGATGCTCGGGTGAAACCACAATCCAGAGAATGTTGCTGATTCGGATTTGCAAGTTCGGGTACAATTGATCTGCAGGGTGGCTCCTGGAAAGTAGTATGTCAACACATCATTTCCATAGCCTTAGCGAGTCATTCAACAGCAGCTTGTCCTGCTAGTGACATTTTCGGATGTTTTCAGGGTGATTCCCGCAGTTTAGTTCAATTAAGCGTGCATTCATGCCCCAAAGGCTGTCCCCCCGTAATTATTGGCAATCTTCAGAAGTGTCTGGCAACACGTGTGAGATTGGGGTTCTCAGATTGGGTCCGGGGGTGCGCTCTGAGTGAAACAGGTCAGTCGGGCCTACCGTAGAAGTACTTAAACGTTCTCCATACCTCTTAATGGGTCACAGGTGTCTCCCCAACCTCCCTGTGTGGGAGATTCTGCTGGATTCCCGGGGAGCTTCAACGGGCCATTTACTTAGTAGGCCAGCTTGTTCCTTGCTTTCACTTGATGGGGCTATGTGAGGTGCATGGGCAATTCTTCTGGGTGTGGGGTGTTGCGAGAGGAGCTGCGCGGGTGATGCCTGGGGCCCAGTCTGTATTACAGGAGGTTCGGGATGGCTTGGTGTTTCACCTTGTACGGTAGTCTGTGTTGCCCGTGGAAGCTAAAGGCGAGCGTGATGCTTCTTGGGTGACATAGAGGGCCTGCAATGAGGTTTATATTCATCTGTGCAACGCAAACGATGCGGCCACACAGCGCGAGCAACAGTGTCTTTGCAGTATTCGCACCAACAGACGCGCGAGGTTCAATGGGGTGAGAGGGGCTGTGTCCCCGCAGGGCCGGCACTTCCACCGCCCGAGAGCCTCACGCAGACTCAAGGCTGCAGGCGGAGGTGCAGTGCGTTACAGCCGCCCGCCGGATAACAGGGTCAGTCTCAGCAAGGGGAGGGCCAGTCGGATGGCCGACTTCAGGTTTTGGCAGCAGAGAGGGCAGCGATCCCCAGGACTGGGGTGCTTGCACTGAGTGGGAGCCAGACGCGGTAGGAGTCTCCCGCTAACGAACGGGACACCGCTCTTGCTCCAGCACCCGAGAGGGAGCAGGCGACATGGATCGATCGCTGCTGGTATTGGCTAAGTCCAGTGGGGATCTCTCCACAACGATTCGTTCGGCGAAGATGCACTCTTCACCGGATGCTCCTCACATGGGGGCGCTGGCACGGTGCGCCTTCCAGAGGCCGTCACTTCCCTCGTGGTGTGCCCTCCAGGCAGGGGCCTCCCCACCCAGCATGGGGTGATGTTGCAGTTGTCACCTCCCTGTGCTGCGTACCGCTTTCCTCCAGATGCACGGGCGCGATTCCACTTTCACTTTCAGAGGCAGAATATGCTCCAGGCCGCAGCCAGGGGACGAAACTTGCGGAGTGAAGTTCTCGGCTTTCCCTGCTCCGATTTCTTCCTTGTTTGCAGTCGCTTGGAGGGGGGTTGGTTCCCACAGCAGATTCTCCAAGTTATACCATGGGGGGGTCCACAAGTGGGGGCTCATGTCACTTATGGGACCAGGGAGCACAGAGCTCACATGGAGGTTAGGCTCATCCATGCGCCCCCTGGCGGCCGTCGCATTCTGGGTTTTTATATGTATTTTTCGTACTAACACAAGTATGTCATAAGTTTGAAATTGAAATTGTTAGTTATTTATTCCATGTTTAACATTATGCAAAACTTTGATGAGGTAGCATTTATCATTTTACAATATGGAAATTACAAGACTAAGAATATTGTACTTTTTTGGTACATCCTGCAGTCATTGCCTATGTGTATGTATGATTTGGTTCCCGTATCAACAAAAATGCTCAAATATAATATTTTCTTTAGATGAGAACATTCTATAAAGCACAAATACATTCATGATAGATCTCCCAATCACCCATGACATCTTGTTACCAACATTATAAACACTACCTCTTTTAGGAACTGTTCATGAAAATTATTTTAGTGTGATCTTATTGGTGATGTCATCAATGACATTAGTGATATCATCCTTCATGTACTGGGTGTTTGTTTTACCAGTGCACTGTGGTGGCATAAATTATGCTTGCTTAGAATTTCTGGGGGGGTTTCGGTGTTACTTGTAACCATAGCGCCCCTTTAACAAGGATTTTTCATTGAATTTCATTGATTTTTATTAGTGCAACTTAACCATAATATTCCTTTAAAAAAGATTTTTCAGTGAATTTCATGGGTTGTTACCAGTGCACCTTAATTTGCTAAAACCAATATCATGCTTACCACAATATAGCAACATTTGTCTCCAGTTTGGAAAGTTTCACCTTAAAACACCCCACCTTCTAGCATGAATTTTAACACTTCTATACACATTGTGCAACTTTTCCAGCTGTTTTTTTGTTTGTCGATGTTAGTAAATGTCTAACGTCATTGCAGAGTTTTCGGATATGTTGGCATGACCATGCGCTCGTGCGTGGCATGATGGCGTGTCTGCAAACATGTCGGCACTTCTCAAATGGGTCTGTGCTTCGAGAACAGTTTGAACTGCATTATTTTAAGCTCATCTAGGAACTTTGCAGCTCAAAATGTACTCTTGCACAGCCCCGATTACTATTCTTACTCATTATCCATTAACAATTCAGTACAAAGCATGCTCTTGGAAGAATATTAGGAAAACTGCTATTTATTTTAAAAAATGGCATCAGCTATTGTCACCCCTCCTCTCCAAGAGCCATCACCACCAGCTGGAGGACCTACACAATGAAAAAGAATTGCAATACTTCAAAAGACAATGAAGAAGAACAGGAAGATGAGGTAGAAGAAGTGCCCACCTCTAGCAACCAGAGAGAATCCCTGGTGTGACAGGTAATTGCCACTGTTGGAAATGTATCAAAGGCTTAAGCTACCAAAGTGAAATGCACTGAGTATACCCAGTTGCAGACAACCTGGGCAGTACTCCTATGGGACCACCTCAATGCACTGCCACACCAAATCCAACCACCATATTGCTCTCAGAAAAGCTGTTCCTTTTTTAGGAAGTAGTAGGCTGTCTTCCTCTACCTCATCTTCCTCAACCAATCCTGTAACCACACAGCCTACTTCTGTGGGACACAAAATCCCACCAACTACCTTGCAAGCAATTAAAGAGGATGTTGATCCATATCTTTTGAAAACAACAGTACTCTGTATATACTGCAACACACCACTCTGCAGGGGGGAGCACTTTCGAAGTGCTTTGGAGCTGTAATCAGGGAGCATGAGAAACACTGGCCTTTATCTTAAATGTAACACGTGCAAACATCTTTCCCAGTCCAACTGCCACTTCATATGTTTGGTTGGTGCACCATCCCTCATTTCCCTCCCCACCTTACTTTCTGGCCCCTCCTGCAATAAAGAAATGAATAAATAAATTTAAAAAACATTAAAAAGGTCCTTTTAGGAATCACATTTCACAGTGAAAAAATAGAACAAAAAAATAAGCTTATAGAATCCATTTACTTTACATTTTTTAGTAAAGGAGCTAGATTCAATAAGATTCTCCAACATTCCCATTAGCATTTTCTACTATGCTAATGGAAATAATGGGCAATTCTATACTAGAGAAAACGATAAAAGCACATAAACAAATTTCTGTCCAAAATTATTCTCTCCAGTATTCAATAAACACCACAATCCATTTCTTTTTATAACTATCCACAGTCCATGCATTCCCCTGTATTGCCCACACATCACACAAAACAGCCCTTCTACTCTTTTTACTGTTATGTTTACAACACTCCCTCATTGACTGTTTAAACCATTCACACACATATCCACTAATCACTTAGAAAACTCTACATATAGACTATCAACAAATTAAACGTCCACCCACAAACTGCCACATAAAAATGTTCTACAAATATTTTGCATCTACATTCACCTCACAAAAAAAACACACATAGTGCTCCTATATATGCACATGTGCAATGTGAAATGACAGAAATGCATACATAAAAGTGGCATTACAGATGGTCAAGTGATCTTGGGAGCACAGGAGGGAAGTGCCAAGGGATGCCAAGGTGGGAGGCCATTAGCTAACTGCTGGGGCAGAGGAGTCCCATGCGTCGGGTACATCTCAACCGTAAAGTCCCTTTAACAATTTTGTTTCTGTCAATTGAAGACGTTTTCAGAAGTGAAAATGTTTCATAATGTTACACCACTGTATATACTTTATTAATTATTCCTCTTTTAATGAATATGAAACAACTATAAACCTCTTTTGACAAACATATTTTAGCAATGCATGGTTATGTGAGTCGTTAGCAGCGCAGACCCCAATTGGCAAATCAGAGTAGACATTTGTCCTTGCCAAAGGCCAGACCCTCTGCCCAAGGCAAAACAGTTATATTACTATATTTTGCAGTAATGTTTCAGCAATTTCAAAAAAGAAAAACACAGGACAGATTTACAAAAGCATCCTTTCAGGTACTTGCTGATGCTCGTCCTCACACAACTTTGCCAGAATCCTGTCCAGCACGCCAGGCTGCAGCTGCAACCAGATTTTGTTTCCCATTTTAACCTAAAGACTCAGCCATGCTGCATGCACCAATAAGTAAATCAGAGTAGGCATCCTTGCCGAGGGCCAGGCCCATTGTCGATAGAACAAACTTGTATCAATATTTATTGTGCCTACATTTGTGCACTTTGGAAAAATAAAACACGAAACAGATTTGTAAAACCATGCTTTCAGATCCTTGCTGATACTCCCAGCACAGGTTTGTCATAATTCAGTACAGCACTTCAGGCTGTAGCCGCAAGCAGAATATTTCTTCCCATTCAAACATAGGGTTCGGCCATGCTGCACACCCCAATAATCAAATCAAAGTACATTATCATCAAATAATTGCAGGGCAGTAGAATGGGCACATCACTGCACTTCATCTAGTACTTTAAACAGATTACCATGCTGCTGGTAATGGGGTTCTTCTGTGAAGTTGCCCTTCCTTCTTCAAGTGTTAGGTTTCGAATAGGAGAGTGACCCCTGTTCACCTCAGCATTGGGTTATTCAATAAGTAACTATTGTCATAATGAAGCAGTCTTCAAAACTATTCTTGATGCTATATCTATTGTAAGAAGTCAGCCAACACGTGATTCAACTCTCTAGGGTCTTTCTCAAGGCATGTGGATTGTCGGGCAGTCATTTCTGCGAGGTTGTGGAAATGAGTCTGGCATCCAATTCCAATATCTTGTCCCACTATGGTTGCAAATAAGGCTGCTTAATGATTTCAAGGGGTGGCCTGGGGACCATATGGGCACCTGGTTCAGCGTGCTTGGTAATTATCTGCTGATTAGCATTATCTCGGAGTGTATGCACCAATAGTCACAGCGTTCTGTTGATGTAATCCTGTGCAGAACTTCAGTCTGCAGCCACAGACAGAATTGTTGCCACATGCATGATTTTTTTGCCCATTTAAACCTGTCCCAGTTTTGAAAAACTTCATCACAGAGCCAGTTCCTGGCTGCCATGCCCACTTTAACCCAATTGCCAGTTCCTTGTGGTAATGGCCAGTAGCCATATTATACAAGTCATAGCCTTTCATCAAGACTCAGACAATGTGGTCACTTTCCCATGGCCACAGGTCATGTCTCAAACAATCTGGCCAATGCCCATGGCCACCGGCTATACCTCAGTCATCAAAGGTATAACACTATTTTTGTAATAAAACACTGACACATTTGCAAAATCCTGCTTTCAAGTCCTTGCCAATGCTCCTTGCACACCTTTCCTGCAAATCCCTCCACGTCTTATTTTTTGAAAAGTATCAAAATATACATGCATAAAATAGTCATATAACTTAGCTCCCACTTGAAAAAATCCACCCAGACTTTGCAGACAAATTCAAGGTTCAGTCTATGATCTTTCTTAAATCATATGTGCACATTCGTCAAACGGCAACAAAGTTACAACCCATCTAAAAATGTTCAAACCCCCCTCTAATTTGTCCCCCTCTTCACAAAATCCCATCAAACTTTACAAAAACATTCAAATCTGAGTCTTAAATATGTTTGCAAACCATTGTGGTGATTCGTGAAATGGCACTGTATTTAAAATCCTTTCAGATATTTTGGGACCACCCTTCTAATTTTGTTCACTCTTGGCAAACTAGCGACAAAGTTATAGACCATCCAAAAACTGCTTTTCACCGACCCTCTAAGGCAAAAACATGAATGTATGCCCCTGAACTGTTTGCGGCCGTCAGTGATGAAAAACCACCTGTTTTCTGGATTTGTATGGCCACATCCTATCCCATCCTCATCACCCCTCACATCCCCAGAGATTGTTTCATTAGTTTGAGAAGTGAAATATTGTGTTTTTGATTTTTTTTTTTACTGAGATGTTCAAGGATAATGGGTGCTTTCTGTGAAACCAACATGGTGGGCCTTTCCCAAAAAATATGATGCACCTCTCACTTTTCACCATCCAGTGGGTGTGTCTGATGTTCGCAGACATCACGTTGCCCCCTGGGCCAATCACAGGGCTGTCCGCGGACGGATCAGGGAAGTGAGTTGCGGACCAAAACCAGAAATCACGAATTTCTTTTTACCTACTTGGCCGTTTAAAAAAAAATACTGAATGGATTTACACCAGCTTTACAAAAGCACCCTTTCGGGACCAAGCTGTTGCTCCTGGCGCAAATTTGGTGAAAATCCATCCAGCGGTTTGGGCTGTAGGAATGAGCACATTTCTTTTTTTATTGGAAAATACAAACATTTTGTGACCCCACGTGTAACGTTTCCCCTCCTGCATGAAACCTCACCAAACTTTGCATAATCAATCTGACGGGCCATATACTTGTTTTGCAAAGTTTTGTGAGGGTTCGTCAAGGGGGATCCAAGTTATAAACCACCCAAAAAGGGTTTTTCCTATGGGTTGAGCACCTTAACCATAACTACACCCCCCTTCCCGCTACCGCAGGCCGTGTAATATATATTTTTTGCAGGGTATGCAGTAGTTCTGGGTAAGTTATTGGCTTTCCCATAGAAAAGCAGTTTTTGGCGGCTTATAACTTTGACAAACAAAACATTTTCCATCCGCACAAAACTTTGCAATGAAAATAATAGACTTCCCCTTTGAATTTCTTTCAAACTTTCGTGTGGTTTTGTCGAGGGGGGCAAAGTTGAAGGGGGGATCCCAAACATTTTGAAATCTGGATATACTGGAATGGGAAACAAGTTTTGCTTGTGCGAGGAGCAATGCCCCAGTTCTGAAAGCATGCTTTGGCAAATTTGGTGTTAATCTGTCCAGTAGATTTGTCCAAAACAGGTAAAAATAAAGTACTGACATCTCGGTTTGGTGTCCGCTGACACTTTTGGACCAATCACAAAGCCACGTAAAGTTCAATTAAAGGTGCTGACTTGTCAAAAGGTCAGTTGAGAAATGTGAGGTGCATCACAACTTTGGAAATGAATGGCATGTTGCATGTGCAAACTGTGCCCCTAGTCCATGAACATTACTGTAAAAAAACATTATACTTTTCATAGAAATGAAAGAAACATCTGGGCAGGGGTTGTAAGATGGGGTGGGATGGAGAAATTTCAAAAACCAGCTGTGTTCGGGGACATTGCTGTGATGTTCGTGAACTTGATAAATGTTTGACGGCGTTCATGCAAATGTACAGCAGTACTTAGGCGGTTTATAGCGATGACACAGTTTGACGAATCTGCACAAAAGCTTGTAAAAATAATAAAGGCATTACTTTGAATATTTTTCCAAAGTTGTCTGCAGTTTTATCAAGGGGGGAAAAGTTGCATGTGGGTTTAAACATTTTTGAAATTCGGACAGATTTGAATGGGGAAAAGATTTCCAGCCTGAACCACTGGACAGATTGGCACCAGGTCCTGAAAACATGCTCTAGCAAATCTGGAGTTAATCCATCTTGTGTTTTATTTTTACAAATGTACCAAAATGTAGGTACAAAAAATAGTGCTATAACTTTGGGGCCTTCAGCCATGCCCCGGACAAGCTGGATACTGGCATTGGCCACCATGGAACCAGCGATTGGGATAAGTGGGCATGGGGCCTGGCCTCCAGAAATGCATAATGTCTACTCTGAGATGGATAGCATGGCCTACAATATGGCTGGAGCTCATGCCCCAGGGATTGTTGAAAATGGCCATGGCTGCATCGGTCCCATTATTGGACAACGTTTACTGTGGGTTTATTTGTGTGACAGGCAAAATGGCCACTTCTCATGGTCCAGGGATTGTGGACTGTAGTCATGGTGCAGTCATACACAGCTGCCCCTGTCCCACAATTGGGCTGTAGTGGCCACTGGGCCGGGCTGCGGACCAGGCCAAATCTCTACTATGGATTGTTTCACACAGTTCACAACATCTCTGAAGCCCACACCCCAAGGTTTGTGTCCATGACCACATGCCATGGACAGTGGCACACAAACCCATTATGGTGTCATGTGAAGTGCATCAGACTTTAGGTGAGATCTACTGGCTATTATGGTGGCTTTGTTGATCTGAGTCATCGTTGAGCCTCATCCTCTAGCAATTCACCCATGAATTGCATCCGCAAAATGTGATGCTCAAAGTGGCACGTCAGTATGCAATGCAATAAAATGTGTTTGTGAAAGGAGATTTATAGGGCATGATTCACAGAGCATTTTCCTATGGGATTGCGCCATTATAAAATCCTTCTGTAAACAGGCCCTTACTTCTTAAATATATTTTAAAAGTGGGATTATTAATAATTTATATTCAGTGCTGAAACATCATGAAACATATTTAGTTACCCATGCAAGTCATGGGTGAATTGCCTATTGCATGAGGCTCAACCATGACCGCATCCCACCGGTCCGATGACGAGAACCTACGAACATCGCGAATTTCTCCAATAACACCTTTCCTCGTGATTCTAAACAAATAACTATCTTCACGGACTCTACAAAGATACTGCATCATACTAAATAGCCACCTTGGCTTCACTCTCACTCGATGGCAGCCTCGTGTGGTGAGTTTCGAACTGTTTATTTTCGTTTCTCTGTCTTCCTTCTCTTCCCCCCACATGTGGACCGCCGGACCGACAGGGCAGACAGAGACCCTTGTATTTGCGCTTCCGAAGGGGACCCAATACCACTATCTTTTTATGTTTCCGGGGAGGGTGTGTACTATCAGCACGATCTGAAGGCTCCTCACCCCTACAAACATGTAGACTTGGTAATATGAGACCCCAGGCAGACAAGACTAATGTCCTCTGATCTGCCCATATCCTAGCATGACACTCTAGTTTGCATGCAGATTTTTGATATATAATTGTCACCCTTCATTTACCCTTAGAACTTTGCATAATACTACTAGAGTTTATTTCTCTTTTTCCACCTAACTGGTTCTCCCCCTTTTTTTCACAATTACAGGGTCCTGCTACTTATTGCCCTGATGAAGGCGGAGTATTCTTTTCAGATACGAAGATCATTATTCTTTGGAGTCTGTACCGCCGAAACGCAGTGCTAACCAGAGGGGACACAAGGTTCATCACCTCACAGTGCAACATTTAGGATCCCTTCCTTTCTGAAACAATTAATCAAAGGACAAGGACACCTTACCAATTAGCTTTCTCCCCTTTTTTTGCATTGTCTCCTTTACTTTGTCCCCCTGATGCGTAGGCAGACCCAATCCCAATACATAATAATTTTCGATTTTGGGATACGAAAAATAATTAACTTATTTGTTTCTTCACAATTGCCCCACAACAAGGGGCACGTGTTTTCCTCAATAAGGTTACAGCTTACGATGAATATTACTGTTTCTTTATTTCATTTTCTTCAATTTCATACTTTCACTTGTTAAGAGTTCATTTGTCAACCAACTGTGACTGTTAACTAACTTATGTTAAAAAAGTTTTTTTCATTACGTATTCTCAATTTTTTTAATGATTCTACACCTAATTCGTGTATGTACCATTTAAACCATTGTTTTTACATGCTGTTACATGTTAGACCTTACTTTTGTATATCATTTTCTGTTTCTTTGATATAAAGCTTTTAATTTGCAATTTCCATAATGTTTATGTCTCATTTTGAAGGAATGACTTTAATTTCTGACTGCATGCAATATCTATGAATTATACTAGATATAAAGGTTTTGGGACCGGATGAATAACTTTAATTTATTCACACCCCATACGGGCCAACCTTAGATACACCAGTACTTTGCTTTGTTGTAAACGCATCCCAAACCAAACCACCTACTGGAACAAGGATGCAGGCTGGTCCAGTGTCCATTATACCCCCATAATAGCATCAGGACTGTGCATGTTTTGAGGCCAGTAGCTACAAACCCTGGGGCATGGGTTTCAGCCATATCACAGGTCCTGCCATCCAGTCTACAGCAGAATTTGGGCAAAGACACCTACCCATAATGACCTTTAACCGAGTGTTTTCAATTATTTTATATCTGAAAATGACCAAAGTGCATGACACATTTCCTGAAATTCATGAGACCCACACAGGGCTTCTGCACACTTCCAAATAGCCAGGGCACCTTTACAAGTTTTACCCCTCAGTGAGTATTGGCAGGCTCCAAACTGGACACTTAAATATACTAGCTTATAACTGTGGTGGGAGGATTGCCACTGATTAGTGCAGAATAATAGTTCCCTTTACCTTCTCTCATGTAGACATGCTGCATTTGATGAACATATTTTTTTTCAAGTTGGTACTGTTGGTTGTAAAGTAGATGGAGACACAAGTTTCCCCCCCAAACACTACTGCATTCTCAATTGTGGCACTCAAATACAACGAGTCCTCTGGTCCTTCTGTACACAATATGAAACCAGGTAAATGGCAGTATTATAAGGGATTAATCAGAAAATATGACGTGGGGTGGAAATGTGTGGAAAATCAATGGATACTGTAAGACCTCCTTGTCTTTGTTAGCAAAACACTTTGATCAAGAAGCACATACAGTCGTAAAATAATATTAGCTCCTTCTTTCACACTGATAAAATTAAAAGATAGAATCTGGGTGTTGAGGTTAGAATATCTGAACCACATCTATATTATTTCAATCATTACTCAATTCAGGTTTTAGTTCAGGATTTGAAAAAGATACATGAAAGCAATTAGTGGCAAAAAACACATTTAAAAGTGCATGTAAATACATTAAAACAGCTACTATGATATAAAAAAACATACTTAAGGCAAATATTTAATTCTAGTATTCGTAGCAGCAGTAACATGAACCAACACGTTAATACATCATGCATTGTTAAAAGATAGAAAACACCTAGGTGACAGTGTGTAAATGTGCTGTTTCTTAGATAAGGAATCCGAAATGTACGCCGTGGGATTCAATACACATGGAAAAAGAAATTAAAAATCACCACCAACTCTCTCAATAGAGATTAGCAAATACAAGATGTTCTTGCTGGTCCATCCTTTGCCCAAAGAGTGGCCGATGTTAAACTGGTAATCGAATTAAGCATGGGAATGCTAATGTTACCATTTCTCACCTGGCATGGCTTCTGACAACAGAGGATGCTGTTATGGCCCATCCCAACATGGGCGACTTCAGTGGCACAGACATGGGTTACTCGGATTCCGTGCAACACATCATACCCGGAAATAATTAAGGATACCGATTCCCGTGAGAGCGAACGCTTTCTTTTTATGGTTTGTATGAGAGCGAACGCTTTCTTTTTATGGTTTGTATGAGTACTGACCTATAACCCTGTTTCAGTATGCATTCTTCAACCTTTCCTCCTGGTCTCCCTGTTGCCCACGATTCTCCTTCGCGTTTCCTTGTCTTTCCATCCAGCCCTCTCATTCCTGTATGCATCCACAGCATCTGCCTACTAACCTCGTTGCATCAGCTGAAGAACAGCCTACTATCATCTTTGACATCATTCCAACGTTCTGGAGGTTTTTTTTTCTGTTAGACGCTGTTTCCACCAGTTCCATGCTATCTACCCTCCACATTGGAGACTCTGAGGACTGGCTTTACCTTCACCGCTCATCCGGGCTCACAAAAACCTAGCTAAGGCCGGTTGGTGAAAGATTGAAATGCTTGCAATTTCAAAGCAATATGAGCAGTTTCAGGAATTGATGGCGGCTGGGCTGTCATTGACTGCCGAAGTCTAGCCCATGAAGGCTGAAAATATTGGCAATGCATATAAGCACCCTGCGAGGTGCCATCCACCCGTAAGAATGGTCGGAACGAGGACTGTATTCAGGAAGGAAAGCCTGCGTTCCGAGCATTCTCATCAGGGCCGGCCTTAGGGGTAGCAGCGCCCTGGGCGGATTGCGCCCACCCCCCCCTCCCCGCGAGCAGCTGGTCAAACGGGGGACATGGCCACGGAGTGACACATTTTTCTTTTTTTTTTTAAACCTCGCTCTTGCCAGGAGGCAATTCTATGAATAGGGTGCATTATCCCCCATCGTTCCTAAAAGCGCTCCGATGCCGCAGGCGCATTGCCTAACAATGAGGCGCCTGCCACCACTACGCCAGCTCGGGAAGCCCTTGAAAGACTCCCCCGAGCTGGCGTGGCGGTCGCCCGGCTCACCCCCCCCCCAAGGCCGGGCCTGATTCTCATTAGTGTCGGGTGCTTCCCTTTCCCTCTTCCCTTCACCATTTAGCACCCGTGTAGTTTCCCTACACAGGTGCTAATGGTGCCCTTTTTCCAAAAGGAAAAGAAAAAGAAAAAACGTACCTATGTGGTGTGTCTCGGCTGCAGCAGTGCTGCTCTTCGGCAAGTCCGTTGTCCATATTGATGACGTCACCATCATCAACATGGAAAATACACTTCCCTGACAGCACTGCAGGAGCCGATCTGCAACATAAAGATACGTTTACATTTTTTTTTTTAAACATTGGCACCCGTGTAGGAAAACTACTTGGGTGCTAATGGCAATATTGACCTCGACAGTGGTGCAACCCTGTTGGTAACGGCACCACCACCCTCGTTAAGGGACCCTGTTTCGCTCAGGCCCTTAACTTGGGCAGCGGGCCTTTACTGACAGGGTCAGTCCGCCGCCCATGTTAACATTGCCTCAATATGTTGCCACCAGAGATGCTTTACACAGTGACGGCTGTGACCTTCCTTAGGTTTTGGCCCTTGCGAAGGACTCATGGAACATGCAACTCACCTTTTGGTCTATGACGTTTACTATATACTGATCCAAATTGGAGCACCTCATTTCCAACAACGTGGCTAGTGCCCTGGTGTTGGCCACTCCCCTTGTGTCCTATAAATTCCCTTTCTGCACAATTTTGACAGATTCATGATGGCCTTGCAACAGATGTTCAGTCTACAGGAGCTCTTCTATACTGATGCACATTCTTAAGTGGAGGCTTGTTCTGTCTGTGCCGAGAACAAAGTACATTGAAGACTATCAGTGTGTAGGTTGCCTCCATCGAAACAATGTTTACCTCTGTAATCTGTCTACAGATGTCATGGTGTATCTACCCCTTTCACCCGGCCACACTGTCATCATGGTACAATTGGACCAGTTAACTAAGCTGGCACACTTCTCTGCATTGCACAAACTTCAAACTGTGGATGAAATGGCGCTTGTCTTCCTGCAAGATGTCTTTCCTATGCACGGATTACCCAGCACCATTATTTCTGACATGGGCTCCCAATTTCCATCCTAGTTTTTCATTACCCTCTGTAAGAAATTTGGAATTCAACATGCATTGTCCTCGGGCCATCCCAGGCTAATGGGTCAACTGAAAAAGTGAGTTGGATTGTGAAACAATGCCTCAGCTGCTTTGCTTCTGGCACATAGTACAATTGGTATGAGCTAATGCCCCTGGCAGAGTTAGCTTACAACAACAGCTCACACATTGCCATCAGCAATAGCCTTGTGTTCTCAAATATGGTTATCATCCTTGAGCCTTTCCGGTTAGAGGAGAGCACCTGTAGCATACAGATGCCACATACAAAGCCATCGAAGTCTTTGAAGAATCCCAGAACAGGATGAAAAGAACAGCAAACCAACAACTATTACACAAACCTGATTATTCAGTAGGGGACAAGGTGTGGTTAGCACGCGAGTACCTTCCTGTGCATGTTTTCCCCAGTAAATTCACCCTGTAGTACTTTGGTCCTTCCAGAATCATAAAGAGAATAGACCCAGTGGCATACAGACTGCAACTCCCAACTTTCTGTTAACAAAAACAATCAAATGTGCATGTTTTGGGACTAAAGAAATATGTACAGAGCTGCTTCACTGGTCAAACTAAACCTCTGCTTCCTCCAACCTATGGCAGCGAAGGACCTGAGTAGGAAGTGCAAGCAATAAGGGATTCCCATTTCCATCATGCAGTGTTAGAGTTCGGGATGTGATCCCTGTGACAGAACCTGTGAACCCGCAACCACCATATCTGCTCTGTGTCTGCCCCGGCATTTGCGAAAGGAGATCCTTAAGAAATCTGGTCCGAACGTGCATGGGAGTCGGCATGATGGTACAATTCTTCGTGTGCCATGACTCCGGGGCAACAGAGGATGCTGTCTGAGACCATTCCGAAAAGGATGACTTCAGGGACATGGAAGTAGGTTCCTCACATTCTGTGAAACACCTCAGACCCAGAAATAAAGGATAGCGAGAGAACCGTGGCATGTCTCAACACTTTCATTTCCGTGAGAGTGGAGGTTGACCCTTTACAGTTTGTGAGAGTACTGACCTATTCCCCTGTTTGTTTGTTTGTCCATTCGTCTACCTTCCTGGTATCACAATCGCCCTCATTCTTCCTTTGTTTTTCCTTGCCCTTTTGGCCAGTCCCTGTGTTCCTCCCCTTCCCTGCATGAGGTATTCCCTGCATCTTCCTTGATAACATCGTTGGATCAGCTGAATGCCAGCTTATTATCACCTTTGACTTTGTGTCACTGTCCTTGAGTTTTTTTTTAGCTGGATGCTTTTTCCTCCAGTTTCACTTTATCTACACTGGCACCTGACTTGTAATTTGGGGAATTCTACTGTGGCAATAGCCTTAGTGGAGGCCCAGTAGTACCGGCCTTACCATCATTGCTCATCCAGGTTCACAAAAAGGCAGGTAAGGCTGAGCTTTATTGCTGAAAGCTAATAAAGAATGTCTTTTAATACGATGCATAATAATAACAAGATATAAAAAGGGCCCATTAAAAGGTGAAAATGGGAGACATGATTTTCCCAAAGTGTGTTATCCTTCCCTCTCTTTCATAATTTAATCTTAAATATAACTTATCTATCATCTTTATTTGTCTGTTTTCGTAATAGAAGCATAAAGAGAATCTATGGCAGAATTGGTACTTCAGCTGTATGACATTCTCTGGTGGCCAAAGTAAAGGCCTGCAACATTTTCACAGTCTTTCCGTTTGCATATGTTCGCACACTACACACACACATTACAAACAAAGGAGATTATGGAGGGCATTGTGCAGAAATAATCAGTGTGAGGCTTCAGTAATGAGAGCAAAATCTAAACTTTATTTAGAATGGTACAGATCTCCCGCCATGAGTGAGGAGGTGGGGATGGAGATCGGATAAGAAGATGCCCATATCTCCTGTTGTTCTCAGCATTAAAGGAATCCAGAAATGCAGCCACCATAAAACATGGTGGCAGAAGAATAGCAAAATAGGCAAAGATGTTTTCTGTAAGAATAAGTAAGGTCCAGGTCATGGGGAAGCGGAAAGAGACAATGCTAGGTTGCTTGGTTAAAATGGGGTGAGCAGTGAGGGAAAAAGCCAAAATTATACATGCCTAAAGACCATTTGACTTAACCCTATTTCCTGCCCTCAGAAGTTGATCTGCTTGTCCATCCCAGGTACTGTGCTACCCCTTCACTAATAACTGTGTCGGTGCATCCCTTGTGCACAGTGTCCTGTTCAGGGATGGACTGGGAACCAAAAGAGGCCTTGTAAATAATGTTCAAAGTGGCCCCATACACATTCTCAGAAAGCCCAAAGAATATTTGGATATACCACACAGAAGAGGCCCAGGGTGCAGAGGCCTACCAGGAAATTTCCAGAGTTCCTCATAGGCCAGTCCAGCCCTGGTTCTGTTACTTCCCAGCTAGTTACATTCTTTCTAAATCCCATACATACCTGCATATAATTAGTGCCTGAGTGCTTCTACTCAATGAGAAAAACATGTACTTATATGAAATCACCATTGCATCCCATAAATATGTGCAGTAAGCACAAATTATGTGAACGAAGTTGCTAATGATGTGTGCCAAAACAAAATAACTTTTTTAAATAACTTTTTTGTATTTGTGATATGGTTACATACAAAACCTCACACAAAATTGAAGAACAAGTTATAAATGCAGCAATCGCTCAATATTAACACCAAAAGTAAAAAACAGGTAAAATCACTTTAAAATTAAAGGATATACAGATCGCAGGCAGCACAATTCATGTTTAAATAGATAGAAAAATGTGTACCATCAAATCTCGTAAAGCTAATAGTTCACGAGTCAGAAGGTAAATGTCCCTTAATTGTTTAAAAATAGCATTAACAAAATTCATCAGAGAAATTGTAATGGACAAGGTATCTCCCACAATTATGCAACACCATAAGCTATCAGAAATAATTTGAGATGAATTATACTATGCGTGAATTTGCCCTGCACACTAAACCATAGTCCAGTCACTGCAGGACTATCCATAACCAAATGCCTGAGAGTTTCAAGTACCTGATTTTTGCATAGTCTGTGTGTGCTACTTTCTCTTTGAAGACCTAAAAGGGGGCCCAAGACTTCCAGCTCAAGTATGTAGTTTAAACTAAATCTCCAAAAACATGAGTTTAGTTGGTGGTGATTTCAACAAGTATAATAAAGGTTTTGTCAAACCTAATATAACTCACAACTACAAAACTTTGTCCCAAATTTCACACCTGTCCTATTGCTTACATTTTCTTTTCAAAATAGGATAAGTCCAATCACCAATGATGGAAGCCTCATTTAAAAAAAAAACTTCACATGAACTCATGAAGTTCCTTATCATTGTGTCTTATGCTTTCCTAGAAATGTCATTCAGGTTGTTAAAAAGAGAAGAGGCCTGACCAGTCTTGGTCTTAAAATATAAGAATATCTTGTTATATCTATATGAGCACAGACACAATTCCCACCTAATTACAGCAATTGGGCAGAAGTCGGGAGACGCAGTACAGACCTCCCTAAACGACCCTCAATTGTATCACATTCTCTCATTCATTGGAGGCAATTTCAATCCAAACACAATTTTGGGTATTGCCTTCAACTTAACACATTGTAACAGAGGCAACAGTGAACATGTGCAAATCTTACAATGAGTAATTCTAAACTGTGTCACAAACAGCTCTTATTTTCTTTTAAACTTATATTTCACTATTGCTACTTGAGACCTTGAAGCAAAAGTGCAGCCCAAATACTACACCGTACTAACCTCTGGACTCCTATTATGAAGATACCACTTATCATTTTTGTACATATACTTTTTTGTTAAAAATAAACATTTTTGATTTACCTGGGTTGACCAGTAGACGATGTTCATCAGCATAGCAGACGACAGTGTTCAATACCATTTGTAACTCTACAGTGGTCATATTAAATAAAAGGATGTCGTCTGCATATATGAGCCATTCAACCTCGAGAGACCGATCATGGTGCAAAAGTAGATCACAGAATTATAAAGGTGGGGGGGTGGGACACAACTTTGCCTTACTCCATTCCCCACCTGAATTGGTTTTGTTAAAAGGCTTTCTGCATTTAACTAAACTGACACTGTATTATTATTATAAAATAATAGCTTCTTCCACAGCAGTGTGCTGTCGACTCTATTAAAGGCTGCCAACATGTCTAAGCTAGCCACATCGATAGTGTTATGCTTCAGCCTTGTAGCCTTGATTTGTAGAAGGGAGAAAATAAGGCCATCCATTGAAGTTCCTTGGCCTTTTATAAAGCCAGATTGCAAATGATTCATAATCTGGAACTGATCTGCCCATTTCACAAGGTCTCAAAGCCAAAAAGATGCTGAAGGTTTTCCCATCGAGTCAATCAGGGAAATCGGTTGGTAACTCCCAGGCTTTGTTCTTGGTTCTTTTTATACATAGGCATGATAATAGCCGAATGCCAGGATGTTGGGACACGCTGCTGATAAATTATTTGATTGAATAAATGAATCAGAATTTCTTCCCACATATCTGGATTATTTATTAGAACAATATTTTCAGAATCATTTTAAGATCGCCATAGACGCCTACGATAGAGTCGAGCACAGTGTAGCAACATTGTCAGATTCACGCAAATATACTTATTTATCCTTGACATTTTGAGCCAGTTTTTAAACATCAATTCGCTAAGATTTAATTTCATCCTAAGTACCCCTGAAGTGGACCGATAACATCTCATTTTGTCTCTGTTCCGTTTCCTTACTTCTCTTTTATTATTTCTTATGTTTATGTCAAATATATGCATCTCTAAAGCCCTGGTTCTCTTTATAGCCAAGTGCTCCGAAAAGAAGTCTGGACGTCTGAAAGGTCCATTGTGTTCCCTTCACAATAACGTCTGATGACATTTGACAGAAGAGTGCCATTTTCTTTTTTTAATTTATTTGCATTTTTAACTCACACAGCCCAGGGGCATCGAGGCATTGTTACAGGAATATGTATCTTAGTTGCGTATTTATAACGCAACTAAGAGACATTTATACCAGGGGGTTTCTTAGCGCGGACCCGGGGATCAAACCTGTGTTGCTTCGTGTCATCTTGTTTCCAAGGCGAGCACGTTACCGCTGAGCTATCCTCCTATCCTCCTGCCGCATGCGACATTGATAACACAGCAAAGAATTAGGTGGTTCTGAGGTGGCTTCATTTTGCGAGAAGTTTTAAATGCACTTCACTTTTACAGTCCACACATTGTAGAGGCCATCCACCACTCCATTGGTGTTTCCTGTACCTAAACTGGCTTTTTGCCAAAAAATGTAATGCGCCTATATGAAAGAACAGTGAAGCAGCAGAACCAGTGGAATTGCTCATTGCCATGCGGAGCTTAACACATACGAAGATCAAGGCACGCCGTTTGCCAGCAAGCAAAGGTCTGAACAGGGAGCAGTCTTCAATGCAATGGGAATAATACACCTGCCTGTGGAAGCAAGGCAGAACAGCTTTAGTGACTGGATGTGCTCTAGGGGCTGTCCAGTGACATTTATTTTTGGACAAAATACTGCAGAACTCTATTGTGATTTGTGGCAAAAATGTGGCATATAAAATATACCAATGGCAACTGAACAAATATCTTGCTTTTAAAGATGTGCAATGACAGCGTTTTCTTTGAAATGACATATTTTTTTTAGAGATAAATGGCTTATTTTCCCTTGACACTATCAAGCAGTTCCTAACTTTGAAAGAACGAATCAATACCATTAAGAGAGAATTAAAAATGTTGTTCTTATGCTGATTGTGTAATAAACGTTCTATTTGGGGTTTATGAACAGCGAAATCCACTATTTTAAGAACTTTTAAGGCTGGATTTTACTCTGGGTAACAATACGTTTCAGCACATTAAAACCAATAGTATAACATTCGCTTTCTCTATAATATCCAGTTCCGTAATTGTGTAAGTGATTTTCAGCTTGGAAATCAAAGGTTTCATCACTGGCCTCGGTGTTTAGTGATGATATCAGGAAAGATAATGTATGGGTACAGACACTTTGAACACACCCAAAGAAAACACAAATAATGATGTGACAACTTTGCAATGTACTTTGTTGAATGTCTTCTTTTTTGACTTTGGATTTTTAAGGCAGGATGCTTCTGCCTGATTACTGGATAGTTTGGGGGGTTGGAGAAGCAACCATCATTTAACTGAATGAAAGGGCACATCATGTTCGCGTTTTTTTACCTGACCTTTATAAATGTTATACTCAACAGTGGCAAATGAAATGTAGCGGATTTTGAATGGATCTTTGACCGAATTTATTAAAATAATGCCCAATTTCTGAAATGTCAAAACGTCAAAACCGTTCAAATTCCCGTCTCCAGTTCACTTGTTTGTTTAGTGCTTTTCAGTGAAGTTGTACATGATGGTGGAGCGTGAAGTCCTCACTATGGCACTAAAATGCTGAGTGTTCCGCGCTACAACCGCAGCCTACGCGGAAAGGCGACAGCATGAAATAATCGCTGCAGATATGCAGCGTCAATGTGCATTCAATTTGAAAGTCTGCATATGGCGTCCAGAATTCTCATTTGGCGTAGCGTGCAGGCCTGTGGTGTAAGTTATAGGTGCATGGAGAGGTTTCGCTTCAAGATGGACGACAGGTAGACAGTTCCACTAAGCTTTGCTGCTTTTTTTTTCCAGCTCACCTTCAGAATCCCATAAAAAATCTCCAGATGGGAGAATATGAATGAACCTGTTCAGGCATCATTTATGCAGCTCACAGAAGAATCTCATCTGGTGATATCGAATGCCTAAAGCGTTTTTCTCCTGCACGGAAAAGCCCTGAGATGGAAGTGGTCCAAACAGCACAGCTGACACTTATCACATCAAATGAGCCTCATGGAGCCGATATTGAAACAGCGTATGGCTGAGTCAGAGTCGTGTAATATGCAACTAACCTCTCTTACCTATGGAACAATCCTACCCGAAACGTAGCATGATTTAATGACAAGCTTGTTTGCAGTTTCCATTGTACTATGATATGCCAGCAAATCAGTTTTAATAGCAATCTGTAAATTCACGTTTTGTCATTTCAAGAACAATTTATTTACACCTTTTAAAAAGTGCAAAGCAAAAACACCACCGGAGGCCACATTACCAAAACATTGCCCTGGTGCAAAAAAGCAGAGCAAATGAATTTAGCGACCATTTTGTTACTTAACAAGAAAGGAATTGAGCAAAAAGCTTTAGCCCTAATCTGTATGATCAACACAGTTTTCACAAGGGCAAAAATAAAGCACACTGTTTCATTTACAATGTGTGCAGTGAAACATGGAACAAAATCGAGTAAACATTACACTTTTTTGTTTGTTATGCAGCAAACATAGGACAACAAATAGTCTGATTTACTTTTTGCCCAAGTGCAAACTTTTGTACATAATATGCGTTGTGAGAAACCTGTTTGCTCCATTCTGTATAACCAAACTATGTGTTCATGTTTAGCTCCGCTGCACAGGCTAGATAATATCTCCCTGGGAGTATCACACTGCTGCACAGAAAAATGAACACGACCAAACAATTAAAACATATAATAACATAACCATAAAATAAACCTATGATTTCACAAAGGCAGAGGTGGCAAGTAGAAATGACCCAGAAAACGTTCCGGAAGCCAACTGTTTAGCTGTTTCCTAAAAGATAAAAAAGATAAACACTCGGGCAGAGTCCTAAGGGAATACAGGAGCACATTCCAAGAGGAAATGACTACATAAAGAACAAAATGGGTATGTGTCGACCTCCGGGCGAAATGAAGACTGAGTCCCATATTCTCAGCTTGGCGCAGTGAAGGTGCTAAACAACACGAATCACTGCGCCAAAAGAGTACGCCCAGGCTCCACTACTATTCTCAAGTGGGCCTGGGCGTCAGTGATTTATGTGGATTGCGCCTGTTTGAAGGGTTTACGGGTGCAATCCAATCTCAGCATCATTTTTGTAAAATAACAATATATTTGTTATTTTACAAAAATGCTGCCGAGAACACGGTTCCTATACACCAGAGTGAGCAGCTCCAACATTGCAGGATGTTGAAGCTGCTTACTTTGGTATATAGGAAAGTGTTCATGTACACCCGCGTGGTGTATATGAACACTTTCATTTAAAGCGAGCAGCTTCAACGTTGAATCCTGCAACGTTGAATCTGCTCGCTTTGGTGTAAATGAAAGTGTTCCTATACACCTGTGTGTTGTAGATGAACACTTTTATGTACACCAAAGCAAGCAGCTTCAACGTTGCAGCAACGTTGAAGCTGCTTGATGTGGTGTACATGAAAGTGTCCATATACAACACAGTGTATGGACACTTCCATTTACACCAAGCAAGGCTTCGTGTGGCACTCCTCCAGTTTAACGGCACCAAAAGGGTACCGTAAATGTGCGCTAGTTTAGAGCACATATTAAACTGAAGGAGTGCCACAAGAATAGGCTTCTAAAAAGCCAGTTTACGAATGTGGCGGTTGCTAGGTTGGTTTCCAACCCATCCTAGCAACCGCCACATGTATTCAGAAAGTGGCGCACCTTCAGAATAGGTCTTAAGTACCGAAAAGGTTGTTAAGCCTTTTAACGTTCTTTTCGGTATTTAACACCTACATGTGAATAGGGCCCTCACTGTCCATGAAATTCTATGAAGGGCAACAAAAAGTGGTCAATACAATCAATTGCTGTGCTTTATTTTTAAATACATTCATTTTCATTTTAGGACGGGGAACTTCTCGATCACATTCAATTCTCCAAATGCTCACGTTCAACTCTCGATACACTACTACCACTTAAAAATCTCCCCTTTGTTAAAAAATGAAATCAATTTTCTTGTCAATTCTTCTTCAAGTCTTGCTTTCATTCTTGACGCATAGAACTAGTGGTAAAATCCCATTTGAAAAATGCTTTGCCTATTTTACAGATCAAAGTAATTTCCATCCTATTTCCAGTGGTCGAAGTGTTCGAAGGAAAATAATGGAACAATGTTCTTTGCTGGCCGCACCCACTCCCCACAAACCCCATTACCATGCCCCCTCCCACACACAATACATACCCCCAAACACATGCAGCTGCTGTTTAAGGGAATGCTCAGTTGTAGTGCACTAAAAGTGCAAGCTTCAGCTTCTTCCTACACTTTTATTTTAAAACGAAAGCATTCCAGAATGGTTTATTTTTCAAATAAAAGTATAGGAACAGTAAAACTTAATTTTAAAAAAGTAGAGGAGCACCGCTCCCAACCGCTCCTGCTCACTTCGACCACTGCCTATTTCACAGCTGTCCTATCTCACGTAGCTTCAGAGCGTGGCTGTAAACCAGTTGCAACACTTCATTGATTCGACTGCACTTCTTGAACCCGCACAGATCAGTTTTAGACCTTGCCTAAACACTGAGAGTGTTACAACAGTCACAATTGGCATACACCTTGTGTTACCTTGCTTTGATGTGATGATTTGATTTGCATGCAGCATCATGCATAATTATGTGTCATGTGCATTTTGCATCATGCATACTCCCTCAGCCTCGGGCGCCGCGGCGGTGGCCGTGCAGCCCCTTGGTGCCTGCTGCTCAGCTCCAGCTCTGTGCTTGCTTGCTCTGTGAAGTATAGTCATTGAAGAAAAGTCACTCTGAAGTGCTAATATTATAGCACCTGCTGTAGGCGGGCCTGGCTGCCCCCTGCAGGGCTGGGCATGGAGGCTGGAGGCGGGCTGGCCTGTCCCTCCTGTGCGAGTGTGCGGCACATCAGTTCACACTCTAACAACAAGTTGCTTTCAACTTTGCAGGAAGTAACAACAACAAATGTGTTGCACTTTGCAAAGTTGAAAGCAACTTGTGCCTGGGCTGCTGACAGACTCTGTGCCGCCATGAACTACACGTGACTGCTCTGAGTGCCTCTGACTTTCGAGGATATAAGTTGGCCTCCTCTCCTGACCTGAGCATGAGGATTTTGGCCAGCCCACGACTGACACCGGCATGCAGCACAGCTCAGCAGCAGCCAGCAGCAGACCGCCAGTCTGCCACATGACAACGTCACTAGTGCCAACTTGCCGCACTCACACCGCAGTGCTGTGCAAGTGCCACACTGCCAGTGGCAGTGCCACTCTGACTGCCAGCACCCCCTCCCCAGCCACCAGCCGGTGGCAGACCCGGGCAGGCCCGAAGAAGTCCAAAAGAGGACCGAAGAGAATCGTAGACTGTGGAGACTCCTGGGCTGAGGACAGGTAAGAATTTGAAAGTGGTGGTGGTCGGTCGGTGATGGGGGTCTGCCTGTCTGCATGCAGTGCAGCAGCACGGCGCCGTACACAGGAAGGCCCTTTTTATTGTGTCCAACAGTGGGGTATGCTCTGATTACCCTGGTACTGCTTTGCTCTGAACAATATTTACAATTCGCCTTATACACGCAGGAATGCAATGCTACTACATCTCTTCATGCTTAGTTTTCAGGGATTTCTGAGGCCTGCACTCGGTGGCCCGGTCGCCTTCCTCAGAGTGCCTCCTTAAACTGAACACATTAGCTGATGGTGCGCAACAGACTGAGCTGAGTACCATTGTCCTCATCGATGCAGTCTTGCTGGTATTTGCCTGCCTGACTCTGCAGGAGCATGCACCTGTGAGGTGGGCCTCGCCAGCTTGACCATAATCATACTGGTTGGGGCCGGGGCGTTCCAGCGGCAATCATGTCAGATGGCTTGCAATCTTTTTAGAGTGTTACCGGACTAGGTGCACAGTGTGCAGTTTGTTTTCCCCAAAAGTCTTCAAAATTGGTCATGCAAATTTACATTTACATGTACTGCAGCTCTTCATCCAAGTGGCCACTGGCCAGGGTTGCTGCTGGTTGCCAGGGATAAGGTGTTCTCTCACCAGATCGTGACTGACAAGTGGCCTCTGATGCCACTCAAGCGTCACATGGACGAAGGACATAAAAGCCGATATGATATGATAGGTTATTTATAACGCGCTTCATACCCAGAGGTTTCTAAGTGTGGACCCGGGGATCAAACCTGTGTTGCTTCCAAGGCGAGCATGTTGCCCCTGAGCTGAGCTATCCTCCCGAGACAATCCAGTTGTCGCTGTCTATAATCAGAGAACAGTGAACTTTGCCTGCCTGAGCGGGGAGCATCTTGCCAGGCACCTTCCAATCGTATCATGCCATATATGTTTAACTGTTGAATAGCGCCCTGATGCCCCTGGGTTTAGGCACTTTATAAATGTAAAACTAAATAAATCATTCATGAAATGTTGAAACCGTGGCACAGTAGAAACAGCTTAATTCACCCAAAATCAGAGACTAACTGCCTTACTCCCCAGAATCCCTGGAGCTACAGACACAAGAGAGCCTTCCCTGCTCCAGAGCTGGTGGCCCCACCTTCTCTGTTGCAGCTGCCATTGTTTGGAGTAAGCTGTCGTGCTCTATTCTCGCCCTAATGACCATCTTTTGTTTCGCCGTCTGCTGAAAACATTCCTTTTCAAACTTTTATTCTTGCTCCTCCTGCGCTTCCCTGCCATGCTTTCCTTTCCTAGCGTCATGATGCCTTTAGAAGGGACGCTGCACTTTCGCAATAATTTCAACATAGCATAAGGCTTCACATGTTAGACATGAGCTTCTAGAGTGGGATTGCTCACTAATGGGAGACATTAGAAGGACGCCACTCCTCCCCTCTAAAAAGAATTCTGCTTTCTAGACGTAATTCACCACCCGTTATCAGCTTTGTCTGCTTGCACCCAATCCTACTCTGCCATTTGTCCTAAAGCAAGTATTCACAACAAGCTCCACATCCCATGTAGCAACAACACGTGTGCCCACATTATGCCCACTTGCACAGCCTTACTCTGCCAATAAGTGTAAAAAAGCTGGTCCGATAGCAGAACAGGTCTACTTTACACTAGACTATTCAGACTACACCCCCAAAGAGGGACACAGTAAGATCCAAGGTTGATTCGTGACTTCAACCTTATCACCCCAGCGTACAACCCTAAGTGGAAACTAGTCTGATCATTCAAAATATGACTAGGGGCTTAGGATTTACACAAGACAAAATGAATAAAGAGATGGTGCTGATACATTAGAAAGTCAATGACAGGTACACAGATAATTCTAACAGTTTCAACCAGTTACCAGGGTATGAATAGGATTGCTTAGAGAGTGTAATACAGACAAAAGGGTCATGATGGGGTAGACTATGGGTTATGGGATGCAGGATACTCACAGTCCACTTTTGAATCTGGGATTTTGGACAGCCAATGGGGTCTGGTGACCACAGAGTGGGCGCACCTTTACAGCAAATAGCTGGGCAATTCTGGTCACTGGATACTAAAGGTCAGCGGGTATGCAGGTAGTGGGCAGCAAGCCGGTGTGATTTCAGGATGCAAAAGGTACCACCGTTTTCCCCCTTTTGTTACTGGGATATTAGTGGGATTTTTCTGGATCAATGGTCTTGCTGGAGTAGGAATCAGCTATGCTTGAGTTTTGCAGTGGGCTCTGGAGTAGGGTCAGCAATGCTTTGGCCTTGTAGGGAAAATCTGGAATCAGCAAGATGAAGGGAGATCAGGAACGCAGCGCAGAAATTCAGGAGCGGTCGTCTGTTTAGAGTTCTGTTAGGGGCTCTTATTTATAATTCATAGTGACATCATAGACTATATGGTGGTGCAGGCTTAGCTAAGCACACCTCTAAACAACTGGATTGGACAATCAATGTTGGTTGCCTCCTCTAGGATGTGACTGAGTTTAGGGGTTGCACGTTATGATGTACAAAGCCCTCCCACAGTCCTTTTTGCCAAAAATCAGTCATAACAGAATGTACACATTTGTACAATTGTAGCATGGTAACAAATCACATGGGCAGATTATATATTTTATGTAGAGCATGGCAGTCTAATCCTCACAGTTGTGGGACCTCGTTTTGCCCTTCTACCAGTTCATTGCACTTTTCAGTCAGAATAATATCACTTAAAATTCTATAACTTTATACATGAGTGTGGATTATCATTAGGCATGTAAGTATTAACATTTGCAATGGCATCATGGATACTTTCCTTATAATACCCAATTCTCTGCCATTTCTATTCCCAAGTGGTCAGTGAATGCTACAATGTCTTAAATTATAAACCACAAAATCACATTTAAACTGTGACGTTTTCAGTCCTGCTGCAGAGATAAAAGTTTTCAAAGTTTATTTATACAATAATCTCTGGAAACTGATGGGCTGTATTGTTCCCCATATTTGGCCCTAGCTTCCCAAGCTACCCCCTCAGTCCAAGGTTGTCACGGAAATGTTCTTTGAAGCTTCTGGTGGAAATCACGAGGAGGTGTGAATTTTCACTTCGCACTTTAGTGTCTTAGAATTCTATTGTAGGAGGCTGGAGCACAGACAACAGTCTGTCCAATGTAGCAATTATCACTTGGGTGTCCTGGAAGTTTATGGTGGTTCCGTTTTGTTTCTTGTATCCTCTCATCAGAAACCTGTTTCTGGGCTGACATCCCCAATGCAGCCACTGCAGTTTGATTGAATTTGATTTATTTTTGGCTCTGAATTGGAAGAAAACCTGCTGAATAGAACCATCTCATACATGTATCTTCACAGCACAATTCCCTTTCACATTGCGAGGCAAGGAGAAGTTTGTGTTCAACATTGTACTTTTTAAAACAGGCCTCTTTTACTTTAGTTTGTAAAACCCATTTTGACACATGTGGAGCAAATGTTGATCGGAATTTATCTTTCAAATTTGGTTTTTCCCATCTGCCTTGCCAATATTGTTTTGCAGCCCTAGTTAGTATCTGGTAGGCAGCAGTTTTGCTTGAACCACAGATGCACTGAGCCCGACATAGCCCAGAACTGGAGCTTCTTTGAATTACTGATCCTTGACACTTTGTAACTAAAAAAGTGAAGCTGTTCCCGTGTGGCAGAAACTGAAGTTTCTTTGGGCCTTTTTCAGATTTGGCTTAACAGAGCCTGTCATTCAGTGGTCATGCTTGGTTTCGCTGAAGCACAATGTGAATGTGGATAAGCATGGCAAGGTCTTATTAATAAAATATTATGATAAGGAATCAGAGGAAAAAGAGAATCAGAGCGGCATAATTTTTTAATGTGAACAATTCCCTTTTTCCATGGAAATTTGGGCTGGCAGCAAAACAGTGCTGCTTTTTCACTCTATTTTTTTGTATATGTAAAACACACTGGCAGGCTTCCTCAGTGTGCCCCCTTGTTCCATCCTGCCCAATATGTGCTTGGCAAGATGGTGCAGCCTTCTTTTTGTCACTGCAAAACACAGTTTTGAGGCCATGGTGCTCACAGGAGCCAGCACAGCCATTTTTCTGGTGATGCAGATGCGCAGCTTGGTGATGTGGGGAAGTACTGCTGAGTGGGTAAATATATCCCACAAAACTCATGAAAATAGGAAGGCTGCAAGTAATTTTTCCAACAATGGAGTTGTGAAGTTAACTGATGGTAAGCAGTTTGCAGTGATAGTAGCAGTACAATGGTGCCAACCACTGATGTAAATAGGAGGTTTTTTTAAAAGTTATATTTTATGTGTCACAATGTCACATCGCACAATGATGATTGGTCAAGATTTAAGTAAGCATTCTATCTCTACTCCTACTGGAGCAATCAATAGTAAATTAGTTCTGACTGATGCATGTGTCTAACGCTTCTGTCCAATTGCAGTGCGTAAGAAGGGAAATAATTTCACTGTACATTGGCTAACGAGCAAGCATGTCACTTTTATCACATGGTTAGAATAGGCCAATTAAGTTTTAAAAAATGGATAGAAGTACCTATATTGATTATCACACTAACCAATAAACAGTGACAAAATTTGCCACATTTGTTGTATTTTCCTTTCTGTAATTGCTATATAACCTGCAATTCCGGCAGACTGAATTTGAATATCTGTTAGATATTTCCCTGCAGTGGCAGATACAATAATTCTCGTGCATCACATGTTTTAGGTCTTTGGATTATTTGTATTGGCACAAAAGGGATCTGCCTTACAATAAATTAGTCCACCTGAGGAAGCGGTGTTGAAAACATTTACCCTTGGGATAAGTGAGTAAGATATTGAGAAATAGTTGATTCCAGAAAGCGCAGCACAACTTTTGTAAGTTCAGTTTCCTATCATTTTAGTAATATTTGTTTTAATCAATGTACCCAGTAATATGAATTATCCACTGGGCTGCCCAATTGTGTGCAAACAATAATGTGTCATCCTACATGCCTACTATGGCAGATATGTTCATACCAGCTGGCAGAACAAGAAATTATTATGTGAAAATGATTAATGACTTTTTGCAGAAAGTGTTTCTTTATTAAAACAAAAGGAGGTAATGTATACTGGTAACTTGGAAATTATGAATTGCAAATGATTTTAAAGGCAAAATGTGGTGAGCCATTGTTTAACACAGACAAACTGGTGATACACATGATGTGAATTTAGTGTTGTTGTTTAGGTTGTTATGACATTTTTTTTTTCATTGTTTGGAGTAGTTCTTCCAACAACAAACAGGTAGAGCTACTCTGTCACAACGTGATCCACCGTATGTGAAGTTGTTTAACAATTCATTTTGGAGGTTTAAGATTTGAAATGATACTATGACATGTTTTTGTATGACTGTGACATTTGAACAACTACTGGCTCATTTTCAAAGAGCCCTAACAAAATGGATGGCGTAAAAGCCTTGCATGAGGCTTTTATGCCAGAAATTCAAATCACACTGCATTAGCATGCATTTGTATGGTGGAGAGGAGGAATGCAACTTGCGTTTCCTCTGCCTTCCTTGCTCTATGCCATGCAAATACTGGGGATTCCTATTGGGTCCACTGGCTTTATGTGCCAGAAAAAAGTGGGCAGACTCATTAGGGATCTATTGTAAACGGCACATGCCATACGTAGATGGCAGGAGGCGTTTACTTCATATTCAGGGCAGAGTGCAAAAGTGCAGGGCAAAATGTGGCATACACACTTGTATGCTACCCTTTGTCCTTCACTTTTGTGAAATCTGCCATGCAAATAACAAAATTCGGCAGCGGGCCCCATCCCACATATATGTGTATATGTAACCGGCCACCACCGCCGAATTAAACAGTTCAGCAAATTGATAACATTATCTGATACATACAACAAATGCAATCATAATATTTAGATCTTTTTTCAGTGAAGATACTGTTAGGACCATATTTTTTAATGAACTGGAATGCGTAAAATGATGTTCCGCCCCCTTGAGGTGTAAGAGGGTAGAACAACGGAGTGTAAGGGTGATTTTGCCTAGTTTTACTCTCTAGGTTTTACTTTCTGCCTTGAGAATGTTGAAAACTGCATGCAGGGGACCACACTGCATGTACATGTTCATGTAGGTGGTCCCCTGCTTGCAATTTAGATTTATTTTTAGAATGAACCCCTGTGTTTTTGACCTGAACCCTTTACTGAGTTTTCCCGAATGGTCAATATGGATGTTTTACTGAACCCGATTCCTTTTTTTAGCATGATTCCTGCCTACCACCAGCTCTTTTGAGAGCTTTGATATATAGTAGAAATTATAATCTTTGGAATATTTACTTAGCATTCCAATTGAACAATACACGTGCAATACAAAGTAGTATACCTCGCAGATTGGTTTGTATAGCCAACAGATTGTTCAGAATGCTACATTCCAAGCATGGAGCAAATCTGTAGCCAGGTACCTATTCGATATTATTTATTTATTTGTTTATTTATTTATTTATTTATTTGCATTTGTAAAGCACACAATCAGCCCTTGGGCATCGTGGTGCTGTTGCAGTAATCTTGCTTAGTTGGGAGAGTAGTACAGAGAAGTGACAGTGAAGACAATTGAGTACAAAGATGATACAAAACACAGTTTAGGAACAAGTTGGAGAACCAGGTTGGCAGTATGCCCCTTGGTTACATTGGAACAAAGTTGAGGTTTAAATAAGCTATAGACATTTGCAGGTTAATTGAACAGTTAAGCTTTAAGAGCTTTGCGGAAAATTGTGTATGAAGCTTTGTTTCTGACTGCTGTGGACAAGGCATTCCAGTGTTTGGGCGCTAGATTTTGGAAACTGGACCCTCCAGCTTTAGTTCTTTTGTAGGTGGGGATGAACATTATGTTAGAATAGTGTGATCAGATGGGTCTGGTGGATGTGAGAGAGATAATCTTTTCTGATCAGTATGGGGGCAGTGTGGGAGATGCACTTGTGTCTGATGGCCATGGTTTTGAAAAGAATGCGCTCTTTTTGGCTGGTAGCCAGTGTACATCCCTCTTCGATTGTGACATATGTTCCCTTTTAGGTATGCTTAGAGCAGCTCCAAGGACATTGTTTTGAGTAACTTGTAACCTGTGGAGGTTTTTATTGGAAGTACCCAGAAGCAGAGCATTGCCATAGTCAAGTTTAGCGCCTACTGTATCTCTGGGTATTGCGAGGCGTTTGGTATTTGACAAGTAGGGTTTGACTGTGTTGATAATTTTATTGGTGAATGCTGAGGAGGATGCAATAGCACTCACTTGGCATGTCATTGACAAAGATGAGTCAATAAATACCCCTAGGGTTTGACTGCTGGGGACACCTTAATGGGTGTGTTGTCAATGATGAATGTCTAGTATTGCGGGTCAAGTGTGTTAAGCAAATCTTTGGAGCCTACAAAGAGGATATCTGTTTTGTCCCCATTTAGACATAAACCATTTGCTGACATCCATGTCTGAATGGCTGGGTAGATGTTGTCCAGGGCTGCAGCGTCTTGTACATAGGAACCAGTGAGAGGGAGTAGGACTTGGGTGTTGTCGGCATAGTTAGTGTAAGCTATGCCACGATCATCCGAGTCCTTGAAGAGAGGGAGGATAAAGATCTTGGACAGCATGGGTGCTGTGCAAGATCCTTGCGGGACACCACAGTTTAAGGTGGTGGGTGCTGCACGTGCCTGGTCTGAGAAGACCCTCATAAGTCTCCCTTTAAGGAATGAGGAGATCCATGCAGTAGCTTGGGTGGAGAAATGAGCAGCATTTTGAGATGTTTACACAGGCTGTCATGATGCACGAGATCGAAAGCAGCTGACAAAGCTAGTAGGAGAAGTGCTGGTTGACCTTTGGCCATTAAGTCACTTAATTGGACCTTGAGATCCAATAAGGCAGACTCAGCCCCATAGCCTGGGCGGGAACCAGATTGCCTCTTACCCAGGATGTTATTTGCTTCCAGGAACTGTTGAATTTGAGTGTGGGCAACGTTGCCCAAAATGTTCAGTAGGAATGGGACTGTGGTGATAGGTTGGTAATTGTTGGGTGAATCCGGGTCTAGTCTGGTTTTATTTGGTAGTGGGCAAACCCACGCTTCTTTAAGATATAAAGGGACTGTGTTGGTGTTGAAAGAACAATTAAAGAAGGATGTCAAGAACAGTGCTAATGAGTTTGTGCAGTATTTGACTAGAGAGGTTGGGCATACATTTCCTTTACAGTTTGAGGGTTTGGTTTTCTGGATGATGTCTAGAACGTCTGTCTCTGTTACGTCCCTGAAGGAGAAGAAAGAGTTGTCCTTAGTGACTGTGCTGGAAGTAGAGCAGGCAGTCACTTGTACTTTGGAGAGGTAGTTGTGCAGTTCATTGATCTTCTTTTGCAGGAGTTTGATTTTGTTAACCATGGCGTTTTGTACATTGGTGCACCAGGATTCGTCTTTAATGACTTCTTGTGTTGGTGATCGGGTGGCCAATTCATTAAATATGGAGAACAGCTCCTTTGATTCAGAGGTGGCATTGGAAATCCTATCATTGTAGGATGCTGATTCAGCTAGGATGATAGCTTTTTTGTATTGATTTGCCAGAGTTTTGTATATGGTTAGTGTGGAAACCGGGGGTGTCCTTTGCTATTTGCTCAAAGCTAAGCCTTTGACGGAACGTAGTTCTTTGTGCTTGGAAGAGGACCAGGAATTGGAGTGTTTCTTTTTTTGCTTTCTTGACCTCAATCGGGGCAATAGCATCAACAGCTTTGCTGAGCGCAGTGTTGTAGATTTCCGCTAGCACAGAATGGTCTGAGGAGAGTGGGAGCTGTAGGGCTGGGATGTCTAAGTATGGGAGAATGTTGTCTTGGTTAGGTTGCGTGAGCTTCTAGCCAAGGCAGGTGGGACAGGCAGAAGAGTTTTGGTGGCTTTTTTGTAAGTGGGAATGATGAAGTGGATAAGGTGGTGGTTGATCCATGGGGACGGAGTATTGGTGCTAATGTCCACACCACAGTTGTGGTCTGCTACCCAATCTAGAGTGTGCCCTTTGCAGTGGGTGGGATCATCAATTTGTTGCTGGAAGCCAAGTTCCAGTAAGCCTTTGGCTAGGGCTTTGGCATGTATGTCTTTTGGGTCATTAAAGGCCAAATTGAAATCCCCTAGAAGGATGGCTTTAGTGGAGGTATTTAGATTATCCCCCAGGAGATGGATTAAATTGTCATGAAAGTCTGCTAGAGGGCCTGGTGGCCGATAGGCTATGTGAATATCAAAGGTGGTGTTGGGAGAGATGGAAATCTTGACTGAGAGGGAGTCCACATTTTCACCTGAGAAGAGGTTTGTCTAGCTGCTAGACTCTCTTTGATGATAAGGGCTACTCCCCCACCTTTGGCAGTAGGTCTGTCTTTACGGAAGAAAACGTAACCTGGTGGAAGGGCAAAAGAGATGGCTGGTCCTGAGGCTTCATGGAGCCATGTTTCGGTGATGGCTAAAACATCTAGGTCCAAGTTGGTAAAGGGATCATGGATCTCAGTCCATGTGCTGGAAGTGATCTAGCATTGATGAGTACACATTCTAGGGGGCAAGGTTCATCTTTTGTGACAGTAGTGTGTTTGAATGGCTGGGTGGCCAAGCAGACTTTAGGGACCTGGGGTGGAGTCTGGGTAGGTGCTACACTGGGGTGTGAGCAGTTAGGGTTAGTTTTGAGAGAATTGTGTTTTGCGGTATGTCGGGAACGCTGACCAAGATGTGTGTTTCTGGTGCCTGTTTATCTGGGGCATTTGCAGAAATTGGGGGGGGGGTTGGTGCGGTTCCCAAGTCTGTGCAGTCTAAGGGCTAACGGGTTTGTAAAGCACATGGGAGAGGAGAGTAGGGGATAGGTGATTCGTAGAAAAAAGGTGGCAAGAAATGGGTGGAGAGGATGGCTTCGGACTTGAGTGGACTTTTGGTGTCCATGATGTGTGAGCAGGGGAGAGGCGGGAGGGGAAACTAGTGCTGTCGCAGTCAGTAAAAGCTGGAAACAGTGCATTACACTGAAAACTATGCTTTGCATGTGCCCTACCTGGTAATAATATAACAGGCTGTTGATTTAAGGTAGAAGACTAATGTGAAAAAACTGATGATGGGATACAGCACATTCCAAGTCTGATATACATATAATTCAGCACAATTAAATTCTGATATGCATACAATTCTGATATGCATACGGTTATACCATTTTTATGCAGTACAAAATAGTAGAATACTTTACAAGTTGTTTTCAAATAAGGAGCAAATATAACAGATGTGCACAGATATGAACATAGGATACAGGGAGGAGGCAGCTATTGCGCCCTACATATACTTTAGAAGCAATGCAGTTAGATTAGGTATGATCAAGAGCAAAGTAGGTTATAATAGGTTTCATAGTCCCACCCTTGGGACATAGTAGGTGTTATGAGCTCACAAACCTTCTTAAACACTCTTGCTGTGCTCGGCCTTTAACTTGGTCTGCTTCAGGCCATTAGAATGGGTCTAAAAAGCGTAATCACTATTTATCTGACAAATAATTACTTAATGATTTTCTCAATGAAGACAGTAAGATGATTTGTGAGTTCAAACTTATAATTTTGAGTTATAAGCTACAGCCTTAGAAAGGGTGCTTAGTAGCAGTCCCATGGCCTAATTTATCAATGGAAGAATCCCCTTGAAAAACTTTTTGAAATCAGGTCCCCAGTCATTCCAAGAGTGATAATAAAATGAAAGTCCTCTACAGGGACAATCGGAGGACATTTGTAGGATGTTTTTATGAAAGAACTAGCAGAAGTACCCGTTCTCCGAAACGGGTTCTGTAGACATACATGATAACACTGATCCTGTAGGTCGCTGTTCTGATTCGCTTTTCGAACCTGTCAGTTCAGCCTGGCATGGTGCAGTGCATTGCGGTGCAAATATCTTGGAAACGTGTATCCTAGGGTCTGGACCTCGAGTTTTGTTCCTCGTGTCGGGACCGGTCCTTCTACAACCACATTGATGTTTTGCTGATTTCAAGGCAACCATCTCATGTGTCAAGGTGCTGAAATCCAGGGAAAGAGGTGGTGTCCAAATGACAAGTATCTAGTAATATCCAGAGGGTCCTAACAGGTAACTATGCAAAATGTTGTGCAGATTGGTGAAACAGTGTGGAATTGTATAAGGAACAACCCTCCGCCAAGCCACAAACCCATTTTGACTTGTGCTGAAATCCAGGGAACGGGTGAGGTGTCCAAATGTCATGTAATCAGTAATGTCTGAGGGTCCTAACAAGTAACTATGCAAAATGTGGTGCAGATTGGTGAAACAGTCTGAAATTGTATAAGGAACAACGCTTCACCAAGCCACAAACCCACAAACAAATGTTGACTTGTGCTGAAATCTGGGAACAGGGTTGGTTGTCCAAATGTCATGTAGCCAGTAATGTCCAGAGGGTCCTAACAGATAACTATACAACATGTGGTGCAGATTAGTAAAACGGTCTTGAATTGTATGTGGAACAACACTTTGCCACAAATCCTGTTACAAACAATCAAACACATTTTCACTTTTATATATATAGATAAAGAATACCTATCTTTCCCTATCACTATCAGGGTTCCCTACTTACTTTACTAACTAAGGTGCTTGGCAGTTGCGGATACATGCCCAAAGAAAAACAGTCCACCATCCAAAACTAACCCAACTGACCCTACCACTTTTATAATCAACTAAGGTCAGGAGAATGACTCCCTTCTCCTGTTGGTTGTGACTCAGCACTTGTCCTCTCTTCTTTTTCTTTTCAGATTAGTATGTCATTCTAAAATAGCCTCTCGTGATCCTTTGTGTTAGTTGTTGCATGCAACTCCCTGACAGGATTGATAGTCTTTTGGTCACCATTTATTAATGGTAGCATGGTTCTGATCAGAATCCTTTTTTTCCTTTCTATAGGATTCTGAGAGTTCTGATGTATTGTCTTTATCTCTGAGAGTTTGGCGCTTCTATACAGTTGTGATTCAACTTTTCTTTCACAGGATTTATTCATATGCAGTTTATCCTAGGGGCCCCTTGGGTCTTTAATATACAATTATATCTGCCTCTAATGTGCTCCAATGTGTGCTTCTTAGGCTGTGGGCTATGTTTCCCTTTTCACAAGGTAGCAATGCTCCAGTTTTATTTCTCTTCCTCTGTGTAGATTCGCTGATGGGATTTTCACTGTCTTATCATTTGTACTGGGATCAGTATTTCCAAATCTATAACTCTTGGCAGATGCTATGTTTCTCTTTATCACATTAACACAGTTCCATTTCATCAATGAGATTTTCAAAGTCTCACCATTTGTACTGGCGAGAGTATCTCCAATTCTATAATGGGTCCCTTTATGCGTTCCGGTATTCCAGTTCTCTCCTTTATCTTCAGTGTTGATGGGGAACATCTTTGGTACTCGTAGTTGCGTGGGACCTTCTTTTTCCTTCTCTTCATTTCTCTACTTGTTCTCTGTGACATTCACTTTGGACGTCTTACCTTCTCCTTCTCAGTGTCATTACAGGAACTAAGCCTGTGAGTCGGTTCACCTGTGCAGTGGTATCGGTGTAGTTGAGGGGACAGCCTGTCCAAAAAAAGCTGCCTGCATGGTCACACCACCACCAAGCTCTCTGTTCCAGTCTTCCCAGAATCTTTTTCCTTGCACACACAGACTTTTCCTTTACGAAGCAATTCTGAAGCTCACAGGCTCAGTGGCCTGCATTGGCTCTGCCTTCCTCAGACATTCTCTGTACAGGGGCCTTCCCCTGCTTGGGTGTCTCCCTCTCTCTGGCTTGTCCTCTTCTTTAAGCATGCTCGGCACAGTATTTCAGAGTTTTTTTATTGAAAGAGATAGCCTCTCTTTCTGTTTGGTAATGTTATAAATTCATTTTCACTTCATCCCAGTTATGGAACTTGTGCTGTTTTGCAGTGTTACATAATTCCATATAGGCCTTCACATTGAGGAATCAGGGAGTTCCTCACAGGAACTGGTGTCTTTGTCCACAATGGGGGAGTTTCTCGCTGTGAGGTCCCACTTTCATCAACCCCAAGGGAGGGTGTGTGAAGCAGGTACACCTCCCTAGCCTCACAGAGGGGTGCTCGCCCTTGGGGAGAAGGAACTAATTCCCTCAATTTGTCAGATCATGCAAATATATGGCCCTTTAAAAAAGTTTTAAAAACATGAATAATAACATGTTGCCTGACAGAGATGCAAAGTTGTAGCAAATCAATACCAACTATTCATGCAGAAAATGGATCAACTTAATTATCTTAGAATGGAAGATAGCATTTCCTCCAAAGATAACTTTACAAACACTTACAGAATGGAACATTTCTGTGTTCTTCACGTGTTCCGTGGAAAGACATCATACCAGGTAAGTTTGTAAAACATCTTTTTTTTGGCAGACACATTGCTTTTAAAATCATTCATGTATGGCTGTGTGTATACAACCTGTGCAACAAGCATTGGCACTGCCAACAGTTTGGGCTTGTGTGTAGGTATGGGAAAGACACTTACCATGCAATGTCATAGTGGATTTAACTGCCCATTGATGGTAGCAGATGACAAATGTTCTAAATAACTGGTAATCTAATAGCACTGTGTGGGAAATGCCTAGTACTTGAGCACATTCCAAAACGATTAACATTGCCAAATCATGTTTTTAACAGCACTGCAGTAAAGGACACACATAGTGCTTATAAATTGAGTGGCGGAAGGCAGACCAGGTTAAGAATTGCTTATTACACCAGTAGCTGTTTTACAACTCCAATTAAAGGCCAGATTGACAGAAGTGTTTCATAATGGCACAATGCCATTGGAAAACACTCCGTAAATCAGGCTCTTAGTCATCACCTCTCAGAAGACTGCTTTGAGAAAACACTGGCAGGCACTTCAAGTGCAAAATGTGATGGAAAGGCTTGATTAAAGCAAGTGCAAACAGTTTCCATGAAGTGGAGAATGCATATCATACTAGACTCAATGTCCAAATGGTTATATCATGCCTCCGTATAATGTCTCAATTGCATCATTTAGTGTGTTCTTGCATGTTAGCCATTCAGCAAGGAGCTGGCCAACTCTGTTGCAGTATCTACCCCTCTTGTTTGCTCCCAGGCTTTGTGCAATGCCCTTGCCTCCCACTTTATCTCAAAAACCCAGGACATCCTGTCCACCATCTCCACCCCTGCCCCTCCTTTCACCTCTCTGTCTGTGCTTACTGACCCTCCTTCAGCCAACCCCCACCCTCCTTCTCGTCCTTTCCTCTTTTCTCCCCTGATGAAGTCGCTAGTCCGATCTATGAATGCCTCATTCATCCCTGTTCCTCTAAAACCATCAAGGACCACATTTACACCTCACTCCAGCTCTTGCTGATTTTTGAAACCACTCCTTTGCCTCAGCATCCTTCCCCTCCCCTCTGAAGCACTCCCTTGTGCATCCTCTTCTCAAGAAACCCACAGCTGATCCTTCTTGTACGGCTAACTATCGCCCAATTTCCATTACTCCCTTTCTGGGCAAACTCCTGGAAAAGCTGGCCATCTCTCAGCTTAACCTTCATTCCAATTCTGTTGGCTATCTCCATGACCACCAGTCTGGCTTCAGAACTGCCAGAAGCATGGAAACTGCTCTCCTGAACATCCGTGAAGATCTGCTCTCCAACCTTGACTCTAACATTCCCTCTGTCCTCATCCTACTCGATCTCTCTTCTGCCTTCGACATAGTCAACCATACGATTCTGCTCAACCGTCTCCATGATAACCTGGGTATCACTGATCAGGCTCTGGCCTTGCTGACCACTTTTCTCTCTGATTGACCCTCCCAAGTCCAACTTGGGTTCCTCCTATCATCTATCTTCCTCTCTACCTGTGGTGTTCCCCAGGAGTCTAACCTCTCGCCTTGTCTTTTCAACCAATACCTTGCAAACTCTCAAACACTACATTGCAATTTTCTACTATAATTTCCATTGCTATGCTGACAACACTCTACTCATTTTCAGGCTGTCCTAGGCCACCTCCTCTCCCTCTCTCATCTCTGATTGCCTAACTGCTATTCAAGATTGGTGTGCCGCCAATGATCTTTGTCTGAATTCCAGCAAGATGGAGACCCTCCTCATCGGCACACCTTTACCATCCTTTCCCCTCACTCTCTGGCTGGCCTCCCTTGGCCCTCCTCCTACCCACACCTGCGAGGCTAAGAACCTCAGGGTCATCTTTGACTCCACACTTTCGTTCTCCGCCCAAATTGCTGATGTTTCTAAAAAGTCAAACTTCCTACTGCACCTCCTCAGAGGTACTTGGCCTTTCCTCTCCTTCCCCCAGAAACTCATGGTCTCCCAAGCTTCTTGCCCACTTCATTGCCACTCTCTGTCCCAACTTTTAGTGCTATGCAGATGACACTCAACTCATTTTCAGGCTCCCTTCCGCCACTTCTTTTCCTTCACTCATCTCTGACTGCCTATCTGCTATCCAGGAGTAGTGTGCTGCCAATGATCTACGCCTTAATGCCAGTAAAACCGAGATTCTCCTCATCAGCACACCTGCTCTCTCCTTTCCTGGCACTCTCTGGCTGTCCTCTCTTGGCCCTCTTCCTGCTCCCACCTGTGAGGCCAAAAACCTTGGGCCTTCTTCGACTCCATACTCTCCTTCTCTCCTCACATCTCTGATGTCTCACACTACCAGCTGCACCTCTTCAGATGTAGTCTTTCTTTCCTCTCCTTCTCCCAGAAGCTCACATTCTCCAGAGCTCTGGTTCTCTCTAGGCTGGACTACTGCAACAGCCTCTTTCTAAATCTGCCTGCTTCTACTCTCCGTCCTCTGCAACTCATCCAGAACAGGACTGTGAGACTTGTTCTTGGCCTCAAGCCCAGGGATCGTATCTCTCCAGGACTGAAATCTCTTTGCTGGCGCCCAGTGGCTGCGAGGATTACGTTCAAAACACTCTGCATTGTCCACAAGGACTTTTGAGGCCTGGTGCCTCAATACTTCCAACTATCTCTTCCTAAATATCTTATTTTTCGAGCTCTTGACTCATCTGCCTCCAACTCCCTCAGGGTCAGTCGCTTAGCCAAGCATGAGTTGGTGGTAGATCTCTTTCTTAGGCTAGGGCCTCTCTCTGGAAAAGCCTCCCTGCCTCACTGAAACATGAGGAGAACCATCTCTGGTTCCAGAAGCACCTCAAAACCTTCCTCTTTGCTTCTGCTTTCTCTCCTCCTCTCCCCTGCTGAACTCCTAGCTGAGACTGCACTGGTCACCTGGCTACCCTCTGATCTTGGGCGTAGGTCCGCTCCCCCGCCAGTTGCACCCCTGCACCGCCTCCCTGGCATCCCCCGCACTTGGGACTGTTTTCTGTATCCCTAAAGCCCCATACCAGCACTTGACCCCTGATGTCTGCACTTACCCTTACACTTGCCACCAGCTGGCTGCACTTTACCTATAGTTTATTTATTCAATTTATTTTACTGCACTGCACTTGCGCAATCTCAATGTCACCTGACCTAGTAAGATCATTGTCTATGTCTTCCCTCTTTTCCCCCTACCTTGCCTTGTCGCACCTTGAAACACTTGTGTATAGGCACATTATAAATTCCATATCATATCATATCATGTCATTGTTTGATGCTAAAATGAGCATGCCCTCTTAGGTTCAGGGGAATTTCACATTGTGGCTCATCGGTCTGAAGATTCTATGTGATTCTATTTAAGTGATGATAGAGCACGGGTGTGCAAATTCACAACTTTAATATTGTAAAATGATATATGGTGACTTCTCTGTTAAATATATGCTGAAGATTCATATCACCAATACTACAGTTGTTAAGTTGGTCTGGACTATCCATGGATGAGACCTGGGGGGATAAGATAAAATCTGTCTTGTTCTCCCAACACGCTGAGCCATTTTATTAATCATTTCCTCTCTTGATCTTCCTTTCCAGCAAACCTTTCAGCGTGTGCCTACTATAAGGCTCAAACAAAATGCTACCTAGCAGAAATTGATGCTAAGCTCCTTTGAGCCCATTTGTCTTGCTAAACAAGCTGTGCTCTGTGCAAACACAGGATTGCTCAAGCAAGCGCAAATGATGATGCAGACATGTGTGTCTACGTGGCTCAGTACAAAGCATTCTAGGATGGATGGTCATATGACACGGAAAATGAAGTAGACATCAAAGAAGGACTTAACATGAATGAAGGATTGTCTTCTATTTGCAGGGGTCAGGATGTTCGTCTGCCAGAAGGCCGAGCAAGGGTTTCCAGAATGTTCCTAAGTTTTGAATCTGTCAGCTGACTATGAACCTTTAAAGGTGAGGGGTGTGGAGGGAGGGTCAGGTTGTTGTTAATTTCCAATAGATGTAGGATACTAGGTTCTTGTTTTGAAAGACAATAATAAAGCTGTCTATGTTTGTCATCACCTGAAATCTATGCATGAGCCTGGTTGGTGGTGCTGCGACTCAGCTTGTCATGCACCGTGGGAACACATAATGACTTGGAAGCTTCTTCTTCATGAACACCTCCAGTATGCAAAGACAGAAGTAAGAAGTCCTATTTCAAAACTCCAGGGGGGTGGGGGTGTATCCGGGAGGATTCTGACCTTAAGTGATGCATGTATATTGCTACTCAGGGGAGCCAAGGGTTTTCATGATCATAGAGCATTTATTTTAAATTTATGAAAGAGTAATGTCAATTCTGGTCTGGTTATTTAATCTAATAACTACTCTGCTGTGGTTATTCTGGCTGTGAAATTGTTCTGGTATATTAATTTTGGTTTGGTAATTATTTAGTGGACTTCTGGTAATTTCACTTAACACAAAGTCTGGCAAAACATTTGCATGAAATGGGAACACAGGAATGGAAATAACTAATTTTAAATAGGGCCAGATGGAGTGTGTGCAGAGTGAAAGCCTCATACCTTTCAAGAACATTCAGCAATATCTCTGGTATGTTGATAACCTCCTTGTCAGGATCGCAAAGAAGGTTGAGTCACTGTATGGGTGGAACAGGTGCAGATGGAAATATGAATCAGTGTTGCTCAAAAGAAGGCCAGTCATGGGCATGGATCAGTCAAAGCCGTACTAATACCACCTAACAGTATGTTTTCTCAGTTTATGTGCAATACGTACAGCAGTGCCACGTGTGAGTACATTGAGTGTTCTGTGAACCTTCTATCTAGAGCAGTTATCCAATTTCAAGCAAGGAATAGACTCAAGGAAATAGAAAACAGACACAAATGTTGACAGACGTATGCCTTTTTTGTTTTGAGGATGCTTCAGATAGGCAAAATACATCCAAAATAAGCGAGAAAAGATTTGAATTAGAAACTAAGTGTCCACATTAGAAATCTAAGAAACAGAAGTAGAAAAGAAGGGAACAATTATAACCATGCTGGTTTGTCCACAAATTTCAAGATGATAGAATGAAAAGCATGCAGAAATGTATAAGATAATAGATTTTCTCCCCAGAAGGAGCACAGCGGTTCTGCAGGGTGTGTCAGTGGGCGATGTGGTTGCCCGCCCCCAGCGGTTGCTTTTATCATTACTTTTGAAATGTAGTGATCTGGTTAAACAACCAAATCTTTCACTATTAAGTTTCAAATAATAGACAGATACAGAAAAATGCACAACATAATCATAAGGCATAAGTCAATAATATGTTATCATACTAACACTTTCATTGAAAAATTCATACAATCTCAAAATGAATTTTATAAGAGGAATGCAGATTAACGATATCTGAAACCCATTCATCAGGTAGTGATATAAATAAACCATTAATATTTTGATTAAAAAGCGAACAAATGCTTTGCCAGGAGATTATTTGAAGCACGCCCTATATTTTTGGCATAATCTACAAATATGGGCATCTTGAGAAAGCTTTCTACGAGGCACCAATATTTCTAGTGAGCTCAATTGGTTCAAACGGAAGCACATGAAAATATATTGATATGAATCATTACAAAAAGGACTTAAATAAGGTGGTATTGCATTTCATTTTAAATTCAGAGCCTCATATTCTTGAAAAGGATTGTATTTCCTAATACACAGTTTTGTCTAAATCCAATCGTAATCATGTAATTTCTTTGCAGCTTTATTGCAGATTAACGTATCTCGGTAGATCCTACAGAAATAATCAGGTTTTCATATTTTTTCTGAAATCCAATAGAGCCACTAGAGACTGGTTCATCCATGACTTATGAAGAACCTCATAGAAGGAATAATTGGAAGGATTTGAAATCGTTCTAAACAGCAACAGTTGCATCCATCCAACTCACGCCTTCAAAAATTTCAATCTTAATTCATATAACACTAAAGCTATAGGCAAGGAAGAGGCTAAACTCAAGGTGTCCCTTCACATGGCACCTACTAAGGATTCGAGGAATACCTTCATCGTGAAATGGCAGACCTCAAGACCATACACCAAAGATGGGATCACTTTAGTCTTATAGTATATAATCAAAGGTATTGGAGTGACTTCGTTTACTTTTTATCATTCGAGAAATTTGCAGTTTGAGTTCAGCTGGAGTCTATTAGATAGTATTGTGAGTATTTTCTACTATAAATGGGCAGCCCAAGATAAATAAAGTTTTCTGCAATCCCAGTCTGATATCGTACAAGTACCATGTGAAAATATTCCACATCCTTGACTTAAATATAACTACTGGTTTATTGCTGTTTATTTCCAAATATTTCGCCTCTACAAATAAATTAAAGGTTGCCAGTATTCTATGCAATCTAGTAGGAGTATCGTCAAGTATAATAATATTGTCCACAAAGGCCAACTGTCCTATCTGCAGATTGCCCGAATTAGGATGAAACAATAGAGCCTATGCAAAGACTTTGGAAATATCAGATGTATGCAGATTGAAAACACAGGGGGCCAACCTTCCCTTAATCCCATGGAGAGTAGTCTAGAGAGGAATCCATAATTTTTTTAAGTGAACCTTGTATCGGAATATAATACAGTTAAAAGATTTAGAAGACCACTCAGGATTCACCAGGATGCCAACTCCCACTGTAATCTGTGTCTGCCATCATGGTGGTTGAAGGTTGCTGTTAAATCGATGCAGGCAGCAAATACTGTAAAGCCACATTTTAACCAGGCATAGTTTTGCAATACCTTTACCTTTACTATTCAATGAAGTACCTTGGCCTTGTAGAATCCAATTTGATATTTCATGAGCCTGCCAGAATTAAGAGCCCATTGTTCGATGCTCCTGTAATACGATAGTGGCCAATATCATTATATTACAATCAAGGAGTCTGATTGGCCCAATGCTATTAGATTTGAGCTGTCGCCCATCTGACGACCAATACAATATATCATTGATGCCAAGTCAGAGGCATGATATGACAAGAGACAATTATGGAGAATATGGTGGGCAGATTATCTGCCCAGAAAATGAGATTAACTTTGTTGATCAGATTGGATAAGACATCAGGACCAGGGGCATGCAAGGCTTGCAGCTTCTTTATTTTAGTGTAGGTAACTTAACCAGAAAATGTACCCTCCCAATTGTGGGAAGAGTGCCATTCAATCTTTTGGGCACATACAGCCACTATGGAGTCGCCTCCACATAAGCTTAAAAAATGATCAAGCCATTGTGGCTTGGATATGGGATTTACCAAAACTGCCACCGAATTACCCTCTGAATTGTTAATACTTTACTTAACATCTGAGATGTTATTGTACAAAAGAGCAATCATATATTTATTGTCTTGGATAAATGGTTCCTGGTTTGTTTTATTTCTAAGACACTTTTTAAGATAGAATTGTTTTACATTTTAGGAAGATGTATCTTAGGTTAGGAACAAAGACTAGTCTTCTGATGGCCTCTCCTTTTAATTGTTTTTTAGAAACAATGTCCTGATCATAGAGGTTTAAGTGGCTAACCCTACTGGTGTCTGGGCATATCTGACGTGGGAAGCAGATTACATAGATAAATAGTTCAATAAGATAAATAAAGTAAATTGTGCTCAAATTGTGAGGACCACTGTCTTGATAAACCTGTTCCAAACTATGATTAAATTTGCTAGTGTAAAAAGGAGACCAAGACAATCAATGTGTAGAAGAGTTAATCTGGAGTTCAGTGAGACTTCCCACCTAATCCAACTTCAATAATGTATGATAAAATTGGGCAATATGCCAGGTATATTGGCTTGGAATGTTGTTCTGCTTCTGACCTTTCAATGTGTACATTTGCCATATGTTTAAGAATTCTGCCCATCGATAACTTAAGGCAGGAGAATTCCACAACACGAATGTGTCTTTATTTAAGTCAAAACTATCAAGTTCAATGATGGATGGACTAAAGCAGTTCAAGTCTCCCGCTACCACTATCCATGCAGAACTGGAATAACTATACCAAAAGCTCAGTAATGTTTCCATATCCCTCCTAATCGCCTTTTTGTTGTCTCTCTTCAAGTGCCAATGAATAGTATTATGATGGCCTGGATTTCAGTGATGCGTTTAAATTGTTGTTTAAATTGTTGTTCATAATTTTAAAAAATCATAACCCAAAGATAAGAAATATTCCTTTTCAGCTAGGGTCATATTAAATGTAGCTTTAGTGTTAATGTGAAGAACCTTCAGGTATATATGAGAGTCCACCACAAATTCTACCCAACTAATGTCATTAAAGACTAAAACTCATAAGGAAGAAACCCTTGCTATTAATGAAAGCACACACAAATGATTTAAAACCACATCATCTGAGTCTCTGAACATACTTTTTAACATTCCTACACCTCCCTTACTTGTGCAGATGACCCCCTAGGTCTAGTGTACTTAACAGATTCAGACCCTATCCATCTTCTTTAAACAACCAGGCTGTTAATTTGAGCACTCCACTTTCTGGGGATTGCCCATATGGCTAGCCTGAACAACAGAACATGTTTGGTTCATATAGTATAAAACCTAGTGTCAGGGTTGGTTTTCTCCCCGGCACCCCATTACCAATTTTCTGCATTAGTTATAATCTAAAGAATAACAGGAGTGCAATAGGATAACCTAGCTATAGATCATATGGCTAGCCTGCCCAGTCGGTACCAACCAGAAACACCATAGAGATTTTCATATCAACACACAGGTAACGGGCACTTCTGACATGCCTCCATCAACACCAAAGTGTTCAGCATCTGCATTCCTGCTACTGACTAACATACCCTTTTCGCCTATTTTACAGAGCCATGCTAAGCGAGGCCAACATTATTGGCAGAAATGCGCTATTTAAGACAACTTTACATTACATTACATTAAATTACTGTGGCGAACCGCTGTGTACCATGCTATGAACAGAAGAAAGGAAACATTGAAATCAAACAAACTCATGGTGCAACAGTTATAGAACTGGCAGGGACAGAGGTACCCAGCAGGGAGGGGATGTTTCAAGGTTAATTTGAGGGGCACAGGGAGGGGAAGAGGAAAGGGAGCAAATGCAGAAAATACCACTGGGTGAACCTTCAGAATATCAGGATCCTATGAAATGTAATTATTGTAAACTAATGAGCCACTTGAAGAATGAATGCCCATTTTAACCATATCACAACCTTAACTACAAACCTATTACTTTAACCACAATAAATCTGTGCATTTGTAACTATGCAGAATATTTACATGGGTGTGATTGCTGCAGTCAGTAAGACCCCATTGCAGTATCATTAGTCTGTATTTAATGGTGGGATGGGCAGAGCCTGTCCCCTAGGTTTTGATGGAGACCTGGCCCACCCCAAGTATTCCTCTCTCATTTGTCGTACCTCATCCACCATGTGGGACAAAATAAAGACTGCCACATGATCCATGCATTCAGTCCATTGTCCTTTTCTTATTTTTTATATTCCATCCAGCCCTGTGTTGGAGTGGATGATTTAGTCCTACCCCATGCACAGGTGAGTTCACCCAGTAAACATGAACACAAACACATAACATGAACAATAAATAAACTATTATTCCCACCCTGGTGTCTGTGCCTTTATTTCTTTATTTCCCTCTGTGGACAATCATGTAGTACACCTAGCATGGCCAAAATTGGGCCAGGATCTACACTTGTAACACTCCTATTGTGTCAGTCAAAAATCCCGAGAGAAATACTTATAGATGTGTACAAGATCTCACACTGCTTTCCCGGTGGTACCTATCCCAGACTAAATCGTATGCTGCATTCCAATAACTCCTTCACATTTCTCAGTATAAGATCTATGTTCTTCTTTCATTTCCCTACCATACATCAACAGAGTCCCATTTTATTCATGTTTTCTTATCAAGGAATTCAGTATACGTGAACGAGGCTCCAATAGAGATACACAGAATCACCCACACTCTTTTCACAAAACCTCAAGAAAGAATTAGATGACATTAAGATCCCTGGACAATCCGTTCTTTTGTGCAGGATGTAGATGTATTGTTAGCTTCCCCCTCACATGAAACCTGCAAACACGATACCCAGACATTGCTGCCTAAATTAGTGGGTAAAGGATGCACAGCCTCAAAATTCATTGTTTTTCTTGTTCTACTTCTTTTCCTTATGCCTACCCCTATTCTTAGCTATTGGACTCCATGGCCAGCCATCACGTCCTCTCATATCAGACCTCTTAACCTCTCTAACCCCATATCTGTTCTGTGTTATTCCATCTCTCCTTCTATGTCTATTGGCCTGCTAAATGCCTAATTCATTTGCAATAAATCCAATTTGGTCCATGATAATTTCCGCCTTCTCAATCTTCAATTTCTGTGTTTAACTAAAACTTGGATTTTATCCACTATCACTTCTACCTATGCATCCCTCTTCTACTCTTGTAATGGTTTCTGCCACACCCCTCGCTCCTCAGGAAAGGGAGGTGGTTCTGGAATTTTGCTACATTAATCCTTTATGTTTGCTTCTTCCCCGTCCCCTTACCCTCTCCTCCTTTGAGTGTCACTTCTCAAGTATTATTGATCTGTTTTCCTCAGGTTGTCTGATGTGTCATACTCCTGGACTGCTGTCTTCCTTTAACGATTATCAGTCTGGATTGTCTTCTATCCACAATCCTACCACTTGACTCACCATGTTTTCTACAAGGTAACATTAACCTACATCTTTCAACTACTCACCTATCCTGTTCTTTCCTACCATTACCTAAATATTACCCTCACTTCCAGTACCCTGCCCCCTCCTTCTCATATATCAAGTTCCTCACTCAAACTTATATTCTCCTCTTACGCCTCAGGCTCCCCATCTCAATTTCCCCGTTCTTCTCTTCTGATCACTCACAACTTTCCTTTCCATTCACTCCTTTACTCCCCATAGTTTCTCCTTCCATGTGTTCCACTTTCTTTTGTCGTGATCTATGTCTATTTCATATTTCTAATTTTATTCAAACTCTTTCCAACTCTCTTCTGTCTCTCTCTGACTGTTCTTGTCTCTCTGCAGACTCTGCCACCATCTCTCTTCACAATGATCTTCTCAACACCATTGATCTTCTACACAATTCAAGCAACTTTCAGCCCTTTTCACTTCGTTGTGCCAAGCGATTCTGGAAAAAGTCCTTGTCTTCTACAGACCTTAATTCTCCTTCAGTCCTACTCTCTACCAATGACTCTACTTTACTAATCACTAAAAAGCAATGCTATTCAGATCTTATTCTCTCACTCTTTTCTCATCTGTGTCAGCTATTCCATACTTAAAAAAAAATAATAATAACTTTTTATTTGTTTATTATTATGGTATTTATTTAGCGCAGACTTAGCTTCGAGAAGCAACAGAAAACTTTACAGAGGTGTAGAACAATACAGATGCTCAAGAGAGCACATGGTATCATTTCCCCACATCCTCCTGACCGCCTCTGTCATTTTCTCTAACCCCTACGGACTTTGCTCATTTCTTTACCAATGAAATTCTATACTTGCCATGCTCCATCCAATCCTTATCTTGTCCCGATGCCACCCTGTAAGCTTATTATCCTCCTTCTGCTTACTCTTTCTACTCCTTCTCTCCACTCTCTGATTTGTACATTGCTTGTTTCATCGCTCATGCTCATCCCACTGTCTCTCCTCTTGACTCTATTTCTTCCTCTCTTATTCCCAAGGTCTTTCCTTCTTTTCTTGCTGTTCGGACCATCATCTGTAATCTTTCTATCTCTACCTCACATTTCCCTTCTTACTTTAAATATGCAGGGGTCGTTCTCCTGCTAATGTTCATCCTGTGTTTCTTTTGCACTACCCTTCCAAACCCCTTGAACATGTCTATTCCCAGCTGTCTACATACCTTAATCACAACTCTCTGCTTTACACACATCAATCTGGGTTTTATCCACTTCAGTCTACTGAACAGAGTTATATAGGTCACACATTTCTAGCAAAAGAGTACTGTGTACATTTAGTTATGCTGGGTCATAGGTTTACAGCTGCCTCCAGAAAATAAGCAATCCTCAAACCATCACTCAAACAAGAGGCTTTTTGGGTATGGTGGCCTATTTTAGACAGGCAATGGGTTATGTTGAGTCAAACCACTGCAGCACTACATGAAAGCAAATACACCAGAACCACTTCAATGGACTGTGGAGACTTGCAAGACAACAATAAAGCTGGCTTTGTCTTCACCCGAACATGCTGTGTGAGCCTGGTTTCTCTGACAACCACATGTTGGACCTGAGGAGGTGTCTACACTGGTTTCTCATTCGACTGGTAGATAAGGGCCTCAATGGAAATGCCCGTAGAAATGCAAAATCAGGGATCCTCCATTCACTTGTCAGGATCTCATCTGAGAGGATTTTGGGTGCAGGGTCCTCAGCAATGGATTGGATTCCATCTCAAGTTGCAGTTGCACTAAAGTTTGTTTATTTTAGAAAACAATGAAGATTACCCCTGCTAATTGTGCAGGGAGTCTTGATTCTATTAAAGACTAGGAGGCAAGCATTATGCTTCAACTTCATATTTATTACTCTTCAGCAGTTTCAAAAAAAACATAAGAAAACTGTAAAGGCTTTCCCTTTCTCCCTTTTCTTTTCTTATAAACTACAAGTCCCACTGTCTCTGTAGTCCTGTTAGGGTCAGCGCAGTTTACGACCCACTTCCTGTTCCTGGACTCCTCCTCTTTTTGACTGCTCTGAACTGCATATCTTGTAACTTTTCAACTTTGTCCAATCCAACGGGACAAACTATTTCACCTCTCTCAAGCTTCAAACTTGCTGCTCTCCGAATGTGTACTTCTCCTATCTCAGGCTCCACTGCCCAAAAATCTGCATCCTTCAATTATTATTCTGGTCTTACCCTAAGGATCATAAAAACAACAATATCAGGGTGACGTCCATGTACTGTTATACAAACCATCTGCATTTTACACATGTGATATAGAGTACATGAAAAAAGGGGGGAATTAATGCTCTCCTCCTATTCTTTAATAGAATCAAGACCCCAATTAGAAGGGGTAATCTTCATTATATGCCAAGACCGGAGGCTAGCATTATGCTTGTTCAAAGTTTCCCCAATGCGGTTTCAGCTACACACGCAATTGGCTTAAAGTAAAACTATTTAAAAGTAGTGTCACTAGCACAATCTGCTGCCTGCATAATATCTTGCAATGATGCACCTGTAGTAAACTCTCTGGATGCCATTGCTCCTCTCACTGAATGTGCTCCGTACGCCCTCAAATCGATGCCTGCTAGCTGCATCACCTATTGCACCCAACTACCTACGGTGGCCGTCGCTACAGCTTGGAACGGTTTCCTGCACGCTATCAACAATTGCATAGTAGCTGCCACTGTACACTCTGCTGTTCTGCTCTCGTATTCTTTAATACATGTCGGTACGCCCCACTTCGTGTTGCTTGGAAAATAAGGATAATGCACTGTAGTGGATCCTGTCTTTGTCCTCTAACTATCGGAAAGGTCACTCCCCTTGGGACTGAACGATTTCCTGTGTATCTCCCAGGCCTTGACATCTGCTACTCGTTTGCAAGACACCAGACATAAGAGCATGGCCAATTTGCCTGATAATTGCTTAAGCGACAAGTTTCTGTCTGCTGGCCAGCTCACTAGCAGCCACAGCACCACCGTAACATCCCACAATCGATTGGATCTTGGCTCTGTGGGTGCTTTATATCGAGCTTCTTTTATGAGCCTGGTCACCGCTAGGTGTTCCCCTGCTAGAACCTCTTCGACTGGCAGGTGGCCTGCTGATATGACCGACCTGTACACCCCTGTGGTACTGAATGCTTTCCTATCCTGAAAAAGGTATGCTAGGAAATTCAAGATCACTACTGCAGGGGCCCGAAATGGGATGAAAATCTCTCCCTTTGCACCAGGTCGACCACCTGGCCTAAGCCGCGTCGTAGCTCCTCCTAGTGGATGGAACCCACGACTCAGCGATGAGCTCTACAGCTTGTTCTAAAATGCCTGGCAGTTGCCAAGGTCTCCTGATATTCTGCACGCAATCAGCAGGAGAGTCCCTCTCACTTTCAGAGGATGAAATGGCCCAGCTGGGTCCATGAGCAAATGCCCCTTGTCTGGAAGAATTTGTGGTACGTCTGCAGTCAGTTCCATTAGCGTCGGGAACCGTACCTGCGATCTCCATATCGGAGCTATTAGAATCACTTCCGATTTCTCTCGCCTACATTTCGCCAGGACTCTAGTCAACATCACGAAGGGGGGGAAAAGCATAAAGTAGCTCTCCTGCCCATGATTGAAGGAATGCATCTGTGCCTTGCGTGGACGGGTCCAACTTCCAACTGAAATACCTGGAATCTGCGCGTTGAACCGAAACGCAAATAGGTTGATGTCAACTGGGCCCCACAGTTGGCTTAGCTGCTGAAAGACTCCTACACTGAGTTTCCAATTGCTGGAATCTGTCAGATACCGGGAGTTCCAGTCGGCTACCACGTTGAGCGTCCCAGGGAAATATTCAGCCGTCACTGATGTCTCTTTTTGGCATTTGTGCCTCCAGCTTTAAGGAAGTGCAGGGAAGCTTCCCAGCACTTCCTTCAAGCTGAATGTGAGGTCCAGTGATTGCTCCTCCTCGCTCCACTCAAATTCCGACATGTTATGGAGTGATGTGTTCCTTATACCTTTGTTAGAGGTTTCTAGTGCACGCCCACTGCTGTGTCGGATCTGAAGCTTAGAATTCTGAACAAGGCTTCTTGTGCTCTTTCTCTTATATGTAAATAAGAGGCTTTCTTCTATAATTTTCCCTTTTTTTATATTTTTTTTGTTTATTTGTGGCTAGCAACTGTTATGGCTTGTCTTTTGCCTCGTGAGCCCATGTTGCCTCTTTTCTGAGTTGTCCGGGGCTGTGATCTACAAGAGCTGCTACCGTTGAATTTCTTGAGCTTCCTGGGAAGCCTTATGTTCTACTCGCTTGAGCGTGGGGATCATCTTATCTGTGTTGTCAAGTTTCGCTACGTTCTACGTAGTCGTTATGGCTGTGAGGCTTTGCGTTGCCTACGCGAGATGAATACATTAATTGCCAGACTCGGCTTCTGTATGAATATGCAAACTTTCCGCGCTTGATGGCGCCGCTCGGCAGCGCTAGTGCTTGGCTCAGCCTCCCTGTCAGAGGGGGCCAAGCGCCTTGTTTATTTGACTCTGCCCCCGCAAGGTTTGGGGCCGAGCTGATGTTGCCGGTAGCAAGGGTGCGTGAGCACCCGGGCATGCCGTGAGTGCAACACAGGGATTGCGTCCCTCGCTCCAGTTCCAATGCTACCTACTCCTGTTACAAGGTTTTCCGACCTCACGCTTCTAACTCTGTGCTACTACCCGCAATTAGCGTTTAACCTGTACAAGTTGAAGTATAATCCTTGTCTCCAATCTTGCATAGAATTGACATAACCATTAGTTTGTCTTGCATGAAGTTCATCAGCCTCTTGCTTAATCGTGATCACTGAGTGTAGTCAGACCAGTGCTTTGAGATAGTTCATTCTGTGTGCACATGTGCTGTAAATATATTTTGACTTACTCCATCGCTGATCTAACAGTGCCAAGAAATAGAGATTGAGAGAGTCCACCAAAATCACCCAGTGATCCAACTCTTCCAGCTATATGATTTTCATCAGGTGACATATGATAAGGACACATTTTGTCGATTTCACAGTCATGGAACTTGGAATGGGTTTGCCCTTTCCGCAATCAAATGTGATTCACCTCACTGAGGAGACCCAACAAGGCTGAAACACGTGTCTGGGGATGCTAATGATACTCTTGTTCAGAGGAGAGTCGCCTAGCATTTCGGTGCTGGAATGACCTTGTGTGTGGGACCAGACTGATATGCAAATGGATATTTCTCCTCTGGGAAGGGTGCAGTGAGCTAAAACGTGGTTGTAGGCCATCCTGGGTGGAAGCAATTCCATAGAACTCAGTAGAGGGGCTCCCACAGTCCTTTGTAATTCTACATGAAGGTTTGTATTAGGCCTGTATCTGGTGAGAGAGGTGTAACTGAAGTCAGTCTTTTATCAACAAATCCTGTACATTCGCTTATTTTGTGGAGCATGAGAAGCACTTTAACGTGGGGAAAATTGTTATAAATCTAGGGAGTGACCAGACACATTTTAGAATCAGTCAATTTTAAGTTTGTCAGAAAGGTAGTTGTCTTGGATTGAATTGTAAAAGAACGTTCTGTGCTGTTAAGATAGGGTATTACCAAAAACTTTATAAAATATAACTCATTTGAGGTTGCACCCAGCTACCCAGTCACTAAAATCTGCACTGTTGTTAGAATGATAACAATGCATTATAGTTGGAAAGAATGCAGACAAGACACTTTAGCAGCTGTGGTATAAATAAGTTCTTAGAATATTGCCACGTGATCCCAACTTCCGTTTATGAAAGTGTCCATTTTGTTATACCAGTAAATGTCTATTGCTTCAAAAAATGCTTGAAAGAAATAGTTATCGTTTTGTGTTTACCCTTTTGCTTCCTCTATTTGCCTGTTTTTGATATTCCTCAAGCAGTCGAAGACCCAGCTGGCCGGGCTGCTACGCCCATCGGGGTCCACGTGCAGTATTAGTATTAGTAGTTGGTTAGACAGAAGCTGTAATATAAATCGTCTTATTGGGGGTCTGGGCACAATAGCTGATAGGGCTGAGTCCTCCTATAACGAAGGACCACATGGGACACAGCTTCATAGCCCTGTAACCCGGAGAGGTCGGAATAGTTTTTACACCAGTCCCATGTGTTAAATCGCCTCTCAAAGGTCTATTTGCTTGTTTTTGATGTCCCTCATGCAGTCGAAGACCCAGTTGGCCGGGCTGCCTGTTAACCGTGCATTCACCAATGACCAAAGTGTGTGCGCATATGTCAAAATATTTCTCCCCCTCCGCCACGTGCATTAGTTCCCCTACATGTGGATGAGTGAGTGCATAGGAACAGGCCAACAAATGATTACTAATGTGCACTGCCACAGGGGTACACGTCTGACAAGGGTAACACCTACATTACATGAAAAGCCACGTGATGTTGTTATCTATTTAACACTTTAAAAAAAGGGGGGACATGGGACAACACTTTTAATATGAAAGACCCATCGCAGCAGTGGAATAACTTTGCTGAAAATGTTGGGGGGTGGGGGGGGGGGACATGACAGCTGAACGAAAAGTGCCCCAGCCAAATGAATTGGGACACAATCGTGCACCATGAAAGTTGGGGGGGGGGCGGCAAACACCCCTGTCCCACCCTAAAATGACGCCCATGCATTTCAGATTAACAATTTGAGTATTGTAGAGCCAGGGTTGCACTGAAAGTATTACTGTCGATCGGCTCAGTCCGGTTTGCCAGCATATGTGCTCCGAATCTACTACTACTCGGGCCTGGGTCATTGAAACAGCAGAATCTTACTGCAATTATAGCACTTATAATAACATGTCGTGCAGCTGCTTGAAGAGGAAATGTAAAACAAAAGGCTGATCTCTCCGAGGTAACGCTATCCCAGCTAAAGAAGCACCGGCACGCACTGAACTGCAAGGACATAAAAGTGGAAGGGACTACAGAGGAGTTGACAGAAAGCAGAGATTAAAAGCGGACCCGACTCGCGGAAGACGGAGTGCTCAGAAGTACCAGCTGCCTTCACTTCCATTGCCGTCACCTTTGCTTTCCCAGCGCTCGGAGATTTGGGGGAGGGTGGAGGAGCACGTTTGAACTCGGTGTGACGGCGCCCAGCTCTCAGGAAACATGGCGCGAGGGAAGGGGGCTGAATTGTGAACATGTGCATGTTGCAGCCACCCTTGGTGAGAGGGAGATGCAGGCAGAGGCCGGGTGGCAGGGCTGTGCACACCAGCGATTCTCTTGCATCAAAGAGACTGAGACAGAACAAGAGCACAATGGAAAGCAAGGGGGTGCGTTGAAGTGTCATGGGGGAGAAAGAAGAAAGAAAGGACACTTTGAAATATGACGGGTTAACACAGCGTTAGCCATATAGAATAGAATACAGATGAGAGAGGCCCTCTCAGGCACATAATTTAGCAAAGAGATTACAGTAAGTATGTTTTCTATCCACGTTTTGAAAAATTATAGACTTAACGTTTAAACACTTCTGCACTGTTTCATCGTGTCCATCTTGACGGCCTGGCCGTGCAGTGCAGAGGGACTAAGATAAACCCGGGGCCGCATGATTGAATATGTGCCCTGTATGCAAACTGTACTTTCTGTTGCATGGACTGCGATGGGCGCCCTTTGCCAGTACAGAAGAGAAATGCACGCCTCTAATCCCTTGGAGCAGGCTCGGCGCGGCCCATTCTCTATAGCCAAATGATCTCGCGACCTATGCAGGTGCACGCTCATGCCAAGTGCAAGTGATGGAATCGGATTGCCTGGGCATACGGTTCATAGTAATACACTGTGCCACAATCTACAGTGGTTTCTGGCTAGTGCCACGTGGGAACGTCACTGAGATGTCCAATGCCGAACTGAGACTGTGCTGGCTGTTCATATACCACTCTTAGGATTTAAAGGTACTATTTTAGATACATTCATAAAATAAGCAATATCCCAAAGGCTTGACCAATGAAGAGACACTGCAATAATCACATTTTTCCGAGTTAGTAATGTTGGGGAATGGGTCATTGATGACTATCCTCACTTTATCTTCTCTGGCACCTAATCAGCATGCTATGACTTAACACTCAATACTACTTCATCAGATGAATTAAACATAGGGCCTGGGTAGGGCCAACCCTAGGATTTGCATGGCCCTGGTTGGCAAAGGTGTGCGGAACCCCTTTATTTGCGTAGCAGAAAATTAGGTCACAAAATGAGTCATTAATATCCATGGGGATCTAATAAACTGATGTTCAATATCTGAATTTGAACTGTTAATATTACAGTTGTAGCAATATCAGGAGTGAGTTTTATTTTGGAGGAGCCGACCGAGTGAGCTGAATCATTTGTAGAGCTGGGTACCACAAACAAAAGTACAGCGACGAGGAAGAGCAGGGCAAGAGTAATGAAGATCACCAGTAAGTAATCCAAACATGTTAATGTTAATGTTAATGTTAAAGGACATTTGTACCGTGCACTATCACCACTGGAGTGGTCCCCTGGCGCTCTGGCGGCTCTGAAAGAGGAGGGGATGTTGAGTTAGTGGGAGGAGGCAGGACAAGTGCAAGAGAGCAGTGATGTGCTGTTGGCGGCCTCAGCCCGGTGGGTCCGTTGGCTGGGCCTGGGGTGTTTGTGGCCGGTAGTCGTTGTGTATTGTTGCGCAAGACTATGTGTGTTTTTGTTTTGTTGTTGCAATGTAGTGAAGTTTGTGCGGTTTGTTGTGCTGTAGATTTTGTTTGTGTTTGGTTTGGAGTTTGAGAGGTGTATACAGAAAGGGGAATTGTTAGTAGGGTTGGTTAGTTTGCATCTCTATCCTGAATTCAGGCGCTCGGCTTGTGCAGTCTCCCCTGGTGCGGCTCTGTCCTGATCTGGGTCCAACTGGCATACAAGTTTCCTTACTCTTCTTGCCCCCACCTCTAACATGCTCTCTCATAGCTCCCCTTATAATCCCTTCATACTCCTGTGGCCAGTGCACCTGCCAATGTCAACCTCTCAGGTAGAGTGGTGATTGCCAATATCTCGACAATTCCACACCACTATGGTACCTGGCGGTAACTAAGGGATGGCGAAAGTGTGGGCAAACATACGTAATGTGACTGCATATTCCAAGGATTTATGGGTCGGGATTGGCCCTGGGCCAAACAGGGCAACGTGCTTTTGCTGCAGGCTAGTGCAATTGTAAAAAAGCCTATTTACTGGGCCATCAGAGTAATCAAGTAGCCCATTCTGCACGTCTTCAAATGCCTTCAATAGGGCTCTGTTCCAGAAAAAAGTGTGGTGGGATCTTTTACAAACACAGAGGGACTGAGCATATCCTAAGTGAAATAAGGACATTTTATTCAACTGGCCTTTCCTAATACAAGAAAATTCAAAAGTGAAATGAGCATTGTCTTTAACAAAATGAATTGCTGCACGAAGAAAAATAGCTAGACGAAAAGTTCCTAGCACACTGCTGGCAAAGTATAAAAAGTGTGCACCTTTTAACCCAAAATTCTATATTGAAATATTCTATGGAAAGCAAAATACTAATATAAAATGTGAGCATTGAAGACACTTTCACATGGTGTTTGTAGGTTAGTGGGTTGAAATCCTGGTGGCCGAAAACAATTTTTTTTTCATGCTGACCTCAAAAACACACAAGGGGGGTGGAGTCGGCACTGCTGAATGCACCCACTCCCGACACAATATCCAAAAATCAGAATAATGGACACACCCCAGTAGGGAAAGCGACCAGGAGATAAATTGCAAGTAGAAAAATGTTTATATAAGGTAAATTGTGCACGCAGAGAACTCTGCTGCCCTGAGAGCACTCTGCCAAACATTACATGGGCAGCACATTATGAAGGGAAAAATCGTCACAGATGACATCATGTTACAAATGCACAATTCCCGTAACACAATTGGGTGAAGTTGTCGGAGCCGTAAAGATCCGTAAGTATCGACCACATGGTATTGGATGGTGCTTGGCCATCACTCCCGCAGCACGTGGGTCAGCTGGGCTCATCTTCGCGAGGTGAAGGTCAGTCCAGCAAAAATTACACTTTCCCTGACTAACTGATCTTGCAATAACAGCATATGAGAGCATGAGACAACTGAAACTCGTAAAGTCAGGTAGAAATGTGGGTGCTTCCCAGAGTTCATAGACAAGTTATAGGCAGGAATTGCACCCTCTACACCCTGGTAGCCATAAACCTAGAATCCCCGACCCAGGTGCCCACCTTGGAGGTTTTTATCTACCTAATGGCTCATGATAGGAATACACAAATGTTGGGATTAGAAGGAATATATGAGTGTCTGGGGCCTAGGTCCTCCTGAGGGTGTCTTCACCTGACCACTAAAGAGGGTCAGATGTGGATCTGTATCAAAGAGCGGAGGGGCATGGCCTGGTAGTTTACAGCTTAGCAGGGTGGGGGTCAAAAAGGGACACTGGCAGGTTAGTAGAGATGGATGGGCACTCAGACGGGGGCCTGTTCTGGTCTCACACAGCGCAGTGAGCTCATCTGTTGTGGGACGGCATTAAAGGTTGCAACAATAAATAGCTGAACTTCCGTAAGAACAGGGTTTGTGTGAAGCTGACAGGAGGCAGTGGGGTGGGGTGCCTGGGCTGGCGGTGTGCGGCACAGGACAGAGGGAGGGAAAGGCTTTTAGAGATCATATTCTGGCCTAGTAAAAGATGGCATCTGGCGAGTTACCTAAAAAGGAGTCGGTGCACTTTTGTGAGGACTAATTACATGCCTTTCTCGTTAGTAATTAATAGGTGATTAACACAGACTACAGTTGGGGAGAAGGGGGACTGCTCCCACCTCCAACACAAGTGAGATCCATGCATACAGCAGAGGTGAGAGGGGCAGGATGGCCCACCTCACTCCCAACACTGTGAGAAAAGTGGGCGGACGTTATCAACCCACATGTAATCTCAACTTGTACCCTGAAAATCTGCACAGGGCCAGGTAGAACATCTTCAGTTCAGCAACGTCTCTTCCCACATCCATAGACCTGGTAAATCATCACAACACATTTGACCTCTGCTCGTTACCCCTCCTCACGATTATGTTTGGCTTTAAGCAATACTGTTTTAGAAATCGGACTTGAAAAGTACATGCATCATAATTAAAGTATTCCAGCAATATAGGAATTCTTATAGAAATATGATACACACAAAGAGGGCACATGTTGTGTTATTTTCACCCCACCTTGAAGATTACAACTACCAAAATGCAATTACACAAAATTATCAAAAAAAAGGTTTGTAGGCTGTCTTTCAAGACTTAATAATAACAAAGGATAGTGTGAAATGGTAACCTTTTGTATCATTTGGCAAAAGCATGCTTTATTTCAAGCAAGTGAAATGTGACATTCTCCCCCCAAAAATGTATTTAACACACCAAGGGGCCAATTCATAGAATTCGGCGCACAAGTGGCGCACGCGGCTGGCGCACAGTGTGCGCGTGCGGTAGTCTGCGCCAGCCGCGTGTGCCGAAACACATTCAGGCGCACAGCGTATTCATGGATTCCAACATCCACAACCAGCCGTGGCGCAGAGTGGCGCAGCGACCCTGCAGCAGCGTCAGTTACGCCCCCAAGAACGCCCCTTGCGCAGGGAAAAGCCATCAAAATCCCCAATCCAGCGCAAAGGGCAGCAGCAAACGCAGAGCGGGGAGCGTGTATTTCAGGGGTGTGCGGGTGTCCCCACACGCGATAGGCCTGGGTGCGTGTATTACAGGGGTGCGATTGGGCTGGGTACGTGGATTTCAGGGGTGCGCGAGAAATTCTACACGCGATTGGCCTGGGTACGTGGATTTCAGGGGTGCGCGAGAAAATCTACACGCGATTGGGCTGGGTACGTGGATTTCAGGGGTGCGCGAGAAATTCTACACGCGATTGGCCTGGGTACGTGGATTTCAGGGGTGCGCGAGAAATTCTACACGCGATTGGCCTGGGTACGTGGATTTCAGGGGTGCGCGAGAAAATCTACACGCGATTGGGCTGGGTACGTGGATTTCAGGGGTGCGTGAGAAATTCTACACGCGATTGGCCTGGGTACGTGGATTTCAGGGGTGCGTGAGAAATTCTACACGCGATTGGCCTGGGTACGTGGATTTCAGGGGTGCGCGAGAAATTCTACACGCGATTGGCCTGGGGAAGTTGAAGAGGTGAATTGCCAGTGTGGGTCCTCCCAGGTCTCCCCTCTACCCCCTCCACGACCTCTGCAGGCAGCCCACACCACAGGGGACTACCCTGCACCCCTGGTCATGTCCCGCAGGCAGCCCATCCACCATGGGCATGCCCCCCAGCCAAGCCACATGTCCCCTTGCACCCCCACCCCCCAGCAGGCCCCCACTCATGTCCCCCTGCACCCCCACCCCCCAGCAGTGCAGGGGCAGCCTCCACCAGGCCCCCACCCATGTCTCCCTCCACCCCCACCCCCCAGTCACCAGGGGCAGCCTCCACCAGGCCCCCACCCATGTCTCCCACCACCCCCACCCCCCAGCAGTGCAGGGGCAGCCTCCACCAGGCCACCACCCATGTCTCCCACCACCCCCACCCCCAGCAGTGCAGGGGCAGCCTCCACCAGGCCCCCACCCATGTCTCCCAGCACCCCCACCCCCCCCAGTCACCAGGGGCAGCCTCCAACAGGCCCCCACCCATGTCTCCCAGCACCCCCACCCCCCAGCAGTGCAGGGGCAGCCTCCACCAGGCCCCCACCCATGTCTCCCACCACCCCCACCCCCCAGCACTGTGGGGCACCTGCCAGCAGGCCCCCACTCATGTCCAACCCATGTCTCCCAGCACCCCCACCCCCCCAGCAGTGCAGGGGCAGCCTCCACCAGGCCCCCACCCATGTCTCCCACCACCCCCACCCCCCAGCCACCAGGGGCAGCCTCCACCAGGCCCCCACCCATGTCTCCCACCACCCCCACCCCCCAGCAGTGCAGGGGCAGCCTCCACCAGGCCCCCACCCATGTCTCCCACCACCCCCACCCCCCCAGTCACCAGGGGCAGCCTCCACCAGGCCCCCACCCATGTCTCCCAGCAACCCCACCCCCCAGCAGTGCAGGGGCAGCCTCCACCAGGCCCCCACCCATGTCTCCCACCACCCCCACCCCCCAGCACTGTGGGGCACCTGCCAGCAGGCCCCCACCCATGTCCAACCCATGTCTCCCAGCACCCCCACCCCCCAGCAGTGCAGGGGCAGCCTCCACCAGGCCCCCACCCATGTCTCCCACCACCCCCACCCCCCAGCCACCAGGGGCAGCCTCCACCAGGCCCCCACCCATGTCTCCCACCACCCCCACCCCCCAGCACTGTGGGGCACCTGCCAGCAGGCCCCCACCCATGTCCAACCCATGTCTCCCAGCAGTGCAGGGGCAGCCTCCACCAGGCCCCCACCCATGTCTCCCACCACCCCCACCCCCCAGCCACCAGGGGCAGCCTCCACCAGGCCCCCACCCATGTCTCCCACCACACCCAGTCACCAGGGGCAGCCTCACCAGGCCCCCACCCATGTCTCCCACCACCCCCAGTCACCAGGGGCAGCCTCCACAAGGCCCCCACCCATGTCTCCCACCACCCCCACCACCCAGTCACCAGGGGCAGCCTCCACAAGGCCCCCACCCATGTCTCACACCACCCCCACCCCTCCAGTCACCAGGGGCAGCCTCCACCAGGCCCCCACCCATGTCTCCCACCACCCCCACCCCTCCAGTCACCAGGGGCAGCCTCCACCAGGCCCCCACCCATGTCTCCCACCACCCCCACCCCTCCAGTCACCAGGGGCAGCCTCCACCAGGCCCACACCCATGTCTCCCACCACCCCCACCCCTCCAGTCACCAGGGGCAGCCTCCACCAGGCCCCCAACCATGTCTCCCAGCACCCCACCCCCCAGCAGTGCAGGGGCAGCCTCCACCAGGCCCCCACCCATGTCCAACTCATGTTCCCCACCCAACATGTCATCACAATCCAGAACCCTGGTCTCTATGGTCAGCCCCCAAATGCAAAACACCCACCCGAGTATTGCATCCACCCACTCATAATTTGCAATTACATCACAGAACACCAATTGCAAGTTCCGAAACAAACACATGTCCCTCACATACACCCAATGGGTGTCAGTGAATCTCAAAACACAGAACATGAAATGCATGAAAACAATGAGATACCACACATTGAAGTTCAACAAAAAAATAATGTATTAAAGGAAACATGAATAGAATCAAAAATGAAGAAACAGAAATGTGAATGTAAAAAAATGAAAAGAAGCATGTCCGTTCAAAATTAAAAAAAAAAATAAATATTGAAATCCAAAGTAATGTTGTACAAAGTCAATGTCCACAAAACAAAATCCAATGGGAAATAAAAATAAAAGCCATTGATCCATGGAGAATGTTAAAAAAGAAAGTATGTACAAGTCTACAGCTATGTACAATGCAAGAAGCCAGGGTCCATTATCCCAACAAAATAAAGGAAACCTATCTAACTACACTAACTAATAAAAAAAATATATACAAAAATGTGGCCAATGTCCAAAAGGTCCAAATGAAACAAAAACAAAAATGAAACCTAACACTACCTACATAACTATGTACAAGGGCAGCGGGCTAGTTCCACGGCTCACTTCTGGATGTGCCGGGCCAGGGCATCATCGAACTCCTCCTCAATGTCCCGGAGGCGGTCCTCCTCCATGGCCCCGAGGGTCCGCAGGGCCGTCGACGTGTCCACCTCCAAACCCCTGCGGATTGCCTCGAGGCACTCGGCCCGCCTCAGGGCCCTCTGCATGGAGTTCTACGCCCTGACCATTGAGAGCCGTGCCTCTTCCGCCCACTGCCGCTCCGCATCTATGGCGTGGCCCAACCGCTGCCACACGGAAGACACTTTTTGTCCTGGGTCCTCCTGCCCTCCGGCCGATGCCTGCCCCTCCGATGTCGAAGGCCCCGAGCCTTCATGGCTCCCACCATGGTGCTGCTGCTGCTGTGCCTCTGCCCCTGCACTGCCTCCTGCTGCCTGCACATCCTCCGCCGGCTGGGGTGCAGTCGTTGACGTGGCCACCCCTGCTGGACGTCCGACTCCCGACTGTGGCAGGGATGCCTCCTCCACCAGCCTGGCCGCACCGTCAGAGGCAGCTCCACAGGGCACCCAGGTGACTGATGGGTGGGAAGATGGCACCGAGTACGACTGGCGCGTAGGGGGTCCAGCTGAGGAGGGGGTCGTGGCAAGCCCCATCAGACGGAGGAATCCGGCCTGGGTGACCTGTCCCAGCAGGCTGACGTGGTCAACGAGCCATTCGAGATGACGTGCAGTCTCTTCATGAAAAGACTGCAGGTCACCTCGCATGGCCCGTTGACGCAACGCCACACCAGCCAGGACAGGCTCAACCCGGGCCTGGATAGCCACGTCCGCAGGCAGAGGAAGGCCAGTTGACGTCAGCTCATCCCCTGCCTGAAAACTGGTCTGGACATAGGCATCCTTGCTGGTGCAAGATGATGCAGGGACAGGATCAGGGACAGGATTGCACACAGGCACCTCTGCGGCGGCCTGTGCTGCCTCCTGTCCCTGGTCCTGCACTGCACCACTAGCACCAGTGGGATCCCCACCCCCAGACCCCGTCTCTGGTGCTTGCACGGCCTCCTCCTCCACCAAACCCCCCACCAAACTGGATGACTCTGTGCCATCTTCCCCCGTTGGGCCCTGTGGGGTCCCAGCTGCCCCTTCTGCTGCCGAGGAGTCCAACTGCAACCTCCGCCTCTTGGACCTCCCCCCGGCAGCTGCGGCCTGGGACGCGGCACCGGACTCCTCACTCCCCGACGAGATGACAACATGGGAGGGGAGCCGGGCCTTGCGTCTCCGGCTGGCGGTGGGATCCCCGCTGCTGTGCTCCACAGCACCTTCTCCGCCCTCTTCATCAGTTGACGCTGCAGACAGGGAGAAACAAAACACACGCATCAGGGCAATGTACAATGGACACATACACACATGACAGTTGTACATGAGTGGCATTGGCAAACCTCAGACATGTCATCACAATCCCCAACACACATGTCATTACAACTCGCACACACGAGCCATACCACAGCCATATCGCAACTGCCAACACCATCCATACACATACAACAGCATGAGCAGCCAAAGGTGAGCCAGACATCACATGCAACACAGGAAGTGCACCACACATGTACACACACCACCACACTTGCATGCATGTGTACACCTCTGGCAAGTGTCGCAGTGTTCAGACGGGCATCCATGTCACATCTGCCCATCAGGCTTCCACATACCGCTGTCACATGCATCCATGTTGCATCACTGTTGCACCCTGGTCAAATACACACACATGCACATGTACACAGCGCTGATACATGCAGCTGAAAACAACATACATGTGTGACATCACGGACATGTCTACTCACATACACATTCATACAAACTTGTGTGCCCACACAACTGCATTTGGCATGCAAGCCCACACACACAGGCACCATCCATGTCTCACACATTACAGCCCTCGCATGTGTCAGCCCCACGGACCTGTACACCCGCACCCATACTCGACCCCATACAAACAGATGTGCAACCTGCACACTACTGAACAATCACCACACGCACTGCTCACAATCAGGATGCATGTACACTCACCGCTCGACTCCAGACGGGTCTGCCTCTCAAGGACCTGGACGTGGAGCGCTGGGGATATGTGTTCCAGGACCCTCATCTGTTCCTCCGACAAGTGGCCCCGGTGCCCCTTGGCATCCGCTGCCTTCAAGAGGCGCCGGGCCTTGTTCAGGGTCCTGGACCTGAAGTCCTCCCAGCGCTTCTTGACATGTTGGAAGTCGCGGACTGCCACCCCCTCCGCGTTGATGGCAGTCACGATGTCAGTCCAGATCCGAGTCCGTCCTTCCTTGTCGGCGCGGGAACTTCCGAAGAGGGCATCATACTGCCCCAGGACTTGCTCCACCAGGACACCAACTTCGGTGGCACTGAAGCTGGTGCCCCTCTGCCTCTCTGGCCGGGGGTTGTCAGTGGTCACAGATGGAGTTTGCCCCGACATGACAACCCCAGAGGCAGGAGTGGGTGGGCAACTGGGTCCTGGGGCTGGGCTGTGGAGCGATGGAATCCCAGTCGGGAGTCTTTGGTTCCAGCAGGGGTGGTCACACCAACAGCACCCCTGGCTGATGTGCAGGCAGCAAATGACAGGGCACGTGGGCAGCATGCAGTCAGGCAGCAGCAGATGGCAGGTGGGAGCGTGCTCGGGGCTCTGGGGGGCAGTAGTTCGGCCTTCTGGGCAGGAGCGTGGTCTTCCGTGTGCTTACGCGTGGCCAGCTTGATACGGAGTGATTTGGCACGTGAAAATTCTGCACGTCAGCGTGTAATTCGAGGAAAGGCCCTTAGCGCGTAAGCGCGTCTGCACGCATACGCATTTTCATTGGACCAAAGGCCCTCAGCGCGTGAGCGCGTCTGTGACGTGACGTGCGAGGGAGTATCCCTCATTGCACGTGATGACAGAACACACGTGGATTTCAACCAATCGCGTGTGAAAGTTCACGGCACCCCGGAACACACATACCCAGGCCAATGGCGTCACGTACCCAGGCCAATGGCGTGTGGAACTACCCGCGCACCCCGAAACACACGTACCCAGGCCAATGGCATGTGGAACTACCCGCGCACCCCGAAACACACGTACCCAGGCCAATGGCGTGTGGAACTACCCGCGCACCCCGAAACACACGTACCCAGGCCAATGGCGTGTGGAACTACCCGCGCACCCCGAAACACACGTACCCAGGCCAATCACGTGTACGCTCGCTCCCCTCCGATCACACGCGATGACACCCGAATACGGGAAACCAACGAGTCCGCCCACACGGAGGCGTCCCGCGCCCGCGCACAGCATAAAAGTGCGCGCAAACAACAAACGCGTATATACAGCGACGATGAATGCCCCATTTGTTGCTGCACTGATTGTGGGACACCGCAGGAGGAGGAGAATAGCCAGGGCACGCATTTTTGCACCACGGACAAGCCTTTTTGGGATGCCTGACGACCAGGTCTATGGCAGGTATAGGTTTCCACCCCATATCATCCTAGACCTGGTCAGGGAGTGGGAAGATGACCTCACATCCCCCACCCTTTGCTCCCAAGCATTGAGCCCCTTGGAGAAGCTGCTCAATGTCTTGCATTTTTTGGCCACTGGGTCGTTTCAGCGGACCACTGCCATAGTGGGGGGGGTCTCACAGGCCACGCAGTCACGCTGCCTACACCAGGTACTGGCAATCATGACAGCACGCCCCTCAGTCCGCAGGCACATATACATGCCCAGAACACCCGCAGAAAGGCAGGCCGTTGTCCTGGATTTTTTCAGGGTGGCACACTTCCCCAAAGTGCTCGGTGCCATAGATTGCACCCATGTGGCCCTACGTCCACCTAGGGCCACTGAGCACATCTACCGAAACCGCAAGCACTGGCATTCCATCAATGTACAGGTGGTATGCGATGCAAAGGGAATCATCACCTCTGTCTATGCAAACTACCCTGGCTCCACCCATGACAGTTTCATATACAGAATGTCCGCCCTGAGCCGGGCCCTGGAAGCTGGGCAGCATGGCGACACATGGCTCCTAGGTCAGTACAAATGCCCTTGCACATGCATGCAAGTCACACACAGACAAATATCCCAACCCTAATAATCTCAATTATTATCACCTCCCCAGGGGACAGTGCCTACCCTCTGAGCAACCACATGATGACGCCAATCCGGAACCCCACCACACCACCCCAGGTAAGATACAACGCCGCCCATATTGCAACCAGGGGCATAGTGGAGCGCACATTCGGAGTGCTCAAGTCACGTTTCCGCTCCCTTGACCGCTCTGGTGGGCAACTACTCTATGCACCACCAGTAGTGTGCAGGATCATTGTGGCAGCATGTGTCCTGCACAATGTTGCAACACGGCAGGGCGTCCCGGTGGACATGGTGGTGCCCCCACATCCCCAACCACAGGCACAGGCGCTGCCCATGGGAGGGGACAGAGCACGTGGCGAGGAAGCCCGGACCCAGCTTGTGGCCACATTTTTCACCTAAACTCCCACCCCTGCGGAGTGCACACAGGCCTGGCACATACCAGGTGACAATCGATGATGACAAAGTGACAGTCAACTGTCACAACCCTACCACCCTGAGATAGTTGCCATGGAAGTGCCACATCGTCTGCATCCCTAGCTACTTAAACACAAGCTATCCTGTGCAACCAAAATGCACACATATGACATGTGACATGACATGGGCCATACACAAGTATTCCAAGGCGCAATGAGGCAGGGGGGGGAACAAGGGAACACAGAGAAAGGTACTACTAGGCCAGGTGTCATTGAGATTGTGCAAGTGCAGGGGTAGGGGGAAGGGAAAAGTGCAAGGGGAAGGGTGGGGAGGAGTCCAGTACAGGGGAAGTAGGCCAAAAGAATAATACATAGGTCGCCTGGTGGCAACTGCAAAGATAAGTGCAGACAAGTGCTGGGAAGGGAGGGCTGTAGGGATAGAGAGACAGTACTGCAGTGCAGGGGTTGCCAGGGTGGCAGTGCAAGTGGACAGTGGCTGGGCCAGGGACCGAGGTTGGTGAGAGTGTCCCAGTAGCAGCTCCTGTGCAGTTCCAGTGAAGAATTCTGCAAGGGAGAGGCAGAGAGTAAGCAGAAGCAAAGAGGAAGGTCTTGAGGTGCTTCCAGAACTGGAGATGGTTCCCCTCAAGTTCAAGTCAGGCAGGAAGTCTGTTCCAGGGGGAGGGCCCTGCTGCGGAGAGAAACCTACCCCCAGCTAGTTGCTCTGAGAAGCGGATGACCTGGACATGCAAGGTGTGCATCACACACACCTGCAAAACAGGCCATGGCCATCACTGTCATGTCACTCAAACCCTCCCAAACATCAACATGACATGGCAAGCAATACCCATACACTGACGCAGTAACAATAAGGTACACATTGCCATGTCCTAAATGTACAGTGGCATCGGACAATGATGCCTGACCCGGAATCAAATGAAATGACAGACCAACAAAATGTCCCACCCAAAATAAGTCGTTTCCAAATGCATTGCAACAGTCGTAGACGTAACATCACAATGAATGCCTGTCTATATGCACATTATGCATTGCAAAATCAACACTGCAGCTCATGTGTGCAGTGTCCCACTCCTGCATCACACTGCTCAGCGCACAGCACAGTGAACAGCCATTGCGTGTGATGCACACCCTGAGCATCACATCTAAGTGACAGACTACATCAAACATCAAATTTGGCATGTACTGGAACCATAATCGGTCACGGAACATGTGCTGCCGGGACACAGTGGGCACCAGAAGGCAAACAGTGTACACGTGGATATGCAAGGGTGGGAGTACATGGAGTGCATCTGAGTGCAAGTGTGTGGTTCTGCAGGGACATGCACTCCACATATGCATGTGCACTCAAGTGACCATCAGTGTTCCCTACACATCACATGTGAACATCCACCATGTGTACACCCCAGCATGTCAAACCACAACTATCCCCTCGCACCTGAAAGGAAAACACAACACATGAACAGGCATTGATCAGCAGAACACAACATGTACATAGGACAACAACATTACAATGTCAGAGTTCCCATCACACTGCAGGGCAATGCAACTATCAACAACAACCGCCCCCTCCCGCGCAAATGACCATGACCCGCTGAACAACTGCACCTGGGTCATGGAGCCTCCAACCCTCATTTCCACCTGGCCACAGGATCACCTTTACCCTTCGTGTCCATCTCCCACCTTGTGTGTAAAAAGATGCCTGAACCCTCAGAATCCACACTCATTTCCAAAATCACAAAATCCAAGGCATGAAAACGAACCCAAACACCCTCCAGTAGATGACTTGACGTAGCAGTACCTCACAAACGCCAAGTACTACCACAATGATGCAACAACCAAGGTAGCACAGCAGAACAATGTCACGACAGGATGTGAGACATGTGTGGTACATGACATAGGATGATGCACCATGAATGGATGTGTACTGTCACAGGTCCCCTGTACAGGCGCGGGAGTCTCATGAAACAACCACCCACACCATGTCCCGGGTGCCTGCAAGGTCAAACTCACACAGGCCCCTGAGATCATGGTGGGGAATGAGGTTCAGGGATATGCAGTCGGGACAGGTGTAGACACACTGGATGACTGGAATGAGTGGCAGGTGAGGGGAGGAGGAATGACACATGAAACTAGGGAATGCACGAAAATGTACAACCTGCATGAACACATACACAATCCAAACAAACTTGGACATCATTGTCATGGCCTTCTGTAGTCCAGGCTCAGGAGTGGTACGAACCAACCACCCCCTCTAGGGTTTTGGCGCCTGCAAGTTCGGGGCTTACACAGGCATCCGCAACCCCAGTGGGGAAAGAGGGGCAGGGAACGTTGCTTGGATAGGCACGGGAAGCAGGAACACCGGGTAGAGGGTACAGGTTTCATAATTGCATAGGATCACGGGTGATTAGGGAAAAAAACATACCAAATAGGACCACACATACATCCGTGCATCAGTACACTCCCCAGCAAGCCTATGCAGGGCAGTTTGTAAGGAAAACAACAAGACACTTAGCTCTGGTTTTGAGTGCTGGCCTCCTGCCTGCGCACTCTCAGGGCCGGTTACAGGAGCACTGCAATGCTGCAAAGAGAGACACAGTCAACAACCTGTATGTGCCAATTACACGAAAACACAACACAAAACATGCCCCATAGCAACAAACTACTCTACAAACAGACAATCAGTGCTCAATGCTTCGTACCCATATATAACATCACCCCTGTGACAGATCATACACAGTCAATGCAGTAAGTCAGGCGCTGGTGGGTGTGTGGCAAATGGAACACCAATGTGTCACAATTCACACAACATGCAATGTTCCCTGGGTAAGCAGACAGACCCATATGGCAAGCCATGACTACAGAGCAAGTTGCGTACCACCATGACCAAAACAAAGTTGGCAGTGCATTTATCATGAAGTACGTGGAATAGACATGCACTGCACCCAAGTATGTCCCTTGCTGTATGTCCCTGTGAGCTGCCCCTTTCCATGTCTCGGAAGGCTACATGGTTGATACAAGTGCCTCAATGAACCTTGGTGTACCGCAGGGTATGTGCCACTGCCCCTGCATGTGTCCCAGACAACCCTACTATCAACAGCCATCAGTCCACAAACACATCTGAGCTGCATTGTGTGCTTCAACACCAATATTCATCTAAGCTCACCCTCAGTGCTGTGACTAAGCCTGTATGTGCAACTCGCCTGGTGCAAGCTTTGCTGTGTCGTGGCCCCCCTGTGATGCTCACCTTGCCTGGAGTTCCTTGGAACATGTCAGCAGTTCTAGGATGTGGGTCTGCAATCACTGTGGCTCTGCTCGTGCACACATGTGCATGTGGGCACCAACAAACGGGTCAGGAATTCCGTCGTCCAATAGGCCATGTCTGCTGGCAAAGGTGCTCTGGTGCCTCATCCCCCTGCAGAAAGTGCATGAAACAAATGATTAATGCATCAAAGTGATCTGTGTGTGTCTCATCAGGCATCTCATTACTTGACCATGTCAGAGAGTCACATCACAAATCACACCATCAGTCCGTCTTTGACTTCCAAAGTGTGGAACACTATCTACAGCATGAATTGCAACAGGCACGTGTACAGGAAAGATATGAGACATAATACACAATGCATATCAATCAATGTCCACATTAATTATGACACACCCCATCTAGCAAAAGCTGAACAGTGGACAATTACACCTAAATCATCCCCACTAGGGGTGTCAACACAAGTCACAAAGCACCAGACATGCCACAGATATGACAGTCCAAAGCCCTTGTGTAAAATTCTGTAAAACCGAACCATCCTTGCGAGCCCATGGATAAGGGAGGCAGGAGTGGCATATGTGAGTCAAGGAACCCAAGCAGCAAACACATACACAAGACAACCATGAAGGGCCCAGCTGGAACAGACAGTGGATGCCTTCAAAAACCACAAGGCACCGCACTGTCACATGAAAGCACAATAGACTACAAATTTTAAACTAACTCAACTATTAACTAATTACACTAACTATGGAAAACCTACATTACCTATTTAAACTAACTATCAAACAGAAACTTAACTAACTAAACTAAAAGAAAAATCAAAAATGGCCACATACGACCCGGGGGGGAGGGGAGGCACCCAGGAGGGGGGAGGTACAGGGTGCTGCTCAACATCCACATGCGATGATGCTGAGCCAAAAAAAAATACCTCCATGGGCTCAACGCCTGCACAGCACGACCTATGTGGGAGATAGATGGTCGTCCGAGTCTGGCTCATCCTGGAAAGGAGGACGTGGCACAGTAGCCTGGCCACGCCTAGCCGCAGCTTTCCCCTCGTCGGCAGCAAGTCTGCCGGACAGGTGAGCCTGGTTCTGTGTGGCGATGTTACATAGGCCTGCATGCAGAACCTCACGTGATACACGTGCTTCCTCTTGCAAGGTAGCACGTGTAACACGGAGTTCCTCCTGCAAGGCCTGGCTGGACGACCGCTGCACCTACCGGCAAGCCTGTAGCTCAGCCGAGATGGTGCGCTCAAGCTGTGCAAACCTCTCCTCTGCCTGCTGCCTCTGGGACATCATAAGGACACCCAGAGTGGATCTGAGGGAGGCATACTCCTCCCTCAGGGCATCCATGTGCGCCTCTGCGTGAGCAGCAATTGCTTGACGCAGAGACGACATTTCAGCCTGGCGTGCCCTGTCTGAGGCCGCCATGCCCAGCCTGAGCGAGCGGGCCGTGGACCGTGCCGCCTGCTGCTGGAGAAGCACCTGCCTAGCAGGGGGGAGCACAGATCGGGCCACACGCTCCATGCAGTCAGCGATGTTCTCCATTGCTGCCCCCTGCCGTTCGGAATTGGCAGTCATGTCTTGCTCCCACTCAGTATACAGCGGTTGCGCGCGGCGACCGCGTTGCCGGGCTTGACCCCTGCGGGACCCAAGGACCGGAGGTCCTCGCTGTGTTGGCACCACCTGCGGCTGCACGACTACATGCCCCCGTCGACGTGATGTCCCAGGCACATCAGTGACTGGTGTGGAGGGTGACCCTGCGTCCCGATCCACCACGGGCGGAGGAACCAAGACTGTCTGATCCCTCAGTGCAGGTGTCGCAGACAGAGGAGTGTCCACATCAGAATCACTCACCCCTGACACATGGACTTGATGCTCATCCAACTCAACATGGACGTCAGAGTCGTCATCAAGGCTGGACTCATAGGCAGCCAGAGACAGGATGGACTGCAGCACTTGGGGGTTTTCGTGGCCTACCACCCCACGACCCACACTAGTGCCGGGTTGATGTGGTCTTACCAACCCTGTGTCTGGCATGACAACACCATCCTCTGCATCCATTGCATCATCACCTGAAAAATAGAGAGGAAAAGGTCACTACACATGTCAGAAGCACACAACACACACACACACCGACAGCAAAGGCATCCGGCAGACATGTGACACACAACATATGACCTGGCATGCATGCTGGGTCTACTTTGAATAGCCACTGTGATCAGACCTGTTGAAAGGTGGCAGTTTGCATGGAAGTGGGTCTATGCAGTGCTGAAAATGTGTACGCCACTCACTACCTACATGTACAAGCACTCCATGGTGTGTGCCAGGAAATGTGAAGGCAGTGCAATGTCAAATTCAGACATCACGTGCATTGTGTATTCAATGTGTACCATGTCTAGCAGCCAAGCACCCCTCCACCCCAGTACCAAAGCAGGGATGCCTAGCATGGTATCAAAAGGCTGCCCATACACCTGTGTATTGACAAGCAGTGTTGACTGGCATCAACAGCTTAATGTGAATCAAATTACAACACTGCTAATGATGCTGGGACAGTGGGCAGGACACATGATGGAAGATCCGGAGGCCAGCCACGTGTGAAGAAGACACGACAAGAGTTGGACAGAGTCATTGGCCATTGAACAGGCTGAGGCCTGTGAGCCACACAGATTGTCATTGCCTAAACATGTGTGCAACGCAGGACTGAGCCACAGTTGACATGGGGAGGCCGATAATATGGCAGGCAATGTATGTAACCAAGGACTCATATTACAGTGATCATCCAGTCAAGGACACATAGGGGCATGCGTGCAATGCACATGGAGCATGAATGGGCACTCATGTCCCTGCGGGACATCTGACCCATGCACAGTACAAGTGGGATACCCTGCATCGAGAACTAAGGCTGTACCACACGGCATATGTCTGGCAGTTTCTAAGCTGGAAGTTAGCATCTACACAGGACACATGAACAAGAAACTACACATTGGCAAGAATGTAGCAGACCAGTGCAAAGGTGGAACTGGGGTGCAGAGTGGCGGAGGAGGGGCAAGGGAGCATGCCCACATGGAGTCCCGCATGCAGGCAGAGGAGACATGCATGACGGTAGCATTGCATTACTTACACATCAGAACCATGTACACGTCACATGTAGCAGCAATCATGCACAACACATCCCACAAGTGAAACACACACGTCCTCAACAACTACGCATCAACACTCACTGGACTGGGCAGCAAAGTCCAGCATCTCTCCCACACCTTCGACCAATTCTGGTGGTATGAACTCCGCAACGAGAGCCTCATGCGGAGTGAGTTCTTCCTCCTCTGGTGCAGGCCCACCGCCAGTCACCAGAGTCAAGTTGTAATTTGAGGCACGCTTAGCCTTAGTGCTGCGCTTGATGTCATTCCAGCGCTTTTTGCACTCCTGCGCCGTGCGCACCTCATGGCCGAATGAACTGACATGTTCCGCAACATGCTTCCAGTGGGTGTCACGTTGGGCAGCCGTAGTCTGACTATTGGCACCCACTAGCATGTCACGGCTGTGTCCCCGCACGTAGTCCACGAGGAAGTCCAGTTCCTGCTTACAGAAAGGCTTCTTCCTCGACGTGCAGGAGGTCGTGGCTGTGTGTGGGGTCCCAGCCTGTGCTGCAGGTGCAACCTTCCTCCTCTTGGACTGTGGCGCAGACCCTGGCTGGCTAATGCCGCCCTGACCAGTATGGCCAGTGGGTTTGGTGGATTGAGCCGAGGGAGTGGCAGGTGGAGGGATGACCAAAGGCCTGACTTGTGTCAGTGGCAGCTGGGTGCCCACTAATGGACCCTGCGCAGCAACATCAGCTGTGGCAGGGTCATTGACCGCAACGGTCCTGGTTGGCAGACTCACAACCGGGGTGCTGTTGGGTGCATCTGCCCCTGCACTTGCCAACACCCGGCTGTTCGGGGCAGCAGATGACATGACTGCCCCAGGGACACGTGTCTTGGTCTGAGCAGCCCGGCGTGCCCCTATGGTTTCCCCCCTGGCCTGTTGGAGATCTACCAAGGGCTCTTCAAGTGCCAACGCAGCCTGCGCTGGCAGACCCTGAGCCTGGGTGGCGGTGTCCACAGCTGCACCTGCAGCTACCGCTACCCTTGGGCCCGTGGCAGTCGATGGAACGGACTGCTGGGTCATACGGGTGCCAGTGCCAGATGCAGGAGCTGCATCCCCCGGAACCACAGGGGGTGGTGGCATGGCTGCACCAACACATGGCACAACATTGTGCTCAAGTGGCGCACCCCTGCTTCTTCCCCCTCTGTGGCTGCCCTGGACACCCTGGAGTCCCCCTACTCCCTGGTCACCACAGCCACGTCCCCGACCACGCCCGCCACGAGGAGTATGCCCAGCTGAGGCGCCCCTCACCTTTGGTGGCCTCCCAACCATGGCACAGATGTAATAGTGCTGGCACAGATGGAGTGGTGCCAATGGGAGGTGTACACCACAATTGGCCTGGGCAATTGGGGTGAAGGGGGTGGGAAGCAAGGTGTTAACAGCCCCCCTGCACCTGCAAGGCTGTATGTGACCCCGGTGATGTGGTGACGGGTCACGCAACGCTCAGGCACCCCAAAACTGCAGTAAAACCGTGCACGCAACCCTGCAGCCTACGTGCGTGGATTTGACCTCCCGCAGTACGCGGTGGCACCCAGTAACACGAATAACGCGTACGCGTGGGACACGCAGGCTACGATGACATCGAAAATGGGTGCAATACACAGGGGCACCCGCAGTGGGAAAAGGAGCGTTTGCGACTCACCGTCTGACTAGCGCGATGCAGAAAAACACGCGTAGCCAATACCCCCGCCAAAAGAAGAGATACGTCCTTGAGAGCTGTGAAGTAGATGGCGCGCGAAACAACTGGAAGCAGCAACACTCGTCGGTCTCCACGGAAGGCACGTACAGCGAACTGCTGGGCCCGCTCACCTTTAACCCGTGCTGAGGGAAACGCACGCGCGCGTCACGTCACATGCGGACGTGCAGTTTTTCATGCGCGATTACGCGCATTACATGCGGACGTGCAGTTTTTCACGCACGATTACGCGCATTACACGCAGACGTGCAGTTTTCCACACGCGATTAGCCTGGGTACGTGTTTTTCCGGGTGTGCGGGTAGTTCCACACGCGATTAGCCTGGGTACGTGTGTTCCGGGGTGGCGTGAACTTTCACACGCGATTGTTTGAAATCCACGTGTGTTCTGTCATCACGTGCAATGAGGGATACACCCTCGCACGACACGTCACAGACGCGCTCACGCGCTGAGGGCCTTTGGTCCAATGAAAATGCGTATGCGTGCAGACGCGCTTACGCGCTACGGGCCTTTCCTCGAATTACACGCTGACGTGCAGATTTTTCACGTGCCAAATCACTCCGTATCAAGCTGGCCACGCGAATACACACGGAAGACCACGCTCCTGCCCAGAAGGCCGAATCACTACCCCCCAGTGCCCCGAGCAGCCTCCCACGTGCCATCTGCTGCTGCCTGCCTGCCTGCCTGCCTGCCTGCTGCCACCGTGCCCTGCCATTTGGTGCCTGCACATCAGCCATCTGCAGGGGTCCAGTTGCTGTGTCCACCCCTGCTGGAACAGTAGACTCCCGACTGGGATACCATCGCTCCACAGCCCAGCCCCAGGACCCAGTTGCCCACCCACGCCTGCCTCGGGGGTCGCCATGTCGGGGCAAGCACCATCTGAGACCAGTGGCGACCCCCAGCCAGAGAGGCAGAGGGCCACCAGCTTCAGTGAGAAGGAGGTTGGTGTCCTGGTGGAGCATGTCCTGGGGCATTATGATGCCCTCTTCGGAAGACCACGCGCCAACAAGGAAGGACGGGAGAGGATCTGGGACGATGTAGTGGTTGCCATCAACGCGGAGGGGGTGGCAACCCGCGACATCAAGCACATCAAGAAGCGCTGGGAGGACTTGAGGTCCAGGACCCTCAATAAGGCCCGGCGCCTCGCGGAGGGGGGCCGGGCACGCCTGAGTGACATCCAGATGAGGGTCCTGGAACGCGTAGACCCAGCGCTCCACGCCCAGATCCTTCGGAGGCAGACCCATCTGGAGTTGGCCGGTAAGTGGCCAAGCATTACTGTGTGAGACAGGGCATGTTGCAGTGTGCTGGTTGTCTGATACCTGCCTGTATGTGTGACATAGGCCATGTACGTATGTGTGTGTGCAGGGACATCATGGTCAGGCATGTGAGTACAGTGATGTGTGAACCACATGGTTGGTGCATGTGTTCTATTGCAACATGGGGGGCTCTGTGCGGAATGGACACATGGAAGCATGGCAGTCTCTATTCCTGGACATGGGTGGGGGTGAGGGATGGGTGCTGGTCCCATGTACACGTATGGTGCCCATGTGTGTGTGTCTGAACTGCGTGTCTGTGACTTGTAACTGCCATGGATGCATGACAAATGTCTGTGACAATGTTCAGATTCACTGATGCAGCCTAGTCATCCTTGTATCCACTGCGTCTGTGGTGTACGAGGCCAGATGGATGGAACTACGGTGAGGTGTGTGCATGTGATGGCAAGACCCATGATGCATGTGAGTTTAAAACCAACATTGTATGAATCATGAGTCCCTTGGTCATTTATGCCAATGTCCATGGCATGCGCCATGCCTGTTACTGTATGTGTTTTGCCTGCACTGACCCATGTGTTGTGGAGGGACATGATGGAAGTGATGTATGACAGTGCCACTCATCTGCTGTTGCTTCCTGTCTAGGGGACCATTGTACAGTACCCTGATGCTTGTGTTCTATGTCTCCCTCTACACAGTGGCAAGTGAAGAAGAGGGCGGAGAAGGCGCTGTGGAGCAGAGCGGCGGGGATGCCACCACGGCTGCAGCGGAAGGGGTGGGTGAGCCCCCACAGGGGCTTGCACCGGCGGAAGACGGCGTGGAGACATCCAGGTTGGTGGTTTCCACAGAGGGGGAGGAGGCCGCTACTGAGCCACACATGGGGCCTGGTGGGGGCATCCCCGCTGGTGCAAGTGGTGCAGTCCAGGGCCAGGGGCAGGAGGCAGCACAGGTCGCCGTGGAGGTGCCTGTGCATGTCACTGTCCCTGACACTGTGACTGCACCACCATGCACCAGCAGGGATGCCCCATCCCAGGCCCGTCCGCAGGTAGGGGAGATGTCCATGTCATCTGACACTCCTCTACCTGCGGACGAGGGGACCCTTGGCCGTGTGGAGAGGGTCCTGATTGGTGTCGCGTTGCGCACGGCTGGCATTCGTGATGAGGTGCATGCTTCCCGGGAGGAGCATGCACATCATCACGAAGAGCACCGTGCGTACGTGAACCATTTGGGAGCCGCCATGGTCGGGGGTTTCCTACATGTGTGTGGCCTTCTGGCGACCCTCTCCTCCTCTGTTGAGGCTATGCGCCAGTCGTGCTCCATGCCGTCTTCCGGCCCAGATGCCACCAGGGCCCCCTGTGGACCTGCCCCGACCAACGCAGCCAGCTCGGTGGGGACCCCATCCCTGCCACAGTCGGGAGTCGAAGGTCCAGCAGGGGTGGACACACCAGCAACTGTCCCCCTGCAGATGGAGGATGTGCCGGCATCATCTGGCAGGGCACGTGCACGACGGCATCGGTGGATTCCATCAGCCTGGATGCCGTCGTGCTGGCAGAGGCAGTGGCGTCGGAGGCAGCAGCAGGCTCGACGTGGGAGGCATCATGGCTCAGGGCCATCAAGATCAGAGGGGCAGGCATCGGCCGGAGGGCAGGAGAACCCTGGGATGGCAGTGTCTTCCGTGTGGGAACAGTTGGTCCAGCGGATAGGTGCGGAGCGGCAGCGGGCGGAAGTGGAGCGGCTCACCATGGTCAGGGCGGAGTTCTCCATGCGTCGGGCGTTGAGGCGGGCTGAGTGCCTCGAGGAAGCTCGCAGGGAGTTTGAGGTGGACACGGGGTTGTCCCTGCGAGACCTCGGGGCCAAGACAGAGTCCCGCCTCCGGGACATCGACATGGAGTTCGAGGATGCCCTGGCCGGCAACATCACAGAGTGAGCCGCAGGACTTGCCCGCTGCCATTGTATATAGTTCTTTAGTTAGTTAGTGTTAGGTTTCCTTTATTTTTTACGTTTTTTTTGGACCGCTCGGACAATGGCCACTTTTCTGTTTATATTTTTATTATTAGTTAGTAGTAGTAGGTTTAATTTATGGTGTTGGGCTCATGGACCCTGGGATATTCTTGTACATAGTTTGATGTTTGGAAGAAATTTGTTGGATTTATATTTGTGTTCACCATGAGGCAATGGTTTTTCCTTATTTTTCCCCCCATTATTTTGCTTTGGACTACATTAGTTTTTGGATTCCTTTGTTTTTTGATTTTTTCTATTAGTTCTCGGACATGGACCATTTGTTTTGTCATCCCCATTGTTGTGTGTTTTATTTCTTTACTTCATTTTCATCTTTAATACATATATTTATTACTTACATTTGTGGTATTTTCTCATTGGTTTCATGCATGTCATGATATGGGTTTTGACATTCACTTGCACCCATTGTGTATGTGTGTGTGAGGGACATATGTTCATTTACATACTTGCCATTGGGGTTGTATCATGTAATTGCATCTACTATGTGGGTGGATGCAATCCTTGGCTGGGTGTTTGTGCTGGGTATGCTGCCCATTACTGCCATGATTGCGTTTCGTCAGGACCTGGGGGCAGGGGGACATGAGTGGGGGCCTGCTGGGGGGTGGGGGTGCAAGGGGACATGAGTGGGGGCCTGCTGGGGGGTGGGGGTGCAAGGGGACATGGTTGGGGGCCTGCTGGCAGGTGCCCCACAGTGCTGGAGGGTGGGGGTGCAAGGGGACATGATTGGGGGCCTGCTGGGGGTGCAAGGGGACATGAGTGGGACATGGTTGGGGGCCTGCTGGCAGGTGCACCACAGTGCTGGGGGGTGGGGGTGCAAGGGGACATGAGTGGGGGCCTGCAGGGGGGTGGGGGTGCAAGGGGACATGGTTGGGGGCCTGCTGGCAGGTGCCCCACAGTGCTGGGGGGTGGGGGTGCAAGGGGACATGAGTGGGGGCCTGCTGGGGGGTGGGGGTGCAAGGGGACATGAGTGGGACATGGTTGGGGGCCTGCTGGCAGGTGCCCCACAGTGCTGGGGGGTGGGGGTGCAGGGGGACATGAGTGGGGGCCTGCAGGGGGGTGGGGGTGCAAGTGGACATGAGTGGGACATGGTTGGGGGCCTGCTGGCAGGTGCCCCACAGTGCTGGGGGGTGGGGGTGCAGGGGGACATGAGTGGGGGCCTGCAGGGGGGTGGGGGTGCAGGGGGACATGAGTGGGGGCCTGCAGGGGGGCGGGGGTGCAAGTGGACATGAGTGGGACATGGTTGGGGTCCTGCTGGCAGGTGCCCCACAGTGCTGGGGGGTGGGGGTGCAGGGGGACATGAGTGGGGGCCTGCAGGGGGGTGGGGGTGCAAGTGGACATGAGTGGGACATGGTTGGGGGCCTGCTGGCAGGTGCCCCACAGTGCTGGGGGGTGGGGGTGCAGGGGGACATGAGTGGGGGCCTGCTGGGGGGTGGGGGTGCAAGGGGACATGAGTGGGACATGGTTGGGGGCCTGCTGGCAGGTGCCCCACAGTGCTGGGGGGTGGGGGTGCAAGGGGACATGAGTGGGGGCCTGTTGGGGGGTGGGGGCGCAAGGGGACATGAGTGGGACATGGTTGGGGGCCTGCTGGCAGGTGCCCCACAGTGCTGGGGGGTGGGGGTGCAAGGGGACATGAGTGGGGGCCTGCAGGGGGGTGGGGGTGCAAGGGGACATGAGTGGGACATGGTTGGGGGCCTGCTGGCAGGTGCCCCACAGTGCTGGGGGGTGGGGGTGCAGGGGGACATGAGTGGGGGCCTGCTGGGGGGTGGGGGTGCAAGGGGACATGGTTGGGGGCCTGCTGGCAGGTGCCCCACAGTGCTGGGGGGTGGGGGTGCAGGGGGACATGAGTGGGGGCCTGCAGGGGGGTGGGGGTGCAAGGGGACATGAGTGGGACATGGTTGGGGGCCTGCTGGCAGGTGCCCCACAGTGCTGGGGGGTGGGGGTGCAGGGGGACATGAGTGGGGGCCTGCAGGGGGGTGGGGGTGCAGGGGGACATGAGTGGGGGCCTGCAGGGGGGTGGGGGTGCAAGTGGACATGAGTGGGACAGGGTTGGGGGCCTGCTGACAGGTGCCCCACAGTGCTGGGGGGTGGGGGTGAAGGGGGACATGAGTGGGGGCTGCTGGGGGGTGGGGGTGCAAGGGGACATGAGTGGGACATGGTTGGGGGCCTGCTGGCAGGTGCCCCACAGTGCTGGGGGGTGGGGGTGCAGGGGGACATGAGTGGGGGCCTGCTGGGGGGTGGGGGTGCAAGGGGACATGGTTGGGGGCCTGCTGGCAGGTGCCCCACAGTGCTGGAGGGTGGGGGTGCAAGGGGACATGAGTGGGGGCCTGCTGGGGGTGCAAGGGGACATGAGTGGGACATGGTTGGGGGCCTGCTGGCAGGTGCCCCACAGTGCTGGGGGGTGGGGGTGCAAGGGGACATGAGTGGGGGCCTGCAGGGGGGTGGGGGTGCAAGGGGACATGGTTGGGGGCCTGCTGGCAGGTGCCCCACAGTGCTGGGGGGTGGGGGTGCAAGGGGACATGAGTGGGGGCCTGCTGGGGGGTGGGGGTGCAAGGGGACATGAGTGGGACATGGTTGGGGGCCTGCTGGCAGGTGCCCCACAGTGCTGGGGGGTGGGGGTGCAGGGGGACATGAGTGGGGGCCTGCAGGGGGGTGGGGGTGCAAGTGGACATGAGTGGGACATGGTTGGGGGCCTGCTGGCAGGTGCCCCACAGTGCTGGGGGGTGGGGGTGCAGGGGGACATGAGTGGGGGCCTGCAGGGGGGTGCGGGTGCAGGGGGACATGAGTGGGGGCCTGCAGGGGGGTGGGGGTGCAAGCGGACATGAGTAGGACATGGTTGGGGGCCTGCTGGCAGGTGCCCCACAGTGCTGGGGGGTGGGGGTGCAGGGGGACATGAGTGGGGGCCTGCTGGGGGGTGGGGGTGCAAGGGGACATGAGTGGGACATGGTTGGGGGCCTGCTGGCAGGTGCCCCACAGTGCTGGGGGGTGGGGGTGCAGGGGGACATGAGTGGGGGCCTGCTGGGGGGTGGGGGTGCAAGGGGACATGGTTGGGGGCCTGCTGGCAGGTGCCCCACAGTGCTGGGGGGTGGGGGTGCAGGGGGACATGAGTGGGGGCCTGCAGGGGGGTGGGGGTGCAAGGGGACATGAGTGGGACATGGTTGGGGGCCTGCTGGCAGGTGCCCCACAGTGCTGGGGGGTGGGGGTGCAGGGGGACATGAGTGAGGGCCTGCAGGGGGGTGGGGGTGCAGGGGGACATGAGTGGGGGCCTGCAGGGGGGTGGGGGTGCAAGTGGACATGAGTGGGACATGGTTGGGGGCCTGCTGGCAGGTGCCCCACAGTGCTGGGGGGTGGGGGTGCAAGGGGACATGAGTGGGGGCCTGTTGGGGGGTGGGGGCGCAAGGGGACATGAGTGGGACATGGTTGGGGGCCTGCTGGCAGGTGCCCCACAGTGCTGGGGGGTGGAGGTGCAAGGGGACATGAGTGGGGGCCTGCAGGGGGGTGGGGGTGCAAGGGGACATGAGTGGGACATGGTTGGGGGCCTGCTGGCAGGTGCCCCACAGTGCTGGGGGGTGGGGGTGCAGGGGGACATGAGTGGGGGCCTGCTGGGGGGTGGGGGTGCAAGGGGACATGGTTGGGGGCCTGCTGGCAGGTGCCCCACAGTGCTGGGGGGTGGGGGTGCAGGGGGACATGAGTGGGGGCCTGCAGGGGGGTGGGGGTGCAAGGGGACATGAGTGGGACATGGTTGGGGGCCTGCTGGCAGGTGCCCCACAGTGCTGGGGGGTGGGGGTGCAGGGGGACATGAGTGGGGGCCTGCAGGGGGGTGGGGGTGCAGGGGGACATGAGTGGGGGCCTGCAGGGGGGTGGGGGTGCAAGTGGACATGAGTGGGACATGGTTGGGGGCCTGCTGACAGGTGCCCCACAGTGCTGGGGGGTGGGGGTGAAGGGGGACATGAGTGGGGGCTGCTGGGGGGTGGGGGTGCAAGGGGACATGAGTGGGACATGGTTGGGGGCCTGCTGGCAGGTGCCCCACAGTGCTGGGGGGTGGGGGTGCAGGGGGACATGAGTGGGGGCCTGCTGGGGGGTGGGGGTGCAAGGGGACATGGTTGGGGGCCTGCTGGCAGGTGCCCCACAGTGCTGGAGGGTGGGGGTGCAAGGGGACATGAGTGGGGGCCTGCTGGGGGTGCAAGGGGACATGAGTGGGACATGGTTGGGGGCCTGCTGGCAGGTGCCCCACAGTGCTGGGGGGTGGGGGTGCAAGGGGACATGAGTGGGGGCCTGCAGGGGGGTGGGGGTGCAAGGGGACATGGTTGGGGGCCTGCTGGCAGGTGCCCCACAGTGCTGGGGGGTGGGGGTGCAAGGGGACATGAGTGGGGGCCTGCTGGGGGGTGGGGGTGCAAGGGGATATGAGTGGGACATGGTTGGGGGCCTGCTGGCAGGTGCCCCACAGTGCTGGGGGGTGGGGGTGCAGGGGGACATGAGTGGGGGCCTGCAGGGGGGTGGGGGTGCAAGTGGACATGAGTGGGACATGGTTGGGGGCCTGCTGGCAGGTGCCCCACAGTGCTGGGGGGTGGGGGTGCAGGGGGACATGAGTGGGGGCCTGCAGGGGGGTGCGGGTGCAGGGGGACATGAGTGGGGGCCTGCAGGGGGGTGGGGGTGCAAGCGGACATGAGTAGGACATGGTTGGGGGCCTGCTGGCAGGTGCCCCACAGTGCTGGGGGGTGGGGGTGCAGGGGGACATGAGTGGGGGCCTGCTGGGGGGTGGGGGTGCAAGGGGACATGAGTGGGACATGGTTGGGGGCCTGCTGGCAGGTGCCCCACAGTGCTGGGGGGTGGGGGTGCAGGGGGACATGAGTGGGGGCCTGCTGGGGGGTGGGGGTGCAAGGGGACATGGTTGGGGGCCTGCTGGCAGGTGCCCCACAGTGCTGGGGGGTGGGGGTGCAGGGGGACATGAGTGGGGGCCTGCAGGGGGGTGGGGGTGCAAGGGGACATGAGTGGGACATGGTTGGGGGCCTGCTGGCAGGTGCCCCACAGTGCTGGGGGGTGGGGGTGCAGGGGGACATGAGTGAGGGCCTGCAGGGGGGTGGGGGTGCAGGGGGACATGAGTGGGGGCCTGCAGGGGGGTGGGGGTGCAAGTGGACATGAGTGGGACATGGTTGGGGGCCTGCTGGCAGGTGCCCCACAGTGCTGGGGGGTGGGGGTGCAGGGGGACATGAGTGGGGGCCTGCTGGGGGGTGGGGGTGCAAGGGGACATGAGTGGGACATGGTTGGGGGCCTGCTGGCAGGTGCCCCACAGTGCTGGGGGGTGGGGGTGCAGGGGGACATGAGTGGGGGCCTGCTGGGGGGTGGGGGTGCAAGGGGACATGGTTGGGGGCCTGCTGGCAGGTGCCCCACAGTGCTGGAGGGTGGGGGTGCAAGGGGACATGAGTGGGGGCCTGCTGGGGGTGCAAGGGGACATGAGTGGGACATGGTTGGGGGCCTGCTGGCAGGTGCCCCACAGTGCTGGGGGGTGGGGGTGCAAGGGGACATGAGTGGGGGCCTGCAGGGGGGTGGGGGTGCAAGGGGACATGGTTGGGGCCTGCTGGCAGGTGCCCCACAGTGCTGGGGGGTGGGGGTGCAAGGGGACATGAGTGGGGGCCTGCTGGGGGGTGGGGGTGCAAGGGGACATGAGTGGGACATGGTTGGGGGCCTGCTGGCAGGTGCCCCACAGTGCTGGGGGGTGGGGGTGCAGGGGGACATGAGTGGGGGCCTGCAGGGGGGTGGGGGTGCAAGTGGACATGAGTGGGACATGGTTGGGGGCCTGCTGGCAGGTGCCCCACAGTGCTGGGGGGTGGGGGTGCAGGGGGACATGAGTGGGGGCCTGCAGGGGGGTGGGGGTGCAGGGGGACATGAGTGGGGGCCTGCAGGGGGGTGGGGGTGCAAGTGGACATGAGTGGGACATGGTTGGGGGCCTGCTGGCAGGTGCCCCACAGTGCTGGGGGGTGGGGGTGCAGGGGGACATGAGTGGGGGCCTGCTGGGGGGTGGGGGTGCAAGGGGACATGTGGCTTGGCTGGGGGGCATGCCCATGGTGGATGGGCTGCCTGCGGGACATGACAGGGGTGCAGGGTAGTCCCCTGTGGTGTGGGCTGCCTGCAGAGGTCGTGGAGGGGGTAGAGGGGAGACCTGGGAGGACCCACACTGGCAATTCACCTCTTCAACTTCCCGCACACCCACGTAATACACTGCCCCACTTGCACAGGCCCAATCGCGTGTAGGATTTCTCGCGCACCCCTGTAATACACGTACCCAGGCCAATCGCGTGTAGATTTTCTCGTGCACCCCTGAAATCCACGTACCCAGGCCAATCGCGTGTAGATTTTCTCGCGCACCCCTGTAATACATGTACCCAGGCCAATCGCGTGTAGCATTTCTCGCGCACCCCTGAAATCCACGTACCCAGGCCAATCGCGTTTAGATTTTCTCGCGCACCCCTGAAATCCACGTACCCAGGCCAATCGCGTGTAGATTTTCTCACGCACCCCTGTAATACATGTACCCAGGCCAATCGCGTGTAGCATTTCTTGCGCACCCCTGAAATCCACGTACCCAGGCCAATCGCGTGTAGATTTTCTCGCGCACCCCTGTAATACACGTACCCAGGCCAATCACCTGTAGAATTTCTCGCGCACCCCTGGAATCCACGTAGCCAGGCCAATCGCGTGTAGATTTTCTCGCGCACCCCTGTAATACACGTACCCAGGCCAATCACGTGTAGAATTTCTCGCGCACCCCTGAAATCCACGTACCCCGCTCAATCGCGTATTTAACTTCCCGCACGCCACTTTTTTGATGCGCTGGGACTCTACCGCCTGCCTTCGTGTGGCGGCCGTGTTTCAGCTTGTGCGTGTCTTTGGCTGTGCGTGGCTTTGCCCTATTCGATTCCATGAATACGTGTGGTTCGAGTGCGTGTGGGCGTTCCGTCTGCTTCCCTGCAGTACATCCCCAGTTACGCCCTTATTTTCGCGTGTTGTTCCCCATTACGCGCGTTACGCCCCATGTCCCGTCCACTTTCTGGTGTGTGCACTGAGGTTGTGCGCTTTCACTGTGCGCGTCGCGCACGCCTTTCGCGATGTTGCAGTGACTTGTGCGCCATGCACGGGTTTGGCGCACATCCCGCGGTGAACACGCGCAGTGACTTCCATGAATCGCACGCGTGCGCGTGCGCCTGTTTTTTTCCGCTTGCGCCTGCTTGCGCCTGCTTGCGCGTAGATTTTCGGCGCACGTTTCTTCCATGAATCGGCCCCCAAATGCAGACATATGAAATCTATCCAGATAGTGCAGAACTCTTTTTTGTCAACTTAATTAATTGTGTTTGAAGTAGACAGATGTGGGTGGCAACTCGTTTTTCTGTATGTGCTCTGTATGATGAATAAACCTCTTGTGCACCAGTGGTGCAGGGATGAATATCAGTTTCTAAACCATCAATCAGCGCCATATCTCTAGTACATCAGAAGGGATCTGAACAGATTGAAAACACAAGCAAATTATAAACATCCTTGTCTAATTTTGGTAAAGTGAATGGAATGGCAGCCTTATCTCTGCAAGGTCGTAGATCGTGGTTAGTTGTAACACAGTGAAAATACAATTATTACCCAATGATAAACGGGACTGTCCAATCAAGAATGTATAAAAATCTCTATTTTATTATTATCACAACAGCCAGTTGTAGAGCACTATGAAATGCAACCCACCCTGAAAAGGAATGCAGAGGACAGGCAGTTTCAAAGCAGGAAAAGGGATGCACTCTGGTTACTGACAAGAAGGTAGTCGGTATAGTAGTTCATTACAATAGTTCATGGATACTTTGTTTCAACACAAAGGGAGCAGTGAGTCACAAAATATCCCCAGGGGCCCTCGGAGCAAGACCAGGGGGAAAGATCCACAATGTACCTTGTGCAGTAGATGTTCTTAGTGCTCGAAAGGGTTGTGTCGATGTCAGTGCACTTTGCAGCTTCTGTGACAGAGTTCAAGATGGGAGACAGCTGCAGATATCAGACAGCAGGCAGTTTGGCATGTGAGGCATGATGCAGGCTGTCCTACACAGTGGCTTGGGGTAAAGATTTGTTGTCCCAGTGCTGGTCAGTGGTTCTGAAGCACTGGTTGAGGTTTCTCGAATGGCTTAAGCGACTGCGGCTTAACAACAGTCAGCAGTGCAATCAGTTGCAGTTTGAGGGGCTCGAATGATTTGAAATATATCCTTTAAGGGGGGCATTGGTAGATGCTTGTAGATGCACTCCTCTTAGCTTCTTCACTGGGCTTGTGTTGCCTTTAAGTTGGATGGCCCAAAGCGTAGGAGAGTGTTGCAGGCGGCTGCCTTGTCCTTTGTTTCGTTCAGAGCTGCTCTGGCACTTCCCCCTAGGAAGCTTGCTCTAGAGCCTAGCAGGGCGTACTGTGTGCTGGCTGGGTACCGGTGCTGGAGCTGCTTAAGGGTCCTCTATATTTGGTATCCCCCTCTATTCCCTGGGAGATGTTTAGGGGAGGGGTCTTGTTTACCTCTTGGAGGTCCTGGCCTTCCTTCCCTGGTGGAAGATGTAAGGCAGACTTTACCTTCAGCCAGGGCCAATGCTGAGTTCTTTTTGCTACTCCTTGCAAAGTATTTAGATGATCTGCCAAAAGAGGGGCTCAGCCTTCTTTTAAAGCCAAATAGGCCCCGTTGTTGGTGTAGGCTAAGACTACCTTAATGAACCAATCCTGGGTCCCCACCAACAATCTCTGTTGTGCATGAGGTCATAACCAGAGTGCTTTGAAACAGAAGAGGTAAAGGGGTGAATACATTTAATACTAAGTCCCACCCATCTTCCTGTCTGTTGTGGATCAAAGGGTCTCTCTGGATAATGGAGCTCTTTGTGGTTCCTGAATAAAGAAGCAGGTCTCCCTTGAAGCTGCAGCAAGACCAGGCTTTCTGTCTGTGTCAAATAACCTAGTTGTACCTTCTTAATGGGGTCTCCTTGCAGGGATGACTCCTGTAAACATGTAGTCCCAGACATGACTTTTCCCTGTCAATCGATTCTGAAGGCGGGAGCTGGAATCAGGTTGACACAGTGCATATGAAAGGGTGTTGGGGGTTTTCTGTCTCTTTTGTTAACCTCTGCAGTCGGGCCTCATGTGGGTCTGTTTGAATTAACTCTGATTAGTATTTGAATGCTGTCACCAGGTACAGAGTTAAAAAAGTAAAAAAGAAAGACAGGGTGGATCCATGGATCCTTTGTTAGTTAACTAAGCTGGCCATGGCAGGGGGAAGGTTTGTCTCTCCTCTTTCTGAGATAGCATGGCTTACTCCCAACTGTGATATCCCAACTAAATATGACATGGGAGTCTGCACCTGTAGGCTGTGTCCATCCAGAGTACACAGGTCTATGTTTATGTCATGCAGTGAGCTTTTGGAAATCTGTGCGTATTAGCCGCACATATTTTCAGGAGGTTGAACTACCATCATTCAATATGATTTAAAATTTCAAAAAAAGCCCAGGCAAGCACACACTCATCGTGTGGATGGTCAAATTCCTCACACTTTGAGAATAAAATGCCCCTTTTCAATCCCTTGTCCAAAACAAAGGTTCTTAAATGGAGCATTACTTTAAACATAGAGTGGGATAAGCCCTAACTGTGAGACTCCACTGGCCTGATGGTCTGCTGGGCAGGAGATATTTGCCTCTAGAAGATTGTCACAGGGGGTTGGGAGCTGACAGCAGGGCCTCGCTAAAACACGCACAAAGAAAAGCCCTGTGGCTGGAAAGCACCCAGTTCTCATTACCAGGTAGCTGTGGGGCCCCCAAGACTGTAGGCTGTGGTGACGGCATAGGCTGCCCATGCCTCGAGTCAGCTCTGGGTGCGGGCAATGTTACATTCCGTGCATTTGGAGGGCAATCAATGCGTGTAGTGGTCGATTTTCATTACCAATCTGTGTCTGTCTGCTTAATCTTCTGAAATAAATTATGTGTCCTCAATCCAGGTTCTAGTGAGCATGTGTTTAACACTTTCTCCTCTTCACTGCCAGTCTTACTTCAGTGAGAGTAGACTGAGTTACTATGTGCTGTGCATTTTCCTCTCTCTGTTTCAGAAGAGTTCAGGGCACACTGTCCGGAACGTCAGTGTCTGATTCAGCACAGTCTTTTGCAAATTTGCTTCAAGTCTTCAACTTAATTTTAGGAGATAGCAAATGGCCAGATCTACACACTGGGCAAGTTACTGTGCAGCATCCTGCATGCACGGTTCTGCATTATGATTCAGCTAGAAGTATATTCTGTGCCCAATGCAGGGCCCAGAATTGGTGTGAGCCCAAAGGAAACTGTTTAGTTGACTGCAACAACTGCAAGGGGCAACTTTTGTCTCCCCATGGCAATTGGTGCCATATTAACATACCCAGGTGACATTACCCCAGTGTGTGTTTGCATGTGTATAAATTATCTTTAGGACATATGTAACTAAATACATTTGAAGCATAATGAATCATATATAAAGGACACAAGGTTATAATTCTGCACCGTGCAGAAGATAGATTTGAGGTTTGCCATGGACTATTTCTGTATTCCAAGAGGAAGTGTCTGCTTTATTGGGTGATGCCCAATTACAACAGGAGCTGCTTCTATTGCTTGCTTATCAATGTGTTGGTTTGCTCTCCGGTGTAGTAATCAGGCTGATGGCTAAGGTGCCATGTGCAATGAGGCACACATGGACCTTCATTGTAATATCCATAAGGTTGATTTTGAGAGTTCACTTCATTGTGCACTGTTGGAGAGTCTGAAGCCTTCAAGGGACACTTACGGCTGTGTTTCCATTAGCCATGCAGTTTGTCTTGCTATCACTGCCCCTGAAGTGACATCCGTCACAAGGCAAAAAAGTCTGTATTCTGAAAGTGACTTTAGGAGTCCACTAGTGATCTTGATTGGAGCACATTTTGAATGCATGAACCCACCTACTTCTGAATGCACAGTCATAGCAGACGTCCATGCACCAATTCCACGTTGCCAACAATCAATTCCATGATGAGTTGTTAGACTGGGGCAACCCCCAATTCCTGCCTCGTCCTCTTAAAACCAAGAGGTTGCACTATGTACTTCATAATAGCATTGGTCCTTTAAAAAAAACAAAAAAAAACGTTATTTTACAATTGGCAAGTAAAACAGCATATACAGTACATTCATAATGTTGGTAAAAGTACAGATCACGTCAATGTTTTTGGAAGCGCCCGGGTAAACACACAGTAGGCTGAGAGAATCGCTTATAAGGTATCAGCCGTTTTCTTCATATAGATACGAAATCTTTCCCAAATCTCTTTGGGGCATTGAGTAATAGGCGTGAGAATAATACAAGCCTCTTCATTGTCGTTATTTGAGGTGAGCCCCTGCAGCCATTTCGAGGTTTTTACTGGATTTTCAGTTTTTAAAATATACATTCTTTAGCAATGAAGCATGCCAAATTAAAGAATCATTGCGTTGCTATTGATGTCTTACCAATGTCTCTCAGTAATATTTGATTGGAGCCAGAGTTGGTAGAGATTAAAGTTAGTGTGGACGTCATAGCCGCCCAAAAGGATTTAATGAGGGCGCAAGTCATGAACATATGCATGAAGTCGGCAGGCAAACCATGACACTTGGGACATTCATCCATTGCCTCCGAGGAGAACCGAGCAAGTCTGGCAGGTGTGTAATTGTAATCTGTTAAGGATTTTTAATTGTATCAAGCAGAACCTGGCGTTTAGAGAGACCTCTTTCAACAATAGACAGCATCTTCTCCAGCACTCATTGGTCATTTCAAGTCCTAGATCGGATTTCCTATCCTTTTCAGTGTTAGCTATTAGGTGGTGTTTTAGCGCCAGCTATAAGCCAAAACAATTGCATTAGAATTAGAATACAGCTGAGGAGAAACAGCATAAGAAGAGGGACACAAAGTTTGTAGGTGTTGTTTAGTTAAGTATCCACCCATTAACTGCCCATGGCCATTCTAGTCCCTATGGCCATTCCCACCCATGTTCTGCATCTCCCCAGCCAAAACACATCCTCCTGGGATCTCTTGTAGCTAACTTTATCAAGCCTTAGCATCATACTTTTTGTGGATATTCCTGCCAGTGTTTAAAAAAAAAAGGCTTCTGAAACTTAATTGGAGCTGTAAAGATGCTGCTGGTGTAATAAAAATGTCTCAAGCATGTCTGCCTTCAGCCACTCGATTTGTAAGCAATGCGTGTGTCCTTCCCTGCACTGAAGTCCTTTTTGCAAACAAGCATTGGCAAAGCCAACAGTTTTGCCTTGTGTATAAATATGAGGCTATCATATGACCAGGTACTTGCACGAATTAACATTGACCACCATCGATGGACAGTTAATCACAGTATAACAGTGCCTTGTGAATGTCCTTCCAATTCCTACACAAATGCCAGCACTGTTGGCATAAGCAATGCTTGTTTACATTGACAATGTCAATTGTGCATTGCCAAAATCAGCACATTTACATTGTATGTGGCTCCTACATATGACACATTATATGCTAATTCATGGAGCAGCTGGGAGCCCTACTAGCCACACACAACATCCATATCCACCAATACACTGACGACACACATATACCTTAAGATTGACTCTATCAAGGACATCCACAGGCTCAAAACCTGCCTCTTCCTGATACAGTGTTGGTTGTACAGTGCATACTTGAAGCTCAACCCCTCCAAGACCGAATTCCTACTCGTCACCAACAACAGCGAACAACCAGGCATACAGACCTGGCTATCAATCATCAACCCTGAAGGCTTCACACCTGAGCTTACCTTCTGCACCAAGTCCTTTGGGTTCCATATTGACAAACACCTCTCCTTCAAGACAGATAAAGATAAGAAAACTCAGACCGCTTGGTATTAGCTGTCTCTCCTGTGGAAATTTAAGCCCTTCCTCCCTCGGAACAAATTTAGATGCCCCATTCAAGCACTCGTCCTTGCCCACCTGGATGGGCCCTCCTCAAAGGCCTCCCTTCATCCTCCCTTGTGTCCCCAAGAAGTCACCTACTCGTGGCCGCACAACTCATCAAGAGTCTACTCAGATACAACCACATCACCCCGGGCCTCATCTACCTTCACTTGCTCCCACTGCATGCACAAATCACCTTCAAGTCTTGCTGCATCATCTATAAGGCAGTCACCCTCAAGTCACCTAGCTATCTTGTGCAGAATCTCAGCATTTACGGCGGACAGGTCACCACCAGAATTCAGGACATGTGCAGACATGAAATCACTGCTGCAAAAAGGAAAGGACCAGAAAACAAGCCTTCTCTTCCGACGCCCCAAGACAATGGAACCTCCTCCCCATCAGCATCAGGCTCACCCGCCACTCTCCTACAATTCAGAAAATGACTCAAGAGCGACCTCTTCAAGGAGTCTGTCCTCCTCAACTCCTAGGCCACAACCATGTCCCTGTATCACCTGACTCTCTACACTCAGTCCGCCCTTTACCTTGCACACAAATCCCTGATTCATGGCAGGGATTTGAGTAATGTATGTGGGACTTTCTGCGAGGATAAGGGTCAACAGCATTCCCGTTCTGTGTATCCAAAAGTCGGGTTCATCCGCATTACTCAAATAGGCATTGATTTACAGGTGCTTGGTAGACAGGGAACTGCCCAGGGATGTCATTTAGGGGTCGCCAGAGGTTGCAACTGTGACCTCTGAGGTCTCCCTTACAACCTCTGTGGTCTCCCTTGCAACCTCTAAAAAATGAAAAAAATAAAAAACATTTTTTTAAATGTTTTCTTGTAATGCAAGATCCTCGGCTGTGGCCAGCACCATGTGGCTCTTTACATGTGGAGTGGCTGGCTTTCTTGTTCAGGCCCCTTAAAAAAAAGAAGAAAAATGAGAACAGGAGTGCCACAAGTCTAACACTTTCAGCACTGACCCTAAATAAGAAAGAATAGGAATACCAAATAATTTGTCTTGCTGGAATTCTATACAGTAATTGCTAGACTCACTAAAGGTTTATTTCAGGCACACTTCAGGGGGTGAGTCACTGATTTAGTCTGTTCTTAAATTCCTCAGCTCGGCCTTTCATCCTTCTGAGGTCGATAAATGAGTACCAACACAGGTTGGGCGATATTGAGTGTATATTTTTTCTATATAAAGCGCTTAAGCGTAAGTGCTATATAATACCACTTCATTATCATTTGGTCATGGGCGTCTGCTTGCATTCACAGTAATTTGGTAATATGGGCCTATACACACTGATCTAAACGAAACATATAGCGATACATTCTTGTGTGAAATGTACATCACATTATAGTGATATCGTAACCATATTTTTCGTAGTGTAGAATGCTATGTGATGCCATTGTTTTGTCAACCGGTGAAAGGTCGTGTTCCATCGCTTCCAGCGATATCACTTTGGGTGGGGTCAAATCACATCACTTCCTGTGATGTCATCAGGGGGTCAAAGGTCATGTGCTGTCATTTCCGCTACCCTTTTGTTGAAATGACGTCCCTGCAATTGCCGTCAGCATAACGATATGGGCTCAGGGAGAATATTTTCAGTGACATGCCTTAAAGAGCCAGTCGCTGCTAATTATATTTTTAGACTTGCATCTCTGTTTGAGAGTGGGCTTATAAGAAAATCAATAGAAATACCGGGGGGCCTGAATGCGTTTGTGGCAGCATGTTACATTTCCCTGTGTTTGCTTTCAAACTTGGGAGACCAGGCACAGGGTATTGCATACAGTGGATGCCACGGTTGAAAGTGCATCTCTCCATAAATAATGCATGCCCTCACAACTGGGGACGTCCCTCCCCTGCATGCCCCTTTCCTGCATTCTGTTCGTGCGTAGCTTTACAGCAATGGATCCCTGTGCACACACACACACACACACTTGTCCAGGGCATATGCAAATTAAGCCAACTTTTTAAAATAATGATCTTTAAGTAGAGAAAGGAAAATGGCAAGGGAGGAGGCAGAGGGAACATGAAACGGTTTGGTGCAAGTAAGGAAACAGCATAGAGGCAGTATGAAGAGAGCTGGGAGGAGCACAGAGGGAGTCTAAAGAAGGGAGATAGAGAGGTGCTTGCCTATGTCAGCATTTATGAATTATTCATAACAAGGCAAAATACATGATTGTGAAATGTGAGATAACGAAGAGAAGCAAGTCAAGAATGAATACATATATGATAGAGCAGGTAGGAGAAATAGAAGCGGGATTGAGGCATTGCAAATAGATTGAAGTGGGACTAAAGCACAGCCAGGGCGACCAACCAGAAGCACAAAGCAAAAATCTAGTTGTGAGAAGGAAAGAGCTGTAATAATGAGTTTAGTCACGTGTAATATCGAATATGTCCACATTTCTATGCAATTGTAAAGAAAGAATACAGCTGATCTAGCCATGATTGACATACCAGGCTCAAGTCGAGGGAACATGCAGGGGGACGGCGTCCACCCACTTTCTTTGCTGAGTGGACGCCGCCCCCCTGGGTATTTTAGAGGCCATGTGTAAAACAAGAAACATTTACTATCTTTTTTTTCAATGTATTAATTTACACCGACCTTGGGACTCAAACTGCTGTGGCCAGGTTTTTAGGCAGGACTCTTTACCCCTGCACATAACCTGACAAAAAGAACACACAACTAATGTGAAGTGTCACATGTCAGACTGCATGTTCCAGGCAAAACATTGGAATTGGTTCGTAGAGTTTAAAACATACACACCTTTTAAGGTTTTCAAAACACTATTGGAAGAAAATATCCACCCTTGGTTTTGTGTGTGTGTGAATTTTATAAAAGGCAAATGTCATTCGTCCTGTGCAATGTGAATGGTTATGAAAAGCCAATTGAAATAAATGTGCATATTTCATCTTGATATGCTAATTTCTAGTGAGTGTACACCTCATTGAGTATGGTAATGAGTGCCCCCACTTTTTTTTAATGATTTGACCCCTGTCATATGAGCTGAAAAAGAAAGAAGGGGTCAAATATGACCACGAGATTAAAAGCAGATGGCAATAAAAGAAGATGGGACGGATGGAAATAAATCACACCGTGATGAGAGATCACTGAAGGATTCGTGAGGGGAAAGTAAAGAACCTCAGTGTTTGAGGGATTAAGGGGAAGTGGTTGGGACAGCCTCCCAATCAGAAGTGTTAAGAAGTGGAGAAAGAATGTAGTGAAGAGAATCTGATATCAAGGAAAAAGAAAAGAAAATCTGTGTTTCATCTGCATAAAAGTGACATGATAGGGAATAAGAGGAGATACTGTATATAAAGGGAAACAGTAATGAAGCTAGTGCAGCACCCTGGGGAACAGCGTAGTGCAGAGATCAAGCTCTAGAGGATGTTCCCACCCGAGATACTGAGTATGTTCTGTTTAAAAGAAAAGAGGAGAACCCTTGAAAAATGGTAACCAAGATGCCTGGATTAGAGAGAGTAGACAAGCGAAGAGAATGATACACAGTATCACATGTGGCAGGGAGGTCTAATAATACGAGCACAGATGAGAGTTGAGAATGTTGGGCAGAGTTTTAGGACATAGTGACATGTAAGAATGTCTTTTCGGTGGGATGAAGAGGGCAAATTCCAGACTGATGTAGTGCAAGTTGTTCGAGTGACATCATGAAAAAGGATAATTGCAAAAGCAATGGCAGGAGGCATACAGGGCAGAAATGAGAAAATATAGAAGAGTTGAGGCGTGGTTTCTTCAAGATGAAGGTGATGGCAGCATGTTCAAATGACAGCAGATAAAGAAAAATTACAAAGACCAGTTAATTATGGAATTATGAGAGGATAGACTCTCAACATTGTTGCAAATTGGAAAGGGTCTAAAGAGTCAGCAGTGGGATGAGCTAGGCTAAAAAATAGCCACATTTCAGTGACAGAAAATATAGAAAAGAAATGTAAAGACTGGGCCAGAGAAGGAACTGGGGCCGAATGAGATATAAAGTCTTCCCGTAGTGGAACCATTTTGAAGTAATAAATGTCCAAAAGTCAGAAGCCGTCAACACAGAAGAAATGGAAGAATCTGGAAAAGGAGGGAATATCAACAAATTAATAATCTGAAAGAAACATCGAGGATGAGGCAGTAGTGTTGCAATGAGTGTAGTATGATAGTGATTTTGTAGATAGGAAAACTCTATCATAATAAGTGGCCTGCATAGAATAAATAATATTAAGGTCTGTGGGGTGATGATATTTTTTCCATGTGCATTTAGCATGGTTGACAGTAATGTGAAGATTTTAAAGAGAAAGCTCTGTAGATATAACCTGCAGCTGCTTTGGTGATGTCTTTATCAAATGTCCGAAAAGAAAGGAGAACATAGTGATCAATTGAATTGTCCAGAAGGCCTTCTCTCCTTAAAAAAGGAGTGATCCTTTGCGACCTTAAGGGTTCATAGGGAGGACACGAAAGAATGAATTGCCCCAGCTTTTCCTCCTATGCCTCGCACTTCTTACATTGTGGACACAATGAAGCACTCCATTTCTTCATAGTGAATGCAAGGGATTATGTGCCTGCTCTTGCAAGGGCAAACAGGTGTCTGATTTGATGATTTGCAAGATTAGACACATACAGTTAATGACCTCCTCCTGCTCCAAATATGTCGACCCCACCTGAATGGGCCAGACATGCCATCACACCTACCTCAGCTCTCCTTGTTCTAACCCCTTGAGCTTCTTTAGTTTTTGACTTATGAGAGGCTGTGGAATGATTAAAAAAAAGGGTCTAAAATATGGCCAAACCCAGCTCGATGAGATGTTTTCACAACTGGTTTCTATAAGGGGGCAAAAAAAGATTGGGTGAAGTGTGCATGGCAATACAGCTCCACCATCTCTCTTCACTGTTATACCGCTCTTTTGAAAGCATATCGGGCTGGTGAGTCCGTCACCCTTCTCTGTTGTTTGTGAAAGCTAACGTCTGTGCAGAGTGCGGCGAATGGGAAACCTTTTGCAAGTGAAGGAGTTCACATATGGCAACTTTAGCAACTGAGCTGCCTCTGCACCATAGCTCAGCACTGTAGGGAACACTGCCTCCAAACCTCCCTCGAAAAGAAATATCTCTATTTCTAAGGCAAAATGTCCCCAATGTTTACACACAAAGTTAATGATGGCTCTCCCTGCTATTGATGCTGTTCTTGTTACTGACTCCACTTGGGCTTTTCAAGAGAGATTTGATGCAATGAGTACACCCAGATACGTGAACCGTTCAACCACCTTGATGGATTCACTGGCCAATTTGAAACAGGGATTCGTTTTCCCACTAATATCTGTGTATGAACACGATCTGCACCATTTCCAAAATCTCCCCTGCACCCCTTCACACTATTCATATAAAAAAGAAGATTGCAGTTTGCCGGAGATTGCAGTCAGAGCTCTGCGCTAGGAGCAGCAAGTCCATGGCTGTTGTGACCCTCCTTGGCACCTCCAAAAATGCGCCGTAAGTGTGCCCCCTCTATGGCAAAGGAACATATTGAGTCCCTAGTTAATGACTCTCTATATTCCGAGGCAAATGGTATTCCTAGATTTGCAGTTTAGGGTGACCTGAGAAGCAAATGAAATACGACCCGCAGTATTTATGACAGTGTTACATAAGATATCTATGCATTAAGGACAAACTACTTTTTCAATAATGCATATTACTTTGCCGATTTTTGTTACAGTCCAAATGACGCTGTTGTGTATTTCTGATAAATAGTTATGTATGTGTGGGAACTTTATAGTGTGCCCTTTGCTGTGTATGCTATAATTTAATCACAAAGCCACAGCGATATTAATTTATTAGGATTGGTTAGGACAGATTTCATGACGGACTAAAGAAACGCGCATGTGCTAGGCTTTTAGTGAGATGTGTATGCTGCTGAAATATAACTAAGCAGGATGCTATCGGGCCAGGAAATCCTTCTCACATCGGCAGTGGTAGAAGTAATGAGGGCGCTCAATCTCTTAAACGGATTCATTGATAATGAAGAAGGGAGACCACAAATGTAACCCAGAAGTAAAAAAATGAGAAGATTTCATGAGACTGTCACCCGATATAAGACCGCTGTTCAGAATCGTGCTACGTGGACATTTTCTTCTGTTTATTCTGCTTAAAAAAATGTAATCTTATTTTTTGCTTTTATTTCTTTTTCAGTTTTTGTTTTTATATAGAAAGGATCTTAATGAGGAAACATTTTGTAAATGTTTAAATGCTCCCAAACCAAATACAAATAAATAAAATTAAAAAAAAAGAAATTTAGTTAAATCACATGTAAGGGCATCAGAGAGTATTTCCTACTAAAGTGCCTAAAATCCAGGGATTTTCAACTTTTATTTCTGTGTCATTCCCAAATTGTTATTATGTGTAGGTTTATTGTTGGGTAAACCAACGATCAGACTGTAATCGAGCCTGCTGCAATACATTTGCATTCAGTTCTTCTAGGCTGCTCATTGCCGTGTTTAATGTTTTGTTAGTGCATGAAGTCCTTTGCATGTGCTCTGCTGAAGACAGGGATGGACTGGCCTGTAGCAACTCTGCACCCTGGGCCTCTTTTGTGTGGTAACCTATTTAATTCCCAAATTGTCTCATAGAAAAAGTTTAGCGCTTTCTGAAAATGTGTAATATGTGGTCACTTTGAACATTGTCTCCAAGCCCTCTTTTGGTTCCCAGCCCACCCCTGGCTGAAAGTGGCAACAGCTGTGCCCTTGCGCGTATGCTATTATCTGTAATGTCCAGCGGTTTAGGCGCACCGTCCTACTGCGATATTCATATTGATGCTGTCTTAGTTTTTCGTTAGTATAACTGGCAGACCCATTCCGATCAGCATTCCGTGTTCAATAAAACGTGCCCCTCTTTCCATAACCAGGAACCAGAAAACACTCAGTGCACCGTTTTCATTTAGAAAAGATCAATACTTTCCATCTATGAATTCTGCATGCAACCACTCCTCGTCGTGACATGCAACTTGAGTTGATTTTGTTCTGTGCTGCGAAAGTATTATAACACTATACGTTTTTCTTAGTTTTTCTCATACACGTTTCTGTGCTCCTGATTGAAAGGCTAGTTAAAAACAAAAACAAAACAAGCAACACTCTATCTTAAGGGCAAGACAACTCCTCATACAAGTGGCATACGTGAAGTCTTTGAATCTCTTTAAGTCTTTGAATCTCTTTAATGAGATCTTTTGGAGGGTAATGTCATACTCTATCGTATTAAAGATAATGCAAATGGCCTCATGGTAGAAGATTTTTGGCGCGGAAAGGACTGCAATGTAGAAACGCAACTACATAAACATCAAAAGCAACAACAAACATGTTTTAAAAATGCAATGAGATACAGTTAATAATCTCTGATGTTCAATGGGCAAATTGAGCCACTAATTCTCCTTGTAGTAGGCCTGAGTGAACTAGTGTTAGAACAACTGTGATCAGCCAAATTTGGGTGGTTCCAAGTCCCAGGAACTTTTACATTTTTCTGCACTCTGGGGGTAGCCAAGCAATCAGTTGGCACAACAGACAGGTAGGTTAACAGGGGAGGGAGAGAGAATATGCAGAGGAGAAAAGGAAGGTCTTGAGCAGCTTCTGGTACTTCAGGTGGTCCGTCTCAAGTTTGAGAGGGGCAGAGAGGACATTCCAAAGGGAGGCACCTGCAGAGGATAGAGATCTACCCCCCACTATCTGCCTGGAGAAACATGTGACCCTCAGGGAGATGGTGGTAGCTGAGCGTAGGGCTCAAGAAGGAAGGTATTTTGGAAGAGAGAGTTTGATGTAGTGTGGGTCTTGAACTTTATTCTTGCAGCCACCAGGAGCCAGTGGAGAGATTTCAGTGCTGGGGAGATATGGTCGCTGTGCTAGAGGCCAAGGACAAGTTTTTTGGTCCTCTTCTGTATTAGTTGCGAAGAGCAGAGAGTAGCAGAAGGCAGATTGAGAAAGAGGCTGTTGCAGTAATCCAGCCTAGAGAGAACCAGGGCTCTGGAGACATTGAACTTCTGGTGGAAAGTAAGAAAATGAAGACATCCTCAGAAGAGGTGCAGCTGGTTGTGGGCCTTCTTGGCAAGCTCTGTGATGTGAGGAAAGAAGAAGAGAGTAGAGTCAAAGATGACACCAAGGTTTTTTGCTTCACAGGAAGTTAAAGGAATAAGGAACTAGGAGGGTGGCCAAAGTGAGAGAGGGAAAATGGTAGCAGCAGTCCCAATGAGAAGGGCATGAAGGCAGAGATCGTTGGAGGCACACCAGTCATGAATTCCGTGTAGACAGTCAGGAATGAGTGAGAGAGGATAGGAGGCTGAGGGGAGCCTGAAAGAGAGCTCTGTTTAATCTGCATAACACTGAAGGTTAGAGGAGAACGTAAAGATCAGGTGGGCCAAATGGGCCAAGTAGACATTGAGGAGCCATGGTGGGAGGATAAAGCCCTGGAGAACACTACATGTGGAGAGAGAGGTGGTGGATAGAAAGGACACAAGTTGGACCTGGGAGGGTCCATCCAGGAGGAAGGAAGTCAACCGCTCCAGGGCCTGATCAGTGATGCCCCGGTTCTCGTCGAGTTGATTGACCAGCTTGGCGTGATTGTTCATGTCAAAGCAGAGGAAAGGTCGAGGGGGATGAGGACAGAAGGAGGGCTAAAAACAAGATTAGAGAGCAGATCTTCACAGGTGTTCAGGGGAGCAGTTTCCTTGCCTCTGGCTGCTTTGAAGGCACACTGATGGGCATGGAGACAACCAACAGATTCACTGTGGAGTAAGCTGGGAGATGGACAACTTTTCCAGGAGTGATAGAGACGGACGATAGTTTGCCAGACAGGTAGGGTGAGCAGAAGGCTTTTTATGGAGGGGGTGCACAAGGGAGTGCTTGAGGAGAGAGGGGGAAGGAGCCTGTGGTGAAATAGTGATTACAGAAATTGTTCAAGATTGGAGCAAGGGTGATCCTTGATGGTTCTAGAGGAGAGGGGAGCACTTGTTTGGATGAAATTTTCACAGATCAGACTTGTCTAGAAACACTTTTCAGACTTTGAGAGAAAGAGGAGAAAGGGGAGGTGAGGCAGATGCGGTCAGAGGCAGGCTGAGTAAGGTAAAGGGAGAGGAAGAGGAGAGAGAGGAAAGGATGTCCTGGGTTTTATTGCCGAAGAGAGAAGCTAGAGCCATACAGAGAGCCTGGGAGGGAACATGAGAGGTAGAGACAGCAGAGGATTAGCTAACTCCTTACAGATTTTAAAGAGTTTGGTTGTGTTGTTAGAGACCACAGAGACGCAGGCTTGGATGTAGACCCTCTTCTTGGACAGGACAGAGAGTCTGTATTGCCTTTGGAGAAGGCAGCAGGACAGTTTGTCAGAGGATGAGCCTGAGGCCCTCCACATCCTATCAGCCTTGCTGCATTTGCGTTTCAGGACCACAAGATCAGAGTCATACAAAGAGTTGCACTTGGAGGTAGGCTTCATATGGATTCTCATGACAGGGGCAATAATGCCCAGACTGTTGCCGATAGAAAGATGCAGTTTAGAGAGGGCTGTGTCAGAAGGTGAGTCAGCTGCAGGAGTAGGAGGAGCAGAGAAAGTAGAGGCAAAGGCTATCACCGACACATACTTCATGAGCCAAATGACCGAGAAGGTAGGTGGCAGTGCTGGGGTGGGCTTTGCCTGAGGCACTGAGAGTTTAAGGTCAGAGAAAAGCAGAAAGTCGTCAGTCCAAGAGAGTGAAGTGATGAGAAGGTTGGAGAGAGGAATGTCTGAGGAGATGAGGACATCCAAGGCGTGTCTGGCAGAGTGTGTCAGTCTGGAGGGTAGAATGGAAAGAGAGAGACTGTCACAGCGATTGCAGAAGAGCCCAGCAGAGGTTTTATAAGCAACAAGGTGGATGTTGAAGTCTCAGCGGAGGAGGAGAAGTTGAGAGGTAGAGGCAAGGAGGAGAGGTCAGCCCACTCTTAGATGAAGAGGGCAATCTGACCAGGAGGCCTGTCGATGTTGGCCACACTCAGAGATAGGCCAGGAGAGCTGGTGAGCCTGCAGACCAGGCATTCAAAGGCTGAGTAAGCCTGCATAGGAATGACAGAAGCAGGGACCCACTATGGCAAGATCAGTGCTACTTTACCTCCGGGTCGGTTGGTTCTGGGCTTGGAGAGGATCCTGTGGCTATCAGGGAGGAGAGTGTCAAGACCTGTGACAGAGCTGGCCATGAACCATGTATCAGTGAGAGTGAGGATATCCAGGTCAAGTTCTTTGAGGAAGTGGCAAATGTCAGAGGAGTGTTTGAAAGCAGAGCAAGAGTTCAGAGTAACGATGTGTGGAAAGCTGGAAATACATTGGAGGGACAGGTCCTCCATGTCCTTGTCCTGTAACTGTAATCCTTTTATCATGTGGGTTCAGTGTTATTTTCTGCACAGCAGTCCATGCAGTGCAGCTCTTCCTTCCTTTGGTTTGGTGAACAGACCCGTGGGATACCCTTATGGCACCCATGGGTGCGGGTACAACCTTGTACCCCATTGTTTGTTTTTGGGCACATGTGTGTGGCCCATAAAGCAGGATATGGGCTGATGGCAGCTACATGCCGAATTTGACAGGTGCTCTTAGTATCCTCCATTTTGGGATACCCAGGCCCTGCCATTGGAATCCGTTGATTCCTGATAGGAGACAGGATGGCCCCTGTGGCCTCTTGCTTTCTATTGCCTGTTACATTGTTTTCCCAAAGTGCTGGGAAGCCCTGACTCTGTTCCTTCCCCTGACGGGCTGTTGGGTGGAAGTTCCATATATGGTATTGTGGAGAAGTCCAGGCCAGACTGGCTGGAGCCTTCCCAATGACTATATGTTGTGGGTACACCCTTGGGGCGGGACCTGGTTGAATGGAGTGTGTGACCATTATGCATTTCATGTGATGGGTGTCTGATTTCTGTTATGTGACACAAAGACAGAGACAGCCCTGCCCGAAACTGGTATGTGGAGTGTTGAATGGCTGGGTACTTGTCCCTATCCACATTCCTTGGTTTGAGTGTCTGGATGGAGAAGAATGGCCTGAATGCACTGTGCGCCTGATTGGCTGCCTGCCTCCCTGAATGCCCTTCTGATTGATTGGTTGCCTGAGTGTGACCCAGCAGAGTGAATGAGAGACCAAGCAGTATATCTGGGGACCTCTCACTTATGGAAATCGTTCAGAAGCTGAAGTCGAAACTTGAGGCTTACCTTGAAGCCCAGCTAGAAGAAGGCTTTTCTGCTGCTTTCCTTTGCCGCAATCCGAAAGCTGTTGTGTCTCCAAGTACTAATCCAAGAGTGAACCTGGCTAGGAGACCTCTTCCTGAGTTACGAGGGAACATTGTGCACCAACTAACCTTCACCAAGGCTCCCTGGAAGTCAGTCATCGAAATGCTGCTGATCGGAGATGGGGAGTGCCGAGGAATCTGAAGCGAAGCACCCGGACATTGAAGTCCATCGCCGCCGACGATCAACATTGTTGACCGGAGCCGCAATGCTCCATTGCCTAAGACATTTGAACCAAGGACTCCCTAGCTCACCACCGTCGACTGCTTTGTCCCGCTGGAGAAAATCAAGGTCACTGACAAACCGAGCAGAATCCCACGGTGGGGTGCCGCCACCCAAAGGCCTCAAAGACTCAGACAAAGATATGAAAGCCAGCCATGGTCGAGTTCCAATCATCGACACCATCTGCCGATGACCCGACGCACTTGCTGGGCCAAAGTTTTTCAATTGACTCTTTGAGGCAAATAACTATCGTCGCCGAGGCGCACCGCATTCCTCATCTTTGCAGGATGTCCACAACTGAGCATCGACAAGCATGACGAGGACCGAAGCTGCCGCCTTGACACCATTGTTCACCTTTTCTTCAAGGAATCGCGATGATCCATGGCTCCTGCCTTTAATGAAGTTCAGTCAAGAAGGATCCGCTGATGACCCATGGTCGAACTCTTCTAAACCAGGCACATTGGGGTAGTAGAACATTTGTAGAAGAAAATAAGACTCTGCTAAGCAATATATGGACTGGGCTTGTCAATACATCTTTTATTTACAGGTTGCCCAGTTGGGGGGATCCTCATACAGAACTGTGTCTAGGTAAACGGGGTCAGTATTCTGCCAATTATCTAACAAACTTGTTTTCCTCAAGTCTGTTGTTGGTTCACATTATTAATTGATTAGTATGTCATTTGAAACTGCCTACAGTTGATGCATTTTAATGGAATCAAAGAAGTAATTGTGGTATCCCATAGAGACTGTAAATATGTATCATTTTAGGATTGTCTGAGCACAACGTGTGTTATTGTGTGTGTATATAACTTGAACCTTATTTATATAAAGAACTGTGTTATCACTGACATAGTGTGTGGACATTCCTTTGTGGAGGTTTGGGGACTGCACTGTACTTAAGAACCTGCCTGCATCACCTCCTCAGATCTAAGCCTTGATTGCTTGTCCATTGCTACCAACAATAGAGAATCTTAGCTGGGGTGATCTGTGCTTCTACTCTGCCATATAGAGGGCGGGAATAGAGATAACCCCCCTCCAGTTTTTACAACATGGAGCAGGTTGCCACATTTGAGAGTCTTCCGAGGTGCAGCGCAGGCTTGAGGTACACCCGGTGGAAGTGGTATAGGGGCCCAAGAGTGGGCAGATGAGATAGGAGGAGGTGGTAGAGGAGCCAGAGAGGTGCTAGCAGGAGAAGAAAGGAAGTTGATAAGATGTAGGAGACGCCTAATGAAACAGAGGGGATTGGGCTGAGGGCCTGGACCAAGATGGTGCCATTCAGATAGACATCTGTTAGGTGCCTGGCCTCATTCACACCACCAGTGTAGGAGCAGGAGCTCCCAGGACCAGCCCGCCCCCCTCCAGGAGCATCGGGCACCCGGAGAGCACTCTGCACTATGGCCCCACATCCTTGCCAGTAACAAGGTAAGCGCGAAACTCGGAGCGCATTTCCTGCAATTTCTTTTTAAAAATTCATCCACAATCTGTGCAAAATTGAAGAAAGGATAGGCTTCCTTGCTGCCAACATCCACAGATTGTGAATTTATTTATTGGATGCAGCACTGAAATCGCCATTGAAGCACACAAGGCCCTCACCCCTCCAAAATGGCCGCCTGCTTCTGTACTGCCTGCATCAACATCTACTGAGGCTCCAGCCTCCAACACTGATAGGCTGCCGTGTCTATCTACTCCCCCATTGGTCGCCGGCAGGCGAAGCTGGCCCACATTGTCCAAGGACATCACCTGTTAGGTGCCTGTTTTTGCCTGTGTCTGCCATCTGCCATAACCCCTACCTGTCATACACCAGGTAACTTTTGAACCTAAATGCACTAACACTGCGTCGCATCGCCTAGCTACAGGTCACTATTGTCTTCTACCACGCTTGCCAATGGTACAGCAGCAAACGGCATACAGAGTGCAAAAACTTTGCTCACCGCTGGACTGTTTATCAAAGCTGCTACTAGAACGCCTACCGACCAAACTGTATTCAGACTGATTAATGGTCACATCAGTAATTTGTACTTTTGAATTTGCCTGACTGCTTTCACTATTGTACCTGCATTTAGACTGCCGCCAACCACACAAAGAGAATTCTAGACGTAGCCTGCCAATCCTGGAGCCCTCTGCTGTATCCACTCTAGTCACTACAAATTTTGTCTTTCTGATAGTCAATGCAACTCAGTGCGATATATCTTGCTGCTGCCGACGTGACTTTGAATTGAGGTGAACCTCCGACCCTTAGTCAATGCAACCTAATGTGTATTAGCTGCCTATTTTGACTTTTGAATCTAGGTGAACCTTTGCCCCCCTTAGCCACTGCAACCTAATGTGTATTAGTTGCCTATTTTGACTTTTGAATCTAGGTGTACCTCCACCCCTTAGTCAATGCAACCCAATGTGTATTAGCTGCCTATTTTGACTTTGAATCTAGGTGAACCTTTGCCCCCCTTAGTCAATGCAACCTAATGTGTATTAGCTGCCTATTTTGACTTTTTAATCTAGGTGAACCTTTGCCCCCCTTAGTCAATGCAACCTAACCTGTATTAGCTGCCTATTTTGACTTTTGAATCTAGGTGAACCTTTGCCCCCCCTTAGTCAATGCAACCTAATGTGTATTAGCGGCCTATTTTGACTTTTGAATCTAGGTGTACCTCCGCCCCCAAAGTGATTCATCTCACCCTTGTGACTCAAAAGTCCACTGCCCAGCTCCTAGGAACCTAACAACCTAGGAACCAGCTGACACTGCTCGCACCTCCTCCCACCAAAATGTACCTACCGGGTATATATTCAGTACTGATAAGAGTCATCCTCCACCTTTTGCACGCATCTAGTCATCTCAGCCCCCCCGGGCCCGACGAGCATGACTACCACCCCTCCACTCACCATGTACCTCTCTACACCGTGCAACCTCGCCACTAGAAATTCTAAACTACGCGCCAGTCTCCCCAAAATATATGAGCCTAGAACCAGGGATACTAACCTTACCAAACTATCAAACTGTTCCCAGCCTCACATCATGGCTTTCCCCTCCAACAAATGCACAAACCCACCCAAGCCCTGCCAAACCAATACTACAACCAATCACAAGACTACTACGAGCAAACCTACCACTACACCCTTAAGAGGGGCCTTAATCAATGCGAGATCGGTAGTAGCACACGCGTTAGACATAGAAGACCTCATCCTAACGGAAGAACTAGACTTCTTAGCCATCACTGAGACCTGGCTTCATGCAGCAGCAGGCCCAGCCCTTGCGCTAGCCATCCCTGAGAATTTCTCCATCCTCCGAGCAGACAGAACTGACTCCAGAGGCGGGGGCCTGGCTATAATCGCCAAAACCCACCTCAACCTTAAACCCGACACTACCGATCACTACTCATCTTGTGAATTGTTCACAGCCAAACTCCCCACTACTAACTCCCAAACCATCACCGTCCACCTACTATACAGACCCCCGGGGCCCCTAGGCTCCTTCAAGGAAGACCTTAACTCCATCTTCTCCTACAACCTAAAGAATACCCCCCAATGCCTCCTCATAGGAGACTTTAACCTTGGCTACAATGACTCTAAAGACACCCAAGCGTCCACCATCAACAACTCACTGTCAGAACTAGGCTTCACCCAAAGAGTGTCAACCCCAACTCATAACAAAGGGAGAATTCTTGACTGGATAGCTGACCACAACTGTGCGATTTCCATCACTGCCATCACCCCGCAACCTTGGTCAGACCACCACCTCCTCTCCTTCACACTTGAAGCGCCCAGCCCTATCGCTAACACCTCCCTAGCCACAGCCATCCCGACTAGAAGCAAGAAAAATATAACTGCGGAAAAACTTATCCCTCTCATTTTACCCACATTGAACCAACTCCCTGCCAACTCCAACCGCCACCTCTTGGTTGAAAGCTACAACAATACCATGCGCCTAGCCCTAGATGCCATCGCACCACTAAAGCTGAGAAAACCCAAGCCGATAAAACACTTGAATACCTGGTTCACGCCCCATCTAAAAGCCCTCAGATCAGAGAAACGCAAAAAGGAACAAATTTGAAGACAAGCTCCCACAGACAGCAACAAGCTGATCCTCAACAAAATAGTTTCCACCTATAAAAAAGAAATCCTCCTCACCAAACAAGAATCTTACAACCTGAGAATACTGCATGCCAAATCCAGTTCTAAAGAATTGTTCACATTATTAAAAGAGCTAGAAACACCCATCCCGGCCCCAGACACCTGCAAAAAAGACAAACAATGGTTCACCAGCATCCAAAATGCCCTATCCAACAGTTGCAGGCCTCCAAATCAAAATTAACAACAAGAAAGAGACTTTAACCAACTCCAAACCCATCAACATCCCCCACGCACCATCCCCCAACCCCATCCCCCAACCCCCTCACTCGCTTCAGCTTTTCCAAAGTTTCCACGCTAGAAGTGGAAAAAATCATACTCGGCCTCAAGCCTTCTAACTGCCAAGGCGACCTATGCCCACCTCAAATCATCAAAGACGTAGCCAGAGACCTATCCCCGTTCATCACCAAACTCATCAACACCTCCTTCTCTTCAGGTACCATCCCCAAGAACCTCAAAGAATCCTGGGTCCTCCCCCTACTAAAAAAACCCACACTCGACCCAGCCGTACCCACCAACTACAGGCCCATCACCACCGTCCCCTTCCTTCTAAAAATCCTCGACAAAACAGCCTACCTTCAAATTAAAAAATTCCTTGAACAGAACCACCTCCTAGGAGTCCGGCAATCAGGATTTAGACCCCAACACAGGACAGAAACTGCACTCATCGACCTCAAGGCCCAAATAGACACTCTGAGAGATAATGGGAAAACTGCCTTACTGCTCCTCCTGGACCTCTCAGCAGATTTCGACCTTGTTGATCACAAGATCCTATGTAGCCATTTAGACTCGTCTGCCCACTTTTCCCAAGATGCTATTAGCTGGATCACATCATTCCTGAGCAACAGATCCATGCGCGTCTTCTCTACCACGGCCTCCGCTGACCCCATTCCCATCACATGTGGGGTCCCGCAGGGGTCTTGTGTCTCCCCCACACTGCACAACGTGTTCACTAAGCCCCTGTTTGATGATCTCGACGGTTTGGGTATCACCTACACTAACTATGCTGATGATACACAAATCCTCATCCCGATGACGGGAGATTACAACACAGATTTGGCCTTGGTGAACAAGGTGTAACTCATCATCCAGGCATGGATGGCATCCCACAGTCTATGCCTGAATGATGACAAAACTGAACTCATCATCCTGGGATCAGCCTCGGACCTAAACAAATTGGACATCAACTACTCCAGCTTCACCATAGACGGCAACCCTATCAACGTAGCTAAGGAAGTGAAAACACTCAGCATCTACCTCGATTCCACCCTCTCCTTCCATAAACAGGTCAGCTCCATGGCATCCACCACAGCCTACACTTGCAATCTTATACACTCAGCCAAACCCTTCCTCTTCACCCAAAGCTGCATTACTCTAGCCAGAGCTCTCATACTATCTAAACTGGACTATTGTAACTCCCTCTATGTAGGCGCTAATAAACAGATTACCAATAAAATCCAGATCCTTCAGAACAATGCCCTCAGAGCAGCGCTTAGCTTCCCTAAAACAGAGCACATCTCGGATACAAGAAGAACACACTACTGGCTCACTACCTCGGACAAAATCATGCTTAAGGTAGCCTCCCTTACCCACAAATGCCTTAACAACACAGCTCCCCATTATCTAACAGACAGAATAACCAGATACACGCCCAACAGACACACTAGAAACAGCAATGCCAACCTGCTCGCTGTTCCCAGATTCAAGCGAGCGAAAATGGGCGGCAATAGCTTCCAGGTGAAAGCAACCCAACACTGGAACACACTACCACCCTCCGTCAGAGCACCACAAACCTACCACCAATTTAGGCGTAACTATATCCAATGGCTTAAGTACAAAGACCAATAACCGACACCCAGTAACTACTACAAAAATCTCTTAACCTGGAACTCTGTCGTAATTCTACTCTGTCTCTATGCACCCACTCATTGTGCCCTTGGATGACAATGTATATAATAATGTAATGTATATAATAATGCAATGTATATAATAATGTAAATAATGTACTGAAATGTAACTAAGCTGAGAATATACCTGTAATGCTTGCGCCCTCATACCTTCTGGTCCTGGTGCGCCATATAAATAAATAAACAAACAAACAAACAAACATTAATGATGATCTTGGAGGAGTGGAAGGAGGCCAAGACGACATCCCACTGAGTTCCACCATTAATGGGAGAGTAAGAGATGGGAGTGGAGGAAATAGGAGAGAGAATCAAGACCATATGAGGGGTCCATAGGTCTGGTGAGGGAAAGACACAGAAGATGTTGGTGAGAGTCTGTCTGGAGGAAGCACTGATGTAGGTATCAGCAATAGAGAGGCCTGGGTTGGAGACCAGGATGTCCTTCTTGAACATTTTTCTTCCAGTTTTAGTGAGAGGGATAGGATAGGAGATAGAGTAGCAGTTAGAGAAGATGGGGGAGATGGAGAGCACCATAGAGGTTGTGAGGAGGAAAGTTGGAGGAGGAGGGAGCCAAAGAGAGAAGTAGAGAGACAGCACAGCGCTGCACAATGCAGGAAGCACAGGGGGCACACAGCGTGGGCAGACAGGTGACACACAGCAGTACAATGGTAGCCCTAGCAGGGTGGGGACCTACAGAGTGAGAGAGAGCCCAATTGGAAACAGTTCACAGTACAACAGTAACCACAATGCACAAATCACCTAGATTCAACTTTCCTAGAAGAGAGCGGGAAAAAAGGCCTAGCAATGCAAATGCGACTTTCCTACGGAAATGAGTGGGGTGGCTAAACAGATACAATTAACCAAGATGCTAAAGAGGTGGTGCAGTAGGATATATAAGAATAATTAGAGGGGTGGGTCAGTTTAGTGGAGTGCAGTGATTGCTGCCGCCCTGATCGCAACTCACCTACTTGGTTGGTAGCAGCAAGTTGATGGCTGCAGGCTTCTTGCTTCCCCGGCTGACACCATCTGGAGCCGCTTCTATGAAAGCTGTCCTTAGCCTAGAGAGGACATCTAAATGTGCAGAAGGTCCATCAGGAGACGGGGTGGGAAGGGAGCAGGGCGCCGTTAGGGGAGAATCAGGAAGAGGGCTAGGTGGAGTGAGGGGCTCTAGTCACGCTGTGGAGTGGCAAGAAAGAGCAATTTAAACAAAAAAAACTGCAATTTTAGCAGCAAGAACCAGGAGCTCACAAGATGTAAAGTGTCCCAAAATGAAACAGGATCACCACGGAAAGCGCTGCCACACCACTGGATCATTTGTTGCTTCTGCAGGTGCTGCACCAAGTGCAGGACTCTAGTGCACCGGCTGAGGTCCAATCAGGAGACGTGGCAGGAAGGGAGCAGGGGGTGGGGTTGGGGGAATCAGGAAGAGGGCTAGGTGGAGGGAGGGGTTCTTGTCATGCCGCAGAGCAGCAAAAAACAGCAATTTAAACAAACAAAAGCACAAAATATTAGCAGCAAAGTGTCCCAAAATGAAACAGGCTCACCACGGAGAGCGCTGCTACACCACTGGATCCTTTGTTGCTTCAGTAAAGTAGCGTGAGCATTCCTTGGCATCGAATAATGATAAGAAACAGAAAAAGCTAGTATGGTAATTTCTGGCTCTTGCTTGTGAAATTTGCAATCACAAAAAGGGTTTGTTTTGGAAAATAATCCACATGATATTATTTTTGCATGATGTTAAGGTTAGCCTGTTAGTGACAATACATCCTATATTACTGCTATAACCTCTGTATAATATGTATAATGTTTAATATGTATTACATGGCCACGGTTGTGGCCATGTAGTTATGGTTAAGTTGCTGTTTCCATAGGAAGAGCACTTTTTGGGTGGCTTATAACTTCGCTCTCCCTGGACGGATCCTAACCAGACTTTGCAAAAAAAGTGTTTGGGTCACTCTGAATTTTTTTGCAAAGTTTGGTGAGGATTCGTCCAGGGTGGGCAAAGTTATAGGGGGGGTCCCAAAACTTTTTTTTTTCCCATAGACTGAATGGGAAAAAATATTTGCTTGCGCCTACAGCCCAAACCGCTGGACGGATTTCCACCAAATTTGGACCAAGAGCAGCGGCTTGGTCCCGAAAGCGTGCTTTTGCAAATTTGGTGAAAATCCGTCCAGTAGTTTTTTTTTTAAAATGACCAAAAAGTAGGTAAAAAAAAATTAGTGAGATCTGTGTTCGGTTCGCGGACACACTTCCTTGTTCGCTCCGCGGACAGTGTCCTGATTGGCCAATCGTCTTGCGTGATGTTCGCGGACATGCAACGTGTTCGCTGATTGGAAGGCGTGGAGCGTGAAGCACGTCAGATTTTTCGGTAGCTCCCGCCATCTTGGATTCGCGGACGTCCGCGGACAGCGCAGTGAAACTTTGTTCAAAATGTGTATTTTGTAGAGTTTGTTGGTGTGTAGGAGTGTTTGGGGAGGGTGGGAGTGTATGAGATAGGATGAAAGTTGTGTTTTTTATGTGTTAGACGTTCTTTTTGTGTTCGATTTGTTTGCGGACATCACGGGTGTTCTGAAATGTCCTAAATAAACTGACTGGGGGGTGTTCTAAGGACTCAATATGTGTCCGTTTTGTTTGCAAGCAAAGTGAAACTGTTCTAAGAACACTCGCGGTGTCCGGGGAGTGTTCGTAGGGGGTGTCCTGAGGACGCTGTCCGTATTGTTCTCTGTCAAGTTGAATGTGTTCTAAGAACACCCGCGGTGTCCTGAAATGTTCGCAAATAAACAAAATGGGGGTGTTCTGAAGACGCTTCTAAGAACACTCCCGGTGTCCTGGAATGTTCGTAGGGGGTGTCCTGAGGACGCTGTCCGTATTGTTCTCTGTCAAGTTGAATGTGTTCTAAGAACACCCGCGGTGTCCTGAAATGTTTGCAAATAAACAAAAGGGGGGTGTTCTGAAAACGCTTCTAAGAACACTCGCGGTGTCCGCGGAGTGTTCTTAGGGGGTGTCCTGAGGACGCTGTCCGTATTGTTCTCTGTCAAGTTGAATGTGTCCTAAGAACACTCGCGGTGTCCTGAAATGTTCGCAAATAAACAAGATGGTGGTGTTCTGAAGACGCTTCTAAGAACACTCCCGGTGTCCTGGAATGTTCGAAGGGGGTGTCCTGAGGACGCTGTCCGTATTGTTCTCTGTCAAGTTGAACGTGTTCTAAGAACACCCGCGGTGTCCTGAAATGTTCGCAAATAAACAAAATGGGGATGTTCTGAAGACGCTTCTAAGAACACTCGCGGTGTCCGGGGAGTGTTCGTAGGGGGTGTCCTGAGGACGCTGTCCGTATTGTTCTCTGTCAAGTTGAATGTGTCCTAAGAACACTCGCGGTGTCCTGAAATGTTCGCAAATAAACAAGATGGTGGTGTTCTGAAGACGCTTCTAAGAACACGCGCGGTGTCCGGGGAGTGTTCGTAGGGGGTGTCCTGAGGACGCTGTCCGTATTGTTCTCTGTCAAGTTGAATTGTCCTAAGAAGACTCGCGGTATCCTGAAATGTTCGCAAATAAACAAGATGGTGGTGTTCTGAAGAAGCTTATAAGAACACTCCCGGTGTCCTGGAATGTTCGTAGGGGGTGTCCTGACGACGCTGTCCGTATTGTTCTCTGTCAAGTTGATTGTGTCCTAAGAACACTCGCGGTGTCCTGAGATGTCCACAAATAAACAAGATGGTGGTGTTCTGAAGACGCTTCTAAGAACACTCGCGGTGTCCGGGGAGTGTTCGTAGGGGGTGTCCTGAGGACACTGTCCGTATTGTTCTCTGTCAAGTTGAATGTGTTCTAAGAACACCCGCGGTGTCCTGAAATGTTCGCAAATAAACAAAATGGGGGTGTTCTGAAGACGTTTTTGAGAATACTCCCGTTGTCCTGGAATGTTCGTAGGGGGTGTCCTTAGGACGCTGTCCGTATTGTTCGTTGTTAAGTTGAAAGTGTTCTAAGAACTATCGCGTTGTTCTGAAATGTTCGTAGGGGGTGTCCTGAAAACGGTGTCCGTATTGTTCGCTGGCAAGTTCAAAGTGTTCTAAGAACACTCACATTGTTCGCGGACATTAAAAGTTTCCCATAGATCATAGTTGAAATGTTTGACTCTATGGATGTGATATGCTGCAGTGGTTGTTGCCAGGGCATAGAGTCTTGGGTGCATGACCACCGCAGCATATCACATTCATATTTGCTTATAACTTTGGGTGAAAAACAAATGTATAAGGAAGAAAGGTATTAGATACTATGGATGTGATATGCTGCTATGGTTGTCCTTATTATTGTATACTTACTGTTTGGTCTAGAAATGGGAGTCCATGTTTTTCTTCTTCATTTCTGTGACAAAAGAAAATAGCATGTTAGTATTAGTATTTTGTAATGACTTATTACATTGTATAAGCAATATACTTTTATTTTCTATCGACCCTCATATTTAGTAGAGTACAAATCAGAGTACTGTGCAATTTGCTCAGTTTCTGTATTTGTTGCTAAAATCATTGGGTCTGTGGGAGAAAAAAAAATCCATGTTGGATTAAAAAAAAAACCTTTTTCTGTTATGCTACAGTTTATTTGTTTGTTTGTTTTCAATGTTCAATTTTTGTTTCTGGCTAATGCTTTATACTTTGCTTTGCTGTATTTCTTTTGGAGCAGTAACAGATTCTTCATTTGTTTTGATATTATAAAATTTTGGAGCAGTTAGATACCAATTGGCATATTCTAACTGTCTATTTTTTTAATATATTTTAGTGGTTTTGATTTATCTATTTGGATATTGTTAAATTTTGGGACAGTTAGATACCAATTGGCGTATTCTAACTGTGTATTTTTTGGCCTAATTTAGTGGTATTCATTTATCTGATTAGTTGTTGTAGAATATTTGAGCTGTTAGATAGCTTTTGGAGTATTCTAACAGTTTATATTATTTTAACACAAATTTATAATTTTGGGACAGTTAGATACCAATTGGCGTATTCTAACTGTGTATTTTTTGGTCTAATTTAGTGGTATTCATTTATCTGATTAGTTGTTGTAGAATCTTTGAGCAGTTAGATAGCTTTTAGAGTATTCTAACAGTTTATATTTTTTTAACACAAATTTACTTAATGGTTTAAATACAGTTTATTTATCAAATTTTGGTTTTAAGAACATCAAATAAGCTTTTGTAAGATTTGCTGGTAATCTCTGCTTTAGGTTAATGGTGCTATCATTACATTCAAACCATCCACATTTCTTTTTTATATATGCAGTGTAGTGCCCTGAATTGGTTGTGGCTCCTGCATGGTAGATTATACCTATTGTTGTGAAGGTTTTCTTACCAAGTGATATTTGACCATGTGTGAATCCAGTCAGCTTACAGTTGTTTTTGGTACCATCTGCATTGTAACGTAGAAGCATTAGTATTACGTATTTACTATGTGTTTGTATTACTAACGTGGAGCGATTATCTGAATTGCAGGTAGAGCATAATCTACCATGGTTTGCATTTTGTACAAGTTGCTGAAATGGAATGGATTCACAATTTGGTATTGATATATATATGAAGCGTTCATTGGGGATTTCTTCTTGTGTCACATTGTTGCAGAGAGTGCATGTATGTTTCCACATGTATGAAATCTGACAGATTTCATTTATAGGTATGTTTTTGTTTTCCAGTACTTGTAGTAAGTACATTAGAAATTCTTGTGGATCTTACTGTGAGTTTATAGTGAATTTCACCATTCCAGCACAGTAGTCCAATTGTCGTCTTATTCCAAAAACACTATATATGTTGTCAGGATTGTTTGCTGCATTTCTGTGAAGTACTAACATTTGCAAACACACTGGGTCTGTACTGTGTAAGTAAATGTTGTCAACAATTGGTGGTAATTGAAATAGAATATTCATTGCTACATTTGCATAGCAACTTACACCAACTATATTTGAAAATTTAAATGGTCCAGGTAGTTCTGTATCTAACTGCTTTTTTTGGAGTTTGCCTTCCTTCTTTAAAGAAGTACCTGGTTTACTTTCTCTAATTGATTCTTTTTTTTTTGTGGTACTTGATGAAGTATTAGTTTCTTTTACTCTCTTTGGAGGATTTGCAGTGACGTCCTGTTGCATTTCTGTTTGATTTAGTTTTCTTTTACAATGTTTTATTTTTTGTGGAACAGAATATGTGTTTAGATGGGGAGTGTATAGTGAGCGAAGTCTATTATATTCTAAAATGCAAGGAATATCAGCGTTTACTTTACTTGCATCAAAGTTGATTAGAAATAGACCGTCAAGTGTACGGAAGCGTGATAGTACTACGTAGCTCATGCCTTCTTTAAAGACTGTGTTACCAATATCTATCATTGCTTTGTCTAGGGTAAGACCTTGTGATTTATGAATCGTGACTGCGTATGCAGGAGTTAAAGAAAATTGTTCTCTGCGTACATACATATCTTTGAAGAGAAGGAATCTAGCTGTTGAGCGTCCTATCCGTTTTACTTCTGAAAGTTTGTCAAAGAGTATATTGACAAACTGAATTTTGTTGTCACGTGGGTATGTTTGAAAGCCAACAACTGTACCCAGTGCTCCATTAACTAGTCCTTGGTCCACGTCAAGGTTACGTTTAAGCATTACCCTGCAATGTAAGGATAATTTTAACATCTTTTCTAAGCCTGCTGTGTTTGAGATTGATTTTTCTAAATTATTTAGTCTTGTTGTGGCTTGGTCACACATGGGTAGTGTCATACCATGTACATCTAGTTTGTCTGTGGCGCTAATTTCCATTATTGGTTGCATTTCTTTACTTAACATTATTTCATTGAATTTGAGACAGCTTGCAAGAGTTGGCATTAAGGCCATACAATTGACATTTTTGTGGGCTAATTGTTCCATAACATCTGTAGCACATGCATTATCGCTATAAAGTGCATTAATGTGCCGGGTTTTCAATGTTGCTTCTGCTTCTTTAGAAAGTATACCAACTCTCAAACTTTTTAAAATGTTGGCGTAAGTTAGATCTGCAGATTGGCGCATGTTTTCTGTTAATTCTCTGTATTGGAAATGTTGCCAAAGGTTGACATTTCCAATGCTGCCAACAGTTTTACGGCAGAGTTTGTGCCCTAATGTTTTAAAAATAGGTTCACCTTTTACTGGTGTTAATTGAAGCAGATCTCCAAAAACAATAATGTGTTTTCCTGCAAAGAGCTCTTCATAGTCTGTTTTGAGTATTTCTTGTAATCTGAGGTGAATCAAAGTTAACATCAGGTTGGAGACCATGCTCACTTCATCTATTAGTAGCATTTTCATTTGTTTCAATACTCTGCGTAATTCCATTGCAGCTTCTGCAGAAAGTTTGTAATAGTCTAATTTGTTCTGGTGTTCTACTGGTAATAGTAGTAATCGGTGTAATGTAACACCACCTATGTTGTAGGCAGCTAAACCTGTGGGGGCAGTGACAACAGCTGACAGTTTGTTGTTTGTCAATTGTTGAAGGAACTTACTAATGATTTTGATTAGGAATGTTTTGCCAGAACCAGCTTCTCCACTGACGTACAGTAGTATAGGTTTATAATTATGGCAGGAACATTCTTTATTTTCATGTTTTACACCATGTGCAATTTGTTTTGTTACTTCTTGAAAAATGCTACTTTGCTCATTGTTTAGTTTTGATTGTAGTATAGTTAAGTCTTCCTTATCTTCATACTGACACATGGTGTTTTCTACTTCTATCATAGCTAATTCTGCCTCATGTGTTATTAGTGGTTCTCCCAGTGGTTCTTGGCTTCCTGTTACAGAAGGTTGACTACTGTCAGGAGTATCCTTATCTAGTTGGGCTTGGAGTTCTTCTTCATGTTGCTGTTCATTGTGCAACATTGTTTTGTACTGTGTAAAGTTTACATCAGTTATAGTGCTTTCATTTGCTTTGAAAGCATCCTCATATGAGTCATAGTTATCTAGTAATTGTTTTTCTCCATGGTTTGAAGAGTTGTAATATACTTCTTTATGTTGAGGAGTCTTCAATGACAATTTGATATGATTAATTAAATTTGGTTTAGTGAGTTTAACTAAGCTGCCTTCACAGTCTGTCACTCTATATTTACCTTTTTTTCATCATTTTCATCAGGTTTCATATTATTTTTGTATGTGTAGTTTTGGGCTATTTGGTATAGACACATGTTTTCCAAAGTATTACTTCTGTTTGGGTAGTATGTGTCCAATAAATTGTTTTTTAAAATGTCTTGGCTGTTGGGATCATGTTTGTCTGTTGTTTTTATATCTTCATATGATTTTAGAACTCTTTTTCTAGATTTAGCTGGACCAAGACTTAGCCATACTATATTTTCAGATTTACCATACAATGAAGTACCAGTTAAACGATCAGCTGCTTCATAAGATCGACATTCTCTATGGGTGAGCATTTTTATGCCCAAGCTGTATAATTTCTGAGATACTGTTTTATCTGATGACAGGTCATTCCAGAGGTCTTGGAGCTCTGCCTTTTCTGCTTTAGTTAAGTATGCTGTGACATATTGTGCAACTGCAGTAGAATTGTCTGCAATGTACTGCACATCTATGTCTGCATTCCATAAGTGGGCAATGATTGCATTATAATCATTGATATATTTGTCTTCTTCTTTTCTTTTTATGTAATATGTATTTTTAGGTGACTTACCTTTAACACTATGTCTAACTGAAGACATGAGGTTGTTTACTTGACCTGTATTTGTAACTGGTCTAGGGAAACCAAATCGGCATTTGGTGTAGTATTTGCCTTTGTTTTTGTATTTGCGACGACAATATTTTCCACATTTGTGTGTTTGAAATTGTAAAATTTGTGCATGAAGATCACTATTTGTGGCTTCTGATGGAATTTCACAAGTGACATATTTTTCAATAAACTGTAAAACAGTGGCATCACTTTCTTGACCAAATTTAGGAGCATCGTTAATCCATAAAAGCATGTGGATATGTGGTGCTCCTCTGGCTTGGTATTCTTTTCTCCAAAAGAAGTGTTGCACTTCTCCAAGGGGAGGAACAGTTTTATTACAAATAAAATGTAGCATAGCAATGAAGCGATGGTGAAAATATCTTGAAACATTAACAGGATCCAAAGAACAAAGATCTCCAGGTGTTAGAATATCTATGTTTGTTTTGTTTTTATTTGATATGCGTAGGAAATCATGTAAATCTTCCCATGCATATTCTGCACAACTTAATGTAACAAACCAAGTGTGTGGGCCAAGGTTTCTGATCATACAACGTACATCTCCATGACGTTGAAACCAGTACTCTTTAGTACCACGCATATTTGCTAATAGATTTGTAATATTTGATTGTAAGACCTCATCCTTTTGTTGCACTTTCTCTAATAATTGTGTAGCTGTCATATTTTGAAAGTGTGATCCTGATTTTAATATGTGTGCAACTCCGTAACATAAAGTTGCTAGTTCACTTTCAAAGAGTAGGTGGAATATGTATTCCGAAATTTTGTCTAAATCTGGGATCTTCAGAATACATCCGTAATGAGCGGTATTCTGAAGCTGATATTTGAATAGGTCTATCATCATACCTTCCTCCTTTGCCAGTAGGAAAGAGTAGAGGAAAAGCACGTGCTTCTATACTTTTTTCCCATATACTGATTGGCGATCCTTTTGTTTGACGCATTTGGTAAGTTTCCAGTACATCTTGTACGGTGTCATTACAATGCAAAGGATGAATTGTATAATGGTCTAAAGTATTTGATATTGTAGCAGGATCTAGTAGCTCAAATTGACCAGCTTCTTGAGTTTCTTGAATTATTTCAGTTGTATCTTTCAAGTTTTCTTCAATATTAATTTCTTTGTAATATTCATTATTCTCTTTAAGATATTGGAAGGCTTGTCTAACTTTACATAAATCTACCAGCTGTTGCCATATTTTTTTGTCTTTTGTAGGTACTCCATTTACTAATATAATTAAAGATTGCTGCATTGGACGTTGCACTCCTAGAGTATGCACATTTTCTTTTAGATTTAATGGTAAATAAACTACTTTTCCACGAATGCCTTTTACCAATTCAGAGGGAAGTAATTTTGCTGTTTTTGGTTGAAGGTGTATTATTGCTTGAAATGGGTGTACTGTTTGAATTATGATGCTCTCATATAAATTAAGTTGTTGTAGAGGTTTTGGTACTGGGTATAATTCCAAATTATTTGTGATAGAACGTGAAGGAGTTTGGTTGTTGTCAAGTTTTGTAGTGCAATAACTGCAAAGTATTAAGGGCTCAGTTATTTCATATTTGTTTTCTGCTACAAGGTAGAGAGCTAATTCAAACCATTTAGAATCTTCATTGTCTTCTATTTTGTATATTAGGTCCACAGTTTTTGTGTTACTTTTATAAAAAATTCTACGGCAACATACACATACATGGTTTGGTACTTCAGCTGATGTACTTTTAAATTTTAGTATTTCTTTTTTGTATGTGTTTAGCAAAAGGTTGCCATGTGTAGAATTGTTGCTTAATTGGTTTAAAGCTATTTCATTCTGTAAATGACTTTCACTTCCAAAATATTTTTTCTGGATATAGTGAATTTCTTCAAGTAGGTCCTTTGCTGTACCATGTAGAAGGATGTTATTTAACTTTGCTAGTGCTAAAGCAGGACTTTTAGCATAGTACAGTTTATAGACTAGATTTCTTATAGTTGAATGATGTGTTGATATCCTTTTGATATCATGGAAAGTGGTTTTACAAGTAGGTCCTGTAATGCAGGCCAATGAATGTCCTTGTAGTCCTGTGTACTTGCGCACTGGACAGGTATCTATATTTTGCAGTAATTTAATTTTAATTTTGTATTTGCTTTTTACATATTTATTGAGGAATTGGCTTAAAGATTTGAAACATTGGTTGGGAATGTTACACATTGACGTGCATGGCCATTTGTACACTAGACGTTCTGATTCAGTTGAATGGAGGGGTAATTCTAAGTTTTCAGGGCATATTTTTGTAAGGAGTACTTCTTGTTCCATTATGGTATTATTCACTTTTTCATAACCTCGACCACTGCTATTTATGGCAATTGTATTTGTTTGCTTTTGTTTGTACGCTTCTTCATTAAAATATGGTTCTGTGCTCGTAGTGTGATTCCATTCACCTCCGCAGATACTTAAGAAGTTCTTTCTGTTGACATTTCGCTTATTGAAAAGTCTTTTTTCTAATTTAGTTATTAGTTTTGTTAGTTGTTTAATTTTGTTTAACAGTAAAATAAATACATTTCTTTTGAGAAGAATTGCACTGTCCATCAATGCTTCTAAGATTAATTTCCTACGATAGGTTTTAAGCTTTGAACCTGATTTCTCTCCTGTTTTTATAAGATTTTGAAGGACTTGGTGACGGTATATTTTGGCTAAAATACTTTTCTTGGTATGCTTACTTTGCACTATATTAAAATTTGAAGAAGTAGTTTTATCTGTACTGATAGCTGATTTTCTGTTAATTGTTTTTGGTTTGTTTTACATTTTGATAGAGGAAGCGAAGTTGTTGTACTTGAAACTTCTTGTGTTTCACTAAATGATTGTATTAGCTGTTTTGTTTCAACTTTTTTTTACAAATTCTGCTAGAGATGGATGCTTATGTTGGACACCTTTATTTTCTTTTGCTCTACTTTTGCGTTGCTTTCTACGGACTTGACTTTTGGTAGGCATTCTATAGGGTCTGTTGAAAAAAATAAAGAAGATATGGGTTGGGGTGTTCTGGAATGTATGTGTGCTGTGTGCATGAGTGTTTGAGTGAGATGATAAAGATGTATGTAATGGTGTGTGTTTGTGCATTGGGAACTAAAACTAGTAGGGATAGGTATTCTTGAATTTATGTGTTACTAAACTGGGGTTCAGATGACAATAAAAAAGTAAGCTAGTGGTGTGGAAAAGTACAAATAGTAAATCTAATGTATACAATTAAAACAGTTGTTTGTTCTATAATATGAAAATTGTAGTGGTTCAGTTGGGTAATTTGTGTGCCCAAAAATAGAAATTTGTGGGCCATTCTGGCTGTAAATCGCTGTTTAAGACATGGAAATTTTTGGACAAAATGGTACAAAATCTCTATTTTTAGAAACCAAAATAGCTCGTATTAATGTTATAGTATATTTGATTAATAATACAAATATTATGGTGATATTTTACTTACTTTTTTTTAAAATTAACAGGTAACTTCTTAGTTTTTCTTTCTTCTTCGAATTCGGCTGCTTCTTTTCAGGAAACTGGTCTTCACTGAAATTGTAAAAGCTTCAAATTAGTAACTTTGTTTGTATATAGCACTGTTTTTAATTTAGATATTGATTTTTTTAATTGAAATCCTCAGTGCCTTCTGTAAAACCATTAAACTAATTTATTTACATAAGATACATTGCATCAGTTCAGTACATATGATATGTTCTTAATGAACAAATTGTATTGAATGACTAACTGTAGCAAAAAAAAATATCTTTACTATGTCTTGTGAAATTTATAATATATTAGTGAATACCACTATTTCTGTAAGTAAACTGTTCTAGGTAATAGCGCCTCAATGTCATGTCCAATTTAAAGTAATTAAGTAAATAAATCAATAAAAACAAAAAATATGAAATTGTATAAGTGTTTTTATAAAGGTTTAAACATAGATTGTGTTTGCATGCAATTTTGTTTGAATATATGTAGTCTATATATTTCATTTAAAAAATGTTAGTTTAACATGATTTGAGTGTGTGTGTATAAAGAAAGTAAATAGTATAAAGGTTTATAAGTGATAGTTGATTTTAGGAAATTGAAACAAGTACAGTAAATTAATTTTACAGATTTTACAAGGTAAAAGTCTGTTTGAAAATGTGTTCATCTACTATACAGAAAATATGCATACCTGAAGTTTTTGTTCATACATATGGATATGCATGGAGCTGCAAGTAGAAATCTTGAAGACTTGTACAGTATTTCTGGTAGATGGTGCTTGCCAATGATATGACACTTGTACTCAGAGAGATTCAGAGTACATTTGCAGTGCTGATCTATGATGATGCAGTTAGATGTAGAGGTCTTGAATGTGATTGGTGCTTGGTCATGTGATTTTTGAGGTACATCCAATGAGGGAATGGCAGAGAGAGTGTAGTGGAAATGGTAGAAGGGCTGTTCATGTTACGATATGTCCGCGGACATGGCGGTAGTTCACGGACATCGGGAGTTACATCTGGGGATTTTTGGGTTCAGAAGTCATGCAAATGAGAATAAGCACTGAAAGGGATTGGTCAGGAAAGTTTGGTGGGTGTGTTGTGCCAGGAGAGATTTTCTCAGATACTTTTTTTGCTGAGAGAACAAAAGATAGCTATGGCTGTGTGTTTCAGAAAACAGATTGTTTGGATTTTAGGAGATTCGTGGATACATTGGTTGAAGGTGCATGCAGAAAGCTGTGGAGTAGCTGTAGATCTTGGATTCCCACATGTGGAAGTACACTGGCATGGAGTACGTGGAATGAAGTGGTTGGACTTGCTACCTCTCTGTGCTACTTTGGAGACAGAGCAACATCGAGACATAATTGTAATTCAATGTGGGGGGAACAGTTTAGTACATGTGACTGGATTATTTTTGCAATTTGCTATGAAAGAAGGACTTAGGAAGGTTATCGACATGTTTCCTAATTCTCAAGTGATATTTTCACGGATTGCGCAGAGACAAATGTGGCTTCGTTCTTCTTCATTTGGTCCACAAATGGAAAAACCAAGGTGCAATGTTAATAAGGCTGTTTGTGCCTTTCTAAGAGATTTTGGCATGTCTTCTTTTCACAATGAAAATATTATGTTTTGTAGTACATACATTTTTCGCAGAGATGGAGTCCATCTTACTTATGCTGGCAATCAGATTTTTCTGAGAAATGTACAAAATGCATTGCGACCTTTTTTGGAATTACAACAACGATTTTGAAGTAGATGTTAAGCATTTACAATTTTTGACTTACAAACACCACCCAAAGGCTCTTTTCAGAGCCACCACTTCTTTCCAGAGAAAATTATAATGTTTGTGATGGAGTAGCAACCCAATTTTTTTAATGTTCGCGAACTGTCCGCGGACTTCTAAAAAATACAAAGAGCCCTGCTTCATTTATTTTCACTTCTATTTTTTAACTGGGAAAGGCGGCTCTGAAAAGAGCCTTATTTTTTTGGATTTTTGTAATTTTGTATTTTTTTTGGTTTTTCAGACACAACACACTATGAGAGGAGGGTAAAGGGGGGGACACCAACCACAGGGATAAGAAAGGGCGAGCTGAGAGAGGAAGATGTAGAGTGGGTTTTATTTGGGTAGTGAGCAGGTCTTCTCGTGCTCTGAGACGATAGTCTCAAAAGCACTCCGAAGTCGCTCCCCCCTGCAGAGTACTGTGTCACAGTACATACATACAACTGTGACCCTCAAAAGGTAAGGGTCATCAGCATTCTGTATGGCCTGTGAGGCAGCTTGAGGAAGACGCTGTCCCACAGAGGTGGTCCTTGTGGTGACAGGATCAGAAACAGAGGATGAAGTAGAGGAAATCAACCTGCTACGTTCTTCGCAAGGTACAACCCTGCGAATAGCCCCAGAGTGAAATGACCTCAGGTGTCGCTTCATAGTAGTGGTCCCAAAGCTGTACTTAACGTGTTTCCCGCGACTGACTATCATTTTGCACTCATTGCAGGTAACACGGTTCGCACGAGCCTTAGGAACATTACCATGAATGGTAAATAACCGCCACACCCAAGACTCACGCCTAGTACGGGTAGTAGGGTTTTCCTCTACCTCATTCTCATCATCCTCTTCTTTCTCCTCCGCATCCTCACTCCTGTTCCCCTCTTCAGGCCCTTGGGGAGGTGGTGGTGGTGGAGGGGGTGGGGGTGGTGCTGAAGCAGGTGCAGCACCAAGTGGCAGTTCAGCAGCCAAGGATGCCATCTCGATGATGGTGTAGTCTGCAGGTGGCAGCAAAAATCACTGTGTTCTGAAGAATAGCCAGAAACACAATGGGAATAAGCTCTTGGGCGTGGTCTTTTATAGGGGTGCTTGTGCGCGGTTCGCGGACATGCACACAGTCCGCGGACAGATCGAACACAAAAAAAGGATCGGAAAGTTTCAAAAGGTATATAGAAACTCAAGATTGCTATGTGGGACTTGTGCCATGGTGCGATTTTATTGAAAAATATTATGGATTAACTGAAAATGTACTTTTAAATTGTTCGGGGACACAAACACTGTCCGCAATTTAGGACAGACGATGAGCGTGGGCGCGGTCATATGATCCATTTGCGAAATAGTCCGGGAAGGAAGCGCCTGTCCGCAGGACACCAAGTGCACAGGGATTGGTTAGCGCATGCGCATTGATGTCCTACGGACACTGTTCGCGTTCTGAAGTAATTAAAAGTGCGTCACACGTGAAACGAACATTTCAGGACACCGCGTGTGTTGTTAGAACAGTTTAAACTTGGTAGCGAACCGTAAGGACAGATATAGTGTTCTTCAGGACACGTGTAATTTAGTTTATGTACGAACATTTTAGGACACCAATTGTGTTCTTAGAACAGTTTCAATTGGGTAGCGAACACTACTAACAGTTATTGTGTTCTTCAGGACACCTCCATTTTCATTTATGTACGAACATTTCAGGACACCAATAGCGTTCTTAGAACAGTTTGAACATGCTAGCGAACAGTACCGGACAAGTATAGTGTTCTTTAGGACACTTTAATTTTTGTTTGTTTACGAACAATTCAGGACACCTCGTGTGTTCGTAGTACAGTTTCATGTTGCTAGCGAACACTAAGAACAGTTGTACTGTTGTTCAGGACACATCATTTTCGTTTATTTACGAACATTTCAGGACACCAATTGTGTTCTTAGGACAGTTTTAAGTTGATAGCGAAAATTACGGACAGATATAGTGTTCTTTAGAACACTTTAATTTTTGTTTCTTTACGAACATTTCAGGACACCACGTGTGTTCTTAGAACAGTTTCAACTTGCTAGCGAACAGTACAAACAGGTGTGGTGTTCTTCAGGACACCTCCATTTTTGTTTATGTACGAACATTTCAGAACACTCGCACTGTCCGCGGACACTTTTATTGTTTTTTTTTAAAAAAATGGAAACTATTCACAATACAATATAAAAATTAAACTTTATTTAACATATATTAATAATTTATGACAGAGAAGGTGAGGCAGAAACAGAAACAAAAACAGGAGAATTTGGGGTTTCAACATGATTGGTATTAGGTGAAGAAGAGATGGAAATCTCATCAAAACGTTTTGGATTATGGAGAGGGTTTGGGCATAATTGACTGGGATATGGTGAGGAGGGACAAGTACATGTGGGGCAATGGTACGAGGTTTTTGGTTTGAAATGATTTTCTACAAAAGTTTTTAAATTATTAAAATTAGCCAACAATACATCCATTTTTTCTTCTATATTGTGAAGACTGTTATCCATAACAGGGTTTTCTGAAGTTTTTTCTATGTTGGTATGCTCTGTACAAAAAAATAATATATATGTTAAATGTATATAAAAAAAAAATAATAAATAAATTGTTTATATTATAAAGTGTTTACCATTAGTTTCACTATCTTGTGACATTTCTTCATGTGGGAAATTGTCCTCTAGCCATTCCAGAGTACTAAACTTTTCTGTGAGGAAAAAAAAAAGATAATATATTTTTTAATCTAATACAGAAAGTTTATAAATATATGAGTAAAATGAAGTACACTTACTATTTCTGGTAAGATAAGTCCTATGTATTCAGTGGGTCTGGTCTTGTTCTCAGTTCTGTTGTGTCTGTGAGGTAATTATGTTGGAAGCCAATTTATCTTCTTGTGGTATATTCCATTTCAGAACATATTGTATTTAAATGAATGGTTAGTGTGTTACATATATGGGTTACATTTCTTATGTATTACTATATATAATGTGTTTGTGTGCTGTTTTTTGAATTTGTTAAATGTTCCTATATTATGATATAACAATCAAACATACCCCACCACCCCCCCCCATAGTTTTGACGTAGTGGTACTGTTCTCCCAACATGTCCGCGAACATTAAATAAGTTTGCGCTCATAAAGTTCATCAGAAGAGATCTAGTCAGTTCCATATGACATGTATGTAAAGTCAAAGTCATTATTGTTAAGTTGTGCTAGTAAAAAACTATGAAATCCAGGGAAAAAACGTTGTTAAAGGGACATTATGGTTAAGTTGCGCTACTAAAAACCTATGAAATTCAATGAAAATAACTTTGTTAAAGGGACGTTATGGTTAAGTTGCGCTACTAAAAACCTATGAAATTCAGTGAAAAAACTTTGTTAAAGGGACGTTATGGCTCCAAGTAAAACTGAAAAACCGTTGAAATTCGCCAGTTATGGTAAGCTAAGCAACCATAACTCGCGCCACCACCGTGCACTGCTAAGACTAACACCCAGGACATCAAAGATGACATCACAAATGTCATTGATGACATCACTGATGACATCACATGTGTATGTACTTCTCATGAAATATGTGTAGAAGGGATTCTTATTATGTTGCGAAAAAAGTGTCAAGAATCATTGCAAGAAATATACCCTAATAAGTGCATTGAACAATGCATTGATATAAATAGCATCCTATTATGGGGTTCTATCTAGTATACTACGCTGCTCATACAGAAACATAACATTGTGTGCAGCGTACAAGATGAAGGTATGATATTTGTAATGTTAATATGTTGAATAATGAAATGATAATTGTTTTCTTAATAGATTTTTGTGTACTGTGAAATATGTAATAAGTTGCTAATAAAACCCATGTATTACATAATTGCATTACTATATACAAAACACAAAGACACAAGAACACATACCAATATGGGTATATACAGGGAAAGTGAAGGTAGCAAAAAAGCACAGGTAGTAGCAGAAACAATTCAGAATTTAACTGATTAGTTTCATGCAAATAAATGATTGCTCTGTTTCAAAACTGCTATTTACCCTATGTATATGTATCACTTGATGTGATTGGACCCTAAGGAAAGTAGTGTGAGTACAATGTATACAAATATGACCATATACAGGGAAAGTACAGCCATAAAAAAAAAACAACAGAACTATCAGAAAGTGCTCTTAAGTCTAGTGATTATCTTTATGCACAAAAAGGATTGCTGTCTTTCAAGCTTGTGTTTTCCCATATGTATATGTTTCATATGATGTGACTGTACTCTAAGGGAATTACTGTAAGAACCTACTAGAAGGATATCTCTACAAATAAAATAAAATTCTTAGTTTCTGACTGTTACTGAAGAAAACCATGTGGCCTAGATATGTCAGCAAAAGAAAAAATAGTGAGCCAGACATGTCATGTCATCAGTGATGTCATCTTTGATGTCCTGGGTGTTAGTCTTAGCAGTGCACGGTGGTGGCGCGAGTTATGGTTGCTTAGCTTACCATAACTGGCGAATTTCAAGGGTTTTTCGGTTTTACTTGGAACCATAACGTCCCTTTAACAAAGTTTTTTCACTGAATATATATATACCATTGTAATTTTCCTTGTATGCTCAAACTGTATTCATGTATTCAACTGCCTATACTATGCCATGTAACAATTACTATCCTCTAGCACCCAATTACCTCCGGGTCAGGTGCACGATATAAATAAAATAAACAAACTAACAAACAAACAATAACATAAGCATGACGACTTATTAACTGACATATTATTACAGGTCCACTTTTTTAAATAAAATAGGGAGTCAATAGGAAATGAAATGGCAGTTAGAGAGAGATAGATAGATAGATAGATAGATAGATAGATAGATAGATAGATAGATAGATAGATATAGATAAACTATACCTGCATGTGCTTCCTGTGGGTTGGCATATGAGGCACCACTGTTACCACTGCGGATTTGCTACACGAGGCCCTCCACTGCTCACACACCTGCAGCTGACATCCACAGATGGTTCTCACCCAACACAGCTCTCACGTGTCTTATCACATACATGGAATCCAGCCCCTGATGCTGGTCCTACCTGGCATGAGACGCCACTGTACAATCACAGCCTCGCTGCATAGCACCCTCTCCTGTTGCCACACCTGCAGCCAATATTTTAAAATGCTGCTCACCCAACGCAGCTGGAACATGTCTTGCCACGTGCACTTCTCTCACCCATATCTTCCACCTGGATTGGGCGTCCTCGCCCTGGGCATCCGCATCAAAGAATGGTCAAGTAAGGGAGAGTGTATTCTCTGTTACCTCCTACTTGCACCGGTTGCACCATAAGCCATACAGATCCTTTTTCTGTCTACTATGCCCCTTTCTACCGTACAGTGTCTTCATTAAATGCAATACTGCCCACCATGGGACTTTTGATCATTCTTTCATCACTGCTGATGCTTTCTCTCTATCCCTCAATTAAGGGCTCCCACCAGTCCAATGCTCTATACCCTTTGTCCAATACCCCCCTCATTCTCATGCTCTTACTGCTTTTCTAATCTTATGTACCATCCCTTCTTGGGGGCACCTGCTCCTGTTATATCTACTGATCTACTGAATGCATGTTCCCTATGCAACAAGCGAATTGAGGAGGAGCTGGTATCCGTATAACTCATCCTATTCTCTTTCTTCTCCCATGCCTAACCAGTTCTCTTCCATGGAATATATTGTGCCTGCTTTCTCTAAATCATACTCTGTGGCCTTTCTAACTATGTATTACTGGGCCGACCCTCTAGCTTCTACAGTGGTCTCCCGCCTTCTCCCTCACTGTCCTGCCTTCTTTCTTCTTGGGAATGTTAATCTACACAAGTCCTCTACTAATGTGTCTTCCTTTTTTTACTTCTGCTCCATTCCTTTTCTCTTATCTCCCTCCCGTCTCCCGTTCTCACATTTCCAGATCTTCCCTTGATCTTCTCTTCAGGACCACCCCAGCTGGTCTTTCTGTCTGCACCCATCTTATCTGCTCACATGATCACGTCCACCTTTCTTTCTGAATTCAGGCCCCACATTTTGACACTTTACCTATCCCTCCCAGTTCTTTTTTCTGCAGCGATCTATGCCTGTTTATCTATTCATCTTCAATTTCCTTTGCTCTTCTTCCTATCAAACTCTTTTCTACTCTCTTCCCTCATCTAGCTGCCTCCTCTCTACAGATTACTGTCTCTGATGCCTTGGATTCTCTTTAACAATCATGGACTTTCTCTCCTTCTCACAATCCCCCTCAGCCTTGGCTCTCCCTTTCCTTTTACTCCCTCTCTTCCTCACTATATCAAGTCAAGCGCTTTTGGAAAAAAATTGCTCTAATGATGATCTTGTACATTCATCCACTCTATACTTCTCATCTGATACTTCGCTTATTGACGCTAAATAACAATGCTTTTCCACTTTCACATCACCCCGCTCACATTTTCAATTGATCAACAAATTGCTTCCTCCTCACCATCCTGAACCTTACATCTCATCCACATGTTCTGCAACTGACTTTGCTGATTTCTTTATCTCTAATGTGTTTACTTAACATTGTTCCTTTCCCCATACTTCTCCCTCTCCCGCTCCCTTGACCCACAATTCGACATCAGACTGCATCTGATACATTCCCTTCCTTTTCCCTCCTTACTGATTATGACAATACCTAATGTCTTTCTCGTGCTCACCCCACGGCTTTCCCTCTTGATCATATTCCTTCATCTCTAATCCCCCAAATGTGCTGCTCTTCGATTCCTTACCTCACTTTTCTTATCAATCTCTCCCTCTCTACTTCTTCCTTTCCTAGTCTCTTCAAACATGCTATTATTATTCCTATCCTAATGAAGACTTCTCTCGAATCCTTCTTCTTCTCGCTCTGATTTGCAGCCTATGTCTGTTCTGCACTTCCTCTCCAAACTCCAAGGAAGAGTTGCCTACCCTTATCTTTAGATTCTTCTGAATATCACACAATCTGTTTTTTGTCCTGCACTCTCTATTTAAATGTCTTTCCTTCATGTCACCAACTCACTTCTCTACACTCGGCATAACAAATCTTCCTCTATCCTCATTTCCCTAGATTTTTTCCACCGCCTTAGACACTGTTGACCACCCTATTCTACGCACATCTCTTTGTTCACATGCCTTTTCTGGCTATATTCTTCGAAGGTCCCAGTATGACCCCTCTACATGCAGCTTCTTGGTCTCCTAGGTTAGAAACACCTCTTCTCATCCCCTCCTCTATGGTGTTCCCTAAGGTTCAGTTGTTGGTATGTTACTTCCATCGATTAATACTATTCCCTCACTTCACTTGTTGAATCCTTGAATCTTTCATGCAATTTCTACAGGGAAGAGTCCCAAATTATCTGTTCTCTTCCTTCTCCAACTCGCTTCACTCCTCTGTTACTGTCTGTCCTTCTGTTGTCCAAACTTGCATGTCTGCTCGCTTTCTGCACCTTAACCATTCTAAAACAGAGGCCCATTTCCCTCTCATGCTATCCATTACTCTCCCATTTTACTCTTCTCACTCTCCTCCCTTTTTTTCTCCTAAACAGCTCGTGATCTTGGAGTCATCTTTGAATCAGCCTTAACATTCTCTTATATTTCCTCTACTGCCCAAATCTTCGGATACCATGTTTTCAACAACGTTTTCTATTCTTTCACACAGCTTACTCCTTATCCTTTTTTTAATATAGTTTTTATTAACATTTTCAGCATATCATTACAAACAAACCCCCTCCTGCCTGCTCCACCCCAAATCTGTTCATGAGCCCTGAAGCCTCCAGTGCAATCTTCTCTTGAGCACTGCCTTTTGGGTCCCCTTTCAGTTAACTTGAACCCATCCTCCGGGTCCATCCACTTGCGGGCTTAAGCACAGTGTTGTGCGTCCTTACAGTAGCCCCAACAGTCTCATTCTTCTCTGGCACCAGGTTTTATCTTACCACTCTCACATAGTATCTTAAACCTGCCAATCCTCTCAGTGTTCTATTTGTGTACTCCTTGTTTTAATGAAAATTTCTGTCACGTCCTTTAAGAATTATTTGGCGAATAATTTTAATCTGCAAAACAAAAAATGAAATTTTAAAAAAATCTGTTTTTTTTTCTATTTTATAATGTCGTCAAATATCTAAGAGCCTTGACACCATGAACACTGAGGAATTAATTAACAAAGTGTCCCTTCTGTTGGGTAAATCTTAATACTTCCACCATATTGTTTATTAAAGGAATTCTCCATGAGCACTGAATATGTTGGGAGCGGGAATGACAAAATGTCCACTTCTTATTATATTAAAGGCTGCAAAATATTGTTGCTATCTTGGCGAGTCATTAAGTATCACCAGTTATTGATCGAAATGGACAACACAATATCATTTATTTCTGGAGTCATTTTTCAGATGACATAACTTTTAACTAACCACTATAAATATTATGGTTTCAAATACATAAAACTTTAAGGAAGCTGTAGGAAACATATTAAAGAAACTGTGCTTCCCGTGAACACACACAGGAAGAAAAGGTATCTCATTGAAAGAGAGATCTGAGAAAACATTGTCACTGAATTTAAAGCTTTGAGACAACAACAAAAAATACCTGGTGCCAGATTACAGAAATGCTGCACTGGTGGAAGTACAAAGTTACATGGTATTAGCACTAGGGCAAAATTGCCTTAGTGCAAAAGAGATGCATTTCACTGCATTCTTTTACCAAACCAAAGTTTGCCCTGGTGCTAATCTTTTTTGCACTAGGGGAATTTTTGCCCTGGTACTTATGCAATGCCAACTACACTACCACTTGTTGCTTTTATTATTTATTTGTGTATTATTATTTATCTGTTTCTGCTCTGCTTCTCACTTTCCACTTCTCCCCCCTTCCATGCACTTTTCCCCTCCCCCTCTCCGATGCACTTGCGCGTTCTCAATGTCACTGGGCCTAGTAAGATCGCTGTTTTGTTCTCCCCTGCTCTCCTCCCTTGCCTTGTCATGCTCTGAAACACTTGTGTACGAGCACGACAGAAATAAAATATCAGTATCAACATCAATGGTTTTCTAATATGTCCCATTGTTTAGAAATAGGGCAAACTTTGCTTTAGTGATAGTGATAACACCGTGTAATTTTGCACTTGGACTAGTGCACGCCTCAGATAATCTAGCCCCTGGCATTTAATTGTGTGTTGCCCACACACATAAATCGATTTTACAAAGACGTGCAAAACAAACACAGGAAGAGCAAGTATGCCAGTACAATCGTGAAGAAAACTAGATGCGCAAGAGAAAATCCAAACTATGTTTCCTTTACTATTGCTTGTTGGAATCAGATGAATGAATGGATTTTTCCCAAAATGGTTTGGCTTTTGTTGGGGGATTTATTTATTTTGTATTTTGTGTTGGGGAGGGGGTTATCTGCCTCTCATTTGGCTTCTGCTCTCATACAGCACTCCGTCATCCCACTACTCTCATCTTAGGTTCTACTTCCTTGGAGGGGGAGGGAAGGAAAGAGGGACAGAGATGTAATTTCACCAAATGCCAGGGGTAGAGAATGACCGTTGACCTCTGATGACATCATAGGACCAATGTTCCCTCTAAACTGTACGCTTGTGCGCTTGCCCAGTAACCTTCTGTGTGCCGCTCAGAAGAATTTTAGCAGCGCACACAGACAAATCCCAACAATTTACAAAGATTGAATAAGGTACGAGCAACAGCAGATACCTAATATTTGCTTTCTCATAAAATAAAGCTAAATTGGACTAACTAGCCTTGTTATTCTGGTCTAGCCTATTTTCCTTGCCCTACTATGCAAGCGTGACCTTAAAAACATAAAAATCAAGAAAACAGAACACACATACAAGAGGTTAAAAACAACTATGAAAAAGTGGCTTCACGAAAAGAAGATATGGCTAAGATATGCCTGCAAACATTAACCAAATAAGCTTGCCTCCCCACTCATGACTCCTATACCTGACTCTTCCACACTTACACCTTATGACTCTAGTCCGCCCCAGGGCACATTCAGATATTACCAGACAACCATGACTATGCCTACCTTGTCTCTGCAAAAGGCTACCAGACTTGTACCTACATTCACTTGTTTTCTGTTTGTTATAATATGAATGACGTTTACGCACAAGAATTTCTGTTACTCATGGTGCCTTAGCAAAAGCGTCACCCAGACTATGTAACCCAGCTCAAATATCGGATACTGACTGAAGTAGGCAGGCTACTTGGATGCGTAGCCTCATCCCATGCTTCCCTTTCTGTGTACATATGTCACACAAGCACTTTTTAATGCCTCCTTGCAAGTTAACGCATTATAAAACTAAAATATTAATTTGCCCTCTCAAGATTTTGGGTAGGCAAATGCCAAGTTCAGTGTCTCCTACTTTAGCATTGTTAACATTACCCTGTAAGTGGAGAGCAACACTGCAACATTATTTAGTTAACTTGCAAAGAATAATAGGTATGGACTATGCCTGGCATTATGTGTATATAGTACTAGTGCAATGGATATTCACATAACTCAAATGCTTTTACCGCAATCTGCATCCTTTTCGAGTTCCATGGGGCATAGACTTTAACATATTACATAGTAATTCACTGGTATACAAAAACAGTTTCTCTGAGAGGTTGTATAATCCTACCCAACAATTTAAATGTGATGTATGTTGCATCTTGTAGTCACTTCATAGTAAATGTGCATATGTAGATTCATGACATTTTCTTAAACTGCACATAATGTCATGGTGAGGCTTTAAATATGTTTTGCTTGCAAAGTACTGTGGGTATGCACATATCCCAGTTAGTGTTTTACTACTACAATCCCCCATTTTTTTTACAGAACCCTGTCTACTATTATTGGAGGCTAGAAAATGAGGGGTATGGGTGGAAGGGCAAAGCAGAACACTCCTTCGTGTTGAAGAACAAATCAGCTTCTTTCAAAAACCAAATCAAATGTTTTGGCAGTACAGTACAGTGAAGGAAATGTGTTTGTTTGGTAAAGGATAGGACACGCTAGTAAAAGTCTAGGAAACTGTACCTTCTGTTTTTTTCTATTCTCAGCTGCTGAGGGCTTTTCAATATAATCATGCATTTGCTTTTATTGCCTCTAGCATCCCATTGCATCTTGTTCAAATGTTATCCATGAATTTCAGAAGAGGGGTCCCTAGTTAAAGAAGAAGGCACTCAATCTGTTGTACCTGTGAGCATTGCTACTATTGACTTTAAAGGCAAATATATGTGATTTTTAACAACAGGCTCCGGAAGAAACCTCAGTAAAACTCTTGTTTAATTGTATCTAGGCTGTTATGAAGAAGGGTGGGCAAAACTATAAGCTGCATTATGTGCCCTGTCATTTCACCTCCTATGTCAGGGTTACAAGCGGGGCTCTGATAGGATTTTACTCCATACTTGGAATCAAATGGTTTTTCAGGGAGCAAGAAAATAATTAGTTTTGACAGTAGGGATATGTCATGCTTAATAAATATGTTCTTTCCCCTTAATGTCTTCTTGACAACGGGAAGTACTATTATTAGCGCTCCTACTTATGCCACTGCTATGCTGGTCGCCGATTCGAAAGAAATATCAGTGCAACCTTGTGGATAGAAGCAGGGGCAAGGCTCCTATATATTCATGGTTTCCTGTTTTTAGAGAGTAAAAATGAATGGCTTATTTTGAGTAAATATTGTCACAACTCACAGGACAACGTAATGTGGAAAGTAAGCAGAGACCCTAGAATTCTGATCATATTCTGTGGTGCAGTTATTCTGATGCAATTATCACCATTACACAAATAGAGGCATATTCTCCTGGTCCTTGAATTACTTCATTAAGGTGGAACATGAACCCACTATTGGCATGTTTTCTTACACATTCCTTTTAGCTGCCATTATTCAATTTTCTATATGAATTACTTGAAAACCATATCCATGATAAACAATAAGTTTTTTGTAAAAAAACATGAGTGTTTTATTTCAAAGGCATTAAACACTCTGGGCATTATCAACAAACTAATAGCCACAACTAAACCTATTGTTTATGCTGAGTATACAAGGTTTTTCTGGTGCATACACATTTGTTTCGCTGCACTGGAGTACTTTTGGTAGGTACTATGGCATATCTTGAAGTCTTGAACTGGTTGATGAGCTCTCCATATAATCACATATAAAATATTTCTTTTAGCCTATATATGTTTGACATAATTGTTGTAAGATGCACCTTTTACACTGATTTGTAAATAATTGCAGTGGTTGGGAAGGGGAAATACCCTTCCAAACTCTTCGGAGATGGTGGCTCACTGATAAGGATGCTCACAAAGTGGCTTACCTCGTTATTCAGCTGCGCACATGGAAAATAAAGTGCGCACAAAAGCTAACCGTTCCCGCACTTAGGGAAAAATAATTAGAGGGAACATTGCATAGGACATGATGTAATTTGACCCCAACCCAAAGTGACATCACAGGAAGCAATGGAACATGACCTTTCACCCCATGACAAAACAGGGAGTGGCATCACATGGCATTGTCCCTAAGAACACTACGAACAATATGATTACGATATCACTGTAATGAGATATACATTTCATACAAGAATGGGTCACCATATCTATCGTTAATATCATTGTGTATAGGCCCATATCACCAAATTACTGTGAATGTAAGCAGACATTCAAGGACAAATGAAAATGATGTTTTATTATATAGCGCTTACGCTTAAGTGCGTCATATAGAGCAAATATACATACAATATCATCCAACCTGTGTTGTTACTCATTTATCAACCTCAGAAGTAACTGAGATTAAACTGAGGCCAATTCATCTGCAGGTCTGGTGCAAATTTGGCCACATGTCAAGCCTTCTTGGATCTACATTTCAGGCTTCAGAGGTTGGCAAAATACATACCATACGTTTTGTCGGCATTGTGAATTTTGAGGTGTTTAAGAACAGACTCACCCCTGAAGTGTGCTGAAATAAACATTTACAGGGTAATTCATGGAATAAATGTGCGCCAAAAAGGGGAGCGCAAGCGTGAAAAATGCAGTGCACGCATGCAAAAGGCGTGCACACAGCTGTTCGTCGATTCACGGAATGTGCTGCGCATGTGAACCCTGGCATGTGCGCCAAATCCGTGGGTGGCACATGCGGGCGCAAAGGTCACCAAACGCTGTGCGTGAAGCGCACAGGGAAAGCGCACAACGTGTAGCGCACACAAAAAAAGTGGGCAGAACACGGCGCGTATCACGCGGAATGGGGAACAACGCGTGAAAATGTGGGCGTAACGGGGGAAGTACGGGAGGTAAATGCTTGCAACGCCCACACGCGCGCTAACAACACGTATTCATGGAATCGAACAGGGGAAATCTGTGTGCCAAAAAATATGCGCACAGGCCTAAACACGTCTGCCACACGAAGGCAGGCGGTGGCATCGCTGCGCATAACAAAAGTGTGCGCAAACAACAAACACGTACATACTGCTATGATGAATGTCCCATTCTGTGGCCCCCTAGGAGAAATGACGTGTCATGCAAAGCACAGGCATCCCATAAAAGCAAGAAAAAGAGATAAGCGACCCCTGTAGCCCACGTGCGTGTCGAAAAACACATGCAGTACGCTGTGGCTGCCAGGAACCCCAAAGATATGTATGTGCTCAACACGCAGGCTAGTATGGGCAGAAAAAAAGGGGTACGCGACACACAGGGACACCCGCAGTGGGAAAAATAGCATGTGCGACTCACCGTCTGCCTTGCGTGTAGAAGAACACGTAGCCAACACCCACCTGCTGTGAAGTAATTGCGTGTGAACCCCAATGCCTGGAAAACACATGCACCGCTTTCCACGAAAAGCATGTACAGAGCGATGGAAACCCACGTGGGACCCTCAACCCGTTGCAGGGAAACGCCCGCGTGTGTTACGTCACATATGCACTTACACACTAAGGGCCTTTCCTCAAATTACACGCTGACGTGCAGTTTTTTCACGTGCCAAATCACTCTGTATCAAGCTGGCAACGCAACAACACACGGAAGAACACGCCCCTGCCCAGAAAGCCGATTTACTGCCCCCCAGAGCTCAGAGCAGCCTCCCACAAGCCAACTGCTGCTGCCTGCCTGCCCGCTGCCACCATGCCCTGCCATTTGGTGCCTGCACATCTGCCATCTGCAGGGGTCCAGTTGCTGTGACCACCCCTGCTGGAACAGAAGACTCCTGACTGATGTTCCATCACTCCACAGCCCAGCCCCAGGACCCAGTTGCCCACCCACACCTGCCTTGGGGGTTGCCATGTCGGGTCAAACACCATCAGAGACCACTGGCGACCCCCAGCCAGAGAGGCAGAGGGCTACCAGCTTCAGTGACAAGGAAGTTGGTATCCTGGTGGAGCAAGTTCTGGGGCATTATGATGCCCTCTTCACACCATCGCGTGCGACAAGGAAGGGTGCCAGCAACGCGGAGGGGGTGGCACCATGTGACATCAAACATGTCTGGAAGCGCTGGGAGGACTACAAATCCAGGACCCTCAAGAAGGCCCGGTGTCTCTTGGAGGCAGCGGATGCAGTGGGGCACCGGGCCCATCTTACCACCCAGCAGATGAGGGTCCTGGAGCTCATTCGCCCAGTGCTTCACCACCAGATCCTCAGGATGCAGGCCCATCTGAAGTTGAGCGGTAAGTGGCCATGCATTCACGTTTGAAACAGTTCATGTTGAAGCGTGGTGGTAGTTAGCTACTCGGCTGCATGTGTGACATGGGTCATGTATGGATGTGTGTGTGTAGGGAAATGACGGTGCTGCATGTGAGTCCAGTCAGGAGTGACCCACATGGATGGTGTATGTGTTACAATGCATCATGCTGAGCAGCATGCGGAATGCACACATGTATGCATGCCTGTGTCTGCACCTTGACATGTTTGTGGTGTGATAGATGTGTGCTGCTGTCATGGACATGCATGATGTACATGTACGTGTGTCAGAGTAGTGTGTGCGCCATGGATGCATGACACATGTCCGTGACGATGTGTTGAATCACAGATACAGCCTACTCATCCTTGTATCCACTGTGTCTGTGGACATATGGGGCCAGATGTATGACCCTCCGGTGATGCGTGTGCATATGATCAGTATGTCCCATGATGCATGTGAGTTGCAGCCCACCATTGGATGTATGTACTGTGCGTTGGACATGGATCCAAGTTTTTGTTGCATGTGCCATGCCGGTTCCTGCATGTGTGTTGCCTGCACTGACCCATGTGTTATTGGGAGACATGATGGAAGTGACGTTTGACAGTGCCACTCATGTGCTATTGCTTCCTGTCTAGAGGACTATTGTACAGTACCCTGATGCTTGTGTTCTATGTCTCCCTCTACACAGCGCACAAGTGAATAAGAGGGTGGAGACGGCGCTGTGGAGCGGGGAGGATGCCTACACCGGCCGGCAACGCAAAGCCCAGTCACCCTCCCTCCCAGGAATTACCAACATCCGGTAGTGAGGGGACTGGTGCCGCGTCTGCCACTACGGCTGCAGCGGAAGGGGTGGGTGAGCGGGCTTGCGATGGCAGAAGATGGTGTGGAGCCATCCAGGTTGGTGGTGTGCATAGAGGAGGAGGAGGCCGCTACTGAGCCACACATCAGGCCTGGTGGGGGTGGTACCACTGATGCAAGTGGTACAGTCCAGGGGCAGGCGGAAGCACAGGTCGCCGTGGAGGGGCCTGTGCATGTCACTGTCCCTGACACTGTGACTACACCACCATGCACCAGCAGGGATGCCCCATCCCGGGCCCGTCCGCAGGTAGGGGGGAGGTCCACGTCATCTGGCACACCTCTACCTATGGACGAGGGGACCCGTGACCGTATGGGGTCCTTCCTGATTGGTGTCGCGTTGCACACCCATGACAATCGTGATGACGTGCGTGCTTCCTGGGGGGACCACGCACGTCATCACGAAGAGCTGCATGCCAACGTGGCCCAGTTGGGAGGTGCCATGGTCGGGGGTTTCCTACATGTGTTGGGCACTCTGGCGGCCCTCTCCTCCTCTGTGCAGACTATGCGCTAGTCATTCTCCATGCTGTCTTCTGGCCCAGATGCCACCAGGGCCCCCTGTGGACCTGCCCCGACCAACGCAGCCAGCTGGGTGGAGATCCCATCCCTGCCACAGTCTGGAGTCGGAGGTCCAGCAGGGGTGGACACCCCAGCAACTGGACCACAGCAGATGGAGGATGGGCCGGCATCATCGGGCAGGGCATGTGCACGACGGTGCTGGTGGATTACATCAGGCCGGATGCTGTCGTGCTGGCAGAGGCAGTTGCGTCGGAGGCAGTGGCAGGCTCAGCGTGGGAGGCATCATGACTCGGGGCCATCGACATCACAGTGGCAGGCATCGGCCGGCCGAAGAGCAGGAGGACCCTGGAATGGGAGTGTCTTCCGTGTGGCAGCGGTTGGGCCAGCGGATAGATGCAGAGCGGCGGCGGGCGGAGGAGGCACGACTCACTATGGTCAGGGCAGGGATTTCCATGCACAGTGCATTGAGGTGGGCTGAGTACCTCGAGGCAACTCGCAGGGAGTTGGAACAGGCCATGACTGCACCCCTGCGAGACCTCGAGGACAGGGAAGAGGCCCGCCTCTGGGACATCGACGTGGAGTTCGATGATGCCCTGGCCCGGAACATCACTGAGTGTGCCGTAGGACTTGCCCGCCGCCATTGTATATAGTTCATTAGTCTTAGGTTTCTTTTCTGTTTTTCTTTCATTTGGGGTGCTTGGACAATGTCCCACCTTTTTGTATATAGTTGTTCATTAGGTAGCATTTTTTGTAGGTTTCCTTTCAATATTTGGGCTCATGGACCCTGGATTTGTACTTTGTCTATAGTTGAACACTGGATTTCACTTCATTATTTTTTTATTTTAGCATGGAACCCCTGGCTCTACAACACCGCAGACTAAACCGGAAAAAGGAAACTGGTAAAAAGGATAACGAAACCGGAAAGACACGGACATCCCTGACCGGGTAGAGTAAAGCCCACGGCAGCAGGACGGGTGATATCGGATAGACAGGAACACAGGCGGCACGCACGGAGACTGAGTCAACTAACCCAGACAATCCCACCAACACTCTCGCCCGCCCAGTAACTTAACTACCGCCAGGTACCACGTTGGTGTGGAATTATCGAGACATTGGCAATCTACCCACTACCGGAGAGGTTGTCATTAGCAGATGCACTGGCCACTAGAATCTAAATGGAGGATAAGGGGAGCCATGAGAGAGCATGTTAAACGCGGGGACTAGAGGAGTATGGAGCCTTTATGCCAGTTAGACCGAGATCAGGACAGAGCCGCAACAGGGGAGACTAAGCAAGCTGAGCACTTCAATTCAGGATAGAGACGCAAACTAACCAACACTACGAACAATTTCCCTTTCTGCATAAACCTCTCAAATTCCAAACAAAACACAACCAAAACCTACAGCACAACAAACCGCACAAACTTCACTACATTGCAACAACAAAACAAAAACACACATAGCCTTGCACAACAGTACACAATGACTACCGGCCGCAAACACCCCAGGCCCAGCCAACGGACCCACCGGGCTGAGGCCGCCAACAGCACATCACTGCTCTCTTGCACTTTTCCTGCTTCCTCCCACTAACTCAACCTCCCCTCCTCTTTCAGAGCCGCCAGAGTGCCAAGGGACCACTACAGTGGTGATAGTGCGCGGTACAAATGTCCTTTAACATTAACATTAACATGGATCAATGGATTTGTCTTATTTTTTACCTTTGGATTTGGTTTGAGGGACGGACACTTCTGCTTTCACAGATTTTTTTCTATTATTTTGAACATGCAGCATTTTGTTTATTATTTCCATTATTGTGTGATTTCATTTAATTCCCTTGCTTTTGTGTTTAATACATTTTTATTTCATACTTCAATGTGTGGTATTCTCTCATTGGTTTCATGCATGTGGGTTTTCTCATTCACTTGCACCCATTATGTGTGTGTGACCGACATGTATTGATGTAATACTTGGTTGTGTGTTTGAACTGGGGTGGCGTGGGGTGGTATTTAGGTGGCCATAAGGGCCATGATTGTGTGACGTGTTGGGGGGGACATGAGTAGGGGCCTGCTGGCAGGTGCATGTTACTGCTGGGTGGGTGGAGGTGCAGGGGACATTAGTCGGGGCCTGCTGGCAGGTGCCTGTCACTGCTGGGTGGGTGGTGTGGGTGCAGGGGGACATGAGTCGGGGCCTGCTGGCAGGTGCCCGTCAATGGTGGGTTGGTGTTCGACATGTGTGAAGTCTCCCAGGTGCATGGTGCCATGCGGCCAGCCTGTGGGGCATGCCCAGGGGTTATGGGCTGCCTGCGGGGCATGGGGCAGGGGGTAGGGACACACCAGGGAGGGACCACACTGCCAAATCGCATGTGTAACTCCCTGCGCACCCCTCAGAATACACATACGCCTCTCGCGCTAGCGAAAATGCATGTAAAACTTCCCGCGCACCCCCAGAATACACGTACCCCGCTTGCACAAGCCCTATCGCGTGTAATACTTCCCACGCACCACCAAAATACACATACCCCGCTTGCACAAGCCCTGTTGCGTGTAATACTTCCCGTCCACCCCCAAAATACACGTACCCCACTCGCACAAGGCCTATCGCGTGTAACACTTCCCACGCACCCCCAGAATACACGTACCCCGCTGGCACAAGCCCTATCATGTGTGATACTTCCTGCGCACCCCCAAAATACACATACCCCACTCGTACAAGGCCTATCACGTGTGAAACTTCCCACGCACCCCTAGAATACACGTACCCTACTCTCACAAGCCCTATCGCGTGTGATACTTCCTGCGCACCCCGTAATACCCGTACCCCACTCGCACAAGGCCTATCGCGTGTGATACTTCCCACGCACCCCCAGAATACACGTATCCCATTCGCACAAGGCCTATCACGTGTGAAACTTCCTGCGTACCCCCAGAATACACGTACCCCACTCGCACAAGCCCTATCGCATGTGAAACTTCCCACGCATCCCCGAAATACACTGTACTGCCCCTGTTAACTGGTGCAGGGTTAGCGCGGCCCTTTGCGCTGCATTGGGGATTTCAATGCCTTTTCCTTGCGTAAGGGGCGTTCTTGGGGGCGTAACTGCCGCTGCGGGATGTTCTCTGTGCCAGCGCTCAAAATGGCTTTGAAATTCCATGTGTACGCGGTGTGCCAGAATTCTGTTTAGCGCACTTGGCTTGCGTACGCTGGCGCACGCTCCCTCTCTGCGCTGCTCGCATGCGCTGCCTCTGCGCTGAAATCTATGAATTACCCCGTTAGTGTGCATAGCAATTATTGTATAGAATTCCAGAAAGACAAATTATGTGTTATTTTAATTCTTCGTTACTTAGTGTCACTGCTCAAAGTGTTGTACTTGTGGCAACCCCTGTTTTTTTATTTTTTTAAGAGGCCTTAACAAGAAAGCCAGCCACTGCAGACACAAGTAGCCACATGGCGCTGGCCACAGCCCAGGAGCTTACAGTTAAAAATACAACTATCTTTTTTTTAGGTGTAGCAAGGGAGAGCACACGGGTAGGAAGGGAGAAATCAGGGGTCACATGTGCGACCCCTGGCAACCCCCAAATTACAGCCCTGGAGAGGGAGCGAAAGAAGTAGAGGTGAAGGACGGGGGGGAGATCTTGGCTCCGAAGTGCTAAATGTAAAATCTCCACCAAAAAAAGAGATTATGAGGAGAAAGACAGTAGCATGCTACCCTGGGTTAGTGGTGTTATAATGTGGGCAGGTGCCAGAAGCTAAACACTTGCCTGAAAAAGGCACACAGGGCCCTTATCTGACCCAGGGAGTGGGTTGAAGGGAACCTGTCTGGAATGCCCTATTCAATCTAAGAGTGGCGGCACTGTAATGTAGAGTCATCATTTCTCTGACCAGCTCACCATTTCCTGACTTTCTTGCCATGTCCTGCATGGTGCACCTGTACTGTGCCACCAGTGGTTGTAGGGGTGTGGGCTGCACTGCTAGTGCCTCCCTCTGGCTCTCTCCTGAGCAGGTACTCAGTGAAGCACACTAAGTGCATTGTGCCTCACCAACTGCATCCTGCAAACCTTGAGCAAGCACAACACACACACACACACACACTCTTTGCAGGCCCTAAGCTCACAAACAAAGTTAATTCTTGACATTAATGTAGCACATCAATGTACCAAGCAGTACGAAAATAAAACATGTTTTAAAAGGCATGATTCAAAAGGCTGTCTGCTACATGTCCAGCAAACTTGAGAGGGAAATGCAGGCATACACTGCCACAGCATGCACATCACATAATCAGCCGCTTCCTTGAGTGATCTCTGAACGATGCATGCACGGTGTTAGGGGAATTACAACTTGTTCAGGCGAAACTATTTCTTCTAACACCCGCTCTGATCTAAACATGCATATTGGAGTGCCCAGCTCCGTACGCCTCGTGTTCTGCATTCTGATCAGCTCTGGCCCACAGCATTAGAAATACAGTGTCCTGGAATTGGTCTCTGCAAGACTGTGAAGGCTAATCACGTGAAGCTGCTGGCAGACAGGATTCTGTCGCGATAATAACTTTTCATTTTGGGCTTTCTAACATTTTTCATTAGAAATGCATCAAATACATTTCATTGAACTGAGGAGAATGAATAGATGAATCAGCATTACTATGTTGCGGTTTCCACTCAAGTCTCAACTGAGAGTTATTATCTCACTAAGCTTTCTGATTGGCAGTACTGTTTGTGGGGTGGTGGAGTGGAAGCTTGGCACTTAGGTTGGGCACACTTTATAATTTACATCATGCATGATCTGCCATCGCACAGAGTGGTGGTAATCTGTGTAGATAAAGATGGTGAGTAGTTTGCTTCCCAATTGTAAATGATTACTAAACTAACATGTCTGAATTGGCTGGCAACGCACAATCTTTTTGAATATTCAAGAAACATATCACAGAATTCTATACACACTGAACATGACAAATCAGCCCAGACGTGACATACCCCCAAACACCTCATATCAACACATGTATGGATACAGACGTGCCCTATACTCAGGTTGCATCAATTCTGGACATGCGTACCCTTCATGCCCTTCCGAACTGGATCTCTGATGAGGAGTAGGCCAAGGGAGCACTTGATATTGATTAACACCATATGCCAGACCCAGATTCATCAAACTGTTTCTGTTAATGAACATATTTTCTCTGTTGTCCCTATTATCCATGATGAGTTGAAATTGCCTAAACCATCACATGTGACTGATATATTCTCATACTGTGTCAATAATTGTCCTTTTACAGAGAATGAACACTTCTTTGAGAGGGCTCTTATGTGAAACAAACATGCCATTGTACAGGTCACGTGAAATGATGCAACTCCTCATATCATACAGAGCAGTGTTACTAGGTGCATTTCACTGAAGCCGTGGACATGGTGGTTCTCTTGAGATATTGCAACATAGAGAGGGACATAGAATATCTACATGGGCCTTTCAGGTTTCTTGTTACCCACTTGACCACAAGGAACAAAAGGATTACTGAAAGAGTGTGCTCAGCCAGAACTTGTTTGTAGTGTATGCAGACACCTGGACCAGAGGATGTATATTTTATTATTGTGCAGTATTCTACATTTTATGAAATGGAAGTGCAGGAATTCAAAACTTTCACCATGATATAAAGCCACTGCCTCATGTATGAAATGGTAGCTAGCTTAGATTGATCAGTTGATAGCTAATCTCCCAGGAACCTATATAACATGAACACCACACACCTCCCCAGAAAGGTCACATACATCTTAACATGTTCCAAAACACCCCACATCAACCCAAATGGATATGAACATATCATGTTCTCAGGTTACATCAGTCCGTGAGATGTGTACACATCACCTAAATACACAAGTATTTTGTTTTTGGAGGCCTCCTCTGGACTATTGTGCAGCAGTCCTTGAGAGCAAGCTGCAAGATGGAGGGTACACCCTGCAGAAGAGACTCAAGAGCTCAAAAACTTACATAGGTATTGCAGTGGGTCCCACCTACAAAATAAGCAACTGAGATGGATGATTGTCTGAGGCAAGTTGGTGGTCTAGAAGCAAGGTCTACATGTTTCGAGTGCAGTCTGCATAGTGAGGCTGGCCAAGTGATTGGTGCTAGCATGAATTATTGTACTGTGGAAAAGCTTCATAGTGAGGCCAGTAAAGTGAGCAGAGCTAAGAAGGTGAATCCAACCATGGGGAATGTGGCCTGTCAGTGATGCTGGGGACAGGATCTGCCAGAGCTGAAGAAATGATGGCAAGAAGGGGGACATCCTCTGCTTGCCCCCCAGTTGTTGGAGACTGTCTGCAACACTCTCACAGCATGGTTTAAATCTGAAAGTAGGTCTTGATCTATGGCCTGCCAGGGGACACAGGAAATTAGGAATGCAATCAATTGCAGTGACCAGTGGGGCATCCCGAATATATGAGCGTTCTGGGGGCTGACTATGTAGAGGGTGCACAGATCTGGTAAATGAGACAATGGCCAGAATGCACGGAACTGGTGGCAGGGTAGCCAGAGTGGAGGAAGACAGGCCCTGGTAATTCCAATGCACCACCTATAAGGAGAGTGAGAGCGAGGAGGAACCTGTGTGGGGCTCAGTGACTCAGAATGAAAAAACAGGTATGTGGTACACCAGAAGACATGGTGTAGCAATGATTGGAAGGCATTGCCAGCTGTAAAGCTGGTATAAAGGTACATGGAGATGTTTATTGAATACAGTGGGGCAAACTGGTATAAAGGTACATGGAGATGTTTATTGAATACAGTGGGGCAATATGGGTTCCTGCATGAATTGAAACTGAGTGAACATTAGTTCAAGTTTGATTTATTGTTTGTATTTACTGTTTTACTTGTTTTGATTAGAAGAGTGATTTAACTTTAAGTTTAAAGAAAGAAAACATTAATTTTAGACGTGCTATTGTACATGATTATGAGGGGTGGTGTTTTGGGTTCCTGCATTGAAAGATTAAAGAATATCTAGGCTTAATACAACATAATAGAAATACGCCAGTATCAAGTCAAAAAGTACCATGTACATTTGTTAACAAACAGCTGTCTGGCTCTCAACACCCTGCAGTGTGTGCTAGCAGACACCGTGAGATGAGAGAGTGCTGGACATCTCAAAGACACAAGTATTTATACAGGTCTTCCACAATCACACATCATCCAGCCCCTCTTTGTGTAATACATTTGCCTAGGGTTCATAGACGTTCCACACAATTAATTAATTTTTAAACATCTTTACTTTGTTCATTCTTTTCCCTTAAACATTTTATATGTTTCCAAAAATAAGACACAAAGGTAACATTCCTTATTTTACTCGCTTATTTTTGTCTACCATTTGTTCTTGAGTTTAAAGACAGCTTAGTTTCAAGGAGCAAAAGATTTCTGCAAAAGCACTTATTCAGCTATTCATCATTCTACTTTGCTGCTTGAACGGGAAAGACACTGTTGGTACAGATGGCATCTAAATTACTGATTAGTATGGCTTTTCATTAGCTCCAAGGTTCCTTCAGTGTAGGACGAACAATCCACCTTAGCAGCTTCAACATGCTTATCTACGTTGACATCATGGAAACAGTACAAAGTTCATTGTGCTCTGCTGGGGCCAAAAATACAAATTCTAACATGGGAGAGAAAGTAAGAGGTGATCAAAATGGAGGATAACTCAAAATGGCTGCGTAGTCTGCCTGTTTCGGGTTCATTCAATGCTATTTACAGTGCAATGCGAATGTCCTTAGGCCAATTTGTACTATCAGGCGGTATTCATGAAAAGTATACTTTTACAAACCCTCCTTCTGGCCTAAGCCAAGAGCATTTACTGAAACATTAGCATCATCCAAAAACCACGTATCATCATCAAAACATCCTGAATCGCTATCTTCAAAAACATTGATCGGCATTAATTTCTTTATGGCGATGCCCTGCATTACCAAGGCATTAGTAATTGTTCCTGTCCCATGTGTCTTAGGTTCTAGTTTACCAACTGCTTGTGCACAACTTCCCCCTATCATAGAACAAATGACAGGAAGACATTGTATGCACCAACAGAAAAACAGTACAATGCCAAGGATCACCATTAGAACTGCAAAGATTTTCCAGCCCCGTGCCAAGATCATAACAAGTCCCAGAACAATGTGCCAATATCCCAGTTTCCCTTTGGAACATGTACTTCAGTGCTCAAGGTGTGCAATTTCTTAATTGCCTTAAAATATGGTGTGAAGGTTTCGGGTACAAAATTGCAACAGGCGGATCCCACCATTTTGCCCACTCCACCACACTCAGCTAGAATGATTTCTATCACCATCCTATTTTTGAGAGCCACTAATCTAATAACCTTTTGCTCTAATGTAATATTATATAGGATGTCAGTGGTTTCATTGATGCCTTTCTCTAAAACCGTCGCCAATTTTCTAATATCTTGCCAGTTTATTATCTGTCCCTAAAATGGCACAAATGATTTAGCAACGTCACCCAGAATCTGTGAGGGAGTGTCACCATCCTCATCCCGCCTGGGTGAGTTCTAGAAACTTCTGCAGTTGTGGTGACATATACACCTGGTAACAAAATTCCTAGATAACAAGTACCCTCCCAGTCTCTTGGCAACCATGGATACACTTCATTACTGCAAACAAAGTAAAAGGGATCTCCTACATACAGAGGTCTATCCTCACTGGTTGGTACAGCAGTATTTGTACATCCCTCAAATGTAACCATTGGTTGGGAACCCTCTCTTTGCATACAGAATGGCACAACGTGTGACTATGGTTAATGGTACAGGGAGGAGGCATGGCATCCCTATTACCTATGGGAGCCATTTTAAAGTGTGAAAGTGTGGGATATATTGACCCCTCAACGCATTGCCACACATCACTGAGCTGCATTTGCGAAAGAAACAGCAACCTGGCTGCGCTGGCTCCTGTGCGCACCAGGACCTCCAAACTGCATTTTGGCAGCAACAGAAAATGGCTGCAACATCTTGCCTCAGACACTTCAGGCAAAATGGAACAAGGGAACGCACTGAAAAAGTATGCCAGTGTGTTCTGACACATATATATGGAATCAAGTGAGCAGGCAGCACTGCATTGCTGCAAAAGCCAAAAATTCCCCTTCAAAATGAAACCCTTTTTCACCCCTTGAAAATGCTGTGTTATGCTATTTCCATCTGTTCATTCTGAAACCACTGTCATGGAAACAGCCCTGCCAGGCCCAGGATAAGTCACTGTGCTTCAGAAAAACCAAGCATAATTACTGAATGACAGGTCCTGTCAAAGTAGCTTGGAAAGTAATCAACAAGATCTTTATTTTCACAAACACAGCAATGCGCGTACATTTTCTTACGATGTAGCAAACATCAGCTGTCTTCAAAAGAACTTTAACTATCTGAGCCTGGTCAGTTTCATATAACAGTGTTCAGATAAAATTCATGCTTCAAAGAAAAATGACTTTAGCTGCAAGGACATTGTGGAAATCTGAGTGAGCTGCCCAACACCGAATTAAAGAAAGAAATGTCAGCTTGCAACACATGTGAAAATAGGCTGCTTACAAAATAAGGAAAAACGAATGCTGGTGTTTTAAAACAGTACGCTGGTAAATAAAAGTGTTACTTGTCTTTAGAAATATAAAGGGGTTTGTTACTGGTGAGAATATTTCATAGGTGTTATTTGTTGTAGCAGATATTTAATTCTGGATTTAAGATCAAAATTGAAAGATGTTAAACCCAGGGTGGCTTGAGTTACAAAGTTGAAAAACAGGTTTCTGCCAAAGGGGCTATCTCTCCCAGCAGATCCAGCCAACCCACTGATAATTATAGGGTGGAACAGACTTTCATCTCTGTTGGAACCCAGGACAATGCAGTTCTCAAGGAAGGAAGCCAGAGGTGTAAAAGACCCTAAAACTTCAATCAGGCTGAAGTAACCCCCCATCCTGCTTGGAAGGAAATTCCAGTTGGTGTCAGCTGGAAAGAAAAAAATGACAGACAGTGACTCCCATTTGTTCAAAAAGACTATTCCATAAGGAAACTTTACGGTCTTTTAACTCAGCAACCAAAATTGGTAAATATGTAGGATTTTCACAGGTTAAAAGTAAAGTTGTGACCTTTAGTTTAAAACTTGGTAGAATGTAGTGACACCAAGGGGACATAAATGGTGATATATGTGGAATTACAAGAAAACAATCCATGTTGCAAAAGTAAAATGTTGTACATATCTTCCTATGACAATCCCCACTCATGTGTAAAGTTGTAGAATTTGGAGAAATGTAAATCCCAGTGAAAAGTGTGAAAAACTGGTAGAGGAGCAAAACCAGGCCTCACGGACTGGGGATTTGGATTGAAATGTGAGGAAAAAAATATGTATCCTGTGTATCTGATTTACTTAAAGGTTGCAATTGTGTAAATATGTGTTTGTGGCAAAATTAGATTTTAGTTCCAATAACTCTGGGAGGTTTCTGGACACTGTAAATATCAGCCCATAAACATAACATCATTTTTCTGAGATGTGAAAGGAAGCGCCCCCAATTTCAGCACGATCCTCCCCGCAATGAGAGACAATAAGAGACTCTCCCGTAATGGGAATAAGGCCAAGACAGAGTGCGGGTGAGCGTAAGTGGGAGTTTATCCAAAGAATAGGGCATGCAAAGAACTCTGCAACCTCCGAGAGCGCTCTGTCTGACAATAGCAAAGACAGGCGTATTTCTAATACAAAAAACGTCATCAGAACCTACACACTATAGGGGGCACAAGTTAATTGGGATTGGGTGGCGTCGACTAACTATAGGTGTTGCTGCAGCGTGGTTGGTCTTGGCGTGAGGACGTCACTGGTCAGCCTCGTGGGTTGGGTTGGGCCTGGCAGGCCAGCTTGAGGTCATCCGAGCGGTGTTGGTATGCTGGGGCAGCCTGTGACAAAGATGAATACCTTTCCTGACTCGTTTGCCCTAGGCCATGCACACTGCAGTTATTCAAGAAACGACATTTAAGTTCATCAATAAATCGCTCAGCAGTTTATCTGATAAAATAAATGCAACACATGAGGAATGCACCTCGTGAGAGGTCTGGTGGTTGTCGGTTGGGGTGAGATTTACCTGTGTCCTATTGACCGGTATTTTAGGTCGAGGGGCTGGGCTCTGGGGCCTGAGCCGAATGATACATGTCTGTCTGCTGCGTTAGAAGTTATTATATAAATGGGTCTCTGTGTCTTGTCCCAGCGTTGGGGGTCGTCTTTGCACGGGGTCATGATTCTTGGGGTGGTCTAGGGGGATTGTGGGATTTACGAGAGGGTGCTGGTAGATCTGTGGATTCAAACGTGGGTTTATTACCGTGCTGTAAATAACACAGGTGGCGGGCTGTGGCCTTGGGTGCGGTACCGGGGCCTCTGACTCTCTGAAGCGGCTCCAGCTTGGTTGGGGGAGGTGAGGGAGCGCGGCACATGCCTTAGCTTCTTCATCTGGCAGGCTTCGTAGGGTGGGAGGGAGAATGGCCTTGCATATATTCACAAAGGTTTTTTTCCTCGTGCGTTGCTGACTTTTGAATGCAGAACTTTTATAATGTTTTGCCTTATTTTGATCTTATTTAAACACACATCTATATTTCAATTTCGTTACACATTTCTTTAATACATTCGGTCCGAGTACCTTTTCATTACATGGTATTATATCTACTACAGTGTTTAAGTATTTATATACAGTCGACGGTACATGAGGTAGAACTATATTATGGACCACAGAGATTGACGGTTGCCACTATGGGTGACTTAAGAAGACATATAGGGGTTCATGTGTCTACATATGACTTAAAGACACTTTCTCTGTGATCTAGCAGCATTAGTACAGTCACAATGTGAAGTCATATAAACATTTCACTTTTATGGCTAATTCATAGTTTGCAGATTCTGTTTAAGAAGAGTAGTTCACTAATACCACTACTTGAATTCATTTCTGCGTCGCCCTGGCCTCGCGGACCAGGTCACACGGGGTGCAGTATTACATTGTGGATAACAGACTGTTACAGTGTTAATATCTGGTGTTAGCTCGTACCCAACTTTCTCATGGGAACGCGCTCGCAGCGGAGCTGCCATGGTGCTGCGGCGGCAGAGATGCATGAAAGGCCCTCCAAAGGTGGGGGCCGCGCTACAGTGCGCTGAACTCACGCCATCTTTGCTAGACAAGATGGCTTCTAGGCCTAACTGAATTTTGGTATATGCAGGGAACGGATACGTGTGGGCAATGTCGTCGGCGGGTGAACCCTCCTCCACCTGGGCCCGGGTGGCATGAGGGGACGCCCACCGAGTCATGGTCCTCACCTGGGGAGAAGGCTGCAGGTGAGGAGGGCCTCGCGGCCAGTCCTCCCCTACATTTCCCCCCTTTCGTTACTAAAGTAACGAATTCTTTAGCTCTTCCAATCTTCTACATTCTTGTTCCTCTATCACTGCGTCATCCCATGCAGGTGTTCCTTTTCTAGGCATCCATGCCCTACATACCCCCCTCAAGCTCTCACCTCTTCTAGCATACTCGTCTGGTGTACATGTTAAATATATACAGTCACCAGTTTCTTCCAAGTCTACCCAGACCTCCTCATACCATTCCAGTTCCACATCTCGGGGTTCTTTGATAGTGGTGTGCCATAGTTTGTCTACTATGTACTTATCACGGTACATAGGCACTAACTGGTACCTGGGAGTGTTATCTGTTCCTGTCTGTACATGTACTTCTTGTGTCGCCCTAATTGTACCACCAGAGTTGCCCATTGTCACCATCATCATTGCACCGTTAGGGACTGCGTTAGCACAACATCGGAGGCCCACCTGGCACAGGCAGAACACCACGAGGAGGAACACCACAACTGGTATCAAGAACTTCATTGCCATTCCAAGCCATGAGGGAACCCAGGAGAAGATATTGTCGAACCATGAGCTATCTTTAGCCCCACCTTCCATCTTCATCTTCTCTCCCAGGTTATGTACTGCTTCAATGACGTGGGACAGGGATCCATTTTCTGCGTCTTCAGAAGGTACGAACGTGCAGCAGGCACTTCCTATTTTTCGGCAAACACCTCCGTCCATCGCTGTTAACAGGTCCAGAACATACCTGTTGTGCATGGTCATCAGTCGCAGAGCTCGTAGTTCCACCTTTATTATGTTGAACCCTTCTTCAGTGTCATTGGCCAGCTGAATCAGTTCCCACCGTGTGATCTGGAGCCATTTTGCATTTGCTCTTGCTTGGACACTTGAAACTAGTGAGGCAAAAAATGTTTCCACGGAGCTGAACAGGCGATACCTGTCTGGGATCTGTGCCAATAAATCGGATGATGCTTGTGATATGTAGTTCGATGCTCGCTTGTTCCGTGATAGCTCCTCTTCCTTCCCTCCGGAGGACAGGACATAGAGGTGCGCTTTTGCAGTGGGAGAAGTCGCACCTTGGTTCACGTTTCCTTGCGTCCTTTTATTTTCGTCGACGTGACTTTCTGGAATCACCATTAGGGCCGAGTGCAAAGTGGCCATTGAGCAGCTGCCACTCCATGCCTGGGGAAGGTGCAAGTAAGCCTGATTCCCGCATACCCAGTATGTGTCCATTAGCGCTGCTGTTCCTTTTTTCATGTCTGGGATGGTGAGAGTTTTGTTACAGTTTTTATTCGTTCCCATTGCCACTTTTCCTTCTCCCTTGAAACATAGTTCGTTTTTTATTTCACTTTGTAGCTTGAAGGGTTTCTCCATCGCTGTTACCCATGTTAGTTTAGAGATGTGTTCTTTCCATATTGGTGTGCACGTTTTTTCCATCCACCGCAGCTTGTCTGGTTGGACACCTCTCAGTGCTTCCGCTTTGCACAGTACTTCTTCATCTTTCCATCTGTTTTCGGAAAACAGTGTCCCTTGTATTGCAAAAAAGGGTTCTTTAAGACAGACCACTCCAGACGCTTTTGGATAGCACGTTTTGTCGTTCTGTATCATTTTGAAAGAGACATCGTGTGCTTGGAAGGTGTTCTTTATTCTACACAGTGTGAGATGAAGGAGACATTGGGCATCCACAATGGGCAATTCTCTTGGCAACAACACTTTGGGTGTGCCTGATGCATGGGGGATGAGCGAACAGACATAACAGCTTTCATTGGTTGTCTGTTTAGCTGTTGCACTCATATCTGCATACCATTTATTTGCTTGGTGGGGGTGTCGTGGGTCTTCCATCTTGTCTAAGCCTAACCCATAATACTCATCATACCCCCTCCTACTTGTCTCTCTTCTTCGCCTACTTTTCTCCCTCCTCCTATACCTTTTAGTTTCGATAGGTGAAAAAATAGGCCCCCCTTCCTCCTTCCCACCCCCCTTTTCCAATTCCTCATATAGGAACTTGTGTTCTGTCATCGTAATTACTTTTCCATTTTCCTCAATAAACAACAAATCACTGTTTTGTATCGGGGCGGGAAGGGTAGTGGGGCTGTTATATATTTCAGGTAGGGACATTGTGTCATTTTCCATTTCTTTTTGGAAATTTCTTGATTGTGACAGGGCAGCAGTGGGTGTTGCAGTATAGTAACCCCATACAAAGTGTGATCCATCCCAGGCCAAAAAATCACCTTCTTTAATATTCATACTTGTAGTTGAATTCGTCCCAGGGGCCAGGGTGATGTTACTCCCCCCTCCCCCCTCGTTCATCTCGATAGAGATGAACGCTATGAACCAATATGTCACCAGGCAAAATATTGATATGAAGAACACAATAACACACATTGATAAACCACATTCGTATGAATATGTAAATCTATCTACTAACATTTCTCTAAATCTAACAAATCTATTAGTTGCAGGCTGCCCATTGGATGCCATGGTAAATCCTGTTTGAAACACAAAAGTGCATTAAGTACAAGCATGTAAACATTTCTAACGTTGTGACGTTGTTTCGACAAAGTATGGGAGTGGGTGGGGGAGGGGGTGTGTCCACAGACAAGGTAATTTTACAATCATTACTATCCGTACATTATTTCATATATAAAAAAGGAAAGTAAAAAAAAAACTTCTCCAAAACCAAAAAACCCACAAAAACCTTCAAAAGTTGTAAAAAGTATATATATATATACATATTTATTTTAGTACACTTGCCATGCGCCAGTCGCGTTCAATGTTCATCACTTAATGCACACAAAATTCCCATCATTCATTCTGCACAACTCCATTGTCCGCTGTTGCCTGTGCCTCGTCCTGTACCTCACCTTCCACGGCGCTATACGCCCTGCGTACATCTGTCAAATGCACCCAATATCTCAGGCCCTTCACCTTTACCGCCGTGGGCGTGCAAAACACTACCTCATAAGGGCCATGGAAACGTGGTGCATTCCACCTTCTCACAAAACTTCTGACATATATGTAGTCGCCTGGCATCAGCTGTGACTGTTTGTCCGGCTGTGTTACTGCTTCTGTTGCATTTCCTTCCTCTCTTGTGAAGGGCGGGGCAAGTTGTTTTGCAATTACGCGCGCTGCTTGTGCTAATTTTTTCAAGTAGTCGGTAAACTCCTCACCTAATACCGCAGCGCTTCTGTGTGCATCAGAACGTTCACGGAGAGGCGAATGTGTTGTGTGCATTCTCCTTCCCGTGACGATCTCGTGTGGGGATAAATGATGGTCTTTGCTTGGCTGATTGCGCAATTCGAACAGGGCCAGAGGTAGGCAGTACATCCAGGTCTTTTTTAGGGAAAAACATAGTTTTGACAACCTGCTTTTCAGCAGGCCGTTCATCTTTTCCACTACGCCATTACTTTGAGGATGATAAATTGAACATAATTTGTGTTTTATTCCCAATAATGTAGTCACTTCCTTGAACAGTTCATTAACGAAATGAGTGCCGTTGTCTGAGCGAATCACGTCGCAAATTCCCCAGCGCGGGAATACTTCCCTCACTAAGAACTTTGCGGCGCTTTTCGCGTCAGGACGTGCACAGGGGCCCGCTTCCACCCACCTTGAGAAGGGACATACGACCACAATCATGTAACGAGCCCCATTGCACCTTTCTCCCATATCTACATAATCGATGTGGAGCTCTCTAAATGGGCCATTGGGTTTTGGTATTGTACCTCTCAGTGTGCGTAATGTCATTCCTGAGTTGTAAATTTGACATGTCGTGCATTCCAATGCCAGCCTAGTGATGTGTTCCTGGAGGCAAGGTGCAAACCAATCCTCTTGTATCTCTGCCACTATGTGTTGCTTAGCATTATGTGCAGGGAAGTGTAGTTGTTGAAAGGCTATTTCTAACAACGTAACTGGCATCACTGCTTTTCCTGAACTCTCTTGTCGCCACAATAAGTCTGTTGGTGATTTGCTGCATCCTCTCTTAGTCCATAGCAATTTTTCTTCTGCACTAGCTCCCTCTTGCAGCTCTAGTATTTCTTGTGTGAGCATCATGTTATATCCTGTGGGGACCTCTTGGCTTACTGTGTGGTGCAACATGTACTCCCCTACCTCACCTTTCTGAAAGTATGAAGCTTCTTTGGCGGCGGCGTCTGCTGCCGCGTTTCCCAAAGATACAAGATCTGTGTTTGTAGTATGGGCTTGGCATTTCACAATTGCCACTGCCGTGGGGTCTTGCAGTGCCTCAATCAATTCTTTTAACAATTCTGCGTGTTGGACAGGTGTTCCATCTGCTCGTCGAAACCCTCTCCGCCCCCACCGTGCCAGCCCTCCGTGTACTGTGGTCGTCATGTATGCTGAGTCTGTGTATATTGTTACTGCGCACCCCTTAGCTGCATGCAATGCTTCTATTAGTGCTATTAGTTCTGCTGCTTGGGCTGAATAGTGTGATGGGAGGCGGTATTGCACTAGTGTCTCATATTCACCTTCCTCTAATCGTACCACTGCCATACCCACATGTTTCTCTCCTGTCTCCATGTCAATTGAGGCCGACCCGTCCACGAAGTACACCTCTCCCTCGTTCAGGGCATTCTCAAAAACCACCTGATCCTGACCCTCGTCACCGGTGTATGTTGCACAGTTGTGGTTCTGCATGTCTTCTATTGTGCACGCCTCCGTGATGAATGTGGCTGGGTTTACAGTTTTACATCTTACTATATGGATGTTTGCACTGGACAATATTATCTCATATGCTGTGGCGCGTTGTGTTGTTAATGTGCTTTTTGATCGCTCTAATATTGCAAATAGTGAGTGTTCCACAAACAGTGTTACTGGACAGCCCATTACTATTGTGGCACTTTTTTCAATGGCGAACGCGGCAGCAGCGAGAGATTGCTCGCACGCGAAATGTCCTTGCATTACTGCGTCCAGAGTGCCGCTATAGTAAGCCAGTGGCTTGTGACCCAACGATGTCTTTTGTGTCAGCACTGCGGTCATCAGTGTTCCCTTGCAGTGTGAAAATAAGAAGAATTCGCGTCCATAATCTGGGTTTGCCAGAACTGGAGCGCTTGATATTAGCTCCTTCAGTGAGTTAAATGATGTGTTCATTTCTCCTGTCCATTCTATGTGTCTGTTTTCCTGTTGTGCTTCTTTAAGTGCCTGTAACAAGGGCCTTGTATATGCTGCGTAGTCTAATATCCAAGCTCGGCAGTAGTTGCACATGCCCAGGAATTTTTGCATCTCTTTTACTGTTTTGGGCTCTCCAACGGCTCTAATTGCCTCTGCTCTGTCTGGTATGATCTGTTTTCCATCCTTTGATATTAGCTGTCCCAAGTATAGGACCTCTGTTAGGCAGTATTGTAACTTACCCTTATCCACCTTGTACCCCTTGTTGGCCAGTAATGTCAGGAGTGTTATTGAATCCTTTCTACACTCTTCCTCGCTCTGTGCACAAACCAATAAATCGTCAACGTACTGAATCACCGTACTTTCTACAGATAGGTTCCCTAGATCCTCATGTAATATCCTGTTGAATATGCTTGGGCTTTCGCAATATCCTTGTGGTAGTCTGCAGTGTTCAAATCTCCTCCCCCCTAGTGTAAATGCTGTTAAGTACCTGCTCTCTTCTGCTAAGGGGATCGAAAAGAACGCATTTTTTAAGTCAATAACTGTGAAACGAGATGCTGTTTTTGGGATGTTGCATAGTATTGTGGCCGGGTTCGGCACTAGAGGGAACTCTTTCTGAATCACATCATTGAGTGGGCGTAAATCTTGTATCATCCTCCAGGAACCTCCCTTCACCTTTTTGATCGGGTAAATGCATGTGTTGCATGGGGAATTTGAGGGCACTATTATTCCTTGTGCTAACAGTGCCTCTATTGTCTCCTTTATTCCCTCTTCTGCCTCGCGAGACAATGGATATTGTCTCACCCGGGGTAAAATTGCCCCTTCTTTCAGTTTTATCACCACAGGTTGAACTCCATGTAATAACCCTACATCATGGGGGCCGTTCGTCCATATGTTAGTTGGTATTAACCTCATGTCATCATCAAAAAATGTATGTGGTGCTCCAACTACTGCCATTAATTCAATTGGAGTTTCTCTGGCCGTAATCACGATGTCACATGGTATTGCTAGTTCCATTACTATTTCGCCGTCTGTCTCGGCGTCTGAAAAGAGCTCTTCATCTGACAGCTCTCGCAGTGGGATATTTGCATTTGTACACAGTACTGTACGCCATTCACATCCTTCCATGTCAATCCCTATTACACATATCCTTTTTGCTGACACGTGTACTGCGTGCAAATCCAATGATAGCACTGCCCCAGTGGCTGTGTCGGGGCACACTATGGGGCGAAAGAGGAACTCAGCTGGGATCCTCCAATCCATTCTTTTTAGTTCTGGTACTATGAGGGCCAATGTTCGCATGCCCTCAATAAACACCTCCTCGTTTTTTGGTAATCCTCTAATTTCTGTGATGATTGCGTGGCCCTGCATTACTGCCATTATGCGTAGAGGACATATGCCCGGTGTTGAACATACTATACCACTTTCTGTAAATGATATGGTCATGTTTAGTTTGCTCAAGAGATCCCTCCCCAGCAAATTAATTGGAGAGCGTTCATAGTACAGTAAGGGTGCCTTCACTGTTTTCCCCCCCACCGTTACATCCAATTCTTCTGTGTAAGGAACTTCAATTACAGCCCCAGAGAACCCCTGCGTCTCTAACGTCCTATTAGATAGCGGGAACCGGCCCTCTTTAATGCATGATTTCTCCGCTCCGGAATCCACCATGAATATGAATTGCTTGTCTCCTATCTGCGCCCCTATCAATGGTTCCTCTGATGCATTGTGGGTCGTAGATAGAACTGGACACGCAAGTGTTCTCTGTGGGCTGTCCTATGCGGGGTGTCTTATTGCCCCTCCCTGATCAAAAATGTTCCCCGAAACTACTGATACTCCGCTGTAGGGCGCGGGTGCGGGGGCTCCATTCGCTACTGTAGCGAAAGTGTTACCTGGCATGTATTGTATAGTGTCATTATTCTGTGGGTGATTTTGTGTTCTGTACTGATGTCCGTGTAGTTGTGCGTTACCTCTTTGCCCTGCATTTCCTTGTTGTTGGTGCTGTCCCATGGGGAGGCCGTATGGGCTCCCTGGGTGTGGGTGACCGTACTGTTCTGCCTCCTGGAACCCGTTGTTTTGTCTGCTTCTGCACTCCCTCGAGTAATGTCCCCACCTCCCACAGTTCCAGCAGCTCCCCTGTGGACCTCTGGGACCCTGCCATCCATTTCCTCCCACTCCACCATACCCTTGTCCCCCTCTTCGGCCCCTGTACCCACCTCTACCCCCTCGTGGGGCCCACTCTTGCCACATTGGACCTCCGTTCTGCTCCTGCTCAGTCCACTGTCGTTGTCCTTGTCCTGCCCAATTTGCTGCTATTCTTCCTTGTATTGCTATTTGCCCCTCCTCTCCTTCGTCTCCCTCCCTCATGAGTGGGAGCCCTGCTACCGCTGCTGCAACCTTCACCAGTTTTGATTGTACCAACTTTGCCTCGTCTGCCAACCTTTTCTGTGCTACTTCCCTCTCTCTCTCTTTTATCCTTTTGCAATGGTGCACTATTATACTTTGGATCTCTGGCCACCCCTTTGCCTCAACGCCCGCTATTTTATCGAGTGCCTTCTGCACCTCTTTTGGGAGCCCTCTCTTAATGATAAAATAAAATAGAGATGTGGATTGGTGCCAGGGTGTGCCCGTTTCCGCTCTCCACATCTCCTGCACCAGGAGAATGTAATCCATAGCATCCTCCCCGTCATTCATTGTACACTGCATTACTGACTGTAAATCTGGAGTATCTGGGAACGTCTCCCGCAGCGCATCCCAAACCCGTGCCCGCACTGTATTAAAGAACGCTCCATCATGACGGTCACAATCTAATGTCACGGCCGGGAAACCAGCCTTAACCCATACTCTGTCTGCTTGATCTCCTACTGCTGATACTAGTAGGCTTTTCACATCGCCTACTGCCAGCGGTATGCCGGCAGTATGTTTCTCGAATGCATATATCCACTTGCTCGCCCCTCCGGACAACGGGGGCAATAACTTCATCAAATTAGCTTTATCCATCTGGGCCCAGGGTATATAGTTTGGTCTTCCTCCCCCTCTGTGTATTAGTGGAAGTTGTAATTTTCCTTTTAACGTTGCGCCCTCACCCACTTTGGTCGTCGCTGACCCCAATGACGCCATCCTCCCCACTCTATTCCTTAGTCGTCCCATCCACTCGTCATCTATTGTTCCTAGCGAGCATGCACCGTCCAGCTCCTCGCTTTCCCCTCCTACTGCCATACTCAACCTATCACTCTCATCTATTTCGCCTCGGACATCACATAGCAGGTCCTCTCTGATCCCTGTCTGCCGTGATACATCACCGATGCTCCCCTCTGGTGTTTCCACCTGTATTATTCTTGTCGGTTCTTCCTCAATTCTGAACAATATTTCACCCTTTTTCCATCCTTCCTCAATTTGTCTACTTTCACTTGATGTTCTGGATACACGTCCTGATCGAGTGGGAGTGCATGCTGTACGCTCACATATGTCTTTTATTCTTGAGAGTTCATCCTTTGCTATCGAGAGCCTCGATTCTAAATCGCTCGTTAGCTTTTCTATGTCCCCTCTCTGCGTGCTTGTCTGGGCACGCTCTCTAGTGCTTTCGTATGGTGGGGGGGCTGTTGGTCTTAGGGGTGTAGTAGTTGTAGGGGGAGGCACATAAGTAGGATCACTATACCCTGCTGCGGGGGCTGGTTTATGTAATATCGGGTACAAACTAATCACCTCCGCAGGTTGTTCTGTATTTAGCTGTTCCTTTTCCTCTCTTGGAATCATCAGTGGGTTATCTGTGGTGGAAGGTAGATCAATATTTGGTGCCGGAGCTTTGGGTGGGGGTATTTCCTCAAATAGTCTCCAGAGATCTAATATCTCCTTCCTGTTTTGCCACTGTTTGCCCTTATACTTGAGGTGAATGCACGTTCGTACCATATCTAGAACGCTTTTTTCAAAAGACCCCCCCTCAGGCCAAATCTGGGGCAATCCTTCCCCTTTTAATTCTGTTACCCATTGATCGTGGTATTTCTTGATTCGTTCAGCGTATCCCGGTAAGCTCGTACAAATATGTGACAAGGGAGTTTCTGCCCCCATATTCTAAATCAATAGCACTGACCGTGTTCACCTCCTTTACTTTTGATTACGTATAGATATGTCTAAGTATATTTTTATGGCCCAGACAAGAGCGGACTTCTCAATGATATCACGCAAGTTAAATTCACTACTAACATTCTTTCTTACTCGCCATTCCTCATTGTCTTCGCATCCCTGTTCAATCCCGCGCAATTTTCATTCACAATCAACCACCTGCTAGTTATGGTCCACACTCTCTGGCACCCCCTCGCGATCAGTCGTTCTTCTTCACTATTCACACGGTGCGCGCACCCCTCACAATGCTTTCCCACTCACACCTCGCTTTTTTCCTCCCTTTCCTTCCTGTCCAGCTGTCCCTGTTGTTCTACTCGGGTAACTAGATACCCGTCTGCATGTGCCAGTATTTTTGATCCCTATTTCTGCTGTTTTCCCCCCTGTCTTGGTATTTTATGTTAATCAGTTCACCCCAGGCTCACTTTTAGTCCAGACCCTTACCCTCTGAGCAAAAGAATAGAAAGAAATAGCAAATACTAAAATATACTCTGTGTCTTCCCTTGCCAGACACTAATAACTTATTTTTCACTTCTTTATATATTCCCAGTACTAGTTTAGATAGCACTATGCGGCGCCGCCTTCCACCCCCTCTCGGAGCTAGGTTTCCGTCACTTCTACTTCTTCATTTACTTCTTACTCCTAATGGCCATATGCAAAGAAAAAGATAAAGAAATTTTCAAGACCCGTCTTTAGTAGACCCCCGTTATTCTTCTCCTCTACCTGTCCCCGTTCTTCTGTTCACAATTTCCCCTCCCTTCCCCTTTACGATCGCTCGCACTCGGTACTCACGTGCCCGTCTTGAACCGATAGTCTCCGAAACTGGGTCCGTCCAGGCGGTGTGGCCTTTCTGCTCAACAGTCAGCCCCGGCTCCGGCGAGCGGTACTCAAAGGGGATTTTTCAACCGGGATCCCGTACCCCCTCTAGTTTGAGTGCGCACTTCTAAGCGTACCGGTCGCCGTTGGCGGGTAGCTTCCCGGAGCCGGCTCACCGTGCGTTTCCCTTTTTGACCGGAGATTCTCGTGCCAAAAGGGGGTCGTTAAAAGGAGTTAGGAAAAATAATTTGGAGACATCACGCTATCGGGGTCACCACTGAAAGGAAGCGCCCCCAATTTCAGCACGATCCTCCCCGCAATGAGAGACAATAAGAGACTCTCCCGTAATGGGAATAAGGCCAAGACAGAGTGCGGGTGAGCGTAAGTGGGAGTTTATCCAAAGAATAGGGCATGCAAAGAACTCTGCAACCTCCGAGAGCGCTCTGTCTGACAATAGCAAAGACAGGCGTATTTCTAATACAAAAAACGTCATCAGAACCTACACACTATAGGGGGCACAAGTTAATTGGGATTGGGTGGCGTCGACTAACTATAGGTGTTGCTGCAGCGTGGTTGGTCTTGGCGTGAGGACGTCACTGGTCAGCCTCGTGGGTTGGGTTGGGCCTGGCAGGCCAGCTTGAGGTCATCCGAGCGGTGTTGGTATGCTGGGGCAGCCTGTGACAAAGATGAATACCTTTCCTGACTCGTTTGCCCTAGGCCATGCACACTGCAGTTATTCAAGAAACGACATTTAAGTTCATCAATAAATCGCTCAGCAGTTTATCTGATAAAATAAATGCAACACATGAGGAATGCACCTCGTGAGAGGTCTGGTGGTTGTCGGTTGGGGTGAGATTTACCTGTGTCCTATTGACCGGTATTTTAGGTCGAGGGGCTGGGCTCTGGGGCCTGAGCCGAATGATACATGTCTGTCTGCTGCGTTAGAAGTTATTATATAAATGGGTCTCTGTGTCTTGTCCCAGCGTTGGGGGTCGTCTTTGCACGGGGTCATGATTCTTGGGGTGGTCTAGGGGGATTGTGGGATTTACGAGAGGGTGCTGGTAGATCTGTGGATTCAAACGTGGGTTTATTACCGTGCTGTAAATAACACAGGTGGCGGGCTGTGGCCTTGGGTGCGGTACCGGGGCCTCTGACTCTCTGAAGCGGCTCCAGCTTGGTTGGGGGAGGTGAGGGAGCGCGGCACATGCCTTAGCTTCTTCATCTGGCAGGCTTCGTAGGGTGGGAGGGAGAATGGCCTTGCATATATTCACAAAGGTTTTTTTCCTCGTGCGTTGCTGACTTTTGAATGCAGAACTTTTATAATGTTTTGCCTTATTTTGATCTTATTTAAACACACATCTATATTTCAATTTCGTTACACATTTCTTTAATACATTCGGTCCGAGTACCTTTTCATTACATGGTATTATATCTACTACAGTGTTTAAGTATTTATATACAGTCGACGGTACATGAGGTAGAACTATATTATGGACCACAGAGATTGACGGTTGCCACTATGGGTGACTTAAGAAGACATATAGGGGTTCATGTGTCTACATATGACTTAAAGACACTTTCTCTGTGATCTAGCAGCATTAGTACAGTCACAATGTGAAGTCATATAAACATTTCACTTTTATGGCTAATTCATAGTTTGCAGATTCTGTTTAAGAAGAGTAGTTCACTAATACCACTACTTGAATTCATTTCTGCGTCGCCCTGGCCTCGCGGACCAGGTCACACGGGGTGCAGTATTACATTGTGGATAACAGACTGTTACAGTGTTAATATCTGGTGTTAGCTCGTACCCAACTTTCTCATGGGAACGCGCTCGCAGCGGAGCTGCCATGGTGCTGCGGCGGCAGAGATGCATGAAAGGCCCTCCAAAGGTGGGGGCCGCGCTACAGTGCGCTGAACTCACGCCATCTTTGCTAGACAAGATGGCTTCTAGGCCTAACTGAATTTTGGTATATGCAGGGAACGGATACGTGTGGGCAATGTCGTCGGCGGGTGAACCCTCCTCCACCTGGGCCCGGGTGGCATGAGGGGACGCCCACCGAGTCATGGTCCTCACCTGGGGAGAAGGCTGCAGGTGAGGAGGGCCTCGCGGCCAGTCCTCCCCTACAGATGCAACCAGCAAATAGCTAAGCAGAGACCTCTACCCTTGCCCAATCCTATTGTTAGAGGTGGGGTAGTAAAGCCTGCCCCTGTCATATACTGTGATGCAGTTGTTGGGATAACCCCCTCTATGCTGGAGGTCTTGAGGATGTAGAGTGTGCAAATTCACATATGGTGGAGACACAGTGGAGATACTTGCAGTTGGCAATAAAATATCAAGTGGATGCATACTCTCCAAATAGCAAAACCCGAATGTCAATGTAATTACAATACAAGCTGTTATTGTGATCAGTATCCATTTGGTCCTAGGAGACCATGGCCCTCAATGGGCAGACTCATCATCAACAAAACGATCAGTATCCTATTAAGTACGAGTGGCCCCAAACACAGGCATAGTTTCTCAGTGTCCATTAAGAAGCCTCACTGTTAGGCTCTTTTAGTTCATCCATGGATGCCATTTGACCACGTGGCAAATCTTGATTGAAGGTAACTTTGGAGGTCCCTGCCTTTTATTGTATGCAGCAGAGGAATGACAAGGGACTGGCTCAAAATTGGTTTCTTGTGGGTTTCTTGTGGGCACAGAATCCTAGCTGTACTTTCCTATTCTAGTTACATTAATGTAATGTCAGCAAGTTCTAAATCTAAATCCTGTTCCGTGGTCGCAGATTATACCTTGAGACACCAGGTACGGAATGGTCAGTGCACAAAACATTGTCGTTTCCTGACGAAAATGAAGAAGAAGCAACAATCTCCCCAGGCCCCACAGGCTCCGGAAGGACTTTCGAAGAAGAAGCAACAATCTCCCCAGGCCCCACAGGCTCAGGAAGAATTTTCATGGCATCCTCACTGTCGATCAAAGCAGGCTCTTTGTGAGCATCGGGATCATCAATTCCCTTCTCCTCCCCTTCATCATAGGGCAGAGGAAAAGGAATACTCTTCACATGTGTCGCATGGATCCAGTGTTTCTTTCCAGTCACTCGTACTGCAGTTTGTATAGCCAAAAGGATCTGATTTGGTCCTTTCAACGAGGTGCAAGGCAGGTGACCCCTCAACATTTTTCACCAAGAACCACTGACCAGGTCGGAATCGATGACCTGGACCGTGGTATTTTACAGGAAGGGCTGCTTGTACCTGTTGGTGAATCAAACGCAAGTTTTGAGTCAACTGATCACAATAGTCAGACAAAAGTAGGTATTCAATATCTTTCAACTGCTTGGGTCTCAGAGCATTCCACTTATTGGCTAGTCTCCCTATGACAATCTCATAGGGGGAGAGCCCAGTCTTTGACTGTGTGGTTGTCCGCATGGATAGTAAGGCTGTTGGCAAAGCGTACAGCTATTTCAGATTGCTGTGTGCACAGACCATTATGGCATTCCACAAGGCCAGCACTCTGAGCATGTTTGGCCGAGTGGAGGCCGAGTGGAACCGTTTATTGATCTGTAATCCCGCACATACTTGCAGGATGACAGCAGTGATAAAATATGGGCCGTTATAGGACCAAATTACTCTCGCCAAGCCAAATCTAGGGAAATGTTCCCTAAGCATGGGTTTTCCCGTAGACATTGCTGTAGCGCCTCAACCCATTTGCTAAAGGCACAGATCACAACTAAGACATATTTATAGTTTTAGCAACGTTCCATCTCAATGAAATCAAAGTGGATCACCTCAAAAGGCATAGAGAGGGGCCCAAAACTGCCCTTCGGTGCCAGTGTTCCCTCCCCAATATTATGTTGCAAACATATCATGCAACTCTGGGCCAAACGTTCAACAGTTTTCTGGATATTAGTGTTATACCAGACAGGATCTAACTGTTGACACATATGTCAGTTGGGCCATGAGCCATGGCGACCATAGCAGTGACATAGGCATTGGGTAGCATCCATCTTTGCTTCTCATTATCCACACAACAGCCCTCATCGTCTAGACACACTGGACCCTCAGCCCACTGTTTGATTTCTTCTGGAGTAGCTTCAGCCTGAATTTCTTTCATACTGCTAATCCCTTCGTCCATCATACAAATATCAGTAACCCATTTTGCTGAATTGAACATGTACATCTTTGAGTGCAGATCAGCAGCAGTCTGTTTGGCTATTCTGTCAGCAAAAGTGTTTCCTTTTCCTACGTCCGTCACTTTCTTGTGTGCTGCGCACTTCATTATTGCCAGTTGTGTAGGAAGCACACGTGCTGACAGGAACCGGACTATCAGAGTGCCATGTGGAATTTTTGTTCCATGTGATGTCAGGAATCCTCTCTCAGCCCATAGTCGGCCAAAATTATGAACTACCCTAAATGCGTATTGGCTATCTGTATATATGTTTACACTAAGTCCTTTAAAAATTTCACAAGCTCTGGTTAACACATCATGGAAACAGTACAAAGTTCATTGTGCTCTGCTCTAGCCAAAAACACAAATTCTAACATGGGACAGAAAGCAAGAGGTGATCAAAATGGCGGATAACTCAAAATGGCAGCTTAGTCAGCCTGTTTCAGGTTCATTCAATGCGATTTACAGTGCAATGTGAATTTTTACTATGAGACGAAAAAACTAACAAAATATAATCCCTTGGATAGAACCCAGAAAATACAGAATATGGAGCTGGAAATATTGCAAGATTGAGGAGCAAGCAACTGCAACTATGGTGTTTTTAAAGGATACGTCTTTGTGTAAAAGGTGTAAAAAGGTAGTTTATCAGTCATCATGGTACCAACAAACAATGAGAGGGAAAGGGTCTATCAACAGTTCCCTTCTCTGGTTCGTAGGTGGTTTGACAGCGTCATCGCGGGTAATGTGTTGTGTTAAAGGGTGTTGAACTTGATTAGAATGTGGTTTGAAACTGTGCATACAGCTTCAAATCCACATAGCTATTCCATTGAATCTCTGTATTTGTATTTTATTTGATTTTTATAACCCTTTTCGCAAAAGTGATGAACAATCTTAACCAAGAACAGTACAATTACAGGTTTATAATACACGTGGAGGTAATCGAAAGACAATAGGAAGAATGAATCAGCTGTTGTAAAGAGCAGACAGAAGGTGGTTTTTAAGGTTCTCTTGAAAAATGCACAGATATGGGGAAGAACAGATGAAGAGAGGAATAGAATTACAGTGTTCAGAAGCAAGTAAAGCAAAGGAACAGAAACATGAGGAGCCATAGGTAGGGGATTTAGGGAAAGAAAGTAGAACTGATTCTGGTATTTCCTCTCTCTCTCTCTCTCTCTCTCTCTCGCTCTCTCTCCTCACTTGGTTCAAGCACTGACTGAGAGCCAATTACCTAAACTCTACAAGACCAGATCAGCAATAAGAATAAGAGACCCATACAAACATTTTACAGGCCATGTACAGACAGGAATCACACACATGGGAGGGATGCCCTTGGCAGTAATCACAAACAGACTTCATTGTTCTCCAACGTTGGCTACAGAAATAAAAAAAGGATTGCAGAAATCCCTCAACCAATGATGGCCATTATGGACTGGGAACTTAGTGTGTAGGTGGTTTGGAAGCATGCAAAGAGTGAGCTATAAGCAGCAGCAATAATTATTACAAAAACAAGCACAATGTAATGAAGGACATATCAATTCACCTAGCAGCAGGAAAACAAACATGCTTTTAAAAGCATGATTTACAAATCTCTCCCCTACCTAAAAAGCTGTTCTTGCTCCTAATGATTGCTGCTGCTGTAAATTAGCGTTCATCAGGGTGACTTGCCATGCTTCATGGACAGTGGGTAGATCTCAAAATATGGACTTGCAAAAGGCTGTCAGCAAGCAAACACACAGCTAAAATGTTCACAGACACATACAGACATATTAGTTGCATGTGTGTTAATAGTATCATTGGGCACCTTATCTGGAAAAACCAACTTTAATTTACGTTTACACTCATTAGCAGGATATGTGTCTTTTCACTTGATTGATCATAACAGAAAATAATTTACTAAAAGCACAATTACATTTTCATTTGAGTAGTGTTCAGATTTTTTATTGTGAAGTGTTTTAAGTTCTACAGACAACTGCAAGTTTCAGCCTTGCACCCCCATAGGACCATCTGTCGCTAGCAATACATGGTCACACAGTCTTCATACCCCTGTCTCGAGTACAGGGTGAGTATCATGTGGACACTTGGTTATTAACTAAACAGCAGTATCACTCTGACAAGAATGTTCTTCGTATGATAATTCTTTTTATGTTTGGAATAAAATATTGACATTTACATGCTTCAGCCTCCCTCTCCTTTAGGACTATGAGGTCCATTCGCCGTGAGGAAGGCTCTGATTAGATGCTGACAACACTGGTAAAGCCGAAACGTGTCTTCAGTGCCCATCCGTTTGAAACAGATCTGTAGGAGCACTGATACAGAATATTTAGCTTTAGGAACATGCACGTTGGCAGATTAGAAACATGATCATTAATTGATCATGTAACAGAACAGAAAACTAATTGGGAATAGGTATTCTGTTAGTGTTTAAGGTAAATAATCAAGTTTACGGCAGAGTAACATTATTGATATGAAATGTGTTCACTGAATTGTAAGCATCCCTCCATTTGTTTTTGCTTTCCAAGAATCTTATTTTTTTCTTTTTTTGTTCACTTTGAGTTTAGTGGTTTATATATACGTAATTGTAAGAACCCACTGATATGGATTGTTTGTTGCTCACACATTACTTTACAAAGACCACGGTCGCTTTTATAAATGCATGGCTGACTAACTACACCCTTAAAGAGACAGCAGTTATTATCAGAGGACCCTCAATCTTTGACCCAACCGGATCCAATCCCAATACAACCCCCACATCTGGGGGTGTGGATTTGTTGAAAACCAAGAAAAAGCAATTTAGAACAGAACTGCATGGTCACTTTTTACAGGAATATTTACGAACAAACACAATCTCGACAGGCTTGATTGTGAGGAATGAACCTTGTCTCTTCCTACGGGAAAAAAAATATACTACTACATTCAGCCATATAGCCATAAAATGCAGTTATGACTTGATGGTGTTGACAATCACCATGGCACAGAGAGTTAGCAAGGAGATACAAAAAGATCTAGAAAAAGAGGAAAAGCAATTTGTCAATGATATTTCCTTAACAAAAGCACATGAACAACTGGCGGCCACCAATAAACTCCTAGAAGACTTCAAAAATACAACTAAGAAACTAAACAGATATACATGATTTTAAACTAGAATTGGTATTCCCCTACACAACTGACAAAGTAATTGAATCTGCTAAATTACAACAGTCTTAACAGTCTCAGAATCAAACTAAGAAAAAATTGGTTTCTTTTTCCAATACGAGCAGCAGCGGGTCGGACAACCAGAGCCACCAAAACAGATTTCAGGGATATGGAAATTACCAGCAACCACAACAACCGCAACAGCAGCATTATTTAAGACGAGGTAAAATGATGGGGGGGCCAGGTTGGGGCCCACCATGGTTCCACCAAGTTTCCCCGATGATGCTGGCACGAGGTCGCAGACAGCGAACCCGGTAAGAAAGTTACCCATTCCAATTTTAATCTGGCCAATATTGAACTAACCCAAGCACAGACATCTCTACTATCCAAAAGTCTGTCATATGTTCCCACTCATCAAATAGATTGGTTTAACACTGAGTTAGAAATCAGAAAATTTTTTAGAACAATCCGGCTGAAAGTTTTCTTTGCGGATGAGGATATCATGGAGACCGACCTAGATTTGGGACTTCAATGTCCCCTCTACTTTCTGCCCTACGGATAATCAAATGCCCTCAGAAATTTTGGCCTTTGAAAAATGTGTTATGGCAGACTTCGAGAAACTTAAAATCAGTAAACACCATCAGATTCACAATGTCACAAAAGAAGAAAACAAGGCCATCTTGGGGTTGTCTAGGAACAGGACCCTAGTGAAAAAACCGGCTGACAAGGGAGGGGGCAGTGTTCTCCTCACCTCAATACAATACAAAGCCATGGTTAATACACTCTTTTCAGATGGAGAAAGTTATAAAAAAATCAAACGGGACCCTACTAAAAACATCTCAACAGAAATTATGGAAATGGCGGCATATGCCAGAGGTCGTAAATGGATTATCATAAAAGAATTTGATTTCCACACTACCACCCAAAGGGAGAATACCATCTATATATGCACTTCCCAAATCCATAAAGATATGGAGAACCCACCCGGGCGTCCAATTGTCTCCAGTTGCGGTTCCGTTCTGGAGCCCGTTTGTAAATGTATTGACTCATTTTTTAAACCTATGAGCATCCAAACATACACATACCTCCGTGATACAACTCAAACCATTCAGACCTTTGAGGGAATAAACTTCGATGACAAAGTTCATCTACTGGTAACTTTGGACATTTGCCCACTTTATACCCACATACCGCAGACAGCAGCAATCGAATGTATGCGCAAATACTTGATACAGTTCAACCTACAAAATAGGGTACCAGATAACTTTATAACTGAACTGCTAACACTGACTTTATCAAAAAACTACTCTGAATTTGATAAGTTGACGTCAGTTCTACTTCCAGTCTAAAGGTACAGCAATGGGTGCCACTTTTGCGCCCAGCTTGGCAATATTGATCATGGCAGACTTTGAAGAACCCAACATCTTGTCAGCAAAGAATCCATTCAAAAATCTGATTAAACAATGGAAGAGATACATTGATGACATCCTATGTATCTGGGAAGGTTCGAAAACAGATCTGGAGTCATTTTTACAGTGGCTTAACAACAATGTGGGTAAGAATATCCAATTCACGATGAAATCCAGCAACATCAGGGTCAATTTTTTGGACCTAAAGATCCAAAATGACAATGGCTTTTTGAAATGAAATCTATTTCGAAAACCAAGTGATAGAAACACTCTATTACATTTTCTAAGTGGCCATCCCAAACATCTTCGAGAGAACCTGCCGTATGGACAGTACCTTCGGATCAGAAGAAATTGCACAGATGTACATGATTTTTATGAACACGCCACAGAACTGGATAACAGACTAGCAACAGGTTATCCACACTATGTGATCTCACAATCACACAAAAGACCAAGATTTCACAACAAGAAAACCCTCCTGATCGAAAGAGAAGGAAATAAGGAAAAGGCACCCAGAACAATTTGTGTAATCACACATGGGACACAACCTTCCCAAATTTGAAAATCTATAACCAAACACTGGCCCTTTACCAGCCTAAGCCTATCAAATGAATCACCACCACGGATCACTTACATGCAGGCAAGAAATCTTAAAGACCAACTAGTCCACTCCAGATTTCCCAGACCAGCCCCCCAGGTTTGGTCTGTGGAACCTGAGGACTACAGTTGGATGTTTTCCATGTAGAAATTATACCTTGTGTTGATTCACATAAAAGATCAAGGAATTCATGATAAATGATCGACCATGGACTTTACGGAGCCTGACCAACTGCAAAACAAAAAATGCAGTATATGTGATTGAATGCCCATGCGGCTTAAGATATGTGGGCCAGACAGTGAGACCCATCGACATAAGAATATTTGAACATAGATCTAGGATTAGATGTAAAAACCTCAGTGCCCCACTTGTTAACCATTTCATTGAAGCCCAACACATAGCTGATGACCTACTGTGGTGGATTGTGGACACCATTTGATCTTCAACCAACAACACCAGGAGCCTTCTACAAAAAGAGGGCAGATGGATTTATAGTTTAAACTCATTCTATCATGGTCTTAATGAGGAGTTTATTTGCCCAACATAAGGTGAGTACAAGACCCCCTTAATTCATCTGGTGTTTTCCTTCCCTTCGGCCTACTTCTTGTGAACCAAGCCATATTGATTTTTATTTTGACCTAACCATACTCAGAATAAGACACCCAGTGCACCAATTTCACTCCGGGGTCTTCCTCCAGGTAGCCCGTCCATGAGTTCCCCTCATAGCCTCATAGAAGATATTTTCCATGTCAACGACAAGAGGCTCATTAGATTCACAACCCTCTTGTGACTTGCACGATAGCCTATAGTGCTTACCATATGATACCATGGGTTGCAGAAGGTTTTTTATTGAACCTTCAACAAACTACAAAACACAACAATATGCAACACCCAGCACACTCAGGTATTCATTACCCCTACTATCAGTCATTTCTCCAATTTGTGGAACTCTGGTGTGACGTGATAGCACTGATGTCATGACTATACATATCCCTTTACAGGGATTATGCCATCACACACAACAAGTGCTGATTGATGGCATACGTCAGCCTAATATCCAGAACTTAACTGTCCTTCATCTTGTGTTGGTTTGCTTTTTTTTTTGCCACACGTACACCGTGAAGAACGCCATTCCGGTTATTATGTCAACACTCTTATGTTCGTCCACATTACCAGACAGTGATTTTTCTCAACTTGAGTACATCACGTTATACTTGATTTTACATGCCGGTGAGTTTCTTACCCCTTTACCAGGAAAGAACAGCCCACGTTTCTTGGAATGAGTGATGCACTAACAATGTCTGCCCTTGATCAACAATCCTTGTGCATTATGTAACAACCACACCCGCCTTACCAAATGGTATCATCCGCCCTGGGTCCTGCTGGGTAATGTCGCCTCGGGGTCGCCATGACTACAAGACACTGCATGGACTGCGTGCATATGCAAAGCTGTCCCGAGCAGCAGAACGTGAACAGGCTCTTCGTCCATGTCCGGCGTCAAAATCCAACAAGGTCAGACACCCGCTACTAAGTAAGTGGCTACCACGATATTTAAATGGCAGATAAACATAAAGTCTTGACTTCTAGCATCAGGGCCAACTCTTTGCACAAACCTCTATCTCATATTTTCACCAAGATGTGTCTGTTGCTTTATGCACACTGCCTGTTTACACTAGAACAAGAGGCTTTTGAAGGTGTTGCATCTTCCTGAAAACAGTGAACACCCCCACAAGCTCGGATGACTGCCTTTGCCTTATCCCCTATTCACTCGGGGATCTGAGCATCTTGTGAAAGGTATGCCCCTTTACTGTTTGTTTCCCTTTTCTCTCAAGTCTATGCTTGCATCTTACATTTTCATTTAGGGCAGTTCCACCTGACAACTCATCCCTACAGTTAACAATAATAGCATTTACAATTCTACACTATATCAGGTGTCTCTCCACACGCAGTAATCCAATGATCAAAAAAACAAAAAAACATTAATACATTTCTCTGTTTGTTCTTTCATTCACCATTGTAGGGATTGGAGACCTTGAAAATCCTCCCCCTCCCTTCTCATCGACACCTATGAAAAACTAAAGAGCGACACAGAAACCATAATATGGGAGGTCACATCGACAGATATAACCCCTTGTTCTTTGAAGCTCTAATAACCACCACCGGGAACCTGACTTAAGGTACTTTGCAGACAGAATGTATGGTACAGCATACATGACAAAAACAGAAAAGAGCAATGCAGCTGAAGTATGGGCAGATTTATCATCAGATAAATGACTCAGTCAGAAACTTGCAAGCTTTGTTTTGAAGATGTTTTCACATAGAGAGTGAGGTAGCTATGAAGCTGCAGATCGGTTAACTAGTTTGCCAGTGTATCGACATAGCGTTAATGTTGTTTGGTTAAGTCATGGAGCAGCTAGTACAACAAATCTTTATTGAAGCTTTTGACCGAAATTAAGAAGTAAGATGAATCAGCACCTGACTGTACTTAGATTTTGAAAACCAACTTGATTGATACAAATTATCCAAATCGAACTGAATTGTTGGAGGATCTTTGTTTAAATGAAGTAGCACACACAACCCATATCGAAATATTGAAGCAAACAGTGACAGAGGATTGTTTAAAGTACATGGATGTAGTGGTGGTCTAGTGAGACATGAAAAGGCAAGTCTCATTAACCACCTGAAACTGTCTTGCCAAAGTGCCGAGAATAATGAATTATTTTATTTTTGTATTTTGCAGTTGTTCTTCTCATGGCATGAAGAGATTGTGAAACCTTTGAAAAATCATGTTTTGCTAAAAAATGCTTCATTGCATATCCAAAATGTAAGCAGTATTTGGACTTACTGGAGAAAGAACTACATCAAGAATACATTTGGCAGCTGAATTGGCAAAAAAGACACCAGTGGGCATCAAAAATCTGCAGTAAGAAGTTTATAATAAAATTAAAGATAGTTTCTTACATGTTTACTGCATGACAAGCGTGAATGCTGTTGTGTGCCATACAAACCTGTTTAGTTGTATGTTAGTGGACAATCAGGAACAGGTAAACCTTTTTTTAAATAATACAATAGGAGCTATGATCCAAAATGTGACAGATTCCTTTTTGTCATGTATTGTAGCTGCTACAACAGGTTTAGCAGCATTTAATGTAGGAGGTGTTACTTTACATCACCTGTTAATGTTACCAGTGGAGCATGACGACAAACTAGAATATCGGACACTTGTATCAAGTACAGCACAAAAAGTAGTAAAAGTTCTTAGACCATTAAATACATTTATTGTAGATGCAATAAGTATGGTGTTTAACTTAATGTGCTAGCTTTAGCCAGGACCGACAGTAAACACATGCAGTACAGCGAAGGAAAAATACAATAAAAAAGTAAGTGAACTCCATTTTTCTTATATGTGGGTGTACTTTTTTTGGTATGTGGGGAACAAAGAAATAATTTCTTTCTGTTGTTTTGACACAGAAATGTGCAGTACTTTGGAGTGGCTGGAGGAGAATTGTCCACATAGAGAAATGTCCGAAGATAGCGATAATAATGGTAGACACTGCTCTGCATAAGCAAAATAATGGTCAGTATTTTATGGGCATTTAACATATATATATTTATTTTTAATAGACCAGGAAAAAAAGAAGAAAGGCCAACAAACGACACAGAAGAAGACAGGCTGAAAAGGATAGAACTGAAAATTGACACACTGAATGACAGTTTGAATAGTTTACAGCAATTTGTGGAGGAGTTTGTGAGAGGAAAAATACATTATCACTGTCCCACCTGTACCTGCCCCCCTTCTCCATTCCCTAGTGAACCTTCCCCAAACCTTTAAGAAGAAAATAGACGTTTTGATGAAACATCCATCCCTTCTTCCCCTCACAAATCATCCCCTCACAAACAGCCGTGTTGAATCCTAATTCCCCTATATTTGTGTCAGTATCTGCTTCCCCCTGTATTTCTGTTGATTGAAGTGTGTGTGTGTTTTTAGAAAGTGTTTGTATATTAGTTGTAGTTGAAGAGTTTGAGGAAATTTGTTTTTTTTTCAAAAAACTTCAAATGTCTGAGCTGGCCGTAAGCAATAGAATATGAATTTTCTAACGGCAATACACCTACCCGTACCAATGCCAACCAAGATGGAACTGATCTTAGAGTACACCATATGTGCAGGTTGTGCATAAATAAACAGAACGGGGAGGCCTAAGGACATTATACCTCTTTGTACCACTCCCAAACGAGATACAACATGTTCTTAGAACACACCAGGTGTCCGGGGTGTCTGCAAATGAGCAAAATGGGAGTGTCCTAAGGACACTATACCTGTCCGTATCGTCTGCAGCCAAGATGGAATCGTGCGTAGAACAGGCGTGGTGACTGGCATTTTCGTAGTCAAACAAAATGGAGGTGTCCTAAGGACACTAGACCTGTCCGTACAGTCATCAGATCATGTACGCACATGCGCAGTACACCCATAAGGAATGTGAACATCGCGCCTGTCCCTAACTGTCCGTCTCACTTGTGTCACACTTTTAATTAGTTCCAGGACCCGAACACTGTCCGTAGAACACCCGCGTGCATGCGCACGTCCGTTACTTTGCATTTACTGTCCAGCGGCCACACATTTCCCTCGCGGATGTGTTCAGGACGTCATCATGTGACCGCACCCACGCTGAGCGTGCAGACTAATTTGCGCAGTTTGTCTGCCTCCGCAACATTGCAAAAGAACTTATACATAAATGAGAAATTATTTTACAGTATAAAATGACCATTTCACATGTCCCATACAATAGTTCTACCTGTGAAAGTGTTGTTTAAAAATTTAGCAGCACTTTTGAGTGATCAATATGGTCACGAGGTGCACCCCTCCACCCCTATAAATGGCCACACTCCCGAGCTCATCTTCAGTTGTGCTGCCTTTACTGCTGTAGGGACCATTTGGCAAAAAATCCTTATGGCATCCGTGTCTACTGTTGCTTCATTAGCCTCAGTACCACCCCCAAACGCTCCACTGCCACCACCTCCCCAAGGGCCTGTAGAGGGATATACAGGTGAGGATGTAGAGATTGAGGAAGAATAGGAAGAAGAGAATGAGGTGGAGGAACTCCGCACTACAAACACTTGCCGAGAGTCATGGGTGTGGCGGTTGTTTTCCATTTATGGGAATGTACTGAAAGCATGTGCGAACCTGGTCAGGTGTAACCAGTGCCAGTTGCTGCTGAGTCATGGGAGACCTGGTGCATACAGCTTTGGTACGACAACCATGAAGCAACACCTAACTTCATTCCACAGTGTGGACATTCGCAAGGTGGTGCCATGCGAAGAACGTAGTAGATTGAGTTCCTCCACAGCATTCTCTGTGTCTGATCCTCTCACCACAAGAGACACTCCTGTGGGGGAGCACATCCCTACAGCTGCCTCACAAGCCATTCGCGATGCTGTTGACCCTTACCTTTCGAGGGTGACAATATTGTGTGTGTATTGTAACGCAGTACTCTGCAGCGGGGAGAGTCTTCGAAGTGCTTTTGAGGTTATGATCACGGAGCACCAGAAGAAGTGCTCCCTACCTAAGTAAAGCCCACCCTAAATCTTTCTCTCTCCACCTGGCCCTTCTTATCCCCGTAGTAGGTGTCCCTTCCTTACCCTTCTTTTCCCTCCTCTCCTAGTGTGTCGTGTCCTCAAAAGCCGTAAACTGGAACATTACAAAAATTATTTAAAAAGTCTCTTTTCAGAGCTGCCTTTCTCAGTTTAACAATAGAACTAGTGACCAGTGTAGGCCCCCGTGCATTTTTGGAAAAGTCTGCGGACAGTCATAGGACACACAAAAATGGAGGGTGCAAGCGTAGCAAAACCAATGGACTTTTCGCTGGGAGTAAGTGGTGGCTCTGAAAAGAGCCTATTGGTGGTGTTGTGTGTGCTTCAAAAAATGTAGGTTGAAAAAATGGATTGCCAAATAGGTGACTATGATTCCAAAAAGAGTCGCAATGCATTTTGTACATTGCGAAGAAAAATCTGATTGCCAGCATATGTGAGATGGACTCCATCTCTGGGAAAAATGAAAGAGCTGCGAAACAAAATATTTTCATTGTGGAATGAGGACATGCCAACATCCCTTAGAAAGGCACAAACAGCCTTATTGACATTGCGCTGCGCTTTTTCCATTTGTGGGCCAAATGAAGAAGAACACAGCCATATTTGTCTTTGTGCAATACGGGAAAAAACTATTTGGCAATTTGGAAACATGTCCATGACCTTCGCAAGTCCTTCCTTCATTGCAAATTGCAAAGAAATTCTAGAGACATGGCCTAAACTGTTTCCTCCGCAATGAATGATAAGTATATCAGGATGACGCTCTGTCTGTAAAGTTGCACAGAGAGGTACCAAGTCCTGCCACCTCATTCCATGCATGCCATGCCAGTGCACTTCCACATAAGGAAATCCAAGATCTGCAGGTAGACCGCAACTTTCTGCATGCACCTTCAACCAATGTATCCATGAGTCTCCCACAATCCAGATAATCTGTTTTCGAGCACACAGAGCCATGGCTGTCTGGTCTCCTGTCAGGGAAAAGACGTTCTCACTAAATTTCTCCGTACAGAACGCACCCACTGAACTTTACTGACCAATCCCTAAATTCGCACATTCTTATTTGCATGGATCTCCACCCCAGAATCCCTGTTGGTAATACGCGCCGCCTGAAAACTACCACCATGTTCGCGGACACGTACAGGATCAGAGCGCGATGACTGTACATTTAAATATTACTCCCACTTTCCCCTGGGCTCTGAAAGAGACTTTTTTTTTCTTTTGGGCAGATGGCTTACAGACACCTGTTATTTAGTTTGTTTTGTTTTTTTTTTTCTTACTTTACTCCTACAACCATTACAGAACCTTCTCCAAAGCCAGCCTCATATTCCAAAAGAACATGGCATTTCCCAAAGTAGATAACGCAACACCATCTGCTTCAAAATAAGCCGCATTACTGTGAACAATGTTCTCGTGGCTGCAGAAAAACATACCAGCACGTAACATAAAAGCATGCATGCCGCGATTGATGTTACACCTCCCAATACATTGATCAGGACAGAAAGCAGAACTTTTGTCCCATTTTCCTCTTGGGAGCAACCCAGAAAAAATGATTTTCGCAGTTGGAAAGATGTTCATGACTGCTTGAACCAACTGTTTCAAATCTTCCAACAAAATACGTGAACTCACGTAGCCCAAATGGCAAGCACCATAGTGCAAAATTACCACATGAGGAGTTGTCATCGTACGCATCTCGGTGCAAACATGGAGAATTGCTGCAACATTGCGATCAGTCTCAGCGCACCACACCACCTCCACTCCTATCACATCGAAATGGTGTGCCACATGCCGACTTTCGGCATAGTGCTGTAAACCATGTACAAAAATATCTCCAAGGACCAAAACCCTGACCCTCTGCACCACTGCCATCTTCAGTATATGCACCGTGTTTCGACACAAAAGAGCAATGTGAACATCTGATTGGCTGATAGCTACAGTCCCCTTTCCATGCTGGATTTGCTGTAGAAACCCTTATGTGACATGCCCTACCCACGGACAAGCGTTGTCAACGTGCGGCACGTAACTCTTAACCAGTCCTTCTACCCTTTGCACATCACTTCCAAATCACATTCAACATCCCTACATCTAACTCCGTCATCAAAATTGTGCACTTCAAATGTACTATTGATCACTCTGCATGCAAGTTCCATATCATTACAAAGCACCTACTTCAAAAACTACTGTGCAAGTGTTGTGGATTTCTATGTACAGCTCCATGCATGCGCACATGCATGCATATAAAGTACAGCTATGCATATTTTAATCAGAGAACATGTACAACCTTTATGATTGCATTTAAACAACTTAATGCCACTAAATCTGCATAGCCAATACATACCAACGCTCCCCCTTTAAGTACAAGATGTCCGATTTGTCATTGACAAACCGCACTTTTTCTTACTGTCTCCCGCATGACCTATACATACGTTACAACCCTCCCTATTTAGCACAAAACTCGATTTTCCATTAGAAAATTGCACAATTTGTTACTGTGTTCCACCTACATGAATGCTACTTCCAATACGATCTTATGAGAAAAATAAACGCTCCCGATTGCTGTGGTGGCATCTCCCTCTGAGGCTTTCCAGATTTTTCAAAATCGTACTTATAGTATGAAAGTGCAGACATTTTTCCCATCTACTATAATGGCCTATCGCTTACAAACCTCCCTGCTATAGACAACACAGCTTAAAAGAAACAAGGCATTTTCATAACCTAAAAATTGTACTCATTTCTGAAGCACGTGCAACTAACATACGGAAAGTAACATACAAAAGCAGCACATAGTGAAGTGAAATGCACACATGCACTGTGTTGAAATGTCAAAGGAGAATACTCTGACAAAAGATGCATAATTAACATGTACAGTAACATCACTGCTTTAAACACACAAAGTTACTAACTTCTTCTTTTTACAATCAATGTGAAGACTACTCTACTGAAAAACAACAGCATCTACACTGCAAACTACATTTCTGAAGAAACCTGGTTTTTCAGCAAAAAAAAGTAAGTATAGTACGACCTTTATATTCTAACTATTCCTCAAACAGATTGTGTAGGTTATGTATTTAATTTGTGCACCAAAGCAAACAGGGATTTCTGAACCATTCTACCCACAAATCCCCATTTAGTAAACAAAGAATAACAGGCAGAATGGCTTACAAATCCCTGTGTGTTTGGAGCTCAAATAAAATACAGAAGCCTTAGAATGTTAGTACTAAAAAACAAATAGCTGTTTCAATTTTATGCCATTACATTTACTATTAATGCTTCCTCTCACCACTAGCCCACTTTGTACTCTCATCTGAAGCACATTGTAGTGCTGTACAAACAGAAAAATAGCCTTACCAAATCATTGTAAGAGGCCAATGCACATTCACACACCACTACAAAGAGATTCCCGATCAAACTCATGCACACATGCACATAGTACACATACATTGTACAACAGACCAAACCATGCCTTCTTTTTTTCAACAGACCCCAAAGAATGCCCACCAAAAAGCAAGTCCATAGAAAGGAACGCAGAAGTAGAGCAAATAAAAATAAAAGTGTGCAACCTAAGCATCTGTAGCAGAGTTTGTAGAGAAAGTAAGAACAAAACAGCTAATACAGTCGTTTAGCAAAATAAATGAAGCACCAACTACCAAAACTTTACCTTCTCCAACAAAATGTGTCACAAAACACAAAACACTTTACAAAAAAATATCGGCTACCAGTACTGCTAACAATGCTCCTATTAATCCTGATATACTAACAAGAACATATAGTAAAAAAAGTATTTTAGCAAAAATGTTTTGCCACAGAGTCCTTCAGAAGCTAATAAGAAGAGGGCCAAAATCATCCTCAACCCTTGAAACCTACTGTAGAAAATTAATCCTACAAGCTCTCATTGACAGTGCAATTCTTCTCAAAAGGAAGTTGTTTATATTAATGTTAAATAGGATGAAACCACTAACAAAACTAAGTACCAAACTACAAAAGAAACTTATCAGTAAACGCAATGTGAACAAAAATAACTTCTTACATATGTGTGGAAGTAAATGGAGTCACACAACAACTACAGAACCATATTTTAATGAAGAAGCATCCAAACAAACTCAAAGAAACACAATGTCCATCCATAGTAGTGGACGAGGGTATGAAAAAATCAATAATAGCATCATGGAACTCGAAACACTGCTTAGAAAAGTATCCCCATAAAACTCAGAATTACCTCTCGATTCGACTGAACCACACCGTCCAGTGTACAAATGGCCGTGCACGTCAATGTGTGCCATTCCTAACAAATCTTTCAAATCTTTACATCAGTTCCTCAATCAGTATGTAAAAGGTAAAGACAAAATTAAAATGAAAGTGCTGCAAAATATGGATATCTGTCCAGTGCGCAAATACACAGGACTACAAGGACATTCATTAGCCTGCATTTCAGGACCTATTTGCAAAAGCACCTTCCATGATATCAAAAGGATATCAATACATCATTCAAATGTAAGAAATCTAGTGCATGAAAAATACTATGCTAAAAGTCCAGCTTCAGAATTAGCCAATTTAAATGACACTCTCCTGCATGGTACACGTAAATATCTACAAGAAGAAATTGACTGTATCCAGAGAAAATATTTTGGAAGTGAAAGCCACTTACAAAATGCAATAGTTCTAGAACAGACTAGCAACAATTCTGCACATAGCAACCTTCTATTACATACATACAAAAAAGAAATACTAAAATGTAAAAGTGCATCAGCTGCAATACCAAACCATGTGTGTGTGTGTTGCCGCAGAACGTTTTACAAAAGGAACACAAAAAATGTAGACATAACATGCAAAATAGAAGACAATGAAGATTCCAAATAGTTTGAAGTAGCTCTTTTAGTCGAAAATAAATATCAAATAAGTGAACCCCTAATAAGTTGCAGTTACTGTACTACAAAACTAGACAACAACCAAACTCCTTCACGTGCTATCACAAATAATCTGGAATTGTTTCCACTACCAAAAACCCTGCAACAACTCAATTTGTATGAGAGCATCATAATTCAAACAGTTCATCCATTTTAAGCAATTATACGCCTTCACCCAAAAACAGCAAAATTACCTCCCTCTGAATTGGTGAAAGGCATTTGTGCCAAAGTAGTTTATTTGCCATTAGATCTAACAGAAAATGTACACACTCTAGGAGTGCAACATTCAATAGAACATTCTTTAATTGTCTTGGTAAATGGTGTACCAACAAAAGACAAAAGAATTTGGCAACGACTGGTGGACTTGCAGAAAGTTAGACAAGCCTTGCAATATCTAAAAGAGACTAAAGATTTTTACAAGGATATAAATATTGAAGAAAGCTTAAAGGAAACAACTGAAATAATTGAAAAGTCATCAGAAACTGGACAATTCGAACTTCTGAATCCTGCTGCAGTATCCACTCTTTTGGACCAGTACACAATTCATCCATTGCATTCCAATGAAAGCATAGATGATGCACTAGAAACTTACCAAATGTGACAAACCAAAGGTTCACCAATGAGCATATGGGAAAAAAGTGTAGAAGCACAAGCTTTTCCACTGCTATTTCCTACTGGCAAAGGTGGAAGATACGATGATAGACCCACTACGATTACGGCATCAGAATACCGTTCATTACAAATGTATTCGGAAGATCCTAGGTTTAGACAAAATGTGGAATACATATTCCACCTACTTTTTGAAAGTGAACTAGCAACCCTATGTTACAGAGTTGCACACATTTTGAAATCTGGAACCCACTTTCACAATATGTCAGGTGCGCGGGAAGTTCCACACGCGATTTCATCAGGGTACGTGTATTTCAGGGGTGCGCGGGAAGTTCCACACGCGATTGTCCCAGTGCGAGCAGGGTACGTGTATTTCAGGGGTGCGCGGGAAGTTGCACACGCGATTTCAGCAGGGAATGTGTATTTCAGGGGTTCTGGGGAGTACTACACGTGAATTGGCCGTGTGGGTCCTCCCAGGTGTACGCTACACAACCTCCACGGCCCCTGCAGGCAGCCCACACCACGGGGGACTACCCTGCAGCCCTGCTCATGTCCCGCAGGCAGCCCATCCACCATGGGCATGCCCCCCAGCAAACCCACATGTCACCTTGCACTACTGATCAACAATGCATGTCTCCCACCACCCCCACCCCCCAGCACTGTGGGGCACCTGCCAGCAGGCCCCCACCCATGTCTCCCACCACCCCCACCCCCCAGCCACAAGGGGCAGCCTCCACCAGGCCCCCACTCATGTCTCCCACCACCCCCACCCCCCAGCAGTGCAGGGGCATCCTCCACCAGGCCCCCACCCATGTCTCCCACCACCCCCACCCCCCAGCCACCAGGGGCAGCCTCCACCAGGCCCCCACTCATGTCTCCCACCACCCCCACCCCCCTGCCACCATGGGAAGCCTCCACCAGGCCCCCACTCATGTCTCCCACCACCCCCACCCCCGAGCAGTGCAGGTGCATCCTCCACCAGGCCCCCACCCATGTCTCCCACCACCCCCACCCCCAGCCACCAGGGGCAGCCTCCAGCAGGCCCCCACTCATGTCTCCCACCACCCCCACCCCCCAGCAGTGCAGGGGCAGCCTCCACCAGGCCCCCACTCATGTCTCCCTGCACGCCCACCCCCGAGGAGTGCAGGGGCAGCCTCCACCAGGCCCCCACCCATGTCTTCCACCACCCCCACCCCCCAGCCACCATGGCCACCCTCCACCAGGCCCCCACTCATGTCTCCCACCACCCCCACCCCCCAGCAGTGCAGGGGCATCCTCCACCAGGCCCCCACCCATGTCTCCTACCACCCCCACCCCCCAGCCACCAGAGGCAGCCTCCAGCAGGCCCCCACTCATGTCTCCCACCACCCCCACCCCCCAGCAGTGCAGGGGCAGCCTCCACCAGGCCCCCACTCATGTCTCCCTGCACCCCCACCCCCGAGGAGTGCAGGGGCAGCCTCCTCCAGGCCCCCACCCATGTCTTCCACCACCCCCACCCCCCAGCCACCATAAGCAGCCCCCACCAGGCCCCCACTCATGTCTCCCACCACCCCCACCCCCCAGCAGTGCAGGGGCATCCTCCACCAGGCCCCCACCCATGTCTCCCACCACCCCCACCCCCCAGCCACCAGGAGCAGCCTCCACCAGGCCCCCACTCATGTCTCCCACCACCCCCACCCCCCAGCAGTGCAGGGGCAGCCTCCACCAGGCCACCACTCATGTCTTCCACCACCCCCACCCCCCAGCCACCATGGCCACCCTCCACCAGGCCCCCACTCATGTCTCCCACCACCCACCCCCCAGCAGTGCAGGGGCAGCCTCCACCAGGCCCCCACTCATGTCTCCCACCACCCCCACCCCCCAGCCACCAGGGGCAGCCTCCAGCAGGCCCCTACTCATGTCTCCCACCACCCCCACCCCCCAGCCACCATGGCCACCCTCCACCAGGCCCCCACTCATGTCTCCTACCACCCCCACCCCCCAGCAGTGCAGGGGCAGCCTCCACCAGGCCCCCACTCATGTCGACCACCACCCCCACCCCCCTGCCACCATGGGCAGCCCCCACCAGGCCCCCACTCATGTCTCCCACCACCCCCACCCCCCAGCAGTGCAGGGGCATCCTCCACCAGGCCCCCACCCATGTCTCCCACCACCCCCACCCCCCAGCAGTGCAGGGGCAGCCTCCACCAGGCCCCAACTCATGTCTCCCACCACCCCCACCCCCCTGCCACCATGGCCACCCTCCACCAGGCCCCCACTCATGTCTCCCACCACCCCCACCCCCCTGCCACCATGGGCAGCCCCCACCAGGCCCCCACTCATGTCTCCCACCACCCCCACCCCCCAGCAGTGCAGGGGCATCCTCCACCAGGCCCCCACCCATGTCTCCCACCACCCCCACCCCCCAGCAGTGCAGGGGCAGCCTCCACCAGGCCCCCACTCATGTCTCCCACCACCCCCACCCCCCTGCCACCATGGGCAGCCTCCACCAGGCCCCCACTCATGTCTCCTACCACCCCCACCCCCCAGCAGTGCAGGGGCAGCCTCCACCAGGCCCCCACCCATGTCTCCCACCACCCCCACCCCCCAGCAGTGCAGGGGCAGCCTCCACCAGGCCCCCACTCATGTCTCCCACCACCCCCACCCCCCAGCAGTGCAGGGGCAGCCTCCACCAGGTCCTCACAATCCCCAATCATGTGCGTAATGGTCAGCCTCCACAGCCAAAAAGCCCTACCAAGTAACCCATTCACCCACATGGAAATGGAAATTACATGTTACACCCCCAATGTTCATGAAGCTAATGAACCCATGTCCGTCACACACAATGGTTGCAATTGAATGGGAAAACACCCAACATGACATGCATGAAACCAATGAGATGATACCACACAGTGAAGTATGAAAACAAAGTTGTATTGAAAAAAATAAAGAATGCTAAAGAAAGGAAACAAACTACAATCGGAATGAGAAAAAATAAGCTGCATGTCCGTATTTAAAAAAAATAACTGCAAATCAGAATCCAAAAAAATGTCGTCCAAAGTCAAATGTAAAAAAATCTCCATGCAATAAAGAACTATGTAAAAAATTACCAAGGGTCCATGAGCCCAACTGAACAAAGGAAACCTACTAAAAAACCTACCTAAAAATCAACTATATACAAAAAGTGGAGCAGTGTCCGTCGACTCCAAATCATAATAAGAAACAAAGGAAACCTAAAACTAAAGAACTATATACAAAGGCGGCGGGCAAGTCCAGCGGCTCACTCCGTGGTGTCCCGGGCCAGGGCATCATCGAACTCCTGTTCGATGTCCCGGAGGCGGTCCAGTTCCGTGGCCCCGAGGGTCCGCAGGGACGACGCCGTGTCCTCCTCCAACCCCCTGCGGATTGCCTCGAGGCACTCGGCCCGCCTCAGGGCCCTCCGCATGGAGTTCTCCGCCCTGACCATTGTGAGCCGCGCCTCTTCCGCCCGCCGCCGCTCCGCACCTATGGCGTGGCCCAACCGCTGCCACACGGAAGACGCTCTCTGTCCTGGGTCCCCCTGCCCTCCGGCCGATGCCTGCCCCTCCGATGTCGGAAGCCCCGAGCCTTCATGTCTCCCACCATGTTGCTGCTGCTGCTGCTGCTCTGCCTCTGCCCGTGCACGCCTCCTGCTGCCTGCACATCCTCCGCCGGCTGGGGTGCAGTTGTTGATGTGGCCACCCCTGCTGGACCTCCGACTCCCGACTGTGGCAGGGATGCCTCCTCCACCAGCCTGGCCGCACCGTCAGAGGCAGCTCCACAGGGCACCCAGGTGACTGATGGGTGGGAAGATGGCACAGAGGACGACTGGCGCGTAGGGGGTCCAGTTGAGGAGGGGGTCGGAGCAAGCCCCATCAGATGGAGGAATCCGGCCTGGGTGACCTGTCCCAGCAGGCTGACGTGGTCAATGAGCCATTCGAGATGACGTGCAGTCTCTCCATGAAAAGACTGCAGGTCACCTCGCATGGCCCGTTGACGCAACGCCACACCAGCCAGGACAGGCTCAACCCAGACCTGGATGGCCACGTCCGCAGGCAGAGGAAGGCCAGTTGACGTCAGCTCGTCCCCTGCCTGAAAACGGGTCTGGACGTAGGCATCCCTGCTGGTGCAAGATGATGCAGGGACAGGATCGGGGACAGGATTGCACACAGGCACCTCCGCGGTGGCCTGTGCTGCCTCCTGTCCCTGGTCCTGCACTGCACCACTAGCACCAGTGGGATCCCCACCTCCAGACCCCGTCTCTGGTGCTTGCACGGCCTCCTCCTCCACCAAACCCCCCACCAACCTGGATGACTCCCTGCCATCTTCCACTGTTGGGCCCTGTGGGGTCCCAGCTGCCCCTTCTGCTGCCGAGGAGTCCAACTGCAACCTCCGCCTCTTGGACCTCCCCCCGGCAGCTGCGGCCTGGGACGCGGCACCGGACTCCTCACTCCCCGACGAGATGACAACATGGAAGGGGAGCCGGGCCTTGCGTCTCCGGCTGGCGGTCGGATCCCCGCCGCTGTGCTCCACAGCACCTTCTCCGCCCTCTTCATCAGTTGACGCTGCAGACAGGGAGAAACAAAACACAGGCATCAGGGCACTGTACAATGGACACATACACACATGACAGTTGCACATGAGTGGCATTGGCAAACCTCAGACATGTCATCACAATCCCCAACACACATGTCATTGCAACTCGCACACATGAGCCATACCACAGCCATATCGCAACTGCCACCACCATCCCTACACATACAACAGCATCAGCAGCCAAAGGGGAGCCAGACATCACATGCAACACAGGAAGTGCACCACACATGTACACACACCACCACACTTGCATGCATGTCTACACCTCTGCCAAGTGTCGCACTGTTCAGACGGGCATCCATGTCACATCTGCCAATCAGGCTTCCACATACCGCTGTCACATGCATCCATGTTGCATCACTGTTGCACCCTTGTCAAATACACACACATGCACATGTACACAGTGCTCGTACATGCAGCCGAAAACAACATACATGCCTGACATGACGGACATGTCTACTTACATACACATTTATCCAAACATGTGTGCACGCACAACTGCATTTGGCATGCAAGCCTACACACACAAGCACCATCCATGTCTCACACATTACAGCCCTCGCATGTGTCAGCCCCACGGCCTTGTACACCCCCACCCATACTCGACCCCATACAAACAGATGTGCAACCTGCACAATACCGAATAATCACCACACGCACTGCTCACAATCAGGATGCATGTAAACTCACCGCTCGACTCCAGACGGGTCTGCTTCTCTAGGACCTGGACGTGGAGCGCTGGGGATATGCGTTCCAGGACCCCCATCTGTTCTTCCGACAAGTGGCCCCGGCGCCCCTTGGCATCCGCTGCCTTCAAGAGGCGCCGGGCCTTGTTCAGGGTCCTGGACCTGAAGTCCTCCCAGCACTTCCTGACATGTTGTAAGTCCCGGACTGCCACCCCCTCCGTGTTGATGGCAATCACGATGTCAGTCCAGATCCGAGTCCGTCCTTCCTTGTCGGCGCGGGAACTTCCGAAGAGGGCATCATACTGCCCCAGGACTTGCTCCACCAGGACACCAACTTCGGTGGCACTGAAGCTGGTGCCCCTCTGCCTCTCTGGCCGGGGGTTGTCAGTGGTCACAGATGGTGTTTGCCCCGACATGACAACCCCAGAGGCAGGAGTGGGTGGGCAACTGGGTCCTGGCGCTGGGCTGTGGAGCGATGGAATTCCAGTCGGGAGTCTTCGGTTCCAGCAGGGGTGGTCACAGCAACAGCACCCCTGGCTGATGGGCAGGCAGCAAATGGCAGTGCACGTGGGCAGCAGGCAGTCAGGGAGCAGCAGATGGCAGGTGGGAGCGTGGTCGGGGCTCTGGGGGGCAGTAGTTCGGCCTTCTGGGCAGGAGCATGGTCTTCCGTGTGCTTACGCGTGGCCAGCTTGGTACGGAGTGATTTGGCACGTGAAAATCCTGCACGTCAGCGTGAAAATCGAGGAAAGGCCCTTAGCGCGTAAGCGCGTCAGCACGCATACGCGATTCTATTGGACCAAAGGCCCTCAGCGCGTAAACGCGTCAGCACGCATACGCGATTCTATTGGACCAAAGGCCCTCAGCGCGTAAACGCGTCTGTGACGTGACCCGCACGGGTGTTTCCCACACAGCACGTGATGACAGAGCACATGTGGAAAGACTGCACGTCAGAGTGTCATCGCGTGTAATTGGACAGCACATCAGAGTGTCATCGCGTGTAATTGGACAAAAGTGCGCGTACACGCGATTGGCCTATGTACGTGTATATCAGGGGTGCGCGGACACTTACACACGCAAGTACGTCAGCGCACCTGTATCCCGGGGTGCGCAGGAATTTCCACACGCTATTGGACTGGGTACTGGATTTCAGGGGTGCGCGGGTCACACGCTCGCCTACAACACGCGCACGCATAAATTTGCGCGCTAACAAAATAACAAGCTCAGACCCAGGATGAACATACCGTTCCTAGCAGCAGTGGGCGTGGGCTACCAAAGGAGGAGGAGGAGGATAGTCAGGGCCAGAATATTCACACCCAGAACCAGCCTTTTCGGGATGCCTGATGACCAGGTGCATGGGAGGTACAGGTTTCCACCACACATTATACTGGACCTGGTGAGTGAGTGGGAGGATGACCTCACATCACCCACCCTGTGCTCCCAAGCACTCAGCCCCCTGCAGAAGGTCCTCAATGTACTGCACTTCTTAGCCACTGGATCATTTCAGCAGACAAGTGCCATTGTGGGTGGTGTATCACAGGCCACCCAGTCACGCTGCCTACACCAGGTCTTGAACATCATCACTGCACGGCCATCAGTCCGCAGGCACATATACCTGCCCAGAACACCTGCAGAAAGGCATGCTGCCGCCCGGGATTTTTACGGTGTGGCACGATTCCCCAAAGTGCTAGGTGCCATCGACTGCACCCATGTGGCTCTACGTCCCCCCAGGGCATCAGAGCACATCTATAGGAACCGCAAGCACTGGCATTCCATCAACGTGCAGGTAGTATGTAATGCCAAGGGAATCATCACCTCAGTATATGCCAACTATCCCGGGTCAACCCACGACAGCTTCATTTACCGAATGTCCACCCTAAGCCGGGACCTAGAAGCTGGGCGGCATGGCGATACATGGCCGCTTGGTGAGTATGAATGCCACTGCACATGCATGCATGTCAGATACTGAGCAAGGTCACAACCCCACCAATGATACCAATCACCACCTCCACAGGGGACAGTGCCTACCCTCTCAGCCCCCACATGATGACGCCCATTCGGAACCCCACCACGCCACCCCAGGTAAGATATAACACAGCCCACATTACAACCCGGGGCATAGTGGAGCGCACATTCGGAGTGCTAAAGTCACGCTTTCGCTCCCTTGACCGTTCTGGCGGCCAGCTGTTGTACGCTCCCCCAGTAGTGTGCAGGATCATAGTGGCAGCATGTGTCCTGCACAACGTTGCAACACGCCGGGGCCTGGCCGTGGACATGGTGGTGGCACCACATCCCCAACCACATGCACAGCCGCTGCGCATGGGAGGGGAAAGGGCACGGGGGGAGGCAGCCCGTACACAGCTAGTGGCTAATTACTTCACATAGAAATCACACCCCTGTGGAGTGCACACTGCCCTGGCACATTCCATCTGACAATCAATGATGACTCAACCTGACACTGATCCTGAATGTCTGGAGAATCAACCGTGAAAACCATATCAGCCTGAGATTGTTCACCTGGAAGTGTCACAATGTGTGCATCCCTACCCACACAGACACCACCAATGCAGTTTTGTGAAGTTACACATTCAAGCAGCTAAAATGAATACCCACTTGCAAAATGCAACAAGAGGACAGTGCCATGTCAGCCAACCCAACCCCAGCACCGCCACACGACACACCGTGCCATGTCATGCTATTTGCAGGTAAACAAAGTAATCCCCACAACATGACACTAGTGTCACAATGTACAGTGTCCCTATTAGAAACTTGCAACACCTGAAATGCTCACAGTAATGCCGGACCAACAACAAACTTGAGCACGTACTACCATTAACATGACATCACAAATGTTAAATATTAGTAATCTCACCACCTGGAAATGCCTGCACTCCCACCACTACCAACTGTGCAGTGTTGGCGCCATGTAGAGTTGTAGGTTCACTGCTGCCAACATGGACCCCATCTCCAGACTAGAGGTCCTTGTGTAGACATGAGGAAGGGACCTGCAAATTGGGAGGTAGACACAGAAGATGAGTTACACATCAATGCAACATGCAGTGTACAACACAACAGCAATATGCACTAGGAATGTATACACAGTATTGACTGCAGACTGCCCACACAGCTCATGGGAGTCCAACGTCACTGTGTAATTCACTGTCACTTGGGCACACCCTTTGCAAGCCCATGGAAACGGGAAGCAGGAGGGGTGTGTGTGACTCAAACCCAAGCATCTGAACCAAATACATTACAAGCCTGCATGTGCCCAGCCACAATGCAGCGTATGCCCACAGGAACCACGGAAGCCAACAAATCGTCCCCAAAAAATTGGGAATAAAATAAATAAAAATAAAAAAAAAAAAAAAAAAAAATCAAGCCACCCAGGAGGTCCGAGGACAGGATGCACACCAGAACCCACCTGCGTGGATCCTGGGAAAAGAAAACACCTCCATGGGCTCATGGCCCACACGGCTACCCTATTGTGGGAGTATCACTGCTGTTGCTATTATCACCCTGTGCAGCTGCATGCGGAGGTGGTTGCACTATGGGAGGCAGCCCACGCAAGGCCCTAGTCTGCTCCTCCATGGCTGCAAGCATGCGGGTGTGGTAGGTCTGGTTCTGGAGGATGAGTGTGTGGAGGTCCCCATGCAACAACTCACGGGATGCCCGGACCTCCGCCCTCGTTGCCTGCATCTCAGCTGAGAGCGTACGGGTGAGACGCTCCAGCTGCTGTTCTGTCCTTTGGTGTGTTGAAGCCTCAAGCTCAACAAGAGTCGTCCTGAGGTGAAGGAGCTCCTGCCTCAGGGCTTCCCTGTGGCCCTGGGACTCAATGGAGATGGCCTCCTGCAGAGTCGCCAGTGCCACCCGCCTGTCCCTGTTGGACCCCAACATGTCCTCCCTGTGTGACTGGCAGATGGAGTCGGTTGCCTGCTCTAGTCGCTCCATCAGCCTTTCAGGGGGGACAATGGAAGTGGCCACCCTATCCATGGCCTGAGCCATCATCTCGGATGATGCTGCCTGTTGGGTTGCCATACCGTAAATGGATTGCTCCCATGCGGTATTGCCAGGTGGCGTACGGCCACCACGTCGGCGGGCACCACACCTGTCTGGGGCAAGGCGAACTGCGCCTTGCTGTGCCGGCACTGCCTGAGGCTGCAGGACTGCATTCCCCCTCTGATCTGCTGGCCCAGGAACAGGATCAGATGTCGCGGAGTGTGACCCTGCATCCGTAACCACCAAAGGCGTAGCTGCCAACACTGACATCCCCATTGAGGGTTCTGACCCTGGTGCAGGTGGGTGGGACAGAATAGAATCCCTCCCTGGAACACTCACCTGCGACGGCACGTAGGTCTCATCCGAATCAACACCTGAGTACAGCTCGGGGGAGGTGCAGCCAGAGACACCCCTTGAGAGCAGGACCTGCAGCACTTGTGGGTTCTCACCCACCACCACACCACGTCCCTCACTGGTGGTTGGTCGGCCCTCGGACCCCTCCTGGGTCTGCACCATCTCCACAACCCCAGCAGTATCAGGTGCGTCTTCCCCTGCAAAGACATAAAAACAAAGAAATGGAAACAGGCATTAGCACCATGGCACACAATGAGGGCTGAGAAACAAGAGAACCAGTACTTGATTGACACATGTCCCACATGACTAAAACCCTCCCATGCATGCACCCTCACTGCTTATGAAGGGCAGGCAAATGGCACACACTGATGACACCAAGATGGAAGATGAACACATTTCCTGCATGCTGCCTGGCAGTGGCATCACACATTGGCCTGTGATTGCCAGGTGAAACACACATGCCATCACACAGATGGCATGTACCATTGCTATTGAGTGAAGATGGAGAGGAGGGCAGCACCTATTCATTCAGTCCAGTTCCCGCATGTAATAGCTTTTCTAATTCAAACAGGTCAGATTCTTCACCTGGAGCTGCCAGTCCGAAATGGTCCAATTGCACAGGGACATGTTTGAACAAATGATATCCAGGTAACAAAGTCACTCCACTTTACCATAGCCATGTCAGACATGTGACTAGAGGACTGCGACATGCCTAGTAAAAGTGGTGGAATGCAAACAATCTGACTAAATGAACAGTGAAAAATTAAGCAACAATGTTGTGGCAAGGTGACACTTCAAGGGCAACTGGCGTGCAGTAGGGCTAGATGTCTACTGTTGGCAGAAGGGATACTGCTATGGCCAAATGCAGCTGCGCAGGATGTATTGCATGAAGCACATGGCTGACCCATACGACTCAGGCGCACACACTCTCACCTGGCACACAAACAGAAGCCCTCACACACACCATGCACATGGATAACACACACATGCATGTGCACTCACCGGACAATGCCTCGTAATCAGCCAAATCTCCCACGCCTTGGATCTGTTCCTCCGTGACGTAGGTCCCAGCGACTGACTCATGTGGAGTGAGTTCCATGTCTACTACTGGAGACCCACCTCCAGTCACTAGAGTTGCGGCATGACTTGAGGCCAGCTTACTCTCTGCCCTGCGCTTTAGGTCATTCCAGCGCTTATAGCAATCATTGGCTGTGCGCCTCACGATTCCAAGGGCACTTACGATGTCCGCAACGGTCTGCCAGTGTGCCTGGCGTTGTGCAGGTGTGGTCTTGGATCCTGCAACAATGACCATCTCGTTGTCATGTGCGGACACATACTCGACAAGTGCATTCAGTTCGTCATCCGTGAAGCTGGGCTTCCTGGACGGGCCGGACTGTGTAGCCGTGTCTGAGGCATCAGCCTGTGCCGGACGAGCACTCTTCCTCTTCCGCTTGGAAGGTGGTGGTGATCCTGAGTGTCCTGCGCCGCTCTGGACACTAGGGGCAGGAGCCCTGGTGGACTCTGTATCAGGAGTGTGGGATTGCACACTCAGCATGGGAGTTGGTGCAGGCATTGGCTCTAGTGTGATGGTGTCAGGGGGAATGTCAGCAGCATGGACTAGGACCGACACTGTCCGGGCTGGGTGTGTGAGGGCTGGGGTGGATGGAGCCGCAGCTGCCCCTGCAGCCTCTCCGCCCTGCCTACTTGGTGCAGCAGATGACCTTGCTGCCCCAGATGCACGTGGCATGGTGACATCAACGTGCACCAGCGCACGTGTCATAGGCCTGCTGACCTGGAAGTCAGCCATGGAGTCAGCCAGGTCTGGTGCCACAATGGGCTGGTCCAACAAGGGCTGAGCATGGATGGTGTCAGCCACATCAGCCTCAACGGGAGGGGGGGGGATTATGGGTGCCCTTGACTGATCCTCCACACATGGGGGGACAGGCTCACCCTGCAAGTAACTACCACGTCCCCTACCGGATCCACCACGGCCACCACTTGTGGCTCTTCCACCTTTGCCACCCTTACGGAATCCTCGCCTCCCAGCCATGGCACTGATGTTAATGTGCGTATGGGAGTGGCTGTAAAATATTGTCCTGGGCAATTGGGGGTCAAAGGGGTTGGGTACCAGATGGTAATTGTACCCTAGTGCTCTTGCAAGGCTGATTGTAACCCCTGGGGAAAGATGACGGGTCACGCTACGCACAGGAGCCCCAAAAAAGGGAGATGACGTGCACGCAACCCCTCCTAGACCACGTGTGCAGAAAGAAAAACCTGCACTACGCTGTGGCACCCAGTAACACAAGAATGAACGTATGCGTGTCACACACAGCCTAGAATGACCTCTGAAGGGGTAGGCTACACACAGGGCAAGCACAGATGTTCGATACGTGCGCGACTCACCGTCTGCCAGGTAAAAGAGCGTGAAAAATGAGCGCGTTTGGTTGGCAACACCCCCGCCAAAAGAAGATTTGTACGCTGTCTGAGGAGACAGGACAACAGTAGAAGGGAACACTGTTTGAGGGAACAGGCCCAGGTAAACCAGTAAAAGAGGAAAAAAGAGAAAAAGCTGTCAGAGGTAACAGGGAATACGAACTTGAAACGCCGTAAAGTAAATTGCGTGTGAAACGACAAGAAGTACAGAATTCACCCACTCGCTCTCCACGAAAAGCACGTACAAGGAAATGGTGTTCTACGCGTACCTTTAATACAGGCCCACACGTCCAGCGTCACTTACGCGGCGTGTACGCGCTAGGGCCATTTCCACCAATTACACGCTTTGTCACTTCTGCGTGTAGGGCCATTTCCACCAATTACACGCTTTGTCACTTATGCGTGTAGGGGCATTTCCACCAATTACACGCTTTGTCACTTCTGCGTGTAGGGCCATTTCCACCAATCACACGCGATGACACTCTGACGTGCAGTCTTTCCACGTGTGCTCTGTCATCACGTGCTGTGTGGGAAACACCCGCGCGGGTCACGTCACAGACGCGCTTACGCGCTGAGGGCCTTTGGTCCAATAGAATCGCGTATACATGCTGACGCGCTTACGCGCTAAGGGCCTTTCCTCGATTTTCACGCTGACGTGCAGGATTTTCACGTGCCAAATCACTCCGTACCAAGCTGGCCACGCGTAAGCACACGGAAGACCACGCTCCTGCCCAGAAGGCCGAACTACTGCCCCCCAGAGCCCCGAGCACGCTCCCACCTGCCATCTGCTGCTGCCTGACTGCCTGCTGCCCACGTGCACTGCCATTTGCTGCCTGCACATCAGCCAGGGGTGCTGTTGCTGTGACCACCCCTGCTGGAACCGAAGACTCCCGACTGGATTTCCATCACTCCACAGCCCAGCCCCAGGACCCAGTTGCCCACCCACTCCTGCCTCTGGGGTTGTCATGTTGGGGCAAACACCATCTGTGACCACTGACAACCCCCGGCCAGAGAGGCAGAGGGGCACCAGCTTCAGTGCCACCGAAGTTGGTGTCCTGGTGGAGCAAGTCCTGGGGCAGTATGATGCCCTCTTCGGAAGTTCCCGCGCCGACAAGGAAGGACGGACTCGGATCTGGACTGACATCGTGACTGCCATCAACGTGGAGGGGGTGGCAGTCCGGGACTTACAACATGTCAGGAAGCGCTGGGAGGACTTCAGGTCCAGGACCCTGAACAAGGCCCGGCGCCTCTTGAAGGCAGCGGATGCCAAGGGGCGCCGGGGCCACTTGTTGGAAGAACAGATGGGGGTCCTGGAACGCATATTCTCAGCGCTCCACGTCCAGGTCCTAGAGAAGCAGACCCGTCTGGAGTCGAGCGGTGAGTGTACATGCATCCTGATTGTGAGCAGTACGTGTGGTGATTATTCGAGCAGTGCGTGTGGTGATTATTCGGTATTGTGCAGGTTGCACATCTGTTTGTATGGGGTCGAGTATGGGTGGGGGTGTACAGGGCCGTGGGGCTGACACATGCGAGGGCTGTAATGTGTGAAACATGGATGGTGCTTGTGTGTGTAGGCTTGCATGCCAAATGCAGTTGTGCGTGCACACATGTTTGGATGAATGTGTATGTAAGTAGACATGACCGTCATGTCAGGCATGTATGTTGTTTTCCACTGCATGTACGAGCACTGTGTACATGTGCATGTGTGTGTATTTGACAAGGGTGCAACAGTGATGCAACATGGATGCATGTGACAGCGGTATGTGGAAGCCTGATTGGCAGATGTGACATGGATGCCCGTCTGAACAGTGCGACACTTGGCAGAGGTGTAGACATGCATGCAAGTGTGGTGGTGTGTGTACATGTGTGGTGCACTTCCTGTGTTGCATGTGATGTCTGGCTCCCTTTTGGCTGCTGATGCTTTTGTATGTGTAGGGATGGTGGTGGCAGTTGCGATATGGCTGTGGTATGGCTCATGTGTGCGAGTTGCAATGACATGTGTGTTGGGGATTGTGATGACATGTCTGAGGTTTGCCAATGCCACTCATGTGCAACTGTCATGTGTGTATGTGTCCATTGTACAGTGCCCTGATGCCTGTGTTTTGTTTCTCCCTGTCTGCAGCGTCAACTGATGAAGAGGGCGGAGAAGGTGCTGTGGAGCACAGCGGCGGGGATCCGACCGCCAGCCGGAGACGCAAGGCCCGGCTCCCCTCCCGTGTTGTCATCTCGTCGGGGAGTGAGGAGTCCGGTGCCGCGTCCAAGGCCGCAGCTGCCGGGGGGAGGTCCAAGAGGCGGAGGTTGCAGTTGGACTCCTCGGCAGCAGAAGGGGCAGCTGGGACCCCACAGGGCCCAACAGTGGAAGATGGCAGGGAGTCATCCAGGTTGGTGGGGGGTTTGGTGGAGGAGGAGGCCGTGCAAGCACCAGAGACGGGGTCTGGAGGTGGGGATCCCACTGGTGCTAGTGGTGCAGTGCAGGACCAGGGACAGGAGGCAGCACAGGCCGCCGCGGAGGTGCCTGTGTGCAATCCTGTCCCCGATCCTGTCCCTGCATCATCTTGCACCAGCAGGGATGCCTACGTCCAGACCCGTTTTCAGGCAGGGGATGAGCTGACGTCAACTGGCCTTCCTCTGCCTGCGGACGTGGCCATCCAGGTCCGGGTTGAGCCTGTCCTGGCTGGTGTGGCGTTGCGTCAACAGGCCATGCGAGGTGACCTGCAGTCTTTTCATGGAGAGACTGCACGTCATCTCGAATGGCTCATTGACCACGTCAGCCTGCTGGGACAGGTCACCCAGGCCGGATTCCGCCGTCTGATGGGGCTTGCTCCGACCCCCTCCTCAACTGGACCCCCTACGCGCCAGTCGTCCTCTGTGCCATCTTCCCACCCATCAGTCACCTGGGTGCCCTGTGGAGCTGCTTCTGACGGTGCGGCCAGGCTGGTGGAGGAGGCATCCCTGCCACAGTCGGGAGTCGGAGGTCCAGCAGGGGTGGCCACATCAACAACTGCACCCCAGCCGGCGGAGGATGTGCAGGCAGCAGGAGGCAGTGCACGGGCAGAGGCAGAGCAGCAGCAGCAGCAACATGGTGGGAGACATGAAGGCTCGGGGCTTTCGACATCGGAGGGGCAGGCATCGGCCGGAGGGCAGGGGGACCCAGGACAGAGAGTGTCTTCCGTGTGGCAGCGGTTGGGCCAAGCCATAGGTGCGGAGCGGCGGCGGGCGGAAGAGGCGCGGCTCACAATGGTCAGGGCGGAGAACTCCATGCGGAGGGCCCTGAGGCGGGCCGAGTGCCTCGAGGCAATCCGCAGGGGGTTGGAGGAGGACACGGCATCGACCCTGCGGACAGTCGGGGCCACGGAACTGGACCGCCTCCGAGACATCGAACAGGAGTTCGATGATGCCCTGGCCCGGGACACCACGGATTGAGCCGCTGGACTTGCCCGCCGCCTTTGTATATAGTTCTTTAGTTTTAGGTTTCCTTTGTGTCTTATTATGATTTGGAGTCGACGGACACTGCTCCACTTTTTGTATATAGTTGATTTTTAGGTAGGTTTTTTAGTAGGTTTCCTTTGTTCAGTTGGGCTCATGGACCCTTGGTAGTTTTTTACATAGTTCTTTGTTGCATGGAGATTTTTTTACATTTGACTTTGGACAAATTTTTTGGGGATTCTGATTTGCATTTTTTGGTTTTTATACGGACAGCAAGCTTATTTTTTCTCATTCACATTGTACCTTGTTTCCTTTCTTTTGCATTATTTTTTTTTCAATACAATTTTGTTTCCATACTTCACTGTATGGTATCATCTCATTGGTTTCATGCATGTCATGTTGGGTGTTTTCCCATTCAATTGCAACCATTGTGTGTGACGGACATGGGTTCATTAGCTTCATGAACATTGGGGGTGTAACATGTAATTTCCATTTCCATGTGGGTGAATGGGTTACTTGGTAGGGCTTTTTGGCTGTGGAGGCTGACCATTACGCACATGATTGGGGATTGTGAGGACCTGGTGGAGGGTGCCCCTGCACTGCTGGGGGGTGGGGGTGGTGGGAGACATGAGTGGGGGCCTGGTGGAGGCTGCCCCTGCACTGCTGGGGGGTGGGGGTGGTGGGAGACATGAGTGGGGGCCTGGTGGAGGCTGCCCCTGCACTGCTGGGGGGTGGGGGTGGTGGGAGACATGAGTGGGGGCCTGGTGGAGGGTGCCCCTGCACTGCTGGGGGGTGGGGGTGGTGGGAGACATGAGTGGGGGCCTGGTGGAGGCTGCCCCTGCACTGCTGGGGGGTGGGGGTGGTGGGAGACATGAGTGGGGGCCTGGTGGAGGCTGCCCCTGCACTGCTGGGGGTGGGGGTGGTGGGAGACATGAGTGGGGGCCTGGTGGAGGGTGCCCCTGCACTGCTGGGGGGTGGGGGTGGTGGGAGACATGAGTGGGGGCCTGGTGGAGGCTGCCCCTGCACTGCTGGGGGGTGGGGGTGGTGGGAGACATGAGTGGGGGCCTGGTGGAGGGTGCCCCTGCACTGCTGGGGGTGGGGGTGGTGGGAGACATGAGTGGGGGTCTGGTGGGGGCTGCCCATGGTGGCAGGGGGGTGGGAGTGGTGGGAGATATGAGTGGGGGCCTGGTGGGGGCTGCCCATGGTGGCAGAGGGGTGGGGGTGGTGGGAGACATGAGTGGGGGCCTGGTGGAGGCTGCCCCTGCACTCCTCGGGGGTGGGGGTGCAGGGAGACATGAGTGGGGGCCTGGTGGAGGCTGCCCCTGCACTGCTGGGGGGCGGGGGTGGTGGGAGACATGGGTGGGGGCATGGTGGAGGATGCCCCTGCACTGCTGGGGGGTGGGGGTGGTGGGAGACATGAGTGGGGGCCTGGTGGGGGCTGCCCATGGTGGCAGGGGGGTGGGGGTGGTGGGAGACATGAGTGGGGGCCTGGTGGGGGCTGCCCATGGTGGCGGGGGGGTGGGGGTGGTGGGAGACATGAGTGGGGGCCTGGTGGAGGCTGCCCCTGCACTGCTGGGGGGTGGGGGTGGTGGGAGACATGAGTGGGGGCCTGGTGGAGGCTGCCCCTGGTGGCTGGGGGGTGGGGGTGGTGGGAGACATGGGTGGGGGCCTGGTGGAGGATGCACCTGCACTGCTGGGGGGTGGGGGTGGTGGGAGACATGAGTGGGGGCCTGGTGGGGGCTGCCCATGGTGGCAGGGGGGTGGGGGTGGTGGGAGACATGAGTGGGGGCCTGGTGGAGGCTGCCCCTGCACTGCTGGGGGGTGGGGGTGGTGGGAGACATGGGTGGGGGCCTGGTGGAGGCTGCCCATGGTGGCAGGGGGGTGGGGTGGTAGGAGACATGAGTGGGGGCCTGGTGGAGCCTGCCCATGGTGGCAGGGGGGTGGGGGTGGTGGGAGACATGAGTGGGGGCCTGGTGGAGGCTGCCCATGGTGGCAGGGGGGTGGGGTGGTGGGAGACATGAGTGGGGGCCTGGTGGAGGCTGCCCCTGGTGGCTGGGGGGTGGGGGTGGTGGGAGACATGAGTGCGGGCCTGGTGGAGGCTGCCCCTGCACTGCTGGGGGGTGGGGGTGGTGGGAGACATGGGTGGGGGCCTGGTGGAGGCTGCCCATGGTGGCAGGGGGGTGGGGTGGTAGGAGACATGAGTGGGGGCCTGGTGGAGGCTGCCCATGGTGGCAGGGGGGTGGGGGTGGTGGGAGACATGAGTGGGGGCCTGGTGGAGGCTGCCCATGGTGGCAGGGGGGTGAGGTGGTGGGAGACATGACTATGGGCCTGGTGGAGGCTGCCCCTGGTGGCTGGGGGGTGGGGGTGGTGGGAGACATGGGTGGGGGCCTGGTGGAGGCTGCCCATTGTGGCAGGGGGGTGGGGTGGTGGGAGACATGAGTGGAGGCCTGGTGGAGGCTGCCCCTGCACTGCTGGGGGGTGGGGGTGGTGGGAGACATGAGTGGGGGCCTGGTGGAGGCTGCCCCTGCACTGCTGGGGGGTGGGGGTGGTGGGAGACATGAGTGGGGGCCTGGTGGGTGCTGCCCATGGTGGCAGGGGGGTGGGGGTGGTGGGAGACATGAGTGGGGGCCTGGTGGAGGCTGCCCATGGTGGCAGGGGGGTGGGGTGGTGGGAGACATGAGTGGGGGCCTGGTGGAGGCTGCCCCTGGTGGCTGGGGGGTGGGGGTGGTGGGAGACATGAGTGGGGGCCTGGTGGAGGGTGCCCCTGCACTGCTGGGGGGTGGGGGTGGTGGGAGACATGAGTGGGGGCCTGGTGGAGGCTGCCCCTGCACTGCTGGGGGGTGGGGGTGGTGGGAGACATGAGTGGGGGCCTGGTGGAGGCTGCCCCTGCACTGCTGGGGGGTGGGGGTGGTGGGAGACATGAGTGGGGGCCTGGTGGGGGCTGCCCATGGTGGCAGGGGGGTGGGGGTGGTGGGAGATATGAGTGGGGGCCTGGTGGAGGCTGCCCCTGCACTGCTGGGGGGTGGGGGTGGTGGGAGACATGGGTGGGGGCCTGGTGGAGGCTGCCCATGGTGGCAGGGGGGTGGGGGTGGTGGGAGACATGAGTGGGGGCCTGGTGGAGGCTGCCCCTGCACTGCTGGGGGGTGGGGGTGGTGGGAGACATGAGTGGGGGCCTGGTGGGGGCTGCCCATGGTGGCAGGGGGGTGGGGGTAGTGGGAGACATGAGTGGGGGCCTGGTGGAGGCTGCCCATGGTGGCAGGGGGGTTTGGTGGTGGGAGACATGAGTGGGGGCCTGTTGGAGGCTGCCCCTGGTGGCTGGGGGTGGGGGTGGTGGGAGACATGAGTGGGGGCCTGGTGGAGGGTGCCCCTGCACTGCTGGGGTGTGGGGGTGGTGGGAGACATGAGTGGGGGCCTGGTGGAGGCTGCCCCTGCACTGCTGGGGGGTGGGGGTGGTGGGAGACATGAGTGGGGGCCTGGTGGAGGCTGCCCCTGCACTGCTGGGGGGTGGGGGTGGTGGGAGACATGAGTGGGGGCCTGGTGGGGGCTGCCCATGGTGGCAGGGGTGTGGGGGTGGTGGGAGACATGAGTGGGGGCCTGGTGGAGGCTGCCCCTGCACTGCTGGGGGGTGGGGGTGGTGGGAGACATGGGTGGCGGCCTGGTGGAGGCTGCCCATGGTGGAGGGGGGGTGGGGTGGTAGGAGACATGAGTGGGGGCCTGGTGGAGGCTGCCCATGGTGGCAGGGGGGTGGGGGTGGTGGAAGACATGGGTGGGGGCCTGGTGGAGGCTGCCCATGGTGGCAGGGGGGTGGGAGTGGTGGGAGACATGAGTGGGGGCCTGGTGGAGGCTGCCCATGGTGGCAGGGGGGTGGGGTGGTGGGAGACATGAGTGGGGGCCTGGTGGAGGCTGCCCCTGGTGGCTGGGGGGTGGGGGTGGTGGGAGACATGAGTGGGGGCCTGGTGGAGGGTGCCCCTGCACTGCTGGGGGTGGGGGTGGTGGGAGACATGAGTGGGGGCCTGGTGGGGGCTGCCCATGGTGGCAGGGGGGTGGGGGTGGTGGTAGACATGAGTGGGGGCCTGGTGGAGGCTGCCCATGGTGGCAGGGGGGTGGGGTGGTGGGAGACATGAGTGGGGGCCTGGTGGAGGCTGCCCCTGGTGGCTGGGGGTGGGGGTGGTGGGAGACATGAGTGGGGGCCTGGTGGAGGGTGCCCCTGCACTGCTGGGGGGTGGGGGTGGTGGGAGACATGAGTGGGGGCCTGGTGGAGGCTGCCCCTGCACTGCTGGGGGGTGGGGGTGGTGGGAGACATGAGTGGGGGCCTGGTGGAGGCTGCCCCTGCACTGCTGGGGGATGGGGGTGGTGGGAGACATGAGTGGGGGCCTGGTGGGGGCTGCCCATGGTGGCAGGGGGGTGGGGGTGGTGGGAGACATGAGTGGGGGCCTGGTGGAGGCTGCCCCTGCACTGCTGGGGGGTGGGGGTGGTGGGAGACATGGGTGGGGGCCTGGTCGAGGCTGCCCATGGTGGAGGGGGGGTGGGGTGGTAGGAGACATGAGTGGGGGCCTGGTGGAGGCTGCCCATGGTGGCAGGGGGGTGGGGGTGGTGGAAGACATGGGTGGGGGCCTGGTGGAGGCTGCCCATGGTGGCAGGGGGGTGGGAGTGGTGGGAGACATGAGTGGGGGCCTGGTGGAGGCTGCACATGGTGGCAGGGGGGTGGGGTGGTGGGAGACATGAGTGGGGGCCTGGTGGAGGCTGCCCCTGGTGGCTGGGGGGTGGGGGTGGTGGGAGACATGAGTGGGGGCCTGGTGGAGGGTGCCCCTGCACTGCTGGGGGTGGGGGTGGTGGGAGACATGAGTGGGGGCCTGGTGGAGGCTGCCCCTGCACTGCTGGGGGGTGGGGGTGGTGGGAGACATGAGTGGGGGCCTGGTGGAGGCTGCCCCTGCACTGCTGGGGGGTGGGGGTGGTGGGAGACATGGGTGGGGGCCTGGTGGAGGCTGCCCCTGCACTGCTGGGGGGTGGGGGTGGTGGGAGACATGCATTGTTGATCAGTAGTGCAAGGTGACATGTGGGTTGGCTGGGGGGCATGCCCATGGTGGATGGGCTGCCTGCGGGACATGAGCAGGAGTGCAGGGTAGTCCCCCGTGGTGTGGGCTGCCTGCAGGGTCCGTGCAGGTTGTGGAGCGTACACCTGGGAGGACCCACACGGCCAATTCACGTGTGGTACTCCCCAGAACCCCTGAAATACACATACCCTGCTGAAATCGTGTGTGGAACTTCCCGCGCACCCCTGAAATACACGTACCCTGCTCGCACTGGCCCAATCGCGTGTGGAACTTCCCACGCACCCCTGCAATACACGTACCCTGATGAAATCGCGTGTGGAACTTCCCGCGCACCCTGAAATACACGTACCCTGCTCGCACTGGGCCAATCGCGTGTGGAACTTCCCACGCACCCCTGCAATACACGTACCCTGATGAAATTGCGTGTGGAACTTCCCGCGCACCCCTGAAATACACGTACCCTGCTCGCACTGGGCCAATCGCGTGTGGAACTTCCCGCGCACCCCTGAAATACACGTACTCTGATGAAATCGCATGTGGAACTTCCCGCGCACCCCTGAAATAGACGTACCCTGCTGAAATCGCGTGTGGAACTTCGCGCGCACCCCTGAAATACACGTACCCTGCTCGCACTGGCCCAATCGCGTGTGGAACTTCCCGCGCACCCCTGAAATAGACGTACCCTGTGTAAAGACCGGTAGGGGGTGTCTGTACTTCTGCTCTCTATATGGTAGAGGAGAGGCACAGAAGACCCCAGCCAAGATTCTCTATTACGGTAGCAATGGACGAGCAATCAAGGCCTAGCTTCTCAGGAGGTGATGCAGGCTGGTTCTTAAGTACAGTGTAGTCCCCAAGCCCCCACAAAGGAATGTCCACACACTGTATTGGTTAGAACACAGTCTTTATATAATCAATATTCAAGGTTATGTACACTTATCATGATAACTCACTTTGTACTTAGGAAAATCAACAATGGCAAATATATACAGTTCTAAAGTGGTACCACCCTTTGTATTAGATCTCATGAAAAGTGCATCAACAATACCGTAATCATGTCACACAGATCAATAGAGTGAAACCAGCAATAGAGAGAAGAGAGAGAATAAGGTGGTTGAACAATAGGCAGAATACTGGCCCCTACCACTAGACACAGTTCTGGGTGGAGATCCCCCCACCTGGGCAACCTGTAAAATAAAGATATAGCACAAGCCCAGTCCATATATTGTTCTGCAAGTCTTATTCCCTCCTATAATGTTTTTACCCCCCCAATGTACCTGGTGGAGTCGAGTTCTTCGAAGAGGCGTCGACAGATCCTTCTTGAGCGACCCCCTTTCAAGCGGGAATCACGGATCGTCGAGAGGCGTCGAGGAACTCGGCGTTCGGCGGCGGGGAATCGACGGCCCTTCTTGAATGCCTTCCCTTTCAAGCGGGAGACACGGGGCGTCGAACGTCCGTCGACAAACAGGGTAGAACGGCGTCGATGAGGCGGCAGCTTCGTCCGAGCGGTGCTCGTCGGCGTCGGAGCGTCGGCGTCCTGCAAGGCAGAGGCGTGCGGGGCACCTCGGTGACAATAGTTCTGGACCGCAAAGATTGTGGAGACGGAGGTCTTCGGGTGGCGGGAAACCCACCGGCAGGTTTCTCCTCGGCGCGTTGGTCGTCCTCGACTTTCTCCGGCAGGGTAAAGCGGTCGACGGTGCAGACGAGGGAGTCCTTCGATTCAAATGTTCTTTAGGCAAGGAGCGGACGGCTCCGGTCGTCGGCGGCACGGCGTCAAGTGGTTCCCACGGCTGGGCAACACAACTTCGACGGGCCTCCAGCGGTTACACAAACCTGCGAACCCTGGTCGACGGCAATGGACTTCGACGGCGTCGATGTCCGGGTGCTTCACTTCGATCTCCTCGGCGGTCCCGTCTCGGGTCGGCAGCCTTTCGAGGGTCTGTCTTCCAGGGCGCTTCGGTGAAGATGGAGCGGTGCTCGATGGTCCCTCGGAGCACGGGAAGAGGGTGCCTTACCAGGTCCTCTCTCGGGTCAGTCCTCGACGAATTCGGCAACCTTCAGATCTGTCGAAGCAAATGCAACAGCAAGTCTTCTTCTTCCAGCTGGACGTCGAGGATCAGCAATTCCAGTTACTCTTGAGTGGAGACTCAGCTTCTGAACGCTTCTGAACGTTCCTGAACGTTCCTGAACCTCCTGAACAGTGGTGAGAGGTCCCCAGATATACTATTCTGTCTCTCATCCACACTGCTGGCATACACCCAGCAGCCAGTCATACAGAGGGGCATTCATGCAGTCAGTCAGCCAATCAGGCACACAGTGCATTCAGGCCACACTCCTCCCTCTCAGACACTCACAACAAGGAATGTGGATTGGGACAAGTACCCAGCCATTCAACACTACACACTGCATTCAGGCCAGTTTCGGGCAGGGCTGTCTCAGTCTTTGTCTCTCATGCCAGAAACCAGACAACCACAACAAGGAGTGTATATTGGTCACACACTCCATTCACCCAGGTCCCACCCACAGGAGGTACCCACAACATATAGTCACTGGGAAGGCTCCAGTCAGTCTAGCTGGGCCTTCACAACAACACCATATATGGAACTTCCACCCAACAGCCAGTCAGGGGGAAGGGACAGAGTCAGGGCTTCCCAGGACTTTGGGAAAACAATGTAACAGGCAATAGAAAGCAAGAGGCTACAGGGGCCATCTTGTTTCCTATCAGGAATCAACTGATTCTAATGGCAGGGCCTGGGTATCCCAAAATGGAGGACACCCAGAGCACCTGTCAAATTCAGCATGGAGCTGCCACCAGCCCATACCCTGCTCTGTGGGCCACCCACAGGTGCCCAAAAACATACACTAGGGGCACAGGGTTGTACCCCTACCCAGGGGTGCCATAAGTGTATCCCATGGGTCTGTTCACCAAACCAAAAGAGAGAGCTGCACTGCCAGGAGTCCCACATGGACTCCTGGGCAGAAAACATGACAGAACACACGATAAAAAAGCAGTAAGGGACAAGGATTCAGAGGCTCTGTCCCTCTGATGCATTTCCAGCATCACAGTCGCCCCCCCCCAGACTGAGGTGGAGGGTGTCTAATCTCCCACGGGATAGACACCCTCATCCAGACGGTCAACATACCTTCTGGAAAGGCCATCTGCATTATCGTGACTCTTCCCTGGTCTGTGCTCTATGGTGAAGTCTAGCCCTTGCAGGCTAATGGACCACCTGAGCAATTTCGGATTCTCCCCCTTCATCTGCATAAGCCACTTCAGGGGCTTATGATCTGTTTGGACCTTGAAGGTAGACCCCGTAAGGTAGGGCCTAAAACGCCTAAGGCTCCAAACTATACTAAAACACTCCTTTTCAACAGTAGCCCACCTGAGTTCTCTACCCTTGAGTTGTCTACTGATGAATATGATAGGATGTTCTCTCCCTTTGTCATCTAACTGGGACAAGACAGCTCCAATTCCGGTGTCGCAGGCATCCGTCTGGACGATAAAGGGTCGGCTGTAGTCGGGTGCACACAACACAGGTGCCCTACACAGACTTTCTTTCAAGCCATCAAAGGCCCTCTGACAGTCTTCGGTCCAATTAACCTTCCTAGGCTGTTTGGGTGAAGTTAGGGCTGTCAGGGGTGCAGCTATGGTTCCATAGTCCGCCATGAAATTGCGATAGTACCCAGTGAGGCCCAAAAAGGCTCTCACCTGGGTTTGAGTAGTGGGAGTCTCCCAGTTCTGTACATCCTGTACTTTACTGGAGAGAGGTTGGATTTGACCCCCTCCTACCTCATGACCAAGATAGGTAACTTTCCCCTGAGCTATCTGGCACTTGGTGGCCTTGATAGTGAGGTTAGCCCTTCTCAAGGCCTGCAACACCTTATCCAGATGTGTCAAATGCTCTTCCCAGGTGGAACTGTAGACGGCAATGTCGTCTAAGTAAGCCACACAAAAGGCTTCCAGCCCACTGAGCGCATGGTTGACCAATCTCTGGAAGGTGGCAGGGGCATTCTTCAACCCAAAAGGCATGACCCTAAACTGGTAGAGTCCCTCAGGTGTTGAGAAGGCCGTTTTTTCCTTGGCATGGTCCGTCAGAGCTATTTGCCAATAGCCTGAGGTAAGGTCAAAGGTGCTCACAAATTTGGCAGCACCTATGGTGTCCACGAGCTCATCAGCCCTGGGCAATGGGTGCGCGTCAGTTTTGGTGACGGCATTGACTCCTCGGTAGTCCACACAGAACCTCCAATCCTTGGTACCCGCCTGGGAACTTGCCTTGGGGACAAGGACCACTGGACTGGACCAGGGACTGGTTGAGGGTTCAATAACATAACACCCAGATCCAACATCTTGGCGACCTCAGCCTGGATGTGGTTCTTGACGGTATCTGACATACGGTAGCACCTGCTTTTGACAGGCACACTGTCACCAGTGTCAATTTCATGCCTACACCACGGTGTAAGGCCTGGTGTCAGTGAAAACAGAGAGGCATACTGTTGGAGCAAAGCCCTGCAGGCCCTCTGTTGCTCTGGTGTCAAATCCGGAGAGAGATGTACTCCCTCCACTGAGCCATCCTGAGGGTCGCTGTGCAGCAAATCAGGAAGGGGCTCACTCTCATCCTCTTCTTGCCCTGAAGCTAGCAAGAGACATGAGACTTCTGCTCGCCGGTGGAAAGGCTTGAGCCTGTTGACATGGAATACCTGAGGGGCTACCCCAGAGGCTCCCATGTCAACCAGATAATTGACTTCGCCCATCTTGGAGATGATCCTGAAGGGTCCAGTCCACTTGTCTGCCAAAGCTCTAGGCTTGGTAGGCTCCATCACAAGGATTTCCTGTCCCGGAGTCCAATCCACTTGCGAGGCTTTAAGGTCATGCCAGTACTTATTCAATTCCTGGCTGGCCTTGAGATTTGCTGTCGCCTGACCCATCATCTGTGTCATCCTCCGTCTGAGGCCTAACACATAGTCCCCCACTTGCTTGGCGGGACCGGGAGGGGTGGCTTCCAAGCCTTCTCGGATCAAGGCGAGGGGCCCCCTCACGGGATGTCCAAAGAGTAACTCAAAGGGGCTGAAACCAACACCCTCTTGAGGCACCTCTCTGTAAGCAAACAGCAGGCATGGCAGGAGGAGATCCCATTTCCTCCTTAGGGGTTCTTCCAAAGCCCCTAGCATGCCCTTGAGAGTTTTATTAAATCTCTCAACCAGACCATTGGTCTGGGGGTGGTAAGAGGTGGAGAACTTGTAGGTTACCCCGCACTCTTTCCACATGGTTTTCATGTAACTAGACATGAAGTTGGATCCTCTGTCAGAGACAACCTCCTTGGGGAATCCAACACGGGTGAAAATGCCCAGGAGAGCCCTGGCAACCACCTTGGCAGTAACAGTCCGAAGGGGTATTGCCTCAGGGTACCTGGTGGCATGATCTACCAAGACCAGGATGAACCGATGTCCACCTGAAGTGGGAGGGTCAAGGGGACCGACGATGTCGATGCCCACCCTCTCAAACGGTGTGCCAACCACTGGCAATGGCTGCAGTGGGGCAATGACCTTGCCTCCAGTCTTGCCAGACAACTGACAAGTTGGGCAGGTTCTGCAGTGGGACTCCACCTCTACTCCCATCCGTGGCCAGTAGAAATGGGCAGAGAGCCTCTGCTTAGTCTTCTTGGTCCCAAGATGACCAGCCAAGGGCACCTCATGCGCCAACTGCAGAAGGAAGGGCCTGTAAACCTGGGGTACCACCAACCTCTTGGGGGCACCAGGTTCAGGCTTAGTGGGCTCACTAACAAGGAGCTCACCCTCCCAATAAATCCGGAACGTCCTAGGCACTTCTCCTTGTGCCTGGGACAGGGCCTGTTTCCTCAGTCCCTCGAGAGAGTGGCACTCTCTCTGTCCCTTACAGAAGTCTGCCGGGAGGGTCCCCCTTCAGCTAACAAGCATTGAAGGTCGGGATGATCCTCCGGGTTGAGAACCTCCCCCACAGGAGAGTCTTCTGTCTCGTCTCCCACAGGAGTTGAGTTTGGGTTTTCCACTGGACCCAGCCCGTCCGGAGCATGGATCCCGATGGGTGCTGTCGGAACAGCAGGAAGAGAAGGTGTTCCCTCCACAGAGGTGGCCTTCTTGCTCTTCCTTCTTCTTGCCTTAGGCCTTGCCTTTGGCTCAGGTACCTGACCCACAGCCAGACCCGGTGTCCTCTGTGACCTAGTGACTGCAGCAGCAGTCATGGGAAGACCATCCGAGATCAACCCTAACTCTACTAGATCATTTCCTAACAGAATGTTAGCAGGGACATTGTCCTGAACCAGGACAGGAAGCTTTGCTGTCTTGTCTCCAATCATGAGTGTGACTAAGGCTACAGGCGATAATTTGGGAGGCCCACCAGCTAACCTGGTGGTTCTCAGAGGAGCACCTACATAGTCCTCTGGCTTGAGCAGGGTCCTGTCCACCACTGTCATGCTTGCCCCAGTGTCTCTCAAACCAGTAGAAGGCTGGCCATTCAAGAGGACACTTCTCAAAAACCTACGGGTGTTCTGGGGATAGTCGCCAGTACTTCTGCATACTGGTCCCAGGCCCCAAGGGACACTAAGGAAATCTCTACCGGAGTACCAAATGTGATCCCGGTAGAGGAGGGGAGGACAGTGGCCTCCACCTCAGACACAGGGTAAGGGTAGGTCAGGCTGACAGCCTGTACTCCAAGTGCCTAACCTTTACACTTGGAGTCACCCCTTTTGTGATCCAGAGCCCCACAGTCCCAACAAGCGCCAGGAGTGCGGGGTACGGTACTGGAACCACTGGGAGCCTGCTTTGCAGCAGGTGGACCACTACTCTTATTCCCACCCACAGATGACTTATCCCCACTAGATTTTTGGGTCTTGGGAGAGGAAGGTTTAGGTTTACCTGACTGTGACTGCTTGTGGGACTCCTCAGCCTTCTGAGAGGCCCCCTTTTCTTTGTCCTTGTCCTTCCCAGTGGAGTCCTTAGGGGACACCCGGTGGGAGACCCACTTGTCGGCCAACCTAGCCAGCTTAAAGGGGTCCAAAATGTTCTGGTCAGCCACATACTGACGCAGCTCTGGTGAACAGGCTTCAGAAAAATGCTCAAAAAACAAGAGGTGGGACAATTCAACAAAAGTCTTAACCTTGTACCCATCGATCCACCCCATCATGTTCATGTGCGCAGCACTCACCCAGTCAACCCAAGACACATTCTCTCTTTTCTTAAAATCCCTGAACCTTCTAAGGTATTGGGTAGGTGTCTTGCCAAACTTGGCAATCAAAGCAGACTTCATACACTCATACTGACCCCTTTCTTCCACACTCAGCTTCAGAATACAGTCATATCCAGTTTGAGGCACTCTGCTTAACAAACACTTAGCCCAATCTCTTTTGTCAACATCGTGAATCGCACAAGCCATTTCAAACGCTTCAATCCATTGGAGGATATCTGAACCCTCCACAAATACACCAACCAAATCTTTCATAAACTTGGTGGCTGGGGACCTGACACTCTCACTGGTTTTAGCTGAAGTCTCCACTCTAGCTTTCTCTAGCTGGATTCTCTGACATTCAGTGTCCTGGCTCTTGAGTTCAAGATCCCTATTCTTGAGCTCCACTTGTTGCGCCAACTCCTCTTTCTTAAGCTCAGCATCTATTTCCAACTTGCGGTATTCAAAGGCCAATTTCATCCTTAATAGCTCAAGCTCCAAGGAATTGCTGGGGTTTGGAACAGAGGCAGCAGGAATGGCGACATTCCCAGAAACAGATTCAGTAGAAACCCCAGGGGCAGAGTCCTCATTGGTTGCATTCCCCCCCTCATCAAGAGTTTCACTATCCGTCTGGTAGTCCACCAGGGCAGCTATCAGCTCAGCCCTAGACTTATCCACAAAGTCTAACTCCCTGGCTTCACAAGCACTCTGGAGAGCCTCCAAGCTCATCCGAGTCAATTTGCCATTTGCAATAGACTCCATTGTTTGTAATGCAGTTATCTTGTACACAACTAAACCTTAGTTTAATAAAGTGCAGATATTCTTTGTAAGTGGCACGGTTATACACTGATTCTTAAAACCATAAGCATCCCACCGCTGCCACCAGCTGTAAAGACTGGTAGGGGGTGTCTGTACTTCTGCTCTCTATATGGTAGAGGAGAGGCACAGAAGACCCCAGCCAAGATTCTCTATTACGGTAGCAATGGACGAGCAATCAAGGCCTAGCTTCTCAGGAGGTGATGCAGGCTGGTTCTTAAGTACAGTGTAGTCCCCAAGCCCCCACAAAGGAATGTCCACACACTGTATTGGTTAGAACACAGTCTTTATATAATCAATATTCAAGGTTATGTACACTTATCATGATAACTCACTTTGTACTTAGGAAAATCAACAATGGCAAATATATACAGTTCTAAAGTGGTACCACCCTTTGTATTAGATCTCATGAAAAGTGCATCAACAATACCGTAATCATGTCACACAGATCAATAGAGTGAAACCAGCAATAGAGAGAAGAGAGAGAATAAGGTGGTTGAACAATAGGCAGAATACTGGCCCCTACCACTAGACACAGTTCTGGGTGGAGATCCCCCCACCTGGGCAACCTGTAAAATAAAGATATAGCACAAGCCCAGTCCATATATTGTTCTGCAAGTCTTATTCCCTCCTATAATGTTTTTACCCCCCCAATGTACCTGGTGGAGTCGAGTTCTTCGAAGAGGCGTCGACAGATCCTTCTTGAGCGACCCCCTTTCAAGCGGGAATCACGGATCGTCGAGAGGCGTCGAGGAACTCGGCGTTTGGCGGCGGGGAATCGACGGCCCTTCTTGAATGCCTTCCCTTTCAAGCGGGAGACACGGGGCGTCGAACGTCCGTCGACAAACAGGGTAGAACGGCGTCGATGAGGCGGCAGCTTCGTCCGAGCGGTGCTCGTCGGCGTCGGAGCGTCGGCGTCCTGCAAGGCAGAGGCGTGCGGGGCACCTCGGTGACAATAGTTCTGGACCGCAAAGATTGTGGAGACGGAGGTCTTCGGGTGGCGGGAAACCCACCGGCAGGTTTCTCCTCGGCGCGTTGGTCGTCCTCGACTTTCTCCGGGAGGTAAAGCGGTCGACGGTGCAGACGAGGGAGTCCTTCGATTCAAATGTTCTTAGGCAAGGAGCGGACGGCTCCGGTCGTCGGCGGCACGGCGTCAAGTGGTTCCCACGGCTGGGCAACACAACTTCGACGGGCCTCCAGCGGTTACACAAACCTGTGAACCCTGGTCGACGGCAATGGACTTCGACGGCGTCGATGTCCGGGTGCTTCACTTCGATCTCCTCGGCGGTCCCGTCTCGGGTCGGCAGCCTTTCGAGGGTCTGTCTTCCAGGGCGCTTCGGCGAAGATGGAGCGGTGCTCGATGGTCCCTCGGAGCACGGGAAGAGGGCGCCTTACCAGGTCCTCTCTCGGGTCAGTCCTCGACGAATTCGGCAACCTTCAGATCTGTCGAAGCAAATGCAACAGCAAGTCTTCTTCTTCCAGCTGGACTTCGAGGATCAGCAATTCCAGTTACTCTTGAGTGGAGACTCAGCTTCTGAACGCTTCTGAACGTTCCTGAACGTTCCTGAACCTCCTGAACAGTGGTGAGAGGTCCCCACATATACTATTCTGTCTCTCATCCACACTGCTGGCATACACTCAGCAGCCAATCATACAGAGGGGCATTCATGCAGTCAGTCAGCCAATCAGGCACACAGTGCATTCAGGCCACACTCCTCCCTCTAAGACACTCACAACAAGGAATGTGGATTGGGACAAGTACCCAGCCATTCAACACTACACACTGCATTCAGGCCAGTTTCGGGCAGGGCTGTCTCAGTCTTTGTCTCTCATGCCAGAAACCAGACAACCACAACAAGGAGTGTATATTGGTCACACACTCCATTCACCCAGGTCCCACCCACAGGAGGTACCCACAACATACAGTCACTGGGAAGGCTCCAGTCAGTCTAGCTGGGCCTTCACAACAACACCATATATGGAAATTCCACCCAACAGCCAGTCAGGGGGAAGGGACAGAGTCAAGGCTTCCCAGGACATTGGGAAAACAATGTAACAGGCAATAGAAAGCAAGAGGCCACAGGGGCCATCTTGTTTCCTATCAGGAATCAACTGATTCCAATGGCAGGGCCTGGGTATCCCAAAATGGAGGACACCCAGAGCACCTGTCAAATTCAGCATGGAGCTGCCACCAGCCCATACCCTGCTCTGTGGGCCACCCACAGGTGCCCAAAAACATACACTAGGGGCACAGGGTTGTACCCCTACCCAGGGGTGCCATAAGGGTATCCCATGGGTCTGTTCACCAAACCAAAAGAGAGAGCTGCACTGCCAGGAGTCCCACATGGACTCCTGGGCAGAAAACATGACAGAACACACGATAAAAAAGCAGTAAGGGACAAGGATTCAGAGGCTCTGTCCCTCTGATGCATTTCCAGCATCACACCCTGCTGAAATCGCGTGTGGAAATTCCCGCGCACCCCTGAAATACACGTACCCTGCTCGCACTGGGCCAATCGCGTGTGGAACTTCCCGCGCACCCCTGAAATACACGTACCCTGATGAAATCGCGTGTGGAACTTCCCGCGCACCCCTGAAATAGACGTACCCTGCTGAAATCGCATGTGGAACTTCCCGCGCACCCCTGAAATACACGTACCCTGCTCGCACTGGCCCAATCGTGTGTGGAACTTCCCGCGCACCCCTGAAATAGACGTACCCTGCTGAAATCGCGTGTGGAAATTCCCACGCACCCCTGAAATACACGTACCCTGCTCGCACTGGGCCAATCGCGTGTGGAACTTCCCGCGCACCCCTGAAATACACGTACCCTGATGAAATCGCGTGTCGAACTTCCCGCGCACCCCTAAAATAGACGTACCCTGCTGAAATCGCGTGTGGAACTTCCCGCGCACCCCTGAAATACACGTACCCTGATGTAATCGCGTGTGGAACTTCCCGCGCACCCCTGAAATCCACATACCCGGCCAAATCGCGTGTGAGACTTCCCGCGCACCCCGGTATACACAAACACGTATTTTTGGTCAGCGGGTGTCCGTGTTTGTGGGTACCCCTTTGCACGTCATTTGTCCTGGAGGGCCACAGTATAGGACATTCATCATGGCAGTATATAGGTGCTATTTGTTGGCGCACCTTTTGGCGCACATTTCTTACAGACGCAGAGACGCTACCGCCTGCTTTCTTGTGGCGGTCGTGTTTGTGCCTGTGCGCTGGTTTGAGCGTGCGCTTTTTTGCCCTATTCTATTCCATGAATACGTGTTGTAGGCGAGCGTGTGGGCGTTCCGCGTACTTGTGCCCTGTACTTCCCCCGTGATGCCCACGTTTTGGCAAGTTGTTCCCCATTCCGATTGTTACGCCCGTGATCCGCCTACTTTTGTTGCGTGCGCCGCGCTATGTGCGATTTTCGCTGTGGCCTGTGCGCTTTTCGCTGTGACCTGGCACACGCAGTTAGATGGCCTGTGCGCCAACGTGCGCCGCGCACATTTTTTTCGCACATCCGCTGGTTTTCTCGCGCACGGCCTTCCATGAATCGATGTGCGCTGCTTTTCGTGCGATTTTCGCACTTGCACTGCGATTTTCGCTATTCCACTGCGATTCGCACGTTTTTGCCCACTTGCGCCGCGCTAATTATTCCATGAATCGGCCTTTAAAGAAGGCATGAGCTATGTAGCACTATCACACTTACCTACACATGACGGTCTATTTCTAATCAACTTTGATGCAAGTAAAGTGAACGCTGATATGCCTTCATTTTAGAATACAATAGACTACGTTCACTCTACACCCCCTATCTGAAAAAATATCCTGTTCTAGAAAAAGTAAAACATGGTAAAAGAAAACTAATTCAAACAGAAATGCAACAGAAGCTGACAGCAAATCCTTCAAAGAAAACAAAAGAAGGTAAAAGTTCATCAATTACCACAAGCAAAGAAGAACCTATTAGGGAAAGTAAACCAGGTACTTCTTCAAAGAAGGAAGAGAAACTCCGAAAAAAGCTCTCAGATACAGAACTAGCTGGTCCATTCAAATTTTCAAATGAAACTGGAGTAAGTTTCTATGCAAATGTAGCAATGAATATTCTATTTCAATTGCCACCAATTGTTAACAATATTTACTTACACAGTACATACCAATTGTTTTTGCAAATGTTAGTCCTTCATAGAAACGCAACAAACAATCCTGACAACACGTACAGTGTTTACAGAATAAGACAAGAATTGGACTACTGTGCTGGAATGGTGATATTCACTATAAACTTACAAGAAGATCCACAAGAATTTCTAATGTACTTACTACATGTACTGGAAAGCAAAAGCATACCTATAAATGAAATCTTCCAGATTTCATACATGTGTAAACATACATGCATTCTTTGAAGCAATGTGATACAGGAACAAATTCCAAATGAGCGATGTGTGTATGTATCCATACCTAATTGTGAATCCATTCCATTTCAGCAACTTGTACAGAATGCAAACCATGGCAGATTATGTACTATGTGCAATTCAGACAATCGCTCCACCTTACTGATACAAACAAATAGTAAGTACATAATACGTATGCTGCTACCTTATAATGCATATGGTACCAGAAACAACTGCAAGCTCACTGGATTCACACACGGTCACGTGTCACTTGGAAAGAAAACCTTTACAACAGTGGGTATAGCAGGAGCTACAACCAATGCAGGTCACTACACTGCAAACATTAAAAAGAAATGTAGATGGGTGGAATGCAATGATCTCACCATTACTCTAAAGCAGAGATTGCCAGCTAATCTTACAAATGAGTATTTAATCTTCCTAAAGCCAAATGTAACAACTAATGTGTACTTCAAAATTACCAAAAAATGAAGTGAAAGACTACAAACAGTTAGAATCTGCCAACAGGTATCTAACTGCCCAAGAGTGTATAACAACCACACAGATAAATAAATACCACAGATCCGTAACAAAAAATGCACAGTTAGAATACGCCAACAGGTATCTAGCATCGTGTCCACAACCACTGCACTATATAAAACCCATGTTGGTTTATAAGTTAAGAGGTTATAACTTTGTTGGTGGGTGCATGGCCTTTTGTCATGCACCCAAGAGTGCAGGGTCTCCCCACAACCACCTGAATTATGTGCGATACTACGGGTGTATCAATACGTGTGGTATGCTGCAGTGGATGTGGCGAGAGTATAGACTCTTAGCTGTATGTCCATACATATTGCAATGCATGGGTGTGCAGTAGCTTATTACTCTTGTGCTTACAACTTTGTTCTTGGGTGCAGGGCCTTCTACACACTCTCCACAACCATCTGACCCATAAGCAATACTACAGGTGTATCCATTGCTGTGACATGCTGCAGTGGTTGTGACCAGGGCCTAGAGTCGTGGAAGTATGGCCTACGGCCTACAGCCTACGGCCATGCACCCAAGACTCTAGGCCCTGGCCACAACCACCACAGCATATTACACCCATGGTCGCTTATACATCAGTAACACACCCATTAAATGAAACGTTATAAGTGTAGCATGTACTCAATTTGTACCCAGGATTCTAGGCCCTGCCCACACCTACCAGATACGTAATCGAATGTATGGGTGTGATGTGTGAATGTGATATGCTGCAGTGGTTGTGGGCAGTGTGTACACGCTTGGGTGTATGGCATACAGCCTGCAACCATGCACCCAAAAGTCTATGTATTGTTCACAACCACCGCACTATGTAAAATCCATGTAGCCTTAAAAGTAAACAGACTATAACTTTGTTGTTGGGTACATGGCCTTTGGCCATGCACCCAAGAGTGCAGGACCTCCCCACCACCACCTGAGTGATGTGCGATACTACGGATGTATGTATAGGTGTGGTATGCTGCAGAGGATGAGGCCATAGTATAGACTCCTATTTGTTTGTCCATAGATATTGCAATGTGTGGGTGTGCAGTAGCTTAAAACTCTAGTGCTTACAACTTTGTTGTTGGGTGCATGGCCTTAGGCCATGCACCCAAGTCGCTGCACACTATCCACAACCACCTGATCCATAAGCAATACTACAGGTCTATCCATTGCTGTGACATGCTGTGCTGGTTGTGGCCAGGACATAGAGTCTTGGAAGTATAGCCTAAGGCCTACGGCCATGCACCCAAGACTCTAGGCCCTGGCCACAACCACCAGAGCATATTACACCCATGGTCGCTTATACATGATTAACACACCTACACAATGAAACATTATAATTGCACCATGTACTCAATTCGTACTCAGGACTCTAGGCCCTGGCCACACCTACCAGATACATAGTCGAATGTATGGGTGTGATGTATGAATGTGATGTTATGCAGTGCTTGTCAGCAGGGTCTACACTCTTCGGTGTATGGCGTACAGCCTTCAGCCATGTATCCAAAAGTCGGCATCCTGCCCACAACCACTGCACTATGTAAAATCCACGTTGGCTTATAAATGTAGAGCTTATAAGTTTGATTTTTGCACCAAAGACTGCAGGCCCTCCCCACAACCACCTCAGTGATGTGCGGTAGTACGGGTGTATCCATAGGTGTGGTACGCTTCTCTGCTTCTGGCCATAGGCTGGACTCCTAGCTGTATGTCCATAGATATTACAAGGTATGGGTGTGCAGTGGCTTAGACCTCCATTGCTTACAACTTTGTTCTTTGTTGCATGGCCTTTGGCCATGCACCCAAGACTGTACACACCCCCCACAATCATCTCATCATAATCAATAATACAGGTGTATCCATGGGTGTGACATGCTGCGGTGGTTGTGGCCAGGGCCTACAGTCTTAGAAGTATGGCCTTCAGCCTATGGCCATGCATCCAAGACTGTAGGCCTTGGCCACAACCACTGTAGCATGTCACACCCATGGCGGCGTACTAATGAATAGCATACCCATAGGAAAAAATAATGTAATTACGGCATGTACTCAATTTCAATGTTCTCTAACAACACACGTGTCCTTAGAACAGTGTCAAGTTCCCTGTGCACAGGAAGGACTGACATACTACCCTTATTAGACCCCTCGTTTTCTGTACGTACAAACATCCCAAACAAGGCGGGCATAGAAAATACATCATGAACACCTACCGCAAGAACAAATGCAGTTTTTCACCCATCTCTTACTGTCTGAACCTCCCCAAGCACTATGACACAGCAAAATAGTTTTCGAAATAGCATGTTGCCGCTGGTTGCCACTCTGCTGTCAGCGGATCCAAGATGTCGGGTGCATCCAAATAATCTGACGCAGAACACGTCTCACTGCAGCCAATCGGCATAGACGTTGCGTGTCCGAGGTCATGACACCAGCCCCTTAGCCAATCGGTATCTTGTCCGCGGAGCGAATAGGGAAGTGTGACCGCGGAGCAGACATAGATATCACTCATTTTTTTGCTTTATGTTTTGGTCATTTAAAAAAAAAAACTACTGGACGGATTTACACCAAATTAACAAAAGCACGCTTTTGGGACCAAGCCGCCGCTTCTGCTGCAAATTTGGTGAAAAGCCATCCAGCGGTTTGGGCTGTAGGCGTGCACAAAGTTTTTTCCCATTATGTCTATGGGAAAAAAGACGTTTTGGGACCCCCCCTATAACTTTTGCAGTCCCAAAATACGACTCTGCGTGTGCCAATGATCTTTCGCATAGTGATATAATATTTAAAAGTGGTTTCGTTTCAGAAATGTCACCTTTATCTTCTCTTACGTTTTAGCAACACTCCTTCAAGAGAAGTCTTTCATCACAATCTCTGTCTGTCAAGGTCAAAACACAATACAACCTTATAGTCCGCTTCGTGAGCCTCTCCGGGGCCCGAGAAAAAAATGGAAGCAGCTGACCTTTACTGTGAACGAACATAAATTCTTACTTTGCAACCTTCTGTGTAAAGCCATCTGTAGAAGTTGTGGAAGCAGCTGACCTTCACTGTGAACGAGCATAAATTCTTACTTTGCAACATTCTGTGTAAAGCCATCTGTAGAAGTTGGTTTTTGTATATTGTTTGCGTGATATTAAAAAAAGTTTGTTTAAAGGACGTTATGGTCCTAAGTACAGCCGAAAGACCCCTGAAAATCGCAAGTTATGGTAAGCTTTGAAAAATAACTGGCGCCACCACCGTGCACTGCTAAGACTAACACCCAGGACATCAAAGATGACATCACAAATGTCATTGATGAAATCACTGATGACATCACGTGTGTATGTACTTTTCATGGAATTTGTGTACTAGGGATTTTTATTATAATGTTTCGAAAAAAGTGTCAAGGATATTGCAATAAATATCATACCGTTATTAGTGCTTTGAACGATGCATTGATATAAATAGCATTGTATTATGGGATTCTATCTAGTATACTGAGCTACTAATGGAGAAACATAGCATTGTGTGCAGAGTACAAGATGAAAGTATAATATGTGTAATGTTAATATGTTGAATAATGAAATAATAATTGTCCTGAAATGTTCGAAAAATCACAAAATGGGGTTGTTCTGAGGACTTTATTCGTATTGTGTGATTGCTTAGCTGTATGCAATGAGGGAATGGCACAGAGAGTAAAGTGGACGCCGTCCGCGGACACCGCGGCTGTTCATGGACAGGGCGTGCTACATCCGGGTTTTTCCAGGAAATCCAACATGGAAAGAAGACTGTTCGGATCAGCCAATCAGATGTCGAGGTTGTGGGTTTGTGTTGAAAGAGACTGTGTGTGGTGAAGATGGCAGAAGTGGAGAAAGCCAGGATGTTGGTGCTCGGAGATATGTTTGTGCATGGTTTACAGCAGTACGCTGAATGCAGGCATGTTGCAAAGAACTTTGATGTGAAAGGAGTGCAGGTGGTGTGGAGCAGTGTGCCTGATTGCAATGTACAGGGAATTGTACAAGTTTGTGAGGATATGGCCACGATGAACAGTCCGCATGTGGTAGTTTTGCACTATGGTGCTTTCCATTTGGGCAACGTCAGTGCCCCTACTTTGTTGGCTGATTTGGAACGCTTGGTTCAAGCAGTAATGAAGATCCTTCCAAATGCAAAAGTAATTTTTTCTGGATTACTACCTAGGGCAAGATGGCACAATAGTTCAGTTTTTTGTCCTCAGCAAAATATTGCTAGGTGTGTCATGAACCGAGGCATGTGTGCCTTCATGCTTAGAGCTGGTATGTTCTTCTGTAACAATGAGAATATTGATGCCAGTAATGCTGCTAATTTTAAAGAAGATGGCATTTCTTTATCTTTTACGGGAAATGCCTTTCTATTTTGGAATGTAAGGGTTGCTTTGGAGAAGGTTATGTGAAGATTTTAGGAGTAAAGTAAGAAAAAAAAACAAGAAAAAAAATACAAAATAACAGGTGTCTGTCAAGCATCTGTAAAAAAAAAAAACACGGCACTTTTCAGAGCCAACTTCGAAGGGGAAATGGGGCACACTATTTAAATTTACATTCACCACGCTCAGATTTTCGATGTGTCCGCGGACATGGCGGTAGTCCGCGGACATGAAAATCACTACGAGGGGGTTAGTATGTTCTATGTTACATGTATATGAAGTCAGGGATATTATGGTTAAGTTGTGCTACTAAAGACCTATGAAATTCAGTGAAAAAACTTTGTTAAAGGGACGTTATGATTAAGTTGCGCTAATAAAAACCTATGAAATTCAGTAAAAAAACTTTGTTAAAGGGACGTTATGGTTGGAGCCACCAATGTGCACTGCTAAGATTAACACCTAGAACAGCAAAGATGTAATTGATGACATCACATATGAAATTAATTTGGATGAAAAGTCCCAAGGGGGCTGTGTGTATAATTTTGGTAAAATGATGTCAGGGGTGATCAGGAGACCTATCCTGAACTACTTAATGTATTAAACAATGTACTCATCCAAACAAAATATTATATTGGAGTGTTGCTGTTAATACAGGAACCCAGTGAAACAGACACATAGGCAATGGCTGCAGCGTGCACCATAGAACTACAATATTTCTAATTTGGTAATTCTGTTTAGTATGATAATGAATGGTACCTTATCAGAGTTTTCAGTAATGTTGAATATGGAATTAATACCTAATAATTCAATACTTAGTACATACTTGTGTTAGCACACACAATACACATGAAAACCTAGAATGCATACGAATCAGAGGCACATAAGGGAAACTAAAGTATGGAAGAAAGAAACATCACCAGAAAATGTCAGCAACCTAAACTTTTCAGTTTTACTTGTAACCATAACATTCCTTTAACAATCTTTTTTCATTGAATTTCATAGGTTTTTTAATTGTGCAACTTAACATAATGTCCCTTTAACAATGTTTTTCATTGAATATATATTATAGTTATTGAGAGTGCCTGGATCCAGAGGAAATCCGAAAATTCCATTGCTAATAACTTTTGGCTTGCATGATGGATTTGGCTGAGGCAATAGAACCAAATAAGGAACAAAGCATTGACTCAATTTCGGGGACCGATTAGGATAAATCCATCCAGGAGTTTTAAAAATATTCAACAGGGAAAGGGTGGCCCCCTGCTGCCCCAAAAAAAATATATATATATATTTCCTATTGTGGTTTGCAGCAGAGAGGCTGGAAATGTTGGGAACAATACATTATAAAAATGAAAAAGTTATAAAGAAAACAAAACACCACCGTTTTTAACTCATTCATTTTCCCATACAGTAAAAGGGCAGCTTTGAACAGCCGTAGAGCGATATCTGCTGGGCACATTTGGGCAAAATAAGAATCAACTTGGGCACAGTACATTGACGTAATTTCCTTGACTAGTTTGGGGTATATACATCCATTAGTTTTTAAAATACTCAACAGAAAAGTGATTTAAATTGGCCTTGGTGCTTTTCAACAGATATGCTGAGGTGGATTTAGATGAAACTTTCCAAACAAAAATATTGTGAACCCCGACCATCCCACCCCCAATCTGGATATTTTTGGAACAATTTGTTAAAAACTGAAAATGTTATTAAGAAAAGATGAACATGCAGTTTTTAGCTTCCTCCTATTTATTTTCCCATAGAGAAAAGGAATCGTTTTTGAACAGCCATAGCTTTAAAACAACTTGGCAGATTTGAACCAAACAAGAAACTATCAGGCACAAAGTATTGACTTAATTTCCTTGACTGGTTTGGGGTAAATCCATCGAGTAGGTCTTAAAATATCTGAGGGAGAATGGAGTGCCCCATGCTCCTTAAAAGCTTTATATCAGACTTTGTGCTTTGCAGTAGAGAAGCTGAGAGAGGCTAATAGCTTTTGACTTGTTGGATGGATTTGAATTATATTTTATAAACAAAGTGTTTCTAGGCTCCCCCCTAAAATGGATGTTTTGGAAACAATTTGTCCAAAAAGTTATTAAGAAAACATACAAATGCAATTTTCAGCCTACCATAGAGAAAAAATGCAGTTTTTGTACAACCATAGCTCAAAAACCACTGGGCAGATTTGTACCAAATAAACAATTTAGTCACAAAGCATTGACTTGATTTCCTTAACTGGTTTGGGGTAAATCTATCCCGTTAATTTCAAAATATTCAAAAGAGACTTGGGGGTGCTCCCTGTTCATTTAATCCTTTAAATATGTATTGGCTTGGGTACTTTGCATTTGCAGCTGAGAGGCTGAGAGACTTTTCAGAAAGGAACACCACCATTGTTTTTGCTTGATGCAAGTGATTCCTGACATATTACTGGGAGAAGCCACACATGAAAAAAACTCAAAATGCTATTTTGAGGAGGAAAGGAATGTCATCAAACTTTGGAATGAACTCCCCCAATGTGCTTTCAGAGCCTAATAATATTCTCGACATCAGAAAGAGACTCAAAACCTTTTTGTTTATGTAGTCACTTCAAAAAGAACACTGATTGTTTTGAATGACATTGCTTAGATGGCCTTGCATTAGGCACTATATAAATACCAATAGCAATCACATCAGGCTAGAGGTTGGGAGTGGGAAAGAAGACACCATGTGAAGTTGGAGATTTGGAGGCGGTTTGGGGACCCATTTATGGGTAGAAAATGTTAGGTTTATCAGGGGAAGACCAGGTGAATCTCATGAAATTACAGCAGCAATTCCGCAAGACGCGCTCAGAATTAGTTTTGCATTATATGAAGTGATGAGTGATGGGGGTAACGGAAGAGGGTTAGGGAGGGAAAAAGAAATTGAGTGGAGTGAGGAGACCTGGAAAGAAAAAGCAGGATCGATGTTGAGTACCAGTGAGGATGTGGAATGTTTAACATCTGCAGTGCCTACATCTACTGGGCAGGAGGCAATGGGTGTTTGCTAACAAATTAATGGTGTGACTTGGCCAATGGCTGTAGCTGGTGGGCCCAAAAGAAAGATATTCGTGCAAAATGTGCAGATGCCACAGCTGAAGGCCATAGGTATTGAGACCTCAAGAAACTATAACATATTTGGCCGTGGACCATGGCTAGTGGGCCCAAATGCAAACTACTGATACAACAATTGCAGTGGCCACAGCAGAAGTCAATCGCTAGTGGGACCTGAGAAAACTAAGGTATGGCAAAACCCTTGAATTTCAGTGAAAACCCATTTGTTAAGAGACAGTTAAATGTACCTGATTTAATGCAACAAAACCCCAAATATACAGCACTCACATTTCAATCAAGTCCACCTCGAGAAGAAACTGTGTCACACAAACCAAACAATGATAGGGTGTAGAAGGCAGGAGAGGGCAAGGGTGGAAAAAGGCAATAGAGGGGAGTGTGGAGACCATGGAAAGAGAAGGGGGCATTTGGTGAGTGTCTGTGAGGACAGGGAAGCGTATTGTATTTTCAGGCATTATAATGGGAATACCGGGAGAGCAACACAGCCTTGTTCCCCGGGTGCATGCTCAGAAACCTCTGGGTATTAAGTGTGTTATAAATAACCAATTACAATTTACAATAAAAACAAATGCACATTCAATACAGAAAAACTCCAGGTTTTAAGAATATCATAGTTGTAACTGGACAGTATTTTTAAATGCAAACTCCAATCAATCTTTGCACAGGAATGCAAAGCTTGATTGAACATTGCACCATTATGTACTGAAACACTCTTTTTAAATGTTACATCTCTCTTACCCTCATGCATGATCTGCTGTACTAGTGACATCTTTGTAGATGCCTTAAGTGTTGTCATATGTGATGTCACTTGTGATGCCCCTGTGATATGAGCAATGGTGTTCTATTCATCAGACCAATCTGTGCCACCAAATCTCCTGGTGAGATGCTGTGAGGAATTTGACAATCCACATGGTAGACGTGCCCTCGCCTGGACTTTTTGAAATGTTTAATTAAATGTCATGATGGTAGACCGACCTAAGGAAAATGTGTGGGGTTAATCCACACACATATTTCTATGCTCACACAACACATTGGCCCATGTACTCTGGGTGGACACAGCCTACAGGGATAGTCTGCCCTGTCATATTTAGTTGGAATGTGACAGCCAGGAGTATATTATGTCATCTCCAGGAAGGCAGAGGACCAACCTTTCCCTCATGCCATGGCCATCCTGATTAACTAACACAGGCTCTATGGATCTGCCCGACTCTTTTGTTAGGCCATGCAACTGGTGGCAGTGATTAACATATCAATAGAGGGTACTTCAAACATTCCCACATGGGGCCTGGCTGCAGACGTTAACAAAGGAGACAAGAAACCCAACAACCTTTCATATGTAACTGTGTCAACCTGAAGCCATCTCTCACACCCTCAGTATCAATGACAGTGAGCTGTCATGTCTGGGACTGCTGTTTACAGTGTCTCCCCACTAGGGGGACCCTGTTAATAAGGTATGATAATGTGATTTGCAGTAGACAGAGAGTCTGGTCTTGCCACAACTTCAAGGGAGACCTGCTGCTTTACCAGGGACCACATAGAGAGGACCATTAACCAGAGAGACTCTTTGAACACCACACACAAGACTAGTGTCACAAGGGAGTGTGGCCAACGATTTTTGTTGAGAGAAAATGCCATTTTAGTTCTGAGACACACCTTGTTCCTGTTTCACCCCTTTACCTTTCCTTTTGCAAATCACTCTGGTTTTGACCTCATGCATACAGTAGATTGTTGGTAGGGACCCCGGGATTGTTTCTTTAAGGTAGTCCTAGCCTACACCAATCGCTGAGGCCCACTCGTCTGTAAAAGAGGGCAGGAGCCCTTCTTTAAGCAGATCATCTGAAGAGTGTGCAAGAAGCAGCAAGAAGAACTCAACAATGGGCCCTGGCTGATGGTACAGTCTGCCTTATAGCTTCCACCAATGACGAAAGGCCAGGATTTCCAATGAGATAAGCAAGATCCCTCCCCTAAAAATCTCCAAGGGAACAGAAGGAGATACAGAACTCAGAGGACCCTCCAGCCATTGCAAAACTGGGACACATGCAGCACAAAGTGTGACCTGATAGGCTCTGCAGCAAGCTTCCTGGATAGGAAGTGCCAGAGGGTCTATGAACCTACAACCAAGGACAAGGCAGCTAGCTGCCTTTAACCCACTCCACAGCTGTTTCACGCCTGCCTTAAAGGTCAACACAAGCCCATTGACACTATATGTCTACCTTAAAGAACATTGTTGAGCCAGTCGAGTTCCTCTATCTGCAACTTATAGCAACCCTGACCGTTGTCAAGCCGCTGTCAATTAAAGACATCAGCTTTAAAGACATCAGCTGTCTTGCCCAGTGCTTCAGAACCACCAATCAGCACTGAGACCGCGATTCCTGACCTGAGCCACTGTGTAGGCCAGCATGCAGCCATTTGTCCAGCTTCGGTCACTGAACCGTTTTGCCCCCTGATACCTGCAGCTGACTCCCATCTCAAACTCTGTCACATAAGCCTGCAAAGTGGCTTGAAGTCGACTCAACCCTGTGGAACACCAATCACACCTACAGCACAAGGTACATTGTGGTTCTGTCCCCCTGGTCCTTCCCAGATGGACCCTAGACTCATTCTAAGACCCATTGCTCCCTTTGTGTTGAAGCCAAGAAACCTTAAACATATGCCGACTATCATCCTGTCATTATCCCTTTTCCTTCTTTGAAACTGTCTATCCTCTGTATTTCTTTACAGAGTGGGTTGTATTTCGTAGTGTTGCTAGAACTGTCTGTTGTGATATAAATAAAGGAGATATTTTTGATTCAACCTTCACTGGACACTCCCTTTTATTATTGGGTAATAATTGTATTTTCTATGGGTTGCAACTAACCAACTATTCACAACCTTTCGGAGATAAGCCTGCTGTTCCATCCACATTACCAAAATTGGACAAGGAGGTTTATAATTTGCTTGTTATTCCAATATGTTAGGATCCCTTCTTTTGTATTAGAGGTATGGGGCTGATTGATGGTTTAGAATCCAATATTCACCCCTGAACTACTGCTAACCCACAAGTTGATTTGTCAAAGATGTGTTGTGCTATTCACGGGGCCCAACACAACACGAGTTCACTTTAATTTTCTGTTTTGGCAATTTGTTAGGCTGTTACTGCAGGAATATGCAGAAATGGTCACAAGTTGTGTTTAAAGTGGGTATTGGTGGTCTCTGTGGAGTATTTTGGATTTATGTTTTGCCAGTGTATTTAATTAAATTGTTTTTGTTATATCTATTTGCCCGCTTGTATATGTTTGTGTGCTTATTAGGGGCCCTTTGGGGTCTTTCCTTTGTTTACCTCATCTTTGCCTCATTAAAAACTAACAACACGTAAAAGATGTTTCCTGTCCGACCACCTGCTCCTTTTCCGCATGTACAATAACATAAAGGAAATCCTTTCCCGTTTGTATTCCTAATGACATACCCCAATTTACACTACTGGCCTTGTGCGGTTTCTTCTGTTGTTTCCCTGACCTTGTGATGTAATTTAAGTCTGTCACGCAGGTAAGTAAAATAAGGTATGTTTATTTCTTGTTACAGCGCCGTTCCTTATAGTCAGTGAGCGAGTGACACCACACCGGCACATCCCACCCGGCCGCAATAGTTAACCCCAACTGACACAAACAGAACGTAGCGCTCAAGTCATACACTGCACATTCCACTGATCAGCAACCTTCACGCGCGTAATATGCATTACGATACCTTGCATTTTAAATGAAAAAATATACAGATGTACTCTCCCCTTTTACACGTTTGTATCCCTGCTTGTTTGTGAACCTTAAAAGACTTTCAACTTGGGTGTGTGAAGCAGAAAATCGTTCTTGAGTATTAGTCACCATTGCTCCTGCATCTGGGAACCTTGTGTGCGTCCGTCTGTTTGCCCTAATCACTCAGTTGCCTTTGTTGGTTTTATCTAGCATTAACCCTTTCTTAGAAATAAACTGAAATGACTTAGTGGGCCAGAGATATGTATTTGGGTATCAATTTCTCGGAGGCAGTTGGGATGCTGGTGAGAATCGGGTGCCTCTTATGGTTGTGGGCCAAACACCCAGAACCACATCAGGTGCTTTCAGAAGTGGAGGGTCATTGGGAGAAAGCTCAGGACCAGGAGAGGAGGCAGGGCTGAAAAGGATTTGCGACCGCCAGATTGTGAGGGGACTAGAAACAAAATATCAAATCATATCATATCCTATCATAGGGGGATAGGGAAAGGAAGCACAGTCCTTTTGAAAGAGGTGGTGAATATGTATGGGAAGCACTGGATAACAACAGACAAAGTAAGGATTTGTAGTTTAAGATAAACTAGGGTTTTTGCAGGACAACACCTTAATACATTTGGAATTGTAGACAAGGCGATAGTAATTTGTGCAGCATCGTGGGTGGGGTTCTCCTAGATGGACAAAGAGGTGGTGAAAGTGGGGAGGCTGGAGGAAACACAAGAACAAGATGTGCAAGAGAGATTGGTGGCCCGAGCAGAAAGGAAGACTGCAAAGGGGAGGAAGCCACTGTTAGATGCAAACTATGCAAGATGGCAGTGAAGTGGGATACACCAAAGTACGTTAGGGAATAAAGGTAATTAACAGAAGCAGAAGTATTATCTGAGTAGTCTTAATATGTGCACTTCAGCATTTACAGAGCTTTCTTCCAAAGCACCCTCAAGCAACGTGGATGTAAACAAAGACCTTTGTGCTGGTTACTCTCAGGAGGACACATCTGCTTGTGAGTGAACACATCAAAACAAGCAGCAATCCATCGACCATACACCAATGCTGCAGGAGTACCTCTGCACACTATACATATAGCACCCCTGGTAATATCCTTCAGCAGGTCATCACTGCACAGACCAGCTTGATATTGTTGGTGTTGTTATTTGCCTTTTGGGTGTGCTACTATTTGGGCAAGCATAGAAGATGCAGTAATACCCTTGACTATTGCAGGTGATTGGCTGGGGATTTGGCAAGTTGTTATGGAAAAGTGCAGTTCAAGAGAGTGTTCTCAAATATGAAGCTGGAAGGTAGATCCCAAATATTTTGGGAGTGGTTCTTCATTTTTATGAGGGTCAAAATAAGTTGAAGTGCTTTCACAGCATAATTATTTTTTGGAAAAATAAAATGCCACCCGACTCAACGCTGCACTTAGGACCACTGTCTGCAGAGTTAGAAAGGGTGTAAAGCAAGGTGATGAAGGAGTTAGGGAGTGTGGGGAATCAACAGAAAAGGGGCTTGACAAGTTGTTATGGATTCTCTTGTATTTGTAGAAAGCAGTTTCTTGAAATAAACACCCATGTCGTATAGCATTTTATCTTCAATAGAAGAAAATGTCCTTTGGATAGAGCTGACTCAACAGCAACAGGATGGGATAAACAACAAAGTGTGAGGGTATTTACTATTGCATGGATACTGGTCTCCCCATGTTCTCTAAACTATAGCATAGATGGCTAAAGAACCCAGCCAAGGGCATCTGTGCCCGTCTTTCCTGATTCCGAACCACAAGTCTTCTTCACAGGTTTCGTGCTTGCTATTTGAAATCCATTCCCGGGAAGATAGTGCCTGGCTCAATTATTCCTGATCTGTGGTTATGGTGCCCAGTTCACTTTACAGAATAGTGAGTCCATCTTACTCTCTAAGGGATCTCTCACACCTCTCACCCTGTCTCATGCGTGATATGGTGTGCTTCCCAGTACAGCATGTGTCTCACCCTTTCTCTTTATTAATTATGGATACAGTGCTATTCTGATACTTAAAGTATAGCTTTTCACTCTATTTCTAAATAAGGTGTATTGGTCCCCATTACAAGTTTAGTGGTGTTGGAAAAAAATGGGTGGTCATTCCGTTACCAACACTTTTTTGGTGGTAACAACATTACCACCACTTTTCACAAACCGCTCAACTACAAGTTTGCATCATGCTGCAGCGAAATCCACCATTTCAAGGTAAAAAATCAGCCACCATTTCTAATCCATGGTAAATGGATTAGAAATTTACCTTGCTGGGAAGCACGCTTTTCCTTGAAACAAGGGACCCCTTTGGGTCCAGTCATGAAGGTAGATGTATTACTCTTCATATGTTTTAATCAGGATTAAAGAAGCTAATCACACATCAAATTGGGGAGCTAAATGTTGGCACATCTTAGTACATGGTTGCGAATATTAGACTCGTGAAACTGTCATAAAGTGTCCCAAATGCAGACATCTACTGAATTATATTGTTACATAGTTTCCATTGGGCTTTGTGTTTTTAATTTTATGTCATAGATGGAAGAAAGCGCAATGTGTATTTGACATGCTTGAGGATGTTGTCAAATATATTAGGTCACCACTAAATTCAATATGAATATTTACTAGTAAGACTGTAAGAACATCCTACGCTGATGGCTTGGGGCTATTGGTGTGCTTTCTGAAGCAACTACTTAGATGTTAGCCAATTTTGGAAATGCACAAGAAGGCAGTTAATCCCATAAAACATGAAAAGGCAAAACAGCTAATTATTGCAATTTAAACTTGCTGGAATGTAATATTGGATAAAGTTTCCTGTTTAAACATGTATTACTGACTAATGTTTTGTGGACAGGTTGGAAAGGCACTCAATCGTAACAATCAGACATACTTTAGTGTAAGGTGACCTTTGGCAGAAATACATCCTATTATTCATGTTGCACTCCATTTTTCAGCATATATGTTAAACCAATGAATTTTAAACTTGTTCTTATATGGAATATATACTTTCCACAATGGAGCACCATGTTTTCAAGATTATGTGTAACTGCTATACATTTCTATACATTGTATTATTTAGCTTAATAGAAGTGTATGGATTCTCCCAGAACCCCAAACTCTGTGTAACAAGAACTGACATACCCCAACAACGCTCGTATTTTCTGATTTTTGTTTCACGGGAGGAACTGAAAGAATTGCCATGGGTACTATTCACTATTGTATTGGAAGTTGGCTCTCTGAACATTACTGTGGGTGTAAAATAGTAGGAGCATGAATAGCAATATTTCCTGAGATGACAGTACACACTGGTTGTGCTGCAGTGACTGGTGAACGTGCTACGGTAGAGATCTTATGGGTTTATCCTGGTGCTGACCATAGGGTTACACTGTATGGCAATATATTGATGTGTTACCCAGGTTTTCCAGGCCCTTCCGTGGGGCACAGTTTTATTGCACACAGGGAAGGTAGTGATATGCTCTCATTATTTATCCTGCAGTATGAAGAATGTCCACCTTTTGGCCTTTATTGATGTCAAGGAAGATCTGTTCTACAATGGTCATCTCGCTGTGAAATTGATGACGGAAGAGTTTGTGGTGTGTCTATCACACACTGCTGTTTTGAACTTTCAGATATGAGAAACTTGTTGAAAGACCTTGTACAATAGTGGTGGATGTGTAATTGTGTCAAAGGTTGTCTCTGTAACTTTGACATTGTCCTCCTCCTTATTATCTATGGTTTGTAAATTCATGTGTTGCATCCTGAATGCAGAAGAGTCACCTTTATCTTGGTATTCATCATCATTACAATTATCCTCAGAATGATCAGCAGTGGATATGGCTGGTGCTTGAGATGGAGACCAGAAATCTCCCATATCATGCACTTCTGCACAGTGTGTTGTTTTTCCAGCTCATCAGTAGATATCATTTACATTTCCTCTTCTGGCCCAGAGCCATTTGGCTGAACCTAATCCAAAAACCTCCCGCACTGCCAGCATCTCCCTGGGCCACTTTGTCTTGCCACAGAAAGATGGCACACCATGTTACATCCTCTGAAGGGATTTTTCTGCCTCCAAAGAATTCTATGACTCGTATCTGAAATCAGAAAAATGGCACAATGAGATACTACAATGAAATGTAAGCTCTCCCTGCTGCCTGGTCACAAAATGATAACAAACTCAGTTACAGTCAGTGAGCCTATGTTTTGGGTCCCCTGGATCAGTGAATTAGGTGGTAATACATGGCGGGCTGGTGTTTCCTAGAGTTATTGATTAAACTGCGATCATGTAAATCTTAATTTCTGAGATAAGGGGGATCATTACGGAGTTGCCGGGAAAACCCACCATAAGGCAGCGGGTTACCGGCAACCCCCGTAACACCATTACCGCTGCCTGATATTCCCGGTGCCACCGGGATATCACAAGCAGAGGTGGTAAGGGTTTATCCCCATTTCCATGGAGTTTAATAGGACTCGATGGAAATGGGGTTCCTTGAAGCACTGACACTGTTGCTAACGATGCAGGTGCTTCAGTGAGAGACACGTTGGTAGGGGCCTAAAAATCCGACAGGTCAGGCCTGCCGTGCCATTCTCGTAAAATGGTGGTCTGGAAAGGGTGCCGGTACGTTGCTACCAGCACCCTTATTTCCGACCGCCATAATTAGGATGATGCCCATGGTGGTATGTGACAGGAATTTCTGTCTTGTGTTCCATGGACTATTTATTGAAGAGGTGGAATGTGTGATGATCTCTGTGTTTTACATGAGGTGGTCCATGGTATTCATAATATCAGTGAAGGATGGATGAGAGAGAAATATGAGGGGAGTGGGTGGGATGGGAGGAGGGGGAGACAGAGCCTTGAATTAAATGGGAGGAGCATCAGCCTGTGAGAGCTTGAATGATGGCATGGGTGAGTTGTCAGGAGAGTGAGGGCGGTTGAACACAAAATGTGTTAACAATGAGGAGAGAGAAGTTGTGGGAAGAGGTACATAGAATTAAGATGACTAAGTGTTAGGTCATGTGTGGATTGTATTTTACTGGCAAGCACACTGGTTATATAGGAGAGAGGTACATTCAGTAAGGATGAAAAGAGAGGAAGGCAGTGGTAGCTGAATTTGGAGAAAAAAAAAGTTAATATGAGTTTCAGGCAGAGGGCATTTGTCTGTGGGTTGATGAGCAATAGAAATGTGGAGGTGGATGGCAGGAAGAGTTGGAATAGGGTAGGAACAATTTAAGGCAAAGTGAAGGTGCGTAGAGGGGAAGGCGTGTTGGATGGATGCTCTCATGGTTCTGTGTAACTGGGTGTACAAGTGAGGATGTTTCTATAAGGGAGGTTCTGCGGTGTAGATCATGGGTAATTGGGTGGAGTAGAGTATGAGCTTGTAGGATTGTAATTGACTTAGATTTGGGTAAAAGGATGGAGGGAATTAGCATAGGATTAGTGGGTATTGGCAACCTTTGTTTAAATTTAAAGGGTGTTAGTGCGGTAGGTTAGATTGTGGGTTTTAAGAGGAATGATTAGTGGAAGATGATTGATAAGGGTGAGCACAGAAAGGAATGTGAAGGGTGGGGTGGGTGTTTCATTTCCAATGGTCGTTATCTGAGGCGACACATAAATGAAAGAACACATGTTGGTGTATACGTATGGGATAATTAGAAAGAGAGAAGGTGTTGGCAGCATGAGAGGCAAGATGGAAGTGGAAAGAAGAGGTGTTGTGTATAAAAATGGGAACAGAGTGTTAGAAGTAGTGTTGCGATGTATGGGTCAGAGGGGTTTTAGGAGTCTGCATGTAGAAAAGGCAAATCTACATATCTAACATGAGGTTGAGAGCTGAACATTTGTCAGGTTAAAGGTTTGTGCCAGGAGGAGGTGTGTGGGGCTGGAAACGTTATCCTTGCATGTGTGAATTGAAGAAACTACATTTCCCAGCAGCACTGGAAGGGAATTGTAGTTCCCTGGTGCGCGTGCTTCCCTAGCTGATTGTAATTACTGGGGACTACTTCATGCGCCAGCTGTCTGTGCCCATGTGTGGATTATTGAAGCGTTCTGGCACAGGCGGTCAAGGCAGCATTCTTTGAGGTATTTCCAGGGTGTATGGATGCCATTGGAATTCTGGTGTGTGCCCCCGGCCGCAGTGGTGATTTCGAGGCGGTATGATTTTCAGGCTGATTCGTGGCTCAAGTCACTGGTGAGCGCAGTGAACTCAGGTAGCCCGGGTAGCCCGGGTCGCGGTGGTGAGGGAAATGCTGCAGGGCTTCTCACAGCGTCATCTCTTCAGGTCCGGGTGGTCCCACGGGGCACCCGGACAAAAAGAAAAGTACCCGAGTGTCTTGTGAAGTCATTACATCAATATGTGTTTTTCATTGAAAACGTATGCATGCACTGAGAGTTGGCTGCTGCAGCACGTGCATATGTAAATTATTGGCTATGTATTTACTAAGTTTGCCTTCCTGGTAACAAGGACAGTGGGCAAAACGCAGGCACAGAGAATCTTATTTTGAGCCTTACTAAGAACGTTATTAGGTCAGCAGAATTATGCCGCGCCTGTATCATTTAATGCAATTATTCAGAGATTACCACAGAACTGGGTCCATTTATGCTAGTAGGTTACAGGACTGCTGTGTATTGCTTTGCTTGCCCAAATGGCTATGAGTGTGTTTCTTCATTCAGGTTCATTGCCTTGTTTGTTTCATTGCTATTGCTAAATGTGATTACATGCATTCCATGTTTCAACATGCTGCTTGCTATAATACATAGCAACATGTCTAAAGATGTTATAGGAAGGTGTAGAAGGTGTCAGGTCTATGGTAGGAGTCAGGAGTCATGCAGGTCAGGAGGTAGGAGTAAAAGGTCATACTGTATATGTATGTTTTTCCCTATCTCCCCCATACCTATCCAATTATGCTTACCCTTAACCTTATTCCAGTTTTCCTTATCTCCCCCTCCCTATCCACAACCTCTACCTAATCCCTCTCCCCCCCACTGGCTGCCATATGGCTTCCTGTTATTCTAGACATCAGACGCCCATGCCAACCACGGTGGGAGGGTTGAATCTATTTGGCTTCTGTGGTTGAGGGGAGAGGGTTTATACTCTCTCTCCTTTTGGTATCTTGACAACAGTGAAGTGGAGGTTTCTGGAAGTAGGACAAAGACTGTGATAAGGATGGGATGGTGGGCAGAAGGGAAGAAGTGGAAAACACTGGTGATGCATAGATATGTGTGTTACACATTCAGATGTCTAGTCGAAGATGGGGAGTTATCAAAAGGTGGGAACTGGGTAGTAGGCGAGAATTCAGCTGGTACCAGAAGAGTACTCTTCAGTTCAAGAACACTGACTGGAGGTCCAGAGTTCACATATTTGTCATGAGTATCAAGTCAGCATCAAGACAATGCACCTCTGTGTGTGGACGCTTAAATGGCTCCACCCTTAGTGGTGTATGCAAATTCCAAATGCAGATAAAGCACATGCGGGGCCTGAAGTAAGTGAGATAAGTGCCTGGTTGTCTGGCGGAGGAACATTGCAGTGTAGGACTCAAGTGAATTCCTGGGAAGTCTGATGATAACATGTTTTCACTAGATCTGTCTTTTGGACGTAGCCAGACGTATAGCAAGTTCACAGTGAGAGTGATGCTGCTACCTGCCACCAAATGGTTAAGGGCAGGTTAGGAGGAAGGGCAGGAATAGGGCCAAAGTTACTGCAAGAATGTGGATTCTGAGCCAGAATCGACTGGTAGAAATTCACTTTCATGAGGGGGATAGGAAAGAAGAAAGGTTGCTTTCAGAGGCCACCTCTCTCACACAATATTTTATTAGCAGTAGAAATTAATGGATTTTTTGCATTGGATCACATTGAGGTTTCAGTACATTACATCAAGTTAAAATGATTACACATATTTCACATCACACTCCCCATATTAGAGAGTGAGGAGAAGGTTAATTGGAAAGTCACATGACATACATAAATCAACAATGAATTTTCACAGGAAAAAAGGACAATACATGCCCATCCACACTACACATAGCATGGCAAAATAATATATGCATCTTACTCTATCTAGTTCAACGAATGCAAACTGTGCCCTTTCCAAGCACTACAATCAGAATGGAGAGTCATGAAGAGAATCACACACACAGCATAATAGACGATTGTTGAGAAAAACCCTGTTCATATTAGGACACGTTCCTCAATTTCCAAAATAACACATTGCATAACACATTAAACAAAAAGATGTCCCACTTCCAATGTCTGAAATTACAGGAAAGAACACAAGAGACCATGCCCAGACATATCTCATCTTTTTGTTTTGCATTGGTTCAATCATTCATTCTCTGTCTACTGTGGGATTATATGCATGGTTGTGAGAGCTTGCTAGGTTTGGGGTAAACCCTCCCCAATGAAGAGGTGGTACATAGTGGACACCATGGATTGTAGTTGGCAACCATTATACAGGCCATTAGTTAAGTTTCCAGGTCAGTGCAGTGTAGGAAGCTGAGTCGATCCCCCCATATCCATCCCCAGCAACTGGTATAAGTGGCTTACTGCAGCCTCCCTTCTTTATTCAGCACTGGCATCATACATCCATGCCAACATCCACGTGATTCTTTAAGGAAATGGAAAGACCAAGAGTGTCAGCACCAGTTTGGGAAAGTGTATGCCAGAAATGATTATCTCCATCGGGGAGGTCCACAATCTGATTTGAGGGAGATGTTGGTGGTTGGACCAAGGGTAGCATTGGGGATAAAGCAGCATTTTGCAGAGGGGACCATGGAGTGGTATTTTGGCGCACCTAGGATCAGTCCATATTGCTGCCATTCTTCAAAATCGCACATGCTATGGTCCTCTCAAAAAGTACAATTTTTGGGGAGGATAAGCTCTAATGCATTGATTTAGTTGTATGTCTTTCCTTCCCAAGAATATCGATTTAATATGTATTATGGCAACTATCTATGCAAATGTTTATTTCCAAGCGAAAGAAAAGATTGATGACTTTGATAAGGTGTGGGGCATTTTAATGAATGATATGGTTAAAGCAGTTCATTATATCTAGATAAATCTTACCTCTCCCATTCCCTTCCCCACCTGCTTTTTTCTCTCTGAAGGCACATAGTTATGTTGTAGCAGAATGGATTAATATATTGTATGATGATTAATCGTTGTATACACGTGTCTAATGCTGTATTTCTGGTCATTGAAAATTAAATAAAATGTTTGTTTTTAAAGGATTTCCAAGTGCATAACTGTGAGTGCAAAGGGACAAGAAAGAAACAACCAGGCATTGATCCGGGATTAATGTAGAGTACTACTGAGCAACTGGATATTTTATTTATTGTTTGCTTGTTAGGCGCATATACAATAAGAATATACTGTTTGAAAGCGCACATTTGGCATTGGGTGTTGGCACTGCTGAGCAATGGACATAGTGTTATGGTGGTATCTTGTTTAACAAAACCTTAATTTTATAACCCAAAAATCTCTGCATTGGTTTGCATGCAGTCTCAGAAAGCCAACAAATGGGCCTGCAGAAATGAACATGTACTCAGAGTTGGTCTAATAAAAAGAAAAAGGAAAACTTATGGGTTATAGGAAATCTGTTTTTCCCAAATGTGTTTTCAGCTTGCACTGCATATGACTGTAGATTCACTGCACAGTTAATGCTAGCTGATTATTTCTGTGAAGAGCTTGCATGTTCCCCGGTGTGTGCTGTTGGCTTTATTCCACTCTGTCCCGTGCACCTTTGGTATATGGGGGGGTTTGTGGAATTCCTCCAGCCCTGGAAAAGGACTCCAAAATAAAGCAGTTACCTCTCTCATGTTAAACCTGTTCCCCGCCCAGCTACCCACTTGTCTCCATCCCCACTTTCTCTTCCTCCCTGGGCCCTGCAAAACAAGTTCCATTCGTCACCATCATGGTTAGGGCGCTCTGGAAGGCAACGTGTCTTCACAATGTCATTATCCTGAGTCACTAAGCAAGCCCCTGTTCTGGGAACCTCCTCCATTCCCTAGTCCAACAAGTAACCTCCCCTTTGGCCCCAACTGCCCTGCACTGTATAATTTCATCTCCCCATACCCTACAATTAACACCCCCTGTAGGCTCAAAATGCCACCTCCCCTGACCTAGGAATCGCACAGAATACCTGAAAGTGTGTGTCCCACTCTGTATCCCATCTCCACTGGAAATGGCCCTGGCAACACTTGCTCAAACAAACACTTGCCTGGTTGAGAGGTCGGTCCTGTAGTTGGCAGGGCCTACAGACTTATATAAGGCTGTGGAGAGAAGACTAGGAGGTCTCTCTGTTTTCCCTGGCTGCTGGCAGTGTGGTGTGCTGATGTGGGTTGGGGGCAGATACTGCAGAGGCCATTCTGGTAGGTACCCTTCCCCCTGTCTGCCTTATCCTTCACCCCTGTTTCCCTTCCTCCCCAACCCTGCTCTATTTGTCCACGAGTGGGTCTCCTGGCCTCTCTGTATCTTCTTCCCCTGCTTCTCTCTCCTGCCATCTCAGCCTCTGCCCCCCTGTGCCTCTGTCTCCCTGTGCCTCTGTATCTATGTGCCCCTGTTCCCCCTGTGCCCTGTTCCCTATGTACCCCTGTGCCCCTGTTCCTCTTGTGCCTCTGATCCCCCTGTGCCCCTGTCCTCCTGCGCCCTGTCCCCCTGAACCCCTGTGTGGCTGTCCCCCTGTGTGTCTCTCCCCCTGTGTGTCTCCCTTTGCCTCTCTCTCATTTTCCCCCTCACCATTTCTACCAGCCCTCTCCCTTCTCCAACCCTTCACTTTCTTCCTTGGTGTCCCTTTCCCCCGTTGCATCCAAGTGTACGCCCCAGGCCCCGGGTTACATGTCAGTGGGTGTGCCTAGCTAGTCCAGTTTGTCAAATGTATCCTGCTGGCAATGAGTTTACTCCTCTTCCTGTAATAAACCTGTTCCTGGTTTCTACAACGACTTGGGTGCCTTCATTGCGTTCCTACTTTTCAGTGTAGCCTGCCTGTTATTACCAGAGGGGGGACCCAGTCCATCTGCCTCCCACATCCACAATACTCCTCTGTTTGTTTTAACATTGATGACTCAAATATGCTGAAATACAACAAAAAAAACATTGTTACAAATTATTGGGAAACAATGAGGTTTTCCTATATACGTATAATTCTCTAAGCATGTCTGTGCATTGAGAATTCAATATGCCCAGAGCCCCAAATAGGTATCCTTACTCTGAGACACAGCCATGTTAAGATATGTATGAAGCTGAAGGATGTGTGCAGTATTTTAAGTGTGTAGAGTAAGGAACTCAGGGTGGCAACGATAAAGACAGACACAAGTGAATATTTTTCAAGGGTGTTTATTTTCTCAATGTGCAGGTTGGAAAAACGCCTAATCTAATCAAAATTTAAGATGGGAGCAAACTTTGACCATCAAATGAAAAATAAGGCAGTCCTTGTGAAGCCTGGTCAAAATAAACAAGGCCTATACTACAAAACCGATTGCCAGTCCTTACAACTAATATAGAAAGAGTGTGTGATAAGAGGTGCAGTAAAGAAAAGAAGTGTTAACAAATAATAGTCAGGATGTGTTAGTCAGGGGTCTCGCTTCCCCACGTTTTGAGCATGGGATAAGGTGGCACTTCTGAGCACCACACACACTCGAACTTTTCCCAGCATGAGCTGACAGTTCTGCTTTCAAGCTATCAGGCTCTCCCGATAGCTGAGTCTCTTGGCGCAAAACGTAACTTTCCTTTTGGCACCTAATGCATTGCACAAACTCAAATTTCCTTGTAAACAATAGTTAGGCTGAAAGTGGTTCTTCCGGGCGCAGACCTCTTTTGACTCTCGTACAACAACTTTAACAAAGGAAAGTTCCTTCATAAAGCCACTTTTAGGGTGATCTGGTTCACCTCGGGCCCCCCTCCTCCGGGCGTGGACCTAATTCTTGTACCACAGCTTAAAGTTCCTTTCAAAACAGTAGTTAGGGTGATAATGATTCACCCCTGGGCATAGACCCCTCTCGATTCTAAGCCTCCCTCAGTCGGGTTCACATTGGCTGTCCTTCACTGGGTCCCCCTCTCCCGGGCAAAGACCCCTATTAATTCTAAGCCTCCCTCGGTCAGGTTCACTGTGGCTTTTGCTCACTTGTTACCTACTTTTATATTCTCCACTCTTTAGGTGATGACTTTTCACATATGGATCCCCCTTGGCCGGGCTCAGACGCCTTCTTGAATGTTCGCCTTTCTCTATCGGGTTCACTACGGCGTTTTGTGGCAACACTTGTTCCTGTTGTATTCACATGTCTTAATGTCTTTTTAAACACTCACTCAGTGGATAATTTTCTGCCTCCCTCAGCAGGGTTCACTCCAGCCAATCACACAGAGTTCCTTTTTCCTTCATTCTACTTTGCTGGTCAAAGTACGGTCAAAGTCCGAACGGAGCAGACAGCGCTTACCAGCAGGTGAGGTGATCGCACCCTGCTCTACATCACTGCTGTGCATCACTGCGCCCAGGCACCATCATTCTGGCCATGTTCTCGCCCGCATCTGCGAGGCGGATTCACTGAAAATGGCTGCCGGCCGATTGTGTTATTAATGTTGCCTAGCAACGAAGGAGCCCTTAACCTCCCAGAAGTCTGCTGGCAGGCGCAAGCCAGCCCACGCCAGGAAGGCACACGATAGCAAGGCCATTTCCTGTTTGCCATTGTAGCCATATCCACCATCATCCCCGAGAGGGTAGGAGCTCTTCTCCCACTGAGCACCACACTCTGGACGTGAGGCCACACATGGACATCATGAGGACCCGCTGGAGCAGCTGTGCCTCACCATTGTGCTGCAGGAGCAGCCGAACGGAGCACACAGCGCTTACCAGCAGGTGAGGTGATTGCACCCTGCCCTACAGCACTGCTGTTCAACACTTCCGCCCAGGGACCATCATTCTGGCCATGTTCTCGCCTGCATCTGTGAGGTGGATTCACTGAAAATGGCCGCCTAGCAACAAAGGAGCCCTTAACCTCCCAGACGTCCGCCGGCAGGCAGAAGCTGGCCATGCCAGGAAGGCCCATGATAGCAAGGCCATTTCCTGTTTGCCACTGTAGCCACGGAGAGCCGTGGGTAACTATTCTCTTCAACTAGATCCAACATACTCAAAACATCAGTGAGTAGACTTCGACTCAATCTACTCTTGAAACTTGGGCACCCCCTTCACACCATTAGCTCACAACGTTTGTTCCATCGTTGACTATTGGGTTTCCTACATTTTCTAATAAGTCCAAATGTGTTCTGAAATAGCCAAATTCTTGCTGCCAGTTCAACTTTTGAACAGCCCATTTGTAAGTGACAAATGTATGTTCCAAGACTATAATTACCTCCTGATAACATACGCTCCGTGAGCACTTTTTCACAGGTAATTTTTTCCCTGATATAGCCTACCCCGTCCATCTAACTTTAAGAAAATTATCACTATGCCCCCTACCTATGGAGCTATAGAACAGACTCCCTGTTAGCCTTCCCCCTTTCTCACCCTCAGTATGTTTACCACACTACACCACCCGATAAGCACAATAGGCACAGTATTCCTTCTTAACATCTTAATGCTTTATCTTAGAATGCAACCTTACCCATGCATAGACACCTCAAGTCTCATTAATCACACCATGACCAACACTACCACGCCCAACCTCCCTACTCTCCACACCACACATGCAATCACCCATGTACCTAATTTCTACTCTAGACTTCTCAGACTTAGAAAACACAGTCTAACCATGATGTTCACCTCCTTCTCCACTCATGCCACACACAGGAACTTCAGATTAGGAACTCGCACTTCTGTTAGACCTAACACCCCACACCAGGGACTGTGCTCCCCCAATTCTAGTACTGTGGAGCAACCATACAATATAAAGCCCATGCTTAGCAACACCAAACCACTTAATTCCACACATAAAGGAGCTAAACAGCCTTACCTAAACAAGAACCACCTGGCACCGCACCTCAAAGGTGCCCTAATCAATGTCCGATCTCTCACCGGCCATGCTTTAGAAATCAACGACCTCATCACTAGTCAGGACTTAGATATATTAGCCGTCACCGAAACATGGCTACATGAGGAATCTGGTCTGAGTTTCACACTAGCCCTACCCGTAGGCTACTCTATCCTTAGACAGGATAGACCATCTAAAATAGGAGGGGTGGTAGCTCTGACCTTCAAAAATGCTGTTTATTTTAGGCATATACCTCACCCGTGGGAAGGCAATGCAGACATCCTATCGACTAAATTGTCACTCTCCCCAAATAACACTATAAATATAGTCGGTGAAGAGTCGAAGGAGTGGTTGGTGCGGAGAGCTATTCCCTTAGCAATCGGTTTATACTGCCTTTCACAATTGTGGGTGTACCTGCGTGCCTGCGTGCCTACAAAGACTCGATTCCCCCGCGGAGCTGGCGCGGAGTCGGTGAAGAGTCGAAGGAGCGGTTGGTGCGGAGCGCTGTTCCCTTAGCATTCTGTTTACACTGCCTTTCACAATTGTGGGCGTACCTGCACGCCTGCATGCCTGCGTGCCTACAAAGACTCGATTCCCCCGTGGAGCGGGCGCGGAGTCGGTGAAGAGTCGAAGGAGCGATTGGTGCTGAGAGTTGTTCCCTTAGCAGTCTGTTTACACTGCCTTTCGCAATTGTGGGCGTACCTGCACGCCTGCGTGCCTACAAAGACTCGATTCCCCCACGGAGCGGGCGCGGAGTCGGTGAAGAGTCGAAGGAGCGGTTGGTGCGGAGAGCTGTTCCCTTAGCAGTCTGTTTTCACTGCCTTTCACAATTGTGGGCGTACCTGCGCGCCTGCGTGCCTACAAAGACTCGATTGCCCCGCGGAGTGGGCGCGGAGTCGTGAAGAGTCAAAGGAGTCCAAGGAAGTTCGAAGGAGCTTGAGGGGGCTGTACAGTCCTGTACAGTCCTGTGCGGCAATGAAAGACGTTTATCCCACTAAAACACGCGCACAGCGGAGACTGGAAGCAGCGCTGTTAGACAAACCAGCAATTCCAGCGACCGCAATCCTTGTTAACTGTTACGACCCTGTCCACACAGACTCTGCCACCAGCAACGAGCCGGTTCCTCCATCAGCCATTACAGCACTCCCGGACGATCCCCAAGTAAGTGACTGTATGGTGAGAGTTACTGGGAGCTGTATGAACGATTGTACAGTGGTTAACAGCGACGAAAATGATACTAACAAGCACACTGCTCTGGCATACTCCCATGAGCACCATCCGGCAGCAATTAATGATGTGACTACGGGCTGCGTACCGGCTAGGGAGGACCTTATAGGGGGGAGTAGGAGTAATGTGGGTGCCGTTGTGGGAATGGTCGACCTTAGCAGTAATGCTACAACAACGTTGGATACTTGTCAGGTGTCGACGGAGAGCAACACATATGATGCACACAATCTTCATGCGACAGTGAGTGACACAACCCAAACGATCACGGCGTCTGGATATCTGGGCAGGTCCCAAAGTGTGGCAAGCTGTCACGGCAATAATTGTTTTTCGCAAAGTCTAAAACCAACATTCACGTCCAGTGGAGAGCTACCTCACGGCCGCTTTTTCAGTGCGGTGTCCTCAATAGGCTCCGTACGTGAATCCACACTTACAGAGTTTCATTGTGCCTCCAATTGTGGCTCGAATTGTGAAGACGAAGATGCGGTCTTTACATGCCCAGATGATGATGTGGTAAGACAGCGAGGAAATCCAGCAGGTGACCTCTGGACCCCAATGACAAGGGAGTATGAATCTGCCTCGGCCAATGCCATTGTAGTTGGCATGGACCGTAGAAATTCACTTGAGTTTGTGAACAAACTGCTGGCCGATCTAACATGCATCAATAAACAAAGAATGATGAAAGGCGACACAGGAACAATGATGGATGGCCAGCTGACCACAGACCCGCCTACGAGGTTGCCCTACGAAGAAAGGGCGTCCTCGCCCAACTCTGTGCAACAGAAAATTCATCGAGTCCGTTGCCTCGTTAAACGGAGAAGAATGGACGTAAGTATTTCACCCAGCCTCAGATGCTCACAAAATAAAAAGGCGAAAAGTTCTTACCACAACTCATTATTGAATGCAACCTACCCGACGGAAGCTCTGCAAATAGAACAAAGTGGGAGCGCAATACTTTTGACAGTAAGCAAGGACGATTTAGACCAAGTGTCATCCGATTCCTCTCTTATGGAGCGACCATTTCCGAAGATTAGACGCTGTGTCATTCGCAATAAAAGAAGTGCGCGCCGTGGAGAGCCTGAGCAGGAGGCACTAGGAAATGCACAAAACTCACAAGACCTGCAGGCCTTGATGATGTCATCAATGTGTATTTCCATTGCCCCGTTTCTCAAAATGTACGAGCAACTTAATGACAACATGAAAGATTTGGCTTCGGGAGTACATATGTTGATAAACAATGTGTGTAAGATTGAACAAGAGTCTACCGACCGCAAGGCGGCTTTGCAAGAGATGAACAAGAAGATCGATGGAATGTTTGCAGCCTTGTTAGACAATGTAAGAAACGCCAACATTGACAAAAAACTGTTGGCGGAGGTCGCAAAAGAAGCCTTGAATATCTTTTAAAAAGATACAACATCGAATGGATTGTCAACTGTTGCTAAGTGCCAGAGGCGCAATCCTGCAACAGTACTGGACACTGGTGTTTCTTGTTCTAGACTAGAAAATAGCTTTCTATCTAACAACCCGGCATGCGTAGCAGCATTGCCTGAGAAAAATTTTGAATTTATGAAAAGTACAATTGGCGTACAGGTCTCAGCATGAGTTCCTCTGGAACCGGTAGGGTCTGTTGACTTAACTGATATTGATGAACATAGTTTGCCCGTCACTATCCCGTCTAGGGATCCTTGTTCCGCCATAGTAAATGGGTTTGAGAAAGTTGTAAAAGAGGCCCAAGACTTTGCCAATTTAGCCTTACAAAACCCACAAATGCCTTCGACATCTGCAAGCTGCGTACATCAGGAGACGGTGCCTGAGGAACCACCTAAAGCGATGGCGGATGCAGCCAAGAAGTTGGCTGTTATATACGATATCTTTAAGATCCCAACTGACACACATAAAACAAACAGAAGTGACAAACATGTACTAAGTGGCCCCTTTAAGAAAACTAAAAATTTAGCAGCAAGAAAAGCGAAGAGAGGAGCCAACAATTCTACGTAACATTAAAACCGTGAAAGTTACGGTTAATGGACTGCTATCAAAAAGTAAACCATTGCAAGAAAGCGGACGGTGAAAGCTTCCAAGGAGACGGCAACAGATTTGGAAGCCTCGTACACATGCAATAGTGACGTCTCCGACGTGCTGATGAATGTATCGATTTACGATGATGAAGAGCTGCATAGCAAGGCCATAAATCCACCTACCGCTCAAGTGCCTTGTCTGCCGTCACCGGCTATATCGGCTCATGAGGTACCATCAGGGAACTCATTGGAGCATGGTATAACTAAGAAGGTAGTCACTGGCCTGACGCACATACCTAAAGTGGTGTCAGTAGTAGAAACTGTCCTAGACACAGAGACAAGGCTGATACAAGCCTTCCTACCGCCTATGCCACGGCGAGACCAACAATTGGCAAATACCTTGGTTCTAGACAATGCCATGAAGCCACTCACTCCTGCAGTGTGCCCAACAAATGAAGGGCTAAAGGAAGTAGACGACAAAAGAAAACCGACAAGACTATGCCAATTGATTCAACCTTCGCGTCCTCATTCCCCTGGAAAAGCGGACCAGACCTTACATTTTCTAACCTTGGCTGATAAACGCAAACTGGTGGAAGCAAAGTATAATAATCTATGTGTAGCGCAAGGATCCGTTGCTGCCAAACTCAAACCGGATGGCAAGGGTTTGCTGTCCGGGAACGATGAGCCAGTGTTGCCCTGTTTGACGGGACCTTCACAGGCCGACAAATTGGACAGCAAACCGTCTGACTTTACATTGCAGACTAAAGATCATCATAATAGACAAAAATCAGCTAAAAGAAGTAATTGCATGGGTGAGAAGAAGGAGGAATCCTTACGGAGCAAATGCCAGCAAGGTCTACACCGCCTTCTACTTGAGTGTATCGTATCCTCGGATGACTTAATTCTAAACCGCCACAACGTAATTTGGCTGTGCCACTTGATTCCAAGTTTAAGAGCAATTGCTTCCGAGGATCTTACGATTGTAGAATTCTTTAATGAAAAGAAAAACGATGCTGTAATTCTACAACTTCAGTCGAAACTGATAGCTGACGCCCTAATTGATGCTGGTCCTGTACTGATTTCATTAGGGTTTGACATAACTAGAGTGGATCAAAGTGCACGGCTGCCATCAATAAAAAGAGATAACAGCACTATAACAGAGTCTGAGAGTAATCGAGGTCGATCTCAAGAGCAGGAATCAAGAACAACTGATGCAATGATAAAGGCTCCAATAATGGCTGTACCTTTGTCTGTGGACTGTGCGGCATTGCCACACAAGGATGATCTGATAAGGATTACAATCAACGGAGCCCAGAGTCCAGCAATGCCAACGGCTCGACAGCATCTAACTCTACCCATAGTGTGTCCAATTGGTCTTGGCTTGCGGCCACCCTAAGTAAGGTGTCAAACACCTAACGCCAGGAAGTGGAGCCCAGAAGTATTTGCACAGTGGCTTTGTGGAATACCAGAGGCTTTAGCCACTTGTTTAAAACCTCATGGGCAAACAATCTGCCTACAAGAAACATGGCTAAGTGAAAGTCCGCTACTGGAAGGATTTGAAATTGCATTTAACCCAGCGATATGTCAGTCAAAGGGAAGACCGATGGCTGGCCTATTGACGGCATTTAGAAAGGCCTCAGGGTTTAGGATAATTGAATCATATAACGTGTCGCCCTATATCCAGATAACTACAATAAGTGTCACACAGTCAGTGAATCTCAAGAGTGTCCACTTATACATCATTAATATCTATTGGAATCACCAGGCAAAAGATGCAAAGGCATTTGCAGATACAGTGACAACAGTGATTGATAAGCTACTTGAAAAGACACAGCCGCTGGACCTGATTCTATGTGGGGGCTTAAACATTACATTACATGAGAAAAATCACCTGGTGCCAAAAGCGACCCAATGGTGCACAGAAATGGAGTCTCGCAGAATGTATATGCTGAATGGTAACACTGTGGGCGACATGCCAGCTCAGCCCACATGGAGAAGGCTGAAGCAAACCTCAGTGCTTGACTACATATTTGTCAGCGAAAACATCCACAAGAGAGTGCTGCACCTAGACGTTCTCAAAATGACTCATAGCGACCACGAAATGCTCCAGCTCACCCTTGAAAAACAGAATAAACATGTTCTTTCGGACTAGCCACATTCTGTAAGTACTGGGTCTAGCAGGATCCGTTTAACCTTCTCGTTACCGAAGTAGAGGAGATAACAGCTAACTTTATTGAAAATACAGAGGGTCTCGAATATCAACACCTGTTGTCTAATTTTGAAGAACGTAAACACAAGCTAAATCAAGTCGAATTACGACCAAAACACAAATTCGATGTGACCGTTCTGCAACGAAAACGACTGATGAGACAAGAAATAAGGAAAATTAAGGGGCCTGTGAACGAAAATACAAAACAGAGGATAAGGAAACTTAAACAAAATTACAAGAACTGGCTTAAGTCCCATGCTGCAATCATGTTGCAAAATGACGCTGAGAATATGCTATCTAAAATGGAGGGAAAAAATCAGCAGACTTCTGGAAACTGATAGACAGCAACTTAGCGCCTAAACATGCTCTTCAGGCCATTGCAGTGACTGAAAAAGTATGGGTAGAGTATTACTCAGTCCTATTTAGCAAAGGAGTACCATCGACAGCTTGTGACCCACCGACTGCAACTGAATGGGACCTTGAATTTGAGAGAACAGACATCCTACTCGCAATTAAAAGTGTGCGAGAATCTAGACCCCCTGGTCCGGATGGCCTAACAAACCATACGATTAAGCGTAATCCAGATTTATGGGCAGATTTTTGTGTTACCTTATTCAATCAGATTTTTTTGAGTCGCGCAACCCCTAGTTTTTGGAAAAGTGCCGTTGTGGTGCCAATATTCAAGAAGGGGGATCAATCGAACCCAAAGAATTACAGACCCATAGCACTTCTTGATGTCTTGGGGAACATATATGCAACAATGCTCCAACGGAAACTCTTGAAGTGGGCTAAAGACTTCAACCACATTGACCCTAGACAAGCTGGGTTTGTAAGGGGGGTTGGCTGTGGCCTAAATCTACTTATACTGAATATCCTAAAGATGGAAATAATCAAACTAAACACCAAGCTGTACCTGGCAATGATAGACCTTTCGCAGGCATTTGACAGTATAAATAGAGAGTTGTTGTGGAAAAAACTAGCCAAGTGGGACAGCCCCACAAGCTTAGTGAGTGCAATTCGTGAATTGCACACGGAAACCTCCATTAAGATACGTCTAGATATGACAGGCACACTGTCTGCTAAAATAAATAAACACAAAGGCGTAAAACAGGGGTGCCCTCTGTCAGCAACAATATTTAACCTGTTTATATCAGATATACAAGAAGTTTTTTCTGGTGCAAACACGTTTCCTCCAAAAATACATGGCGCGCCTATTGACTACCTGGTATATGCCGATGACCTTGTGCTGATAGATCAGACCTCAATAGGGCTCCAACGCAAAATGTCTCTTATAGACTCATACATAACGTCAAATGGTCTGTCTATCAAAAACCAATAATGCGAAATTCTGATCTTAGAAAAGCTACAAGGCTCTAGTGGAAGGGGCAAGAAATTATCCTGGCACATTGTCAAGCACAAAATTCATCTTGTAAAACACTCGACATATCTGGGCATGAGAATTAGTGCGAGCCGAAACATTGGACCCTGGGTAGAAGCAGTCAAAAATAAGTGTCATCAGCTAGCATCCCAAGCCTCATTGATCAATAACAGATATGGGAAATTTTCATTAAAACCAATCATTATGTTTTACCAACAGAAAGTGGTACCTATTCTGATCTACGGAGCAGAAAATGCATTTGGTGCCTCGTACGAGCTTTGGAACACACTAGAAAACCTCTTCTGGTCTCGAGTGCTGAAACTATCAAAGGGTACATCAACTGTTTGCATACGGTATGAACTAGGGCTGATTTCGATGCACGCTAGAGTTGCATGGAATCTACTAAGGTTATACCGCAAAACAATGTTGAAAGACCCGGTACCCCAATTTGGCATTTTACACAGGCCTGACCTGGAAAACGCGAATACCGTTCTAGTGAAATGGAATCACCTGTTTCAAGACTTACTGGAAGAATATGATATCACTCCTACTCTGTTATTGGAAAATACGGAGGTGGCTAAGAAGAAGCTCTGGAAACTGGACTGGATTAAAACCTGCGATCGAAGAGCAAGCTCGAGAACAATGCTTGAAGTACCGGGCGAGGCTAAAACATACGAACAACGTTCTAATTATCTAGTGCGCTTTCCAAATCAGCACGCAAGGGCATTATATATGCGATTCAGACTAAATGCCTTTCCGACAAAATACTGTATAGGAACATGGTCCAAACAAATTAATTTCAACTTTAACTGCCGATTCTGCAATGAGGCCAAAGAAACTTTGAAACATCTGATCATGTCTTGTCTGACTCTGGAGCAACAAAGGGGCCTTAGCTTTGCCCCTGTGATTAATACACATTGTATAAAGAGCACTGACGAGTGGTGGAAAGTTCTCTTTGAAGGACTTAATAGAACAGCACTGTTTGCTCCTATAAACTTTTTACAAGTCCTAAAAACCCGGCTGGAAGAACAAGAAAAAAACTTATAAGGGACAGAATAAAGTACTGTATGAGATGAAAGGAAGGCTGCTTTTCTCTTGTTTTACAGATGCTAAGTCACAAGGAGGGCGGGAGGGAGGAAAGGGATATTTGTAATGGAGTGATCTGTGTGCAGTTATGTCTCTTTGTTTTTTAAAGGTTGAATAAACCAATTAAAAAAAAATATATATATACATGTTATCTACCTGCCTCCAAGACTCCCGGCAGACTTCCAAGGTCAAATCACCCACCTACTCAACGAAAATATCAAACAAATTAAAACCCTACTCTTATGCGACCTCAACTTAGGATTCAATGATCCCAATGATAAAGTTGCAATCTCATTCCTCAAGGATATCACAGATATGGACTTCTCCCAGAAAATTACGACCCCCACTCACTCCAAAGGTAGAATCCTGGACTTGGTGGCTGACTACAACTGTGACTCCACCATCACGTCAAACACCATCTACCAATGGACAGACCACAGCTGTATACAATTTACCATCCCCACAGCTCCAAGCACTAAAATCATCACACATAAACCGGCCACTTTAGCTAGAAGCTCTAAAAACTTAACCTCAGACAACATACAACCCCTTCTGGACATCCCCTACTTAGCACCGCCTTTCTCAAAAGACCCTAGCATCTTAGCAGATATTTTTAAAGACACCCTTAATAAAGCAGTTAACACCATTGCCCCATTAGAAGATAAAAAGAAAAAAAGTCACTCCACTCAAACTCCTGGTTCTCAGAAGACCTCCAAATGTTACGCAATAACAAATGACAGCTGCAAAAAAACTGGCAGACCAACCTTTGTGACACCACCAAAGAACTGTTCAAATCTATTGCCAAAAAAATACAAAAATGCCATTTTCAATGCCAAATCTCAAGCCTATAATTGCCGAATATCTGACGCCAACTTGCAATCCAAAGAACTCTTTACTATCTTTAAGGAACTCACAGACCCTCCCATCCCCACAGATCAGATCGTTTAAGATGAAGCATGGTTCAACAGCATACAAGCCGCTATGCTAGAAAAAATAGACCTTCTTCAAAACAAAATCAGTGACAATTATAACACCAGACTGAAAATGCACCAACCAACTCAAACACTGCCCATCAGCAGAACTATCAACATCCCTAAGTCAAAGACATCCTGAAACATCTGAAGCTGTTGCAATGCAAAGGTGATATATGCCCCCCTAAGATCATCAAGGGGTGCACAGAGCCATGCGCTCCACTCATTACCGCCTTCATTAATGCCTCTTTTAGGACGGGCATCGTCCCTGACAACCTTGAAGAAGCGTGGGTGTGCCCCCTCTTAAAAAAGCCAACATTAGACCCAGCACAGCCCGACAACTACCGGCCTATAACAATTGTCCCATTCCTGCTCAAAATATTAGACAAGGCATCTCATAGTCAAATCCAACTCTACCTTGAAACTAATTCCATCCTAGGATATAGACATTCGGGATGCCGCAAAGGGCATGGAACCGAAACAGCCCTTTTAGATCTAAAAAATCAAATTACCCAAATCCTGGACAATGGTAAACCCGCCCTCCTTCTCCTCCTAGACCTCTCAGCGGCGTTCAAACTTGTAGACCATAAAACCCTCACCACACACCTTACGCACTCAGCTCATTTCTCCGACCAAGCTGCTGCCTGAATAAACTCATTCATAGAAGGAAGAGCTATGAAAGTATTCTCTAACACAGCTAATGCAGCCCCAACATCATACACTGTGGTGTTCCACAGGGATCCTGTACTTCTCCTATGCTGCACAATCTCTTCACTAAGCCTCTTTTTGATAACCTTGATGCACTTGGTATCGCCTATACAAATTATGCAGAGGATACCCAGGTGCTCCTCCTCCTAACAGGCTCCGATAACCAAGACACTTCAGCCCTTAGGCAAATCTACGCCACCATCCAGGCGTGGATGGCCACCAATGGCCTATGCCTCAACGGTGACAAGACTGAGATTCTTATTCTTGGCCAAAAGATCACTCTAGCCAAGCTAGACTGTCTTTATTCCAACTTTAACATTGATAACTGCATTATCCCTGTCAAAACCCTAGGGGTCCACATTGATGCCGCACTCTCCTTGAACAAGCAAGTCAGCGCTATTGTCTCTGCCTCTGCCCTAAGCACTAAACTCATTAACGCCATCAAACCATTCTTAACCAAGGAAAATTGTCTCTCAATAGCCAGAGCTGCCGTAGGTGCAAAGCTTGACCACTGCAATGCACTCTTAGCCGGCATGTCCGCAAAAAACTTAAACAGACTCCAAATCACCCAAAATAACTCACTAAGAGCAGCCTTAAGTATTCCAAAAAGAGATCACATCTCACAAGCAAGACAGTGGGCCTCATTACGACCCGTGCGGAATGGGTTAACGTGTTCCGCTAATGGATGCGGACCCGTTAACACCATTCTGCACGATTACGAGGTCCCCTCGCGGGACCTGGTAAGGACGCCTGGCAAAACCAGGCAACATTACCGGGTCCCGCGAGGGGACCAGGGAGCTAACAACGAGCCGGTCGTAATTGGCCCGTTGTTAGATTCCCTCTCCCTTTCGCATTAAACCCTATGGGGGCTCAAATGGGAATGGGGAAGGTCTGGGCCCGGGTTCCCTGAGTGAGGAATTACCGGGCCCTCCGAACTCGGAATGGCCCGGTAATTCCCCATTCAGGGAACCCAGTAAAGGAGCCCGGTTTGGTGGCAGCCGTCGAGCTAATACCTCCATGGCTACCGCCACACACGTAATGAGGCCCAGTCCGTTCACTGGCTCCCTGTCAAAGAACACATTCCATTCAAGATCCTCACGACTACACATAAATGCATACAAGGGACAGCGCCGCCCTATCTTTCAGACACACTACATAGACCCATCGCTTCAAGACCTATCAGATTATGCTACACCAGCCAACTCACTGTACCGTGAATTAACAAGGCCAAAGCAGGAGGGTTAGGCTTTCCATACATAGCCCCAAAGATTTGGAATGCACTCCCCACTGAACTAAGAGCAGAAACTTCTCTCCCTGCCTTCAGAAAAAACCTTAAAACTGTTCTCTTTAACTAAAACACTTGCCAACACATTTTTTTGAAAACTATCCTATGCAATTTGTACAATAATCATGCTTGTATGTGTTTTTCATGTGTAACTAAGTTTTGATCTCTCTCTGCAACAAGCGCCACGATGCCCCTGGGCTGTTGCGCGCTTAACAAATGTGAATAAATAAATACATTAATAAATAAATAAAGACCTTTGATGGTACAGAGGATTTTACAAGAACCCTGTATGACCACTTTGACCCCTTTGGTTAAAGCCACCCTAAGGCCTTCTGGTATTGATAGTTCATCAAGTGTGGGATTCACCAGAGTCTCTCGAGCGAGTACCCACATGGTGCTGGACCCCTCTGCAGCTGGGCATCCCTTTGTTTTAACAGTTCTTTGAACTTCTCTTAAATTGCTTCTTTGCGGCTTTCATTCAACACAGTTCAGTTCTTATCGGTTCTCCCCTATGTGATGCTGGAAATGCATTGGAGGGACAGGGCCTCCCTGTCCTTATTCTGTAGTCCTTTTGCATGTATGTTCTGTGTTATTTTCTGTCCAGGAGTCCATGTGGGACTTCTGGCAGTGCAGCTCTTCCTCTTTTTGATTTGTTGTACAGACCCTTGGGATACCCTTATGGCACCCTTGGGTGGGGGTACGACTTTGTACATCTAGTGTATGTTTTTGGGCACCTGTATGTGGCCCACAGAAGAGGGTACGGGTTGGTCGAAGCTCCATGCTGAATTTGACAGGTGCTCAGAGTATCCTCCATTTTGGGATGACCAGACCCTACCATTGGAATCAGTTGATTCCTGGTACGAGACAACATGGCCCCTGTGGCCTCTTACTTTCTATTGCCTGTTATCCTGTTTTTCCCAAAGTCCTGGGAAATCCTGACTCTGTCCCTTCCCCCTGACTGGCAGTTGGGTGGAAGTTCCATATATGATATTGAAGAGAAGTCCAGGCCAGACTGGCTGGAGCCTTCCCAGTGACTGTATGTTGTGGGTGCACCCTTGGGGTGGGGCCTGGGTGAATGGAGTGTGTGACCAATATGCACTTCTTGTTATGGGTGTCTGGTTTCTGGTATGTGACATAAAGAGTGAGACTGCCCTGCCTGAAACTGGTATGAATGCAGTGTGGCGTGCTGAATGGCTGGGTACTTGTCTCAATACACATTCCGTGTTGTGAGTGTCTGGATGGAGAAAAATGGCCTGACTGCACTGTGAACCTGATTGATTGGCTGTCTGACTGCCTGAATGGCGTTCTGAATGATTGGTTGCCTGAGTGTGACCCCCAGAGTGAATGGGAGATCAACAGTATATCTGTGGGCCTCTCACTGATGGAAATCGTTCATAAGCTGAAGTTGATACTTGATGCTTAACCTTGAAAACCACTGGCAGAAGAATAATTGATGCTGCTGTCCTTCGCCAATATGAAAGCTGTTGTGCCTTCAAGGAACTGATCCAAGAGAGAACCTGGCTAGGAGACCTCTCCCTGAGCTACACGGGACCATCGTGCACCATCTAACATTCACGGATGTGCTCTGGAAACCAGTCTTCGAAAAGCTGCAGACTGGAGACGGGGACTGCTGCAGAATCACGAAGCACCGGGACATTGAAATCCATCACCGTCAGCGAACGCTGTTGCTGAACGGAGCCGCAGTGCTCCTTTGCCTAAAAACACTTTGAACGAAGGACTCTCTCGCTCATCACCGACGACCGCTTTGTCCCGCTAGAGAAAGTCAAGGCCATCGATGTGCTGAGGAGAATCCGCTGATGGGTTTCTCGCCACCCGAAGACCTCCGAGATGCTGACAAAGCTACTGAAGCCAGCCATGGTTACGTCCTGTTCGCCGACGCCAGACACTGACGACGCGACACCCTTGCTGAGCCAAAGTTCTTCATTGACTCTGTGTGGCAACAAACTATCGTTGTCGAGGTATACTGCATGCCTAATCTCTACAGGACACTCACAAGGTTTCATCAACGAGCACCGCGAGGATCGAAGCTGCTTCCCCGACGACAGCGTTCACCTTTTCTTCACCGAATCTCGATGACTGTGGCTCCTGTCTTAAAGGGAGTGCACTCAAGAAGGGCCTGTTGACGATTCACTGAAGAACTCTATGAAACCAGGTACTTTGGGATCATAGAACCTTTTAGAAGGAATCAAGCAGATAATGAGCATAATTGGACTGAGCTTGACAAATGCGCTTTATGTACAGGTTTCCGAGGTGTGAGGATCATCGCACAGAACTGTCTCTAGGTAGATGGGGGACTGTTCTGCCATTGCTTGATTTGACTTGCTTTCTTTCTGTGTTTATCATTAATTCATCTTATAGTCTGATTTGTAAGCCATATGAACTCTTAGCAGTTGATGCATTTCAGAGGAATCGATAGTTAAGACTGGTACAACATTGACCTGTATATATTTGCCATTAAAATATTGCAGAGTACAAAGGCCCTCATTACGACCCAGGCGGTAAGTTACCGCCTGGGTCGTACCCTTACCACCATGGCGTAAACTACGTTTACGCCATGGTGGTTGGCGGATTTACCGCCCCATTCCAAGGTGAGTGGGGCGGTAAATCCCCATTTCCCATTTTACCCTTCCCCATTCCCATTTTTGCCCCATAGGGCATAATGGGAATGGGGAAAGGCGCTAATTACGCCACCGTTAATTACGGTGGCGTAATTAGCACCAAGGTCCCTTTGCGGCATGGGTTTTAACGCCTGCAAAAAGCAGGCGTTAAAATCACCATCCCGCAAAGGGACCTTGGAATCAGGCGTTAAGGGTCGGCGCCGTTTACGGCGCCGTAAACCCCTTAACGCCTGGGTCCTAATGAGGGCCAAAGTGTGTTATTGTGATTGTGTATATAACTGTGAACCTTATTTTTATAAAGACTGTGTTTTCACTAAAATGGAGTGTGGGCAGTGCTTTGTGGGTGCTTGGGGACTACACTGTACTTAAGAACCAGCCCACATCACCTCCTGAGAGCTTAAGCCTTCATTGCTTGTCCATGATACCAAATAGAGAATCTTGGCTGGGGTGCTCTGTGCATCTACTCTGCCATATAGAGAGCTGGAGTACAGATATCCCCTCCAGTCTTTACCCTGGTGGCAGCGGTGGGTTGCTTTTGTTTTTAAGAATCAGTGTGTAACCTTGCCAATTACAAAATATCCACACTTTGTTAAACTGAGGTTTAGTTGTGTACTAGATAACTACATTACAAGCACATGAGTCTATTGCAAATGGTAAAATGACTAGGATGAGCTTAGAGGCTCTCCAGAGTGCTTGTAAAGCCAGGGAGTTAGACTTTGAGAATACGTCTAGGGCTGAGCGGATAGCTGCCCTGGTGGACTTCCAGAATGATTCTGAAGCTCTTAATGAAGGGGGGATGCAACTGTTGACGCCCCTGCCACTGGGGATGTTATTGAATCTGATTCTGGGAATGCCACCACTCCCACTGCCTCTGTTCCGACCTCCAGCAATTTTTCTTCAGGGAATTCCATGAAACTTGAATTATTAAGAATGAAATTGGCCTTTGCATATATACAGTTGGAAATTGAAGGTGAACTTAAGAAAGAGGAGTTGGTACAGCAAGTGATACTGAAAGATAAGGATCTTGAGCTTAAAAACAAGGACACTGAATGTCTGAAAATTCATATAGAGAAAGCTAGAGTGGAGACTTCAGCAAAACCAATTGAGAGTGTCACGTTCCTTGCCACCAAGTTTATGAAAGATTTGGTAGGTGTGTATGTGGAGGGTTCTGATATCCTCCAATGGATTGAAGAGTTTGAAATGGCTTGTGGAATCCAAGTTCCCAAAAGAGATTGGGCTAAATGTTTGTTAAGCAGAGTGCCTCAAACTGCATATGACTGTATTCTGAAACTGAGTGTGGAAGAAATGGGTCAGTTTGAGTCCATGAAGTCTGCTTTGATTGCCAATTTTGGCAAGACACCTACCCAATACCTTAAAAGGTTCAGGGAATTTAAGAAAAGAGAGAATGTGTCTTTTAAGCCTGTTCACCAGAGCTGTGTCTGTATGTTGCTGACCAGAACATTTTGGATCCCTGTAAACTGGCCAGGCTGGCTGACAAGTGGGTCTCCCACCGGGTGTCCCCTTAGGACTCCAGTGGGAAGGACAAGGACAAAGAAGAGGGGACCTCTCAGAAGGCTGAGGAGTCCCAGAAGCATCCACAGTAGAGTAAACCAAAACGTTCCTCTCCTAAAACCCAATAATCTTGTGGGGATAAATCCTATGTGGGTGGGAGTAAGAGTAGTGGTCCTCATGCTGCAAAGCAGGCTACCACTGGTTCCAATACCATACCCCGCATTCCTGGCACTTGTTGGGATTGTGGGGCTCTGGACCACAAGAAGAGTGACCCCAAGTGTAAGGGTAAGGCACTTGGAGTCCAGGCTGACTACCCTTACCCCATGCCTAAGGTGGAGGCCACTATCCTCCCCTCCTCTACAGGAATCACATTCAGTGCTCCTGTAGAGATTTCCCTAGTGTCCCTTGCGGCCTGGGACCAGTACGCAGAAGTACTGGCTACAATCCCACAGAACACCCATAGGTTTTTGAGAAGTGTCCTCTTGAATGGCCAGCCTTCTACTGGTTTGAGAGACACTAAGGCAAGTATGACAGTGGTGGACAGGTCTATATAGGTGCTCTTCTGAGAACCACCAGGATAGCTGGTCGGTCTCCCAAATGATTGCCTATAGCCGTAGTCAACATTACGATTGGAGACAAGACAGCAAAGATTCCTGTCCTGGTTCAGGACAATGTACCTGCTAACATTTTGTTAGGCAATGATTTGGTGGAATTGGGGATGATCACGGATGCTCTACCCATGACTATTGCAGCAGTCACCCAATCACAGGTCACACCGGGTCTGGCTGAAAGTCTGGTACCCCAGCCGACAGGGTAACACAAGGCAAGAAGACAGAAGAGTAAGAAGGTCACTTCTGCGAAGGGGACGCTTTCTCTTCCAGCTGTTTCAGCAGCACCCACTGGGAGTCATGCTCCGGATGGGCTGGGTCCAGTGGTGAACCCAAACTCAACTCCTGAGGGAGAAGAGGCAGAAGACCCTCCTGTGGGAGGGGTGCTCAACACCGAAGATCACCCCAACCTTCAATGCCCGCTGGCTGGCTGAAGAGGGGCCCCCTCTAGGGGAGACTTCTGCAGGGGTCAAAGAGAGTGCCACTCTCTCGAGGGTCTGAGGAAACAGGCCCTGGCCCAGGCACAAGGCAAAGTGCCTCGGTCATTCCAGATATATTGGGAAGGTGAGCTCCTTGTTAGTGAACCCAATAAGCCTGAACCTGGTGCCCTCAAGAGGTTGGTGGAACGCCAGGTTTACAGGCCCTTCCTAGTGCAGTTGGCACATGAGGTGCCCTTAGCTGGTCATCTTGGGACCAATAAGGCAAAGCAAAGGCTCTCTGCCCATTTCTGCTGGCCCCGGATGGGAGTAGAAGTGGAGTCCCACTGCAGGACCTGCCCCACATGTCAGTTGTCTGGCAAAACTGTAGACAGTGTTATTGCCCCAGTGCAGCCATTGTCAGTGGTTGCCACACCATTTGAGAGGGTGGGCATCGACATTGTCAGTCCCCTTGACCCTCCCACTTCAGGTGGACATCAGTTCATCCTGGTCTTGGTAGATTATGCCACCAGGTACCATGAGGCTATACCCCTTTGGACCGTTTCTGCCAAGGTGGTTGCCAGGGAGCTCCTGGGCATTTTTACCAGAATTGGGTTCCCTAAGGAGGTTGTCTCTGACAGAGGATCCAACTTCATGTCGAGTTACATGACAATGCAACTCTCACTCAAAGAGAGCGAGAGACATTTAATTCGACACAGACAGAAAGAGAGTGAGATAGAGCCAAAGAGAGAGAAGAAGACAGTACTAGTTTTGCATAGGATGAACTGGGTGTAGCTAGTTATTTTTTAATAATTATAAGTCCTTAATTCATTTGTTATTACAATAATATACATGTATTCATTTCAACCACTTGGTACTGTCACATCTATCCCTCCTATTGGCCATCAGCACATGCACTGTTCATTATATGTGGTCAGCTATAGTCAATGTAATGCTTCTTCAGGTTCATAATGGAACAGTTAATTGGCTGCATGTACATCTATTTACACGTTTTTTGTGTGAAATATTGAATGTAGTATAATGTTCTGGTGAAATATGCTTGTGCGACTGGTCCTGTTGAAACTAGTGTGCGCAAACTTCCAACCCCCGACTTTTGGGTTGATGAAAATGCTTTTAATCTCGACATTTTTTTAGTGATTCATCAAAGTAATTTGCTGCAAGGAGCGTCTTGTCATGAAATTGATTCTGCGATCATTAACAAGACCATAAACATGGCTACTGGTGGATTAGTCAGGCTCCCTTTCAAGAGTGTTGTGTATTTTTTGCATTTGATCATCCCACCCCTGTATTCTAATAAAAGTAACACAAAATTGTATATGTCCTTTACTGGTCAGGTACACCTCCCTTGCATGCCCAAGAAATAGAAATAATTCTGTTTCCAGCTTTGTACATATATCTTGTGAGACCCTCAATAGACCTGTTTTCTTTCTTTTTCACTCATGAAACCAGCCTTAATATGTGGGGTGCATTTAAAGGCCCCAAACAGAAGTCCCTTTCACATGAATGGCAGGCATGTAAACCCTGCAACAAAAACTCCCTGGCTTTTGCTTTTGTGTCATGTAAAGTTAAAGAGCCATGTGGAAAGGGGCCTACCTATCATTATTAATGGACCAGCAGCAGTTTCATTTACAAGAGAAGTAGGAATCCAAGAAACATGTAACAAGGAAAACAGGAGTTTCAACATTGAAAGCAAAAACGGCCTGCACATGTGTGTGCAAATAAAAACAGCTTTAAAAAGCCACAATGGAAAAAATATCACTGTTCACAGACAAATGTCAGGAAAGCAAAAAATGATGTGTGGTTTGATTAATGCAATGTATATTATGTTTTACTCATAAACTACAGTGGCATTTGAAGATACACATACTTCAGAAAAAACCTGTTTCTGGCTGAGGCAAAACATCACACGGAAAACTCCCACTTCCAGCGAGATGTCAGATCTCCCATCTAATGACCCCTGCAATCGTATTTTGTGCTGAAGGTGTCAAAAGTCCACTGTTCCCCAGACTTGTTGGCTCTGAAGGAGGTTAAAGCAGGGACTTCAGAAGAAAGCCATCCTTGGCTGGAGCATGACTAAAAGATGTGAATCGTGTTGCGCAAACTTCAAAAGAGCACACAGTAACTTCAAAGAGACTCAGAAAAACCTCTTGTTCCAGGCTTCCCCAAGGGGGGCAGATGGCTGTGGGGACTGAAGCAGCCATCCCCTTTGCTGCTCAGGAACACTCACAATTAATTTAAAAGACTATTTTATTTTTGGCCCTTTTGCACTGTAACCATAATGTGGATTGATTTCAGTTTTACACCATTTTTCATGTAATTTCCAAATGGAAAAAGACAGATGTTGCGCCAAACCCCTAAACCAATCCTAACTGGGGCCAAAGAGAGAGAGGGTAACTGTCCAATCCTAGTGTCAGGGATTATCGCAGGGTACCTTGCCATGATTGTAAAATTAGTGATGTCATTTCTGCTCTATAAGGGGGACTGTACTAGGCCTCAGGACACACACAAAAACCGGGGAGACAGAAAAAGGAGGAGGACAGAGAGAAGGCTGCTAAAACTTACCATCTTTGAGAGTGGAGTGACCAGACCCCTGCCCTATCTTTCCAGAGTGTCCTGAGATGCACCTGGCTTTCCTGAATCGTAAACAAAGGTTTGCTATGTAAGTAGCAATAGCCCCAGCTGTAAATTGCATAAACCATTCATTCTTGTAGCATTGCATCAAATATTTCCCCATTGAAAACTCCCCCATTGAAAATTCCCAGTTGAAACACCCAATTACCAATGCATTTCAGTCCTCTCCTCATTGAAGAATCCTTTGTTTGCCCGTGTATTTCCGTCATCTACCCATAGAAGAATCTCTTGTTTGCCTGTGTATGTTAGCAAATACCCATTGAAAAAAAAAACATTTGTCTGCATAAATCCTTAGTTTTTTTTTTGTAAGTAAATCAATTAATTCCCCCATTGAATTTCACATTATCCAGATTGGTGGAATTCAAAACCAGCAATCTTTTCCTGAGTGTTTTGTTAATTGTTACAGTTATAATGTGTTGCCCCAAAATAATTAATCCCATTGTGATCTGTGAAACAAATTTGTCCCTATGTTTAAAGTGGGCCTTGATAAAATAATTTCTATTTATCACTACCATTCCCTTTGCTCTGCCATCCTAATCCTAAACCCGATTTTTCTTTTGTGAGCTATTCCTTTGCCCAGACCCTATCTGTTATGTACCTGCCATGATAACTAGAAAACGATTTTCTTTGTATGAGCTATCTTTTGCCTAGAGCCTCCTGTTATTTACCTGTAATTTTAACTTAAAAAAACAATTTCCTATTGTGAGTTTCCTATTTCTCAGAGCTTGCCAGTCAGTGTCAGCATCAGTGAAAACGAATTCCCATTTGCAAGTTTCTTTTCCATTGCCCACGTGTTCAAACTCCTAAAAAATGATTTACCTACTCTGTTTCTATTTTCCCTAGTGTGCTGATTACAGTGGTCGAAGTGAGCGGGAGCTGTCGGGAGCGGTGCTCCTCTACTTTTTTTTAATTAAATTTTACTGTTCGTATAGTTTTATTTTAAAAAGAAACCGTTCCAGAATGGTTTTGTTTTAAAATAAATGTGTAGGAAGAAGTTGAAACTTGCACTTTCAGTGCACTACACTGAACATTCCCTTAAACAGCAGGTGCATAGGTTTGGGGGTTTGTATTGTGTGTGGGAGGGGGCGTGGTGATAGGGTTTTGGTGGAGTGGGTGCAGGCCAAAAGGGAACATAGTTCCATTACTTCTTTTCATACACTTTGAGCACTGGATTAGTATTCTCTAAAATGCTACCTGTCTTCTAAGTATAAGCAGTATGTATTTTCTTCTCTTCTGTCCCCTAGGAGATGTGAAAAATAATAAAAACCCCATTCTTCCATTGGTGCCCCAAAACAGATTTTCCCCTGCTTTGCTGGCTCCCCATATTGTTTCTGTGTGCACCACAATAAAAACAATGTTTCCCCTGTAGTCTTACTCCCTGCCACTGTCTTCCATTCAAAGAAATCAAGCCCAATTTAAATTTTGGGGTTGAGTGTTGCAGGGGGAAGCGCTTAACGCTAGTGCTATCATTGGGCCTCATTCCGAGTACGGCGCTAACCAATGGCGCTATTAACGCCTTGGTTGACGCCGTACCCGGACCGGCAGCGCCTTGGTGGATGGCGGAATTACCGCCCCATTCCAAGGGTGGCGGGGCGGTAATTCCCCAATCCCCATTTACCCTTCCCCATTCCCATTTTTGCCCCATAGGGCATAATGGGAGTGGGGAAGGCGTTAATTACGCCACCGTAAATTACGGTGGCGTAATTAACATCAAGGTCCCTTAGGGCATAATGGGAGTGGGGAAGGCGTTAATTACGCCACCGTAAATTACGGTGGCGTAATTAACATCAAGGTCCCTTAGCGCCATGGTTTTTAACACCTGCTAAAAGCAGGTGTTAAAACCTCCATGGCGCAAAGGGAACTCGGAGTATGGCGGTAAGGGATTACCGCCACCGCTCTCGTTAGCGGTGGCCGCTATCCCTTACCGCCATACTCGGAATGAGGCCCATTGTGTGGTAAATTGTTCTTTTTCAGTTCTGCCATTTAAAAAGGGAAAGTTACTGTGACAGGATATCTTAACCTGGCTGTTTTGGAAAGATTATTGCATTTTGTGTTTCCTCAACATTGGTGGATGTGGTAATTGGTGGATTTTCCTTTTGATAATAAATTAATAAAGTAATAAATATCTTATTGATTCACACCGGCCTGGCTCATAGTCCATTGTGACACCCAGTGTGTGTGGAGTTTGGGTGTGAGACAGGCTGGAGGCCTACTCAAAAAGAATCCGGTGTATACTAAAGAAATTAAAAAAAAAGTTTTATTGTGCGTCACAGTCATTGCAGGCGAAGGAGATCCAAGGCGTGTTTGTGCGTGTAATAAACCATGACCGATATAATAGTAGAAACAGTATTCCAACAGTTTTAACCTTTTATGACTTTGGGGAAAACCATGAGTCGATATCATAATGCCATATACATCTCTCTTTTCCATTAGGGTCTGTGCTTCTGGTCATGGACATTATACCTGTTAAAGAATTGGTCATGAGCAAGGGCTCAGTGCCAAAGGCAGTTTTCATAGATATTAATTAGCCTACAAGTATATTGTGCTGTGCTCATTTAGCAATGGTGCCCAAGGCCAACAATACTGCCAGGGATTAGGTGTCAATTATGCCAGTCATATTTATGCATAGTTAAAGTCGAGTAGTTAAGAAGGTCTGAGGGCACCAAATCCCCAGCATTTTCTCTTGGCCAAGGGTGCTTTAGCAATTAACAACCATTGGGGACGGTGGGCGCTGCCATCCCTCAAAACATGCATGATGAAGGAAAACAAAGAACAGCTGCCATCTACAGTACGATGGATTGCTCAGGTGATGCCTCGGAAAGGGCCATATAGCATGGCATGATAGAGCAAAGTAGCTGTGGATGGAGAGACGTGACCAGCCAAACCCATGGAAATGAGGGGAGTGGGCCTGTGAAGAACGCATTTTTGAAAGAGCATCAGTGGTGGTCCAGGAATGAGAGGGAGATAGCAGAGGGAGTGGCGGAGTGGCGGAGTGACATGAAGACAGCCAAATAAGGAATGAACGGCCACAGGAAGTCCAAGGACAGAGCGGGGCATCAGGACATAGAGTCAGAGGAAAGGATCAGGTGCAGAGGACCTTCTGATTGGACCTGCCAGGCAATGAAGAGCATTTCCAAATGACTACCAGGTATTCAGAATCGCCTGGAAATCCTCGTCACTGATTAGATGCCCCAAGAGGAATGTTTGCAAAAAGGTAGACATTTTTCCTCTAGCTTTTTTTCAAAATTAGCAACAATGCAGCAGCAGATGTGTGCCTCCCACTGTTTACTTTACTTCAATTCTATTTTCTCTTCTTGGTCTTAGGTTGCTCAACAGCACATATGTTAGTCTTGAGGGAAAGAGGCAAGATGATAGGAAGGCTTTTGCTTGCATATCTGTTTGGTGCCTGGCAATTGTTCCCAGTGTCACTTTCGTCCATAATGTGAAACAATCTTTTCAACGTTATTGTACATCCACAATAACAGAATTGTACGGTGATGCAAATACAATCATTAACGAATGAAGGTTAAAACATTGGACATAAATAATTTTCCAGTAATCTGTGGTCTACCTAACTTTTTTTAATGTTTTGGTGATTATGATGGATCGGGACTTTTGCGCTCTTTTTTTCGAATAAAAAAATAAAATACAAGTGTACCCATTCTCTGCGCAGGCACTGGCATGAACCCCGCTGCTCGTGATAATTCTTCTTAGAATTCTTTTGTTGCAAAGAAGCACTCGTTTTCACCTGGCTCTCCGTTTTGGCGCCGTCGCTTAGATGTTCAAGAGTACCCTAATTAAATCGTGTTAGACACCCCCTTACCGCCCTCCCGCCCCCGGCGGTTGCAGCTTTTCCATACCAATAAGTATGATATATCCAACTCGAGCATCTCTAATGAAGCCCAGCGTCCTGCAAACCAATACAGCCTTCAGTGCTGCCATTTGTTTTCAGGGAGCTATGACCTTTGCTGCTGCAAATTCCCAGTCTTGCCATCATGCGTCTTTACTTATTCATGTTTAGTGCAGTGTATCCAATCAACGCGTTAAGTTCATTGCAGGTATCACTATCCGAACCTGAGTTAATAATGGAGAGAACAAGATAATGCCACTGTACGGCTGTTTGGAGAATGACTCTATATCGCGATACCTTTTAAAAAGAACACACTAGTTCTGCTTTTTATAACAAGCCAGCCAATGTATTCCGGCGAAGAGATAAGGAAAAGCAGTATTCCCACATCGGGGCGATTACGTGCACAGCCCTCTGGGTTTTTCGTGTTGCGAGTTTAAAATCCAGATCATAAACCTGCGCAGAGGAATGAAGGCCCCGTGTTTAATAAAGTCATTCGTATTCACTCTTCTTGCGAGCTCACCTTTGGGGACTCTGTCTCTCGCAGCCCTGCATCATCATTAGTCTCGCTAACAAGCTTCCAGCTTCGCCGGTATCGTCATCCGCTTCGTTCTAATTTGTAATATTCCAACCTTCACTTAACCTAATCTGGAATGAAAAGAAACATCGCAGGCCGTCCTGAGGAGCCGCGTGTTCAGAAGGCCTTTGAAATCCGGGACTCTGACTGGCAGCGTGATTCGCGCCACGGCGTCAGGTTCTGCCGCGCAGGAGCTTAAACCGACGCAATACGCGCCTGCTCAGAGGCGATGAAATGTTCATTCCGAAAGGAGCCATCACATATTTTTCTTAATAATGGCGTTCTCACTCGTGTCTTTTTCTGTTGGGAAAAGCATATTGCTCTTGAAACAATATTTCGACGTGTTATTGGTTTCCATTCGTGTAAAAGCAGTAAAGGAGCTCAATTTAGTTCGTAAATATCAAACTGTGTGAAAAATTACAACTGAACATTGTCTACTTAGCTTGACTGCCAGTGCTCCAAATCCCTGAGCTCAGGCAGAGTGGAAGTGTCTTGAAGGCAATGTCATGTGCATATATTATCTGAAATGTGGGTTCTGGGCAGTGTTTGAAAACTGTACAGGAAAGATACCAGACTCTAGGCCCTCATTATAAGCTTTGTGGGGCAGGAACAGTGGCAGTAAAAGTGGCGGTCATCCCATGACCGCCACTTTTCCCGCACTGCAAAACTACAAGTTTGCCGGTGGGGGTTCACTGACTTACCTCCAGGCAAGAATCAGGCCCCCACAGCCAAAAATAGACCCTATTTCTGGCACCAGTCTTACTGGTGCCGGAAATACTGGCAATCCCCTCCTTGGAGTCCTAGGGGACTGCATGGAATGGGGTTTACTGCAGTTGCTGGCACCTGGAATTTCCTGGTAGTGCCAGGATATGAGGCACTGCTAACAGTAGGTCCGTGTAGAGAATGTTAAGCTGTGTCGCGGCGGTCGCGCGTGCTCTCGTGCTATCTTTAGAGCGAGAGTCGCGCGACCGCAGCGGACAGCGGCAGTTGAAGCGAAAAACTAATGTGAGCTCGGAGTGAGGAGGGCGACCGGCGAGCTCCGTTTATTAAACTAAGTACTTACCTTATCGGTGTGGCCTCCCTTCTTCAAGTGGCGACGAGGATGCACACGGAGCTTGCCGCAGAGCCTGGCGACGATTCCCTTTACGCGGAACGTGCCGTTTGTAACACGGAGAACAGGTCCGGAGACAGGAAGAAGCCTGTGGAGAGGTGGGGGCCTGAAGAGGAACTGTCTCCGCGGCGCCTCGGAGCGTGGCGCTGCAGGGGGACGTTCTCCCCACTCTCACTCGAGCGGCCACACAAGAAAAGGCTGTTTCTCCTGGTGGGTGCCGCCCACTCCCCCTCTCATTGGACACGAAGGTGAGGAGCAGGGAGAGGAGGGGCTGGGGGCACAGCCAGGGAGGAGGTACAGTTGAGGGAAATTCAGAGCCTATGAGAGCCATCATAAGAGGGGAGTGTGTCCAGGACATTAAAGCTGCAGCAGCGGTGAGCCCTTAGAGGACATTCAAGTTTTTGCAGTGTTCACAGGGAGACTGCCTCCCAGAGGACAGTAAAGTATCTGCATAGACTTCACACAAGACTGTGCTTCAAAGGAATACAGTGAACCTGTGCTTAAAAAAGGTTAAACATATAAGACTGACAAATAGTAGGAGAAAAAGATAACAACAGTGAATAGGATTGGAGATAAGGGCACAGTAACACAAGTGGTGATAATTGGGGTGAATAAGCCACTATTTGCAAGAAAATGGCTGCGGCTAGTATGTCACCCCCGCCACCGTTCCTGTCAGAACCTGGTGCTCCACCTATAAGGTGGGATAGGTGGAAGAAGTTGTTTGACACGTACCTGATTGCAATTGGAGGAGATAAGTTTGCAGCAGCGAGAAAAGAGGCGATCCTGCTGCACAATTTGGGAACCGAACGCAGAAGTGTCTATGATGGTTTACCTGATCTTCCAGAGCAAGGCCAGGGAGAAGTGGACCAATATTCCATGAAAGAAAAGAAGTTGGAAGTTCATTTCGAAGCCAAGAAAAATATAACATTTGAGAGACACAAGTACTTCCAAAGAGTACAAGATCCACAAGAGCCGGTGGAGAACTTCATTGCAGCGTTGAGGTCTCTTAGTCATACGTGTGAATTTGGGCTGCTCACTGACTCTCTTATAAGGGACCAATTAGTTTGTTGCACAAATAACTTAAAGATACAAGAGAGGCTACTATCTAAAGATGCATCGCTGGAGTCGGCCATAGACATGGCAAGGAGTATGGAACAGACCCATAAATATATGACCACTATGAAGGGAGACAAGTCGGAAGGAGAAGTGGCTGCTGTGAAGGGATTTCGCAAGGGAGTCTCCAACAAGGAAATTAAGTGCTACAAGTGTGGTAGTAACCGTCATATTTCCACAAGCATGTTTTGTCCAGCCAGAAATATCTTGTGTCTAAAATGCAAAAAGAAAGGGCATTTCGCGAGAGTTTGTCGTGAATCAGGGACAGTGCAGAGCATTGAAGCAGGTGGAAGAATGGCTGAACAAGGTGAGGATCTGGAAATGGGAAAGAGCAACCAAACAAAGCATGTACTGGAAGTAACAGAGGTCTCAAGCAAGGGAGGTGCGCCTACAGATGTATTCATGGTCAATGGAAGGGTGGTGACAATGAAGGTGGACAGTTGCTCACCATGGACATTGATGTCAAAGGCGACATTCCTGAGTTGCATGCAAGGAGACGTGACACAATTGAAGAAGCACAACATAGAACCGTATGCGTATGAAAACGTTAGAATTGGAATTATAGGGATGTTCCAGGCTTCCATCAAGTATAAAGGGAGGAGTTGTGAAGCAGAGGTGTATGTCACCCAAGAAGGTTCTTCACTTCTAGGATGGGAAGAACAGTGGAAGTTGGGAATTAGAATACAGGCGAACGCGGAGAGACCAGTTGATGTAGCTGAACTGAAGGATAAATGGGAAAAAGAGTATCCTATGGTGTTTCAGGAGGAACTAGGGATGTTGAAGGGTTTTGAACATGAAATTCAACTAAAAGCAGGGGCCACTCCGAAAGTGCACAGGGTGAGGCCAGTACCTCACAGATTAAATGAGAAACTCAAGGATGAAGTGGAGTCGTTACTCCAAAGGGGAGTAATAGAGAAGAGTGAAAGTTCGGAATGGCTATCGCCGGTAGTAGTAGCAGCTAAAGCCAATGGAGATATTAGGCTATGTGTGGATCTGAGAGATCTGAACAGGAACATATTAGTGGATAGACATCCTCTACCAATAATAGGTGACCAGCTATCAGTACTGAACAATGCCAAAGTGTTTTCGGTTATTGATCTCTCACAAGCTTACCATCAGATTCCGCTGAAGGAGGATTGTCAACACCTGACAGCATTTATCACGGTGTTTGGTTCATTCAAATACTGCAGGATGCCATTTGGGCTTGCGTCCGCCGCAGCCATATTCCAAAGGGTCATGGAGACGGTGTTGAGTGGAGTAAAGAACATTATTGTGTTCCAGGACGATGTGTTGATATATGCTAGTTCTACTGAAGAACATGATGAGGTGTTGAGACAAGTGTTAAGCAGATTGAGTGAGGCAGGGCTGATGGTGAAGAGGAGCAAGTGTAAGATAGCGGTACACAGTGTGGAGTATCTGGGGCATGAGATAGATGAGCAAGGGGTGAGGCCTAAAAAAAAATTGGTGGAAGCAGTGAGATGTGCACCTGTACCCAAAGATAAAGAGCAAGTGAAATCATTTTTAGGTTTGGCCGAATATTATCATAGGTTTGTAAAGGATTTTGCCAAAGTATCAGTTCCCCTCAGAATTTTACTCAAAAAAGGAGTGAAGTTTGAATGGTCTGCAGAATGTGATGTGGCTTTTGAGTGCATTAAGCAAGCAGTGGGTGAGGCACTATCCATAGGTAGATTTGACCCTAAGGACAAAACTGTTTTGGTAGTAGATGCAAGCATGTTGGGACTGGGTGTGACGTTAGTGCAGTACAACAGAGAAAATACTGAGAGAGTGATAGCATTTGCGTCTAGGACGCTGAGAGCAAATATTCAGTTATTGAAAGAGAAACGTTGGCAATGTTTTGGGCAGTAAATCATTTTAAGTTCTTCTTGTGGGGAAGAAGATTTGTTGTCAGGTCGGACCACAAACCCATGGTTCAGATGTTTGAGAGTGGCAGATGGGCCATGGGTTCTCCAAGAATAAGCAGGTGGGGTCTGGGGCTCCAAAACTTTAACTTTGATGTGAGCTACTTGCCAGGGAAGCGGAATGTTGTGGCAGACTGCCTTTCCAGACTACCTCTCAGGGGTGAACCTATGGAGGACAGAGAGACAGAGAAGGAGTCAGTAGTAGCGGAGTTACAAAGTGCGGTCAGTAAGGAGGAATGGGCAAGAGAAGAAAATTCTGATGATGATCTCAAGCTAGTCAAAAGTTGGACGGTGAGGGGATGGCCAGAAAAAAAAACTTGGATTGTAAATTTAATACTTGGTGGGAAGTAAAACATGAGTTAAATCTATGTGAGGATAGGTTAAGGAGAGGGAGGTGTATTGTTCCTCCTCATTCCCTTAGGTCAGTACTAGTTGAGCTGGCTCATCAGGGGCATCCTGGAGAAGCCGCTATGAAGAGGAAATTGAGACAGAATTATTGGTGGCCGGGAATTGACAGGTGTGCGGAAAGGTATGTCAAGGATTGTATAATTTGCCAAACGAGTGACAAATGCAGAGTGGTGAGGGAGGCTCTGATGATTCCAAATGTGGTACCGGACCAGCCGTGGAGCAAGTTAGCAGTGGACATAATGGGTCCTGTAGCGGGTCTGGGAGAAGGCTTGAAGTTTGTGTTTGTCGTAGTGGATTTTCATTCCAAATGGTTTGAGTGGGAAGCTGTAAAGGAGGTCACGGCAAGGGAGTTAATTGGATTCTTGGAAAAAGTGTTTCTTAAGGAGGGGGTGCCGGTTGAAATTGTGTCGGATAATGGGGTGCAATTTGTGTCTGGGGCAATGAAAAAGTTTCTTGCGGGATACAGTATAAAACACACAAGGACTGCTCTGTATAATCCTAGAGCCAATGGACTTGTTGAAAGAATAAACAGGTACATAAAAGGGGGCCTGCAGATGGCCATGAAATCGAGGCAACCATGGAGGGAAGTATTAAGGATGCTGACATGGAATTATGTCACTACGCCACATTCTGTGACGGGAGTATCTCCATTTGTTTCGATGAAGGGAAGGGAGCCAGGGACAAGGCTTTGTCCAGGATGGCTAGGAATGGCCAAAGTGGTTAATGTTGATCGGAATCATATTATGAAACTAATTGCATTGAGTCAGGAAAGAAATAAGGAACTGTTTGACGACAGGATGAGAGTGAAAGAATGTGAATGAAAGGTTGGGGAAAAAGTATATGTCAAAAATCCTAGACTAGTGTACAAGTGTGTGGAAAGTAGATTTCTGGGTCTGAAGAAGATATGTGCAGTAAAAAGTAATGTGGTTGTTCTGGAAGGTGGTGAAGTTTGGTCGAAAGGAAGGTTGGCGAGAGCGGGTGATGGGGAAAGGAGTAAATGTGAGGAACAGTTGAGAAATGTGGAGGAGGATAATCCTAATTTGAATGAAAAGATGAAAGGAGGGGTGCCAGATGAAAACATGGAAAATACAGGTGGAAAGGTCTCAAAGGTCAAAGGTCAAAGAAGATTCTTCACATAGGGCTAGGTCTAAGCCGGTGTGGATGAGGGATTACGAAACTTGACACTGAAGTTGCTCACGTCATGTGTAAGATGTTCATTATGCAAATGGACACTGAGGTTTCTCAGGTCATGTGCAAGCTGTGCATTATTGTTGACTTTCTATTCTGTCCAGTTCAGACAATTTTTCTGATTAACTTTTCTGAAGTGTTGTTAAGTTTTTACATTACTGTTATGAGCATTATTTAAAATATATTTGCCCTGTTTGAGGGGGAAGATGTGTAGAGAATGTTAAGCTGTCTCGCGGCGGTGGCGCGTGCTCTCGTGCTATCTTTAGAGCGAGAGTCGCGTGACCGCAGCGGACAGCGGTAGTTGAAGCGAAAAACTAATGTGAGCTTGGAGTGAGGAGGGCGACCGGCGAGCTCCGTTTATTAAACTAAGTACTTACCTTATCGGTGTGGCCTCCCTTCTTCAGTCCGCTTCCTGGTATCCCGCTGTTATTACCAGCAGGATACCGGGAAACTTATAATGAGGGCCTCTGAGTAGCATTTGTAGTTTTGTCAATTAAAGGGTTCCCTTTATAAGCCAAAACTATTGCAATGGAGTACTGCTGCCAGGGAGATTGCATGTGAAGAGGGACACCAGTTTTGGGTGGTCTTTGGCTATTTAACTACTCATTGACTGCCCATGAACATACTACTCCCCTTGGCCATTCCCACGCAATACCTGCCCATCCTCTACCATAACATATTCTCCTTGAATCTCGTTGATCTTGCCTTACCTGGAATCTTTTGAGCTAGTGCTCTTAAGCGTTAACATGAAACTGTCCAATGCTGGTGTCATTTCTAAGCAGTCTACTGAGAGTGAACATAGCCATCTGATGTGTCCCTAAGCATCCTAAAATTACCTCAGTCTCAGCAACCCGAATAGCCCTCCACTGGCTACCTGTCAGGCAGAGAATATATGTTCAAATCCTGTGCCTGATGTTCAAGTGTATAAATGGTTCTGCGCCCCTTTATTTGGTCAATAACATTTCTCATTATCGTCTGACTTGTGTTCTCTGCTCAGCTGGTAAGTACCTCTTGAATATTCCTTCCACCTGTTGTGTGTCCAGAGGGTACAGATGTTTTCTGTCTATGGGTCAAGGTTGTGAAACTCCTTCACACTATCGCTGCTTAAGTTTACATCTCTCCTGGCTTTTAGGAAAGCCCTGAAAACCTTCCTTTTCCAGTAATAGGGGCTAATTGTTATTGTGACTTATAAACTTTGATAAGAAGTTAGAATATTGTATTACCTGTGCCTAGATGCGGTTTAGTACGTTGAGTGCACAATATAAATATATCAATGCAAATCAAATCAAATGGCCACATAGTGTCAAGATGGCAATGCATGGCAAATGCCTTTCCCATCCCTGAAAGCCACAATGTCTATATTTGATACTATTCCAGAGTATATTGCCATAAAACACGCCATCTGACTTGCACAATTTATGACTGCATTTGTAAATGTATCATTAGAGTTGAAGCTTTCGACGGTGACACCCCTATTAAAAAGTATTTGGGGTCAGAATTCTTATAGAATTACTGGCCCATAGCTGGATTGCCCTGGCCAGCAAAAACATTGGTGAAAGTAGTTATGGTTCAACGTCAAGCATATGTGAATAAATCCCACATCCTGGATACTTTTCAGTCCAGTTTTCATCTTCATGGGACAGCGCTGATCTCAGTGTAGGATGACATATTAAAAAACTCAGTTGACGGTGAATTGACGCTGCTGAGCATGTTACACTTATCAGCAGCGTTTGACACTGTAGAATCAGATACTATTGTTGGTAGATTGTCAGAGGTTGCCAGTGTCTCTAAAAATGCCCTAAAATGGTTTCCGTTGTTTCTGAATAGCTGCTTCCAAAAAGTTAAAACAGGGAGCCATACCTCTAATTCTATTACAGTGTCCTGTGAAGATCCTCAGGGCTCTTCCCTACTCCCATTGTTACTTTATATCTATATGCAACCTCTTATGGTAATGTTTATTCATTTATTTGAATTCATAAAGCATTCAAATGAGCCCGGGGGCATCGTGGGGCTGTTACAGCAGTGCTTATTTTGTTAGACAGAAAATGACACGAGCACCTGTCTGTAGTTCTTGGTTACATTAGAACATAGCCAGACAGGTGAGAAATGCAGTGACATAGGACGGAAAGTAAAAAAGACAAGGGTTAGTGAATGGTGCAGGGATACAGTTGATGCATTCAGTGAGAAAGAGGTGTACAGCAGAGAGCTAGCAAGATCAGGAGACCTCCTAAGTATGCAAGTGAGTGACTAAACTAGGACAAGCATAACAACAATTGAAGAATCCATTTCATCCTCTGAGGGCAGAGAGTCCTGGGGGCGTGAGGAAGAGAGAATCTTCGGTTGAGTTAATTGAAGAGTTCAGTTTTAAGTGATTTGTGGAAGGCTAGATATGATGTCTCATTTCAAAGGGTTGCAGGGAGGGCGTTCCAATACTTAGGCACAAGGATCGGGAAGCAGGCCCCTCCTGCTTTGACCCTTTTGAAGGTGGAGACTTTTAACTGGTTGGCATGGTGTGACCTTATGCGTCTGGCTGATGTTTCTCTGGAGATTTTCTCTGTCAGATAGGGGGTCGGGGGCTGTGAGTGAAAGACATTTGTGAGTTAAGGACAGTGTCTTGAAGAGTATTCTTTCTTTGACTGGCAGCCAGTGTGCTTTTTGTCTGGCTCTAGTAATGTGTTCTCTTTTGGGGATACTGAGCGTATCCCTGAGTGCCTTATTTTGAATCACTTGGAGTCGGGTTGGATTTTTGGAGGATGTGCCGGCAAATAGGATGTTACAATAGTCTCATTTGGCTCGAATGATGGCTCTGGCGATGGACAGCAGGTTGAAGCAGATAAGTATGGTTTGATCATATTTATTAGTTTTCTCGTGAAGGCCACTGAGGTGGCAATGGCACTGACTTGGCGCATCATTGAGAGCATCGAGTCAATGTATACCCCAAGGGTTTTGATTGCTGCTGAGACCAGAATTTGGGAGTTATCAATGCTGAATGAGTTGTACTCTTTATCTAGCTTGTTGAGCATTTCCTTGGTGCCTACTATGAGGAGCTCCGTTTTATCCCCATTGAGGCATAGCCTATTGGCTGCCATCCATAAATGAATGGTGGGGAAGATTTTAAATAATGCTTCTGCATCTGTTACTTAAGAGTCAGTGAAGGAGATGAGCACTTGGGTATTGTCGGCATAATTAGTGTAAGCTATGCTGAGATTGTCCAAGTCATTGAAGAGCGTTAGGGTGAAGAGATTGTGCAAAGTCGGAGATGTGCAGGAGCCCTGTGGGACTCTGCAGTGTATGGTAGTGGGATTAGCACAGGCCCGTTCAGAGAATACTTTCATGGCTCCTCCTCTGAGAAAGGAGGTAACCCAGGCGATAGGTTCTTGAGAGAATTGGGCTTTATTAGTGAGTTGTCTGCAGAGAGTCGAATGGTCAACCAAGTCAAATTCTGGAAACAGGTCGAGAAGGAGGAGGAGAGCAGGGTTCCGTCATCCATTATTTCACCTAGTTGTTTTTTAAGATCCAGAAGGGCCAGGGCAGAATCCTGACTGCCTCTTCCCTTTGATATTGGTAAATTCTAGGAAGTTTTGCATCTGATTTTATGCAGTTTTGTCCAGGATTTTTAACAGAAAGGGTACAGTGGTGATGGGTCTATAGTTGTTTGGAGATGCTAACTCTAGGGAAGGTTCCTTCAGGAGCGGGCGAACCCAGGCCCCCTTAAGGAATGCTCGGACAGTGCTCGAGGTGAAAGAGGCATTTAAGAATGTGGTTAGGGAGGGTGTTGTAGTGTCTGTGCAATATTTGATGAGATTGGCCTGGCAGATAGCACCCTTACAATTGGAGGGTTTTATATTTTTCATGATGGCAATTACTTCTACTTCAGACACATTTCTCAATGTAAAAATAATGTTTTCTTCTGTGGGGTGAGGATTGCCTGGTGGAGGGGTGGGCAGGTCTGACTTGGGTAGGGCAGTGGAGTGTGTTTTTATTTTACTTTGTAGGAGTTCAATTTTATTGAGCTTAGCAGACTGGATGCTCGAGCACCAGGATTTATCTTTTAAGAGATCCTGGGTGCTGGTGTCTGGGGAGGATAGTTCCTTAAAAATGGCAAATAGTTCTTTTGATTCAGATTTGCCATTGGTAATTCCTGAATTATACAAGGTGGATTTGGCTGCCATGATGCATTTTTTTGTAGTGGGTGGCAAGTTTCTTGTATGCCAGTAGGGTGGTTTTCTGTGGGTTAGATTGCCAATTGCTGAGCACTATGTGTTTGAGGGCGCATATTTCTTTAAGTTCAGTTGTAAACCAAAAATTGGAGTGTAGTTTTCTTTTCGCTTTCTTTTTTTCCAGAGGTGCAATAGCATCTACTGCTTCTTTGATTGTCTGATTGTAAATATCTGCCAAGGCAATTGAGTCCTTGGAGAATGGTGGCTTAAGGGCCGCAATCTTTAGAAAGGGCAGAACATTTTTTTTGTTAGTTTACGCACGCTTCTAGCAAGGGCAGATGGCGAAGGATTGATGGGTGTGGAGGTTTTAAGGGTGGCAGGGATAGAAAAGTAGATAAGGTGGTGTCAGTCCAGGGGCAGGGGGTGTTAGAGCTGATGTTAGCATTGCAGTTATGGTCCACTACCCAGTCTAGGCTGCATCCTTTAGAATGGGTGGGGCTAGAGATTTGTTGTATGAATCCCAGATCCAAGAGCACTTTGGCAAGACATTTTGCTTGTTTGTCCTTTGGGTCATTGAGGCCTAGGTTTAGGTCTCCCATTAATAAGGATTTGGTGGTGTGTTTTAGGTTGTTGCTTAGAAGGTGGATAAGGTTTTGCTGAAAGTCAAATAGAGGGCCGGGCGGCTGGTAGATAATGTGTATGGCAATCGTGCAGTTAGGGGATAGGGATATTTTCACAGTGAGGGCATCTGCATAATCCCCTATAGATGTGTTTATTTGTCTGACCGAAAGGGAGTCCTTAACTAGGAGTGCCATTCCCCCTCCTTTGGAGAGCAGTCTGACCTGCTGGAATAGGGTGTATCCTGGTGGGAGGGCTACGGAGATAGCTGGCCCCGCTGCTTCATGCAGCCATGATTCTGTGATGGCAAGGGCATCCAGCTCTAAATTTGAGAGTAGGTCGCAGATCTCCGAGGCATGTGCAGGGAGTGAGTATCCGTTTAAGAGGGCAAATTGGATTGGGATTGGCGTAGGATTCTGAACAGGATTAGGTAGTTCGGGCGGTGTGGTGTGGAGATCTTTACAGGTGGAGTGGGATGCGAGGAAGATGTGCTTGGAGTTGTGTGGGTGTGGTGTGTGTGCCTTATGTTTATCGTCAGTAGTAAGATGGGCAGTACAAAGGACTAGTAGGTTGTTCCTGCTGGCGGTGGGCCTAGGGCGTGAGGGAGGTGCTTTAGCTATAGGTGTGTGGTCAATCAGCAGTGAACGTTTGTGGACCACGTTGTTTTTGGAGTGAGAGGTGGAAGGTGGTTTGCGAGCATGCGGCTTAGTCTGGGAGCTGAGATGGGATGGTAGAAAGGGTGTGGTTGGAATGTCCTTAGAATCGAGCATTGTGCGGCCCATAGGTTGCTATGGAGGAATACAGCTAACGAGGGTGCCAAAATAAATCTGTCTCGGATGGGCAGGGTGCACTCTTCAATAGCACTCCCAAATAGGCAAGGTGCAAAATTCATAGTACTCACAAAATATGCAGGGTGCAGCAATGAATAGTACTTGAAAAATAGTCATGCTGCCACAATCAATAGTACTCAGAAAATAGGCAAGGTGCAAAATGCATAGTATTCACAAAATATGCAAGATGCATCAGTCAATAGTACTCATAAAGTAGGAAAGGTGAAAAATGCATAGTACTCAGAAAACATGCAGGGTGTAGCAATCAATAGTACTCACAATGTAGATGTGTGCAAAGTTCATCGTACTCACAAAATATGCAGGGTGCAGCAATCAGTAGTACTCACGATAATAGGCAGGTTGCCAAAATCAATAGTATTTGCAGCTAGTCAGGGTTAGACAGGCCATATTTACGGCAGAAGGGCAGGGATCACTGCTCCACAATAATGGCTGTTGGTATGGGAGCGCACAACATCGAATTCCCATCTGGCACACACAGAAAAATAGCAACAGCAACACGATGAGTGGGACAAAAATGTTCATCATTACACTGAACCAGGATGGTATCCAATTGAAGATGTCGTCGAACCAACTACTTGACTCTATCCCTCCTTCCTTCCGCATTCTTTCCCCCAAGCTATGCACAGCCGAGATGACGTGGGACAGGGTCCCATTGTCTGCATCTTCAGAAGGTACAAATGTACAGCAGGCACTCCCGATTTTTTGGCAAACACCGCCGTCCATCGCTGTGAGGAGATACAGGACGTACTGGTTCTGCATTGTCATTAACTGCAGGGCGCAGAGTCCACCTTGATCACATTGAATCCTTCTTCAGTGTCGATGGCCAGTTGGATCAGCTTCCAGTGCATGATCTGAAGCCATTTGGCGTTTGTTCGCGCATGCAGTCCTGGCACCAGGAGGGAAGCAAAAAATGTTTCAGTAGAGTTGAAAAGCATGTATTTATCTGGAATCCCAGCCAGGAGTTCTGATGATTTGCTGGAGATATAGCTGAAGGACCTTCTTTTGTGGGACACTCTGTTTTGTAGTTCATTTTCAGACAGATTGTCGTATGCGAAGGGCTCTTTTGTTTCTGGCTGAGGTGCTGCCCATATGTCAGCTGAATGTTTCCCCCCTTGCATATGGCTTTCTGGAATCACCATTAGTGCCGAATGCAGTGTGGCCATGGCACAGGTACCCCTCCATGATGGCGGAAGATGCAGGTATGCTTGTTTGCCACATACCCAATACATGTCCATGAGTGCTGCTGTACCTTTTTTCATATCTGGAATGATAATCGGTTTGTTGCATTGTTTGTTAGAGCCCATCTGTACCTTCCCTTCGCCATGGAAACAAAGTTTGTGTTCAGTTTCTTTCTGTGTTATAATGGGTTTCTCGAGAGCTGTAACCCACGTGAGCTTTGCGATGTGCTGGGACCAGACCGGAGTGCATGTTTCTTTGACCCATTGAAAGTTCTCTTCCGTTAGACCTCGCAATGCCTCTGCTTTTCATGTGATTGTCTTGTCATGCCATTTGTTTTCAGTGAACCATGTCCATTTGATAAAAAAATGGTTCCTTGATGCAAATCACTCCTTGCAGCTTACTCGTGCAGGTTTTTTTCATTCTGCAGCATTTCTATTGTAACTGTGTGTGATTGGAAGGTGCTTCAAATCCTACACAATACTAGATGAACCAAACATTGAGAATCCGACAAGGGCACTTCTCCCCCTTTGACCGGTATGTCGCATTTTTACTCTCTGATACTTTATAGGAAAAATGTCTGCCTATGTTGCATCACTTTGTTCATTAGCATTTTGCCAGGACAGTAGTATTGAGGGACCACGGGTGGTTGGGGCATTGGGGCTAAAGTGCAAATCAGTGCCATATGAGGTAGGTTCTGTGGTTGCATGTGCGGTTGTATCAGGCGTACCGAACAGGGAATAATCACCATCATATGCATTGATTTCATCATTGCTATCCAAACCCATAGCAGCATATGTGAGAAAAGGGGTTTTAACAGTTCGGTTCTTATACAATGTTGTAAGATTATAATTTAGGGAGGCATTATGTGACCAAATTGTCTTAACTCCAGCCCATATAAGGCTTGATCCTTCTCGTATTAGGTTTATTCCACTCCCCCCTCTTTCATATCCCCAATTATGAAAGACATGCTCCAGTACATACCAAGGCAAAATAACATTACAGAAAACACTATAGTGGTAAAATATAAACCACACTCATAATTATAGTATCTATTCACTCTATTATCTACCCTATCACTATCTACATTGGAGTCATTGTTCTGTCATATTTCCACCTGAAGGCGTGATATAAAAGGGTTATGTACACCAAAAATATCTTTTTTGTAATAAATTGCACATTATTACTTACATATTTCTTACTCAGACACTTTAAGTTACTCCACTAAGTAAAAACCTTTTCATAAGTAATATTCTAATATTTCTCACTTTCACTTTTCTACTTTTAAATTATTTTAACTCATATAACAGTGCTTAAAGATACTCAGAAAAGGCAAGCCGAAAGGAAAACATGGAAAAATAGTAAGTGACAGAAAGAGAGATGTATACTGTACACTCCTTCTAATATACATTGATAGGTTTTTGCATATTTACATTTTTACATGCTCATTTCAATCCTTTCATTTTGTATTTTGTGATTCATTCCTCTACTTTAGCAACTTGCAACGTCTTGGCTCTACTCTTGTTCACTCTGGGGTGTTGTACTCTCGTGTGCCTTTCTCACATCTGAGAGATGCAACCAGTACTTCAACCTCTTCACTTTTACTGCAGTGGTGTGCAATATATTACCTCATATATTACCTCCCGTGAAATCCTGGGGAGTTCCATCTGCGCACGAAACTGCGCACATACACATTTTCTCCTGGCATTAACTGTCCTGTGGGGCTATCTTGTGCTGGCATTGTTGTGTCTGTTTCATTATCCTCTGTGAACAGGGGTGCTATTTGCTTTGATATGCTTTGTACTGCAAGTGTCATTTGGGTAAGGTATTCCTTAAATTCATCCTGTAGCACTGTGGCAGCTCTGTGAGCATCTGATGCTCTCCTTACTGGAGATAGTGGCGTATGTATGCGCTGTCCCATCACTATTTCATGCAGGCTCAAATGATGATCCTTACTTGGTTGCCTTCTGAGTTGGAACCGTGCTAGGGGCAAGCAATACACCCAGTTCTTTTTAAGTGTGTTGCATAGCTTGGACAATTTACTTTTAAGCAGGCCGTTGATTTTTTCAACCACTCTGTTAGCTTGCTGGTGATAAATCGAACACAATTTGTGTTTTACTCCTAACAACGTCGTCATCTCCTTGAAGAGGTCATTTACAAAATGGTTGCCGTTATCTGACCTGATCACATCGCATATACCAGACATGCAGAAAACCTCACGTACCAAAATCTTCACTGTGCACATGGCCCAGCCTCGAACCATCGTGAGAAGGGGCACACTATCACAATGAGATATATTTCCCTGTTACATCTTTCTCCAATATTGGCATAGTCAATGTGGAGCTCCCTGAAGGGTCCTACAAGGCGGGGCTGTGTTCCTCGTAATGTCTGAGTGTCATACCTGAATTGTATGTCGTGCAATCTATTGTTCGTTTTGATAGGTGCTCTTGTAAATTGGTGACAAACCATTCTTCCTGAATGTCTGCTGCAATATGTTGTTTTGTTACATGCATTGGAAAATGTAGTTGTTGAAAGGCTATTTGTAATAATTCCACAGGAATCACCACCTTTCCTGTCATTTCCTGCCACCATATAAAATCTGTGAGCGACTGTTTGCATCCTCTTTTTCCCCATAATTCTTGCTTTTCTGGGGGTGCACGTCTTTGTAACTCAATTATTTGCAGTATGGGGGTGCAGTTGTACCCCTCCTCTTGCACGTCTTGGTTCTGTGTTTTTACAATGCATTCTAGCTGTTGGGAGACATTAAAGTAGGCTGCTTCTTTTACGGCGGCATCCGCTGCCGCGTTCCCGAGCAAGATCGCATTCATGTTGTTGGTGTATGACTGGCACTTCACCAACGCTACCACTGACGGTTCTGCTAGTGCCTCAATCAAATCATTTAATAGTGCTGCAGGTTGTACCAGTGAGCCACCTTCCCTCCTAAACCCTCTTCTTCGCCATCGTGACAACCCCAAATGTACCATCGTTGTTACGTATGCCGAGTCAGAATAGATTGTTACTGCACATCCTTTGGCTGTATGTAATGCTTCAAATAGCACAATTAATTCCTCTGCTTGTGCTGAGTAATGTGATGAGAGGCGTTTCTGTACTATAACTTCGTACTCTTCCCTTTCTATTCTTACCACTGCTGCACGTACATGTTTTTCTCCTGTCTAGCTCTCAATTGATGCTGACCCATCCACAAAGTATATTTCCGCCTCTTCGAGGGAGTTTTCGCTTGCTTTTGGAATGTCATCTTCCTCTCCCTCATATGTGGCACAATCATGTGCTTGCATGTCTTCTACAGTGCAGGGCTCTGTGAAAAATGTAGCTGCGTTCACGCTTTTACATTTAACTACATTGACATTTGGGCTGGATATTAATATCTCATACAGAAAATACACAAAACCAAACTTATAGAAAAACAGGTGTGCTTCTGGGCACACCGTGTCCAGGGTTGCAGATGCCATCCTTCGCTTTTGCAAGTTTATGGTTCCCTCGGGCATCGTCTCCTGGACATGTGCCGCCAGCTGCCTACGACTTCCTCTACCGTGTACCGAACTTAGTAATCAGCGTTCCAATTCCTCCTTGTTTCTTCTCTTTCTTTCCAAAATATGGGGTGGGTTGGGTGGGAAAACGATTCCTTCGACCTTCCAGGACCTAAGAAGCTTTACCCGAGCGAGGTGTGCTTCTTTCCTGAATGTGCTTCTCCCTTCTCACGGAGCCCTACTTATACTTCCCTTTCTTTTGTTATTCCAGTGGGGGGCCGCCCCCCTAGATCCCCCCACTGGTTGCCATCGCACCTTTTCCTGTGTTGTTGTTGCTGCCATGCCAACGCTTGGGGGGGTGCCACCTGGCTGCCCTCCCCTTTTGTTTTGCGCCTCCTCTGTCCCCACCCTTCGCCTAACCCCCCAGGCCCTCCATTGCGCCGTACTTTGTACGTCCCGCGGCCTGGGGCATAGGTTGAGTAGTGTGGGCCTCCCCGTGCTCCTGATTCTTACCTCCTATTCTGGAATGAGAACACACAGTTTTTGTTTTGGACAAATTATTGGCCGTAGGTCTGGGAAAACCCATGCCTTATAAAATGGAGCCCTGTGCTCTTGCAGTATTATTCCACCATTTTGTTCAGCTTCCTCCTTGCTGTTTCCACGGCCTGTCTACGATGTGCCCCGTACCAAATTCTGCATGTTATCATTTCTGACATAAAAATCCTGGTTCCCCACCAGCAGTGTGCTATGTCATGAAGTGACTCACAAATGTCCCTTTGTAGTCACCCCCTGTTTGTGCTGACTAGGTCGTTGCCCCCGAGGTGTATGACCAGGTATTCTGGGGGGTCTCTAAACCCAATTAAGTCTGATAGCCTGTCATGTATATCCTCCCAGTGCAACCCCTGAAGGCCCCACCAGGACGTTATTGTCCTGGAGAAATGGAGTCCCTGCTTAACTTCCTCGATCCACCGGCCTGCACAGGGTCATAAACGAGTGCCCCATGATCTACCCCGATTTGTAGGGGCCCATATCTGCGAGGGGGGAAGGGAGGTTCATATTAGTTCCTCTCTTACATATCTTTTGAAACAATTTGACCTCCACCCCCCAATTTTCTTGACACCTTTTGCTGCCAGGCCCCCTCCCCATGCTGACGTGGCTGCCCCTATCCTAAAGGAGTGGGTACCAAATTCTGCCAGATCCCACCCTGCCTTTGCTACCGTTTTTTTCAATACCCCCTGGAATTGGTATCTGCTAAGCGATGTGCCGTCCCTATGTATCAGGTGTTGGCCTCCGATATTCGGACACTTGTCCAGGAAAGCCTGTGTGATGCACCTGGGACAGTGGTCCTTTTCTCTGATGCAGCTGAGCTCTATCGCTCTCCCCTTTCCCACCTGGTCGGTCTTAGATTTCTTTAAAAGCAGAGTCATACCTTTTGTCCCAATACTGACATCCCATCTTGCAGGCCATCCCCTACCACTGTATTCTGTGCTACTAGTTCCCCTATTCTAAACACCCCGTAGTATGCCATGCAAAAGCTGCCCTAAAGAGTGCTGTTTCATAATCGCTGCAGCATGTGTCCTGCAGCGTCTTCAGTAACACGACCAGTTTCCGAAAATTAAGAGGTCTCCTACTATCTGGCTTTTTCCCTCCCAACCTTGCCCACCCCTTCATTGTATGCTTTATTAAAGGGCTCTATGTTGGGTTGGCCACCCCGGCTATTTTTGCGGTGTATGCAACTGCAGCTAAATGTGCCGCCGCCCAGCTCTTCCTTTTTCCTTTTGTAAATGCACCTTCCAAGAATTCGCACATTTTTGTTGTTGTAACCTTTCCCACATCCTGTACTCCTGTTTCACACAATACATTCTGCAAGTGTTTTCCGTATTGCTTACCCATCTTATAAGTTAGGGCGCTCCTGGCAAGGTTCTTTATGACTCGTTCGGATTCCTGTGATCTTTCCTGGCCTTTCCAGTTAGCCTCATGGCTAACCTTTCCTTCTCCTCCAGCACCATTAGTGGAACCCATGCCTTTCCTGGTGTGGGCGTTTTTTCCCTTCTGGCATCCGGCCTCAGCTCCCTGAACCTGTCCCACTGAAAATGAGATAAGGCGTCAGCCACCACATTTGCTTCTCCGGATATGTGCCTAGCTCTTAGGCATACATTGTTTTTCAAAGATTCAAGCATTATGGCTCTCATTAGTTCCAACACCAGTGGGCATGATGCACTCCCTTTATTCAGTACCTGCACCACCGCCATGTTGTCTGACCATACTGCCACTTCCTTGTTGTTCAGTTCAACCTCCCACGCACATAATGCCACCCATATCGGAAATAGTTCCAGCAGTGTAATATTCTTTGTCCATGCTGTCTCCTGCCATGCACTTGGCCATTTCTCTGTGCACCACTCTACGCCTAGCATTGCCCCAAAGCCAAATGCTCCTGCTGCGTCTGTGAACAACACTCTCCTTCCCTCCTGGTTGGTAGGCGAGCGCCAGATAACCGATCCATTGAATTCCCCCCAAACTTCCATGTCCTTCTTGATTCCCCCCCCCTCTCACCTAACTCTGTGATGCCCCTATCCTGGCCCCTCTTGTCCTCAGCTCTATGCTCCTCTGAAAAATTCTTCCTTGGGGTATTACTCTTCCTGCAAAGTTTAGCTTTCCTGTCAATGCCTGCAATTTCTTCACTGTGGCCTTGTTCCTTCCTTTCAGTTCGACAATTATTTTCAACAGGCCTCCCACTTTTTCCTCTGGGATTCTACATACCCCCTCCATTGTGTCGATTTCTATTCCCAAAAACTGTATTCTCTATGTTGGTCCCATTGTCTTTTCCTCTGCTAGCGGAAACCCCCACTCTACTGTCAGTGCTACACATTTCTCTAAGGTATTTCTGTACATCCCTGACCCTTGTGGCCCTACAAATAGGAAATCATCCAGGTAATGGACCACCCTTGCTTCCTCCATTTCTTTTGTGAGTGCCCACTGCAAAAACAAACTTACTTTTTCGAAATATGCGCATGAAATGGCGCATCCCATGGGGAGGCATGTCAATGAAATGAGTGCAAGGAATGGTTAGAGTGCATAGAATGGTTAGAGTGCATGAGTGCATAGAATGGTGGAGTGCATAGAATGGTGGAGTGCAATGAATGGTGGAGTGCATTGATTAGTGGTGTGCATAGAATGGTGGAGTGCATAGAATTGTGGAGTGCATAGAATGGTGGGAGTGCAAAGAATGGTTGGAATGCACAGAATGGTTGGAATGCACAGAATGGTTGGAGTGCATATAATGGTTGGAGTGAATAGAATGGTTGGAGTGCACAGAATGGTTGGGGTGCATAGAATGGTTGGAGTGCACACAATGGTTGGAGTGCACAGAATGGTTGGAGTGCATAGAATGGTTTGAGAGCACAAAATGGTCGGAGTGCATAAAACGGAGTGAATGGAACGGTTTGGAGTTCATGGAATGGTCGGAGTGCATGGAACGGTCGGAGTACATGAATCTAATGGAGTGTGCTCGATCTTAAGCACCTAAGGTAAACCACCATATGACATCTCTACGCTTACTCTCTTCTTTACACCACCACTCAACTAGAACACAGCTATACTATGACACCATTCGGTATAGCTGTTCTCATACCAACACTTGCCTCATAATGCCCATTATCCTAACTAAACACAGCTGGTTACGCACCCTCCAGCCTAGGCATTCCCCTCAGGCCTAACACAGCCAGAATCGGTCTGGATAAGAACCTGCCAGAACAAACACATACACTTGATCTCCCAACCACCACACCTACCGCTAAGAAGCAGCTATCACACGAATGCCTCACCAGCTGCACACATATTTGGTGCTCAAACACACCTTATGACTCTCTGTCTCTCTCTCTCTCTCTCTACTGACTTGAACTTTGGTACCCGAAGGCGTTCAAGCGAGCAGCGCCTTGAGATCATACCAATGGTACATAAGGCGCTATATAAATGCAAAATAATATAACATAACATAACATAACATAAGCTGTTGCTCTTTGTGTGGTGAATGTCGATTTTGATTTCTCCAGGATATCGAATAGTGAATGCTCTGCATACAGTGTTACTGAACATCCCATTACAATGGTGGCACTTTTCTCTATCGTAAAGGCCACTGCTGTGAGAGCTTGTTCGCATGCGAAGTGGCCCTGCATTACAGAGTCTAATGTGCCGCTGTAGTAGACCAATGGCTTGTGGCCTAGTGATGTCTTTTGTGTTAGAACTGCGGTCATCAGTATTTCATTGCAGTGTGAAAAGAGGTGGAACTCCCTGTTATAATCAGGGTTTGCTAAAACTGGGGCTTGTGTGATGAGATCTTTTTATTTGAAGTATTGTGTCATAATTTCCTGGGTCCATTTTATTGGGGCGCTGTTCTTTTGTGCTTCTTTTAATGCTTGCAATAACGGGCGTGTGTAGGCTGCATAATCCAGAATCCATGCACGGCAATAATTACATATGCCAAGAAATTTCTGCATGTCCTTCACTGTCATGGGTTTATTGCGTGACGTTTTGCTGCTGCTCTGTCAGGTATGATTCTTTTACCATCTTTTGAACTCAACTGTCCCAAGTACAACACTTCTGCTAGGCAGTATTGGAGTTTGCCCGTATCCACCTTGTACCTATTTGCAGACAGTAAATTTAGCAATGTAATGGGGTCTACTCTACACTGTTCTTCACTCTTGCTGCAAATGAGATCATCCACATATTGAATTATCATGCTCTATACATCCACATTACCTAGATCTTTGTGTAAAATCCTATTGAAGATGCTGGGGCTCTCACAGTACCCTTGTGGCTATCTACAATGTTCATATCTATTTCCCCCCAGAGTGGTGAAGGCTGTGAGATCCTGACAACTGGGGTCAAGTGGCACTGAGAAAAAGGCATTTTTCAAATCTACTACTGTGAAACATGTGGCTTCCTTTTGGCTGCTACACAAAATTGACACTGGGTTAGGCACTAGGGGAAATTCCTTCTGTATGACGTCATTGAGTGGGCAGAGGTCTTGTATCATCCTCCAAGCCCTGCCCCTTGCCTTCTTGATTGGGTAAATCGCTGTGTTACAAGGTGAATTTGATGGCACTATTATACCTTGCTGTGATAATGCATTTATTGTTTCTTCTATTCCTTCCTTTGCCTCCCTTGATAATCGGTACTGCTTTACTCTAGGCGGAATTGCAGCTTGTTTCAATTTTATTTTTATGGGTGTGACCTCTTGCAACAGCCCTACATCATGTGGGCCTGTTGTCCATAATTCTGGCAGTACTTTTTCCATGTCCTCATCAAATATAGTGGGTGGTGCACTAACCCTAGCTAGGAGAGGATTGTATATATTTCTCTGTGCTGGATCATGATGTCACAAGGTACACTTATTTCCATTATAATTTCCCCATCAGTATCATTGTCAGTGAACAATTCCTCATCAGTCAAATCACGCAAGGCTACATTTGGTTCTATGCAGAGCACTGTTCTCCATTCACATCCATGTGTGTCCAGTCCTATTACTGCAATATGTTTGCTTGAAACTTATACCCCTTCCAAATCAATAGACATTATTGTACCTGGCACAATATCTGAGTTTACAATGGGGCTGAAAACAAAATCAGATGGCACTCTCCATTCGTTGCATGTTATCTCAGGCACCACTCTAGCAAGTACCCGTATTCCATAAATGAACATGTCTTTATCTATGGGCACTCCTCTTACTGCAATTTTGTTTGTCATAGTACTTAACATCAACATAGCTCTTACTGGGCATACCCCTGGAGTGGAACACACTATCCCTCGTTCTGTGAAGGAGATGGTCATATTCAATTTGCTCAGGAGGTCCCGTCCCAACAAATTTGTTGGCGAGTCTTCATGATATAATAGGGGTGCTTGCACTGTCTTTCCCCCCACCATTATGTCTAGATCTTTTGTGTAGGGAAATTTTAAAATAGCCCCAGAGAACCACAGCGTTTTCCCGAGAGCGGGAACCGGCCTTCCATGATGCATGATTTTTCAGCTCCCAAATCCACCATAAAGATGAACTGTTTGTTTCCTATCTCTGCACCCACCAGTGGTTCCTCTTCTGCACATAGGGTAGTTGATTTGACTGGATACGCAAGTGCTTTCTGTGGGCTGTCCTAGTCTGGGTATGTTTCTGTTCCGGGAATAGAAAAGACGTTGTCCCCAACTACAGCTGTGCCGTGAAAAGGTGCCGGCGTGCCATTTGCAGTTGTTGCAAAAATATTAGTGTCTGCATTTCCCATCGTGTTCTGACGTGCTACCTGTTGTTGCATACCTTGCTGTTGGGGCTGCTGTCTGCATTGCATCTGTTGGTTTCTCTGCTGATACTCAGTATAGCACTGTTCGTGTTGCCCATTCCCATCCATAGGGACTTCCTGGATGTGGGTGGTTAAATTGTTGCTCGTTACTCATCTGAGATGTCCTTGGTAATATCCCGTTGGTCGCAATCGGCATTCTCTAGAAAAATGTCCCCACCTCCCGCAGTTCCAATACGACCCTTGTGGTCCTCACCTCATTACTTGCCCTCCAAATCCTCTATTTCCCATTCCCCCAAATCCTCCTCTCTGTCCCCAGTACTCACCTGGTCCTCTTGCAGGTCTGCTCTGCCATTGGGCTCCATCCTATTGCTCCTCTCCTCCCCATTGCTCTTGTCCGTTTGCAGACCAAGTTGCTGTCATCCTTGCTGGTGTATTTCCTGACCCCTCTTCCCCTTCTCCCTGCCTTTCTGTGGGTAGTGCTGAATTGATTGCTGCAACCTTCACTAATTTATTCTGAACTAACTTTGCTTCTTCTGCCAACCGTCTCTGTATCTCCTTTTCACTTTCTTTAATCCTCCTACAATGGTGTACTATTATGCTCTGAATCTCCGGCAAGCCTTTGGCTTCAATCCCAGCTATTTTATCCAAGGACTTCTGTACCTCCTACGGGAGCCCCTGCTTTATTATAAAATAGAATAGGGCGGTAGATTGGTCCCATGCGGTCCCTGTTTCTGATCGCCCCAAATCCTGCACCTGAAGAATGAATTTTGCAGCCTCTTCCTCCTCTCCCATAGTGCATTGCTTCACTAAATGTAAGTCTGGGGTGTCCGGGAAGGTTTTCTGCAAGGCATCCCACACCTGCACCCTCACATTGTTGAACGATGACCCATCATGGTGGTCGCAGTTTAGTGTTATTCCTGGGAAACCGGCCTTCACCCACACCCCGTCTGCTTGATCTCCAACTGCTGACACCAATAAACTCTTTACATCCCCTATAGCCAAGGGCACCCTGCTGTGTGCTTTTCGAATGCATGTTTACACTTCCCCGCCCCCCCCTGAAAGTGGAGGGAGTTATTTCAACAAGTTGTTTTTGTCCATCTGTGCCCATGGTATATAGTGGTGTCTACCTGCTCCCTTATGTATCAGAGGCATCTGTAGTTTGTCCTTACCTCTTTTTTTACTTACCGTTCCCTTCTTCGATTTGCTTAACGACATGTTTCCTACTCCTTGCCTCAGTCTCCTTTGCCATCTTGGCAGCACTCCCCATCCTCTGGATCCTCCCATAATGGGAGCTAAAATCCTGCCGCTGCCACCCCCTCTTTGTACTCATCCAGATCACTCCATACTTCATCTATATCCTCATCTGACTCTCTTTTGCCCTGTCCCTCTCCTCCTTTGTCGTTTGTGGCTTCTGCTCGCACTATTCTTATTGGCTTATCATTTAAATGGAAGAAAACTCTCCTGATTGCCACTCATGTTCCTGTCCCTTAGGCACAATCCCCTGTGGTGGCAGAGATGGTGTAGAACCCCCGCTACGCTGGGTGGAGGCGTCAGGTCACTGACTACAATGGGTGGTACCTCTCCTCCCCCGGGCAACATCTGTCCCCTATCACACAGTGCTCTTAGCCGTGTGACACAGTGCTCTTAGCCGTGTTATTTCCATTTGAGTATTAGTAAGTTGTCTTTCTAAATCCCCAGAAAACCATGCTGTGTCTACCGAAGGTGCACTAGTGGGCCCGTATAGCCCTCTTGGGTCATAGGGTGGCGGGGCCGGGGCAGCTGGTGTTATTGGGGCACTCTGTGCAGGCACATACCTGGGATCACTGTATCCTGCTGCTGGCCTTGTTATTAATGGGTAAAGCCTAGTGAGGTCATTTTCTCCTGTTTTTACTGAACACTCCTCCGCGGTTACTCCCTCTCCCCCGTCGGGGCTGTAGGCCCTTCCGAGGACACGTCCTTATTTATATCACTGCTCGGGGCTGTTTCTTCAAACATCCTTCATAAATCTAGTACTTCCTGTCTGTTTTGCAGTTGCTTACCTCAATAGTTTGCTAACAAATGTGTTGCCACAAGATCTAACACTTTTTTCTCAAAGGACCCTCCTTATGGCCATATTTGGGATGAGCCCTCCCCTTTTATTTCTGTGAGCCATTGTTCATGATATTTCTGTATTTTTTCACTGTACAAAGGGAGTTGTTGACGGATTTGTGCTAACAGTGTACACTCTCCCATGACGTCTTGTCCCAATTTATTCTGTGTTTTTCACTCTTATGCTTGGTGTATTACACAATATAACAAAAAAAGAAAACACTTTCCAGTACTCTTTTCAAAACCTTTTGAGCCACACCAATTTGAATGTCAATAACCTTTTTACTTACACTTTATTTTAGGAACCACAAAAACACTTTTCGTCAATGCTTATTTCACAGAAAACATGAACACACACAGGTTTTAACGACGGACCAACATAATTGACTTGAACAACATTAAACATGTAACATGTACTACCTTCTGATGTGAATCGCCCCCCTGTTTTGTTCTAGTCTCTTGTTTCTTATTCTTATTTTCTCCTTCACTCCCCATCTCTAATCCCCCTAAGGCTACCTCCTTGAATAATTCTGCTCACACGGAAAAATTATTTTCTAAATTACTACTCTGAGTCTACTAAATATATGAGACTCCTACTTTTTCTCTTTATCTTCACTTATATCCTGCACTGGCCGAGACAATGCTACACGGCGCTGCCTTCTACCCCACTTCGGAGCTAGGATCCTGTATTCCTTTTTATCTCTTTGTCCACAACAACCTAATCGCCATATAAGGGATAGATAAAAAAAGCCTAACAATTTCACTGACACAGTCCCTAACACTGAAATTTCAATTTCCCCTATTCTCCGGCTCTTATCTTTACACCAACTATTTAGCAATTTTGCCCCTCATTTGAGAATCTCGCAACCAGTACCCACGTGTCCTCCGGGGTGGTCCGAGAGCCTCCGTTCATGGTCTATCCACAATCAGGGCTGCACCCCAACCAAGCCGTGACCTGCCTCGGCAAGCAGTCGGGTATTTGCAAAGATAACGGTGACCCTTGGAACCTTTCTGTTTGGGCACACACTGGTCAACCGCGGAGGCAATGGTTTTGCTGGGGGCATCCCAGATCTGGCAGCACGGCACAGGGGCCTCTCTCAGCACACCCTTCTCGATCATGTTGCGGGGGTCACCAAATATAAAGGCTCACTCCCTGACTTACCAATGCAAACTTATAAAATATAACACATCCCAGTAGGGAATTAGACTAGGAGTACAGGTTGTAAGATTAATAAGTCTTTATATAAAATTGACATCCAGAGAACTCTGCTGCCTCGAGAGCGCTCTGGCAAACAATACACTTACATGGAAATATAAAGCAAAACAGCATCATCGTTGACGTCATTAACATAGGGTATTACATTAGTACAGGATTGGTTGGGGTTGCGTTGTAACATAGTGGTGTAGGCGCTGCTTCTTCCGGATAGGCTGCCCAGTTGGCGGGAGGGTGAGCGTCACAAGGTCCAGCTGCCTGTGTCCGGGAAGGGTGAGGGTTAGGTCACGGTGAGGCAGAGTTGACACTAACTAAGCTGACATGAGAAACTACCACTAGACATATAATAAACAACAATCATGGCTATACCTATGAGTAAATCTTACAAACATATACATTTCATACACATGATTATATCCTGTTTCATTGGGACTTTTATGAGGTACAGAGCTTAGGGGGCTTGTCTGCCGTGATGACCTGGGCGACTGGGCGATTCTTAGTACATCAAGGTGAGTGAGGAGCATAATGACATATGTTAGTTTTAGGACACAATATACTGAGACAGAGGTCTGGATTTAGTGGGGCCACTCTGGGGTGTGCTGCACAGCAGGCTCACATTGGCAGTCATTTTCCAACACTGGGGGAAAGGGAGTGGGAGCAGGTTTGTGGAGATGGATGAGCTACAAGGCATTGTTCGAGCCAGTTCGCACACAGGACAGTGATCACAGAGGAAGAGTGAGATGATACATGTTACTATTTGTTTCAATTATCCCCAGCAGGTCCATGAGAAAGGGATTTGTGAGGCTTTCAAACAGTGGAAGAAAAGGAGGGGGCCATGAGTGCGCGGTGTGCGGCGCTGCAAAGGGGAGACAAGCATTTTCATATTATCGGAGTTAGGCCTAGTCCAAAGATGACACACAAAATGGAAACCAAGTGTATCCCGCAATAGCCCCATTTATGCTAATGTTAGCATAAGGACAATGGCGGCATCCCCGCTAATGCATGAGCAAGTGGTCCATATCATGCAGAATGTATGAGGGGTGCCCAAACGGTCCGTCACTCCCACACAAGCGTAACACACTGATTACAGGTTAGTGCCCAGGTGCAGAGGCAAGTAGACTCGGGATGCAGGGTAGTGATCCCTAGAGCGTTCGATTGGATGAGTGCGAGTGGCTGTGCATGAGGGATGCTCCTTGTTAGGACAAGCTTAGCGAACGAATAATGCCAAACCCAGACTATAATTGTAGCATAGGCATCAGGTACCTGGGTAACTGTGGGTGTGTAGAGCGGCTAGGAGCACTGCAGACTGAGTGTGTGAGGTGGTTGGAGACACACATAGATAGCTGGCCATAATGTTTTGGTGCAGTACGTGGGGAGGTCAATGGGTGCTCCGTATAGTCAGGCAGTCTGTTGTTGCTCTGTCTGGGTAGGACTGGAGTGATTGGATTCAGCTGACACGGAGAGTAAATGTGGAAGGGATAGGTTGTGTGTGTTCCGTGATGGTGGGAATACTAGTCTAGGTTGAAATCCTGGCAAGATGACAGGCCTACTGACTTACTGTGGGCAGTAGGAAGCATGGTCGCAGCACTGCTACACGCCCGCCACGGACAGCCATAGACAGTAAGGGGCCTTGAGTGTGGGCCATTGGTGGGGGGCTGGTGTTCGCCTGCCAGCTCCCTATTGGGTAGCTTATGACCTGCTGGTGGCCTATCACAGCGCCAGCATGCAGCAGCCAGACGCACGGTTGCTAAGCAGTCAGGTGCATAAAATAGGGGCGGCCTTTTTTGAACATTTATGAAATAAAATCTCTGCTACCATTCATATGCAGAGGACACCCAAATAAATATGAAGGTCAGCAAGTTGGTAGAGTTACTGCATAACATAGTACAATGCACTACTGAAGTTGGTCAGTGGATTAGTACCAATAAGCTCCAACTAAATCCAAATACTGAACTTATCTTGTTTGGACCTAAACACCTTATTGGGGAGTCTACATTTATTACTCTCCCATGTTGATTTGGTCTCCCCAGGCCCGTCTCCAGGAACTTTCATCTGGGTGGGCTAGGTTTGTGATCGGGGGGCCCAAATTCCACTATGTGTGTGTCTAGGAGTGCCCTAAACAAAGTGATGGCGTTGATCAGATTTCCCAGATCTGTGACCGACAAAACATGTATTCCCAGATCAGGAAAAATACATGTACACCCCTCTATAAAAAACAGTACAGAGCAAAAGAGAAGCAAGGTAACTAGTGTTGCAACTCCCCTTTCTATTATATCGGATCCTCCTTCACCTTTCATCCCCCCAGTCACATTGCTTCAGCTGTCCTAACCACCATTCCCATTTATCTCCACTCCCACCAGCCCGCAGCATGCCTTTATTGGCCTGGCTGGGGAGGGCTGAGCAGTGAGGCCTCCAGTCATTGTACCATCTCAGATGCTGTTGACCGAACAGTTCCTTCCTGTACACTGTGGCTACTCCCAGCAGGCTTCGGAGGAGGCGCTTTTAGTCCCACCATCTTGTTATGAAAGATGGACCTCCCTCCAGAATAATGAAGCAAGGAAAAGGAGATTTTATTTCTTACAAAATTACATTTTTAACACAAAATATGATTTCTTGTTACACTTATGCAGCACATTTCAACTGAGTTGAGGGTTTTAGGGAGTTCTCGCATGTAGAAGAGAGTGCCACGGCTAGGAGAGCTGCATCGGGTGGCAAGTGGTGCTGGTTGAGGGGTTTCCGGCCTCCTGGTATCGATCCTCATGTGACATAGCTGGGAGGAGAGGGCCTTGCCCCCCTGCCAGGTTCCTCTACATCATTGTTTGGTACTTACTGGTTATAATATGCAATTGTCCATGATGACTTTTTGTTTGATGTGTTTACATTGATTTTCTATTGAATGACTAAATTGTGTACAATAAATGTGGCCTGATATTTTCAAAGAAAGATGTGTGTAGTAGTAGTAGTAGTAATGGTCCTTTATGTAGCGCTTTTTCCCATTTGTCTGGCCTTTGTGGTACGAACGTCTTTGGGAACCGAAGTCCAGGTGTGGGAAACATTATCATAAGAGGCTTAGAATGATTGGGTGCGTTTGGCCAAGAGTAGGACTTTGGTGGGCTGGCTAGGCTCCAGTAAGCAACCCAAGAGTTCAGGCATGTTAAAGGGTGCTGAGGGAAGTCACGGCAGAACTCTATTGCAAGAGACTCAATATTTGACCAGCAAAACCGAAAACTGTCATCAGTGTTTTCTGTATTCTAATGGCAGATGTGTTGAGGCAAGTCTGGTGTAAGGGTGAAGCCATTACGTGCCCAGCTAGACCCAATTTGTCATAGTCGTAGCTGCATTCTAGAGTGTGTGGATGGATAGCCGTGACTGCGGCAGATGTCCACCAAAGTAGTGTGTTTATACATACCTTACGCTTGCATGGAGCTTTTCTTTGAACTTGCTGTGCAATTTGATTGTCTGCGTAAAGAGACATGCTACCCTCATATGCCCTTCTAAGTACTATAGAAAGGCTACCATCCAAGTCCTCCAAGCGCAAATGGACCGGCTGTCTTATACCGTCTTCTAGACATGGTGGACAAGCTGACTTAAGATCTGTTGTCACAGGATTTTTTAGCACCATAGACAATCTAGCCTAATAGTCTTACTCTATATCATATACGTACCATTATGGGCTACCTTTCACACATCTTCTAGTGCAGTATCAAGGATGCCTGCATATATTATTATGTGTTATATTTTCTAAGTGCAAGGATACGTTACCTTCACACATCTTCACACAAGCGCAAGACAGGTTAACAGTATAAGGTGCCACACAAAGTGTCATCTCCCAGATCCGTCCGGATGCAGCACGTTGCCCACCCTTCTGTCTAAGCTTCTTCCAAGCAAAGTACCTGTGCCAACCATCACAATCTCTTCTAGAGCATTACATGTGCTAGTCTTCACACTTCTTAATGTGCAATTGCCTTTGAAGTAGCTGGTGTTTTGGTCATCTGTAAAGGCTGAATTATCGCTAGATTGCAACAGGACATGCTGGCCTAATTTGTTTTGTATTTGGAATAGACAGGTTGGCATCTTTGAACTTAAGATTCCGGTTTCAATAACATTCTGAGTGCTTTGCCAGTAATCCCCTTAAACCTTTGACCAGAAATGGGCTACCAGTGGGGGTCCTCTAGACGTGCAGCTGAGGTGGGTGTAATAGAGGGCAACCCAGTGCAGATTTTGTGACCGAGGGGCGGCATCCTAATACGTTTCTTTGGTAAGGAACCAGCTACCATCAAACTATCAGGAGCTGTATAAAGGGAGCCTGAGCGCACCAGTCTGAGCGAAAGGAGGCCAGTCGGGCAGATGTGTGTTTGAGTACACTGAGAGGGCACTGGGTGGGTGTTTAGGGTGAGCCATTACGACAACAGCTGGCATCTACCTGTAGGTGTGTGCACACGTGACTTGTTTGTGTTTGGATGTGGGTGAGGATGGTGTATCCACATTAGGCAGTGGTGATAGCAATGTGTGTTCTTGGATGTCCTAATGCCTGTGCTGCCCATCTATTAAACCATGAGTGAGGCTTTTTGAAATAGCTTATAATGCAAATCAAACCACTTGGGCAGCTAAGGCATGGTGAAATTAAATGATGTGCCCAGGATCACATACTTTGCTTAAGTGGTAAAGCCAGAATTTGAGCATAGCCTGAAATTTAGATTCTAGATGACATATCTTCCAAGCTCAAGTTTGTACAAATATATGTTTAAGCTGGGTTTTAAATACCTGAAAAAATACTCAATTTTATGCAGATTACTTTAAAAATGCACCAGTCGCATGATAAGGAAACCTTGAATTTTTAATTGCCAAGAGGGGACTTTTTTGCAAAAGGGGCCATTGATTAATGTTAATTGTCTCCCCTGTGAACTGGAAAACTAAAGCTTAATACACAAATATGAAAATCTCCTTTGTTCTTCTCTTTTTCGCTGTGTGTCTGGGAAAGTGTAAATCACTTCTACAATTAACAATTGTGGAGGCCATCCACAATGGATTCATTTGGAATCTGCCTGCTTTTACAAGGTGTAAAAGTCAGGCAAATCCCATAGGAATCCATTGGTTTTCCGCCAGCATAAAAATACATGCTGGTGGAAAACCAATCGGATCTGGCAGCGGGACCTGTTAAGTCCGATCTACTCTCCAACTTTGCCTACCAAATCATACAAAATGTTGCAGTTCATGAAAAGTGGTGATACATGCATTTAGCGCCACTTCTTCCGCTATACTTAACTTGGAAAAGGACCCCTTTGATTGTAGCTTTATTTTACCATTCCAGAGTGGAAGCCTACAAACTCCAGCATAGAAATTAATGAGAATTTACAAATAAATCTCCTAAAACACAAAGTGAAATTAAATGCTTGACAAGGTCATTATTTCACACAGCTTGTTCTGTATCCCATTAATTTCTAATCACCCAACAATAACACTTAAATAGCTTGTTAAAACTATATATAATTGTAAGAAAAAAGGGCAACAGCAATTGTCACTGCCTGTTACATGTTCTCATCTCTAGTCACTTCCTGTTGCAAATAATCTGCCTCTGACACACATTGAAAATATAAGACCTCACTGAGATGGCCTGAGCAGCCCTGGTTGTTTGCATTTGAGGGGAGAGAGGCAGAGCAGGGGGGCAGGTGCATTTGTCCCATGTCCAAATGTTAAATCCACCTCTGATTACACACTATTTAACTGATGTACACCGTTTATACTTTGCCCGCAACATTATAAGAAACACTCTTCTCTCGTGTTATTTTACAGGTGTTCATGGTCCGGCACTGCCTAAGCACCCAACATCTAGGATTTACATCATACTTTCCAAACAAGACTCACAATACACATGATGTATTCTGTCTGTATGCAAACTATATTAGGTTACTTAAACAGTATGATTTGATCAAATCAGTACTGAATCATGAACCGTTCTGGCAGATTATACTAGGCTTCCACACAGACAAAGATACATTCTATTTAGGTCACAGCGCCACTGGTAGGTAGCATGAAAAGATCTGAAACTGGTCCATACTTTCCATCCTAGCCTTATCATTTTCCGGTAGGGCCTTGTTGGACCAGCTCAGTGAGGTGCAGCTTGATTCCCTAGGCATTGCAAGCAAGGTACCCACATATGGGCATGTACGCATTCACTTAGGGAGACCAACTGAAGCCAACATGCATTGGCAAATCCAGTAGTTTGGGCTTTTGATTGGGAGTGGATATGCATTTTCCAGGCACTGCCATAAGAGTACCACCTGCCATAGGATGGGAACAGGTGGAAAATAGAGCAAGTACCTGGGCATATGATGGCATTGCCTGGCAAAGGTCTGTCTAATACCTATACACAAGCCAGAACTGTTGGCTATGTGAATGCTTGTTTAAGACAGGACTTCAGTGCAAGGAATGGCGGCATTGACAAAGATATTGCTTATAAAATCAACTGGCTGGAGACACACACTAAAGAATTGTTATTACACATGGAGCTTATTTACAGAGGCAATTAAGTAATTAAATGCTAAAATGAATGCTTAGATATAATACTGGTAGGCCCTAAACAGCAGTTGGTCTTAATTTGTGATAGAGCTTGCACAAAGAGTTCCAGAAAGGTTACATTGTGGTAGCAAGGTTTAGGTAGTTGGTGGTAATGCCATAGGCATTAACTAAGCCTTAGCTAGTCATTTGGTATGTAAATGAACAAACACACCCATACGATTTGTGTTTCTCCTCACATTCTACCTCCATCCTATCTGTCTTCCACTGCATGAGTTCTGGCTTGCACCGAATAGGGAAAACGCTCTGAATCAATTATAACCACTGGCATTGCTCTGGCCAGCCTTCCATACCATTATTTGCAAATCAGTATTGACCGAGTCTCTATTGTGTCAATCCCTTCCTAAACTGCTAGACTACAAGGCCTACCAAGGCAGCACCAAGAGTCATTTGCAAAGGGATTGTCCACTTCTGTAATGACCAGACATACTACAGAATGAGTGCATGGAATATTGCGCAGTGTTAGGGAGAATTCTCCAGAATGGCTAATTTCCCTTACATTTTGAGTCCCACAGCAGCTTTGCTGGATTTCTATGTTTTTTTTTTTTTTACCTGGTTAGAGTATGAGCCTTTTCTCACACTCTTACTTGTGTTTTGCTGTGTGTTGTACATTTTTGTGCTCATGGAGTATGGAGTCTCACCCACTCCATAGGCATCATCTCTTTACTGTGTGTCACCCAGCACCGTTAATGCAGTGACACAGGGTTGTCTTTTCAGACTTCCCACTTTAAACTCCATTTTCTGGGTCTGACTACTGTCTCCCAGAACATGTAAAGTTACCATTGAATTTACTCGTCTTTTTAAATGTACAGACCCAGTACACCCTATCTTCCAATAGAGTACTGGAGGGCTTAATAGCTATGCCCTTGTGTCTGATTCGCATGAAACATTGTTATGTTCCCCTTTCTGTAAGATTTGGCTGGTGGCAGTGGTATCTACAATTTTTATTCTACCGCGGACTGTGAAAATAGCCTCAGTACCGTTAGAGGCTATGGTGGTAGCCTCGAACTCCAACCCGGTAATCCATGTTTATTTTAACTTGGTTCCGGTCGATTTCTTTTGCCATATCTTTTTGTAGTGTTTTATTCTGCACGCCAAACCAGGTTTGGTTCCTTTGTTCGCCGTCCTTTGAGGTGCTTCTACACAGAAGCTATTGATTTTGAATAACCTTGTCTTTTCTCCCTCTTTTAAATTGCTGGAGTGCCATTTTGCTCAAACTTCATTTTGAGCTTAACTTGTCCAGAATTGATTGGGTGTTATTGTAGTATATTACGACTGTGATTTTCTGCTGCTTTATAATAGTGAACTGTTTTATAAGTGATTGTGTAAATAAATGTATAGTCTTTTACTCAGAAACCTTGAATCAGTGTGTGTTTGAACCATAGTAATTGTTGTCCTTTGTGTAACCTCTTGTACTGCTCACTTTACTCTTGAGATAAGTCTGGCTGCTCAGCCATCACTACCATTTTACTGTGTAGTACAGGCTTGTACCAAAGGTGAAATTGTACTTACACGTGTTGTCTTAATTGTGTGTGGTGTTCCCAAAGGGTACTGCATATGATTCTGCGAAACACAGAACAACAGTAGTTGTAATGTTTAATTCAAAGCCTTCCATCTATCACTTTTTGATTTTACCACACTCTCCTCTCCAAAATTACATTTTTCTTACTACCACCCTTATCTTGTCACTCACACTCAAGAGGTATGAATATATACTTGTCACTCATACTCAAGCAGCAGAATATATACTTTGAATGTAATTTGTAAGGGCCCGCAGTCAGTTGATGAACTGTCTGCATAAATCTGTGTTCAAGCAGCATCACCGGAAATTTATTGAACATGTTGTTAAAAATTGCTATATTTGCAAACAAAATAAACATACTTTAAATTACAGAAAACAAAATTGTGATTTTAGGTTTGAGAAAATAGTTTCGACAGCCTGCTTGAATAAGTGTGCTACCTCAGAGGTGTGAATGGCCCTCCATCTCACTGGCCATTTGTGCTTTCATGGCTGTGGGACATAGATCATTGTCCAGGGCAAGCAAACAAATCCTGCCCAGGTCTCCTGTGGTTCAGCCACTCAGAATGATGTATGTGGGGTTGTTGCTGCATGTTTGGAGTGAAATCCATTCCCCTAGACACCCTCTCCCTCGGGTCACAGGTGTGTTTAACATCACTGGCATGACCACCTTTCGAGAGGGGTGCAGGGAGTGGCCTACGTCCCGTTCTTGCCAAACTGTGATGAGTTATGTAGGCATGCCATGCTCATGAGCAATGAAAGACACATTCATCTCCCCAGCTCCATATAAACTGGTACAAGGAAACGGCTCAGATAGTGAGGGGCACGCTGCATTATGTATGACAATATGTTAAAACATGTGGTTAAAGCATTGCAGAATAAACTGTAGCCCATATAGCAAGGCATGCTTATAGGAAGGTCAGTGGATATCTGAATGGATTATGCGAAAGACGTATGGGAAAGAGCACGCATGTTTGATCAGTGTAAGACCTACAATGAAGCAGCAGAACAGAGTTCACATGCAGACAAAGTGATCTTGCGGACGAGGAGATTCTGACTTCAACAGACATACAAGTGAAAACGAACAGATGGTGTGGACCTGCGGAATGTCCTGCCCATTAGCTCGGATGAATGATCAAATCCTCACATGTTCAGATAATAAACTGTCTGAACCCTGTTCGGGTTTAAAGAAAGAGAAATGGGAAAGCAAGGCACGCAATCAGGAGCATAGCCTCTGGAAGGTCGTGTTCCACTAACCAGCAGTGCTTGGACAGACCAACACATCATATGTACCTGAGCTCACACGTTAAGTTCTGGACTCTCCAGTGTGGACTTTGCAAATACAAATCCTCATCCCTTTATTTTTCTGTCTGAGGGTCATACATTGAGTACTATTAAATGGATTCATAATGCCACCTTTGTTAAAGTGCTTCGAAGGTAGAGGTCTCTGGCACTAATTGCTTCATAATAACACATTCATATTAAGATATTGGATGTTTTTCCCAGCAAGTTTCAATATTCTAAAAATAATATGGCACCTGAGTGTAAGTGAAGAACAATGCAGTGAGTGGGATGGCCTGCACATATACACCAATGACAGGTCCTTTTCTTCGTCATGGTACAATAGTGTAGATGAGCAAATTTGAGCTCCGCGCCATGTGCATTTTGGCTACTGCGTCCACTATGCACTGCACAGTTTGCCTAGTGAGCTATCAGGACTCACAAGGCTTGCTCAGACAGATGTGAAGATAGGGACATAGCAACCTGTTATGAGATGGCTACTGGGAGGTGTCAACCCCGACGAAAAGGACCCCTGCATTGTTCAGAAACATCGACTGTGGCAGCAGAAGAAAGCATAGGCTTTGCAGTGAAGGTAAGTCAGGCGAGTAAGAACAATGTGAATACATCTTAGTGCAGGGCTATGCACGCAGAGGACTTTAGCCTCCCTGGTACCCTCGCGCCCCTTTTCTACTGGGTCTGTGTTTTCCTTGCTCAAGCTCCTTTCGACCATATGACCCAGTGCTTCACTACTGCTAGAACGATGCAATCAAGGGTAGGACACTCTCTGAGCAAGGGCGACGAGTCCATGCTGCGAGCAAAACAAAACACTAGAGGGCCCCTTTCAGAAGCCCTGGCAGATTCTGCTAGGTATTGAAAAGCATAGTCCTTCACTTCTTTTGGCACTTGTTTTATCTCGTACCTTACACGACTGCAGATGAAATGTAACATACATGTTGGCTTTAATGTTTGTTAAGCACACAGCTATAGATCCAGGTGCAAATACGGCAGCTAAAAGCTTAAAGCATGTACACTTTTGAGGGGAAATAAATGCATTTGATTGGAATATGAAAACTGATTGAACATTAAACTAATTATTCCCTTGGCAGAAAGCCCAAATATTACTTTGTACAGGTTCATGACATGCCATTTTGATTAATGCAAAACGAGTCAACAGAAGCTATTCGAATACACTTGTCAAAAAACAACTCCTTGCATAACCCATCCTAGATGCAGTCCATTTCTTACAGAAACAATTTCGCAGACCTTTTGAAAGTCTTAACTCGGATACTGAATATATTGCCACATGCATGCAAGTATGGCGCTGTAAAGAAATGGGTACATTGAAATTCAATTACACCAAATGCCACTAGTATGTCCCAATTACTTTGCAGGAAGACCCAGGAAGATATCATCCGAATCAGGGGATCCTGCTGAGGTCGATTTATATGCCTATGCATCATTTGTCTGACGTGTCTGCCCTGGAGGTCTGCTACATACTCGTGTAGAGCTCATCAGAGCCCCGGCTTATGGCACTTTACAGGCGGATTCATTCTATTTCTCAGTAGCTGACAGGTTCAATTATTCAGACTTTGCATTTCGCATTCCGCAGCATACTACACAATGTCTTCCCATGTTGACCCTCTTCTGCTAGGTTATTCTAACTCTTTGGTATTTGAGATACAGTTTCATCTCAAAGGAAGATCCCATAATTTCTTAGAATGAAACCGCAATAATTGAGCGAGTGCTCCTAGATATCGCAAATTTGAAAATTGTTAGAAAATCCGTTCAAGTTAAGAAATACACTAACACCCATCTTTTTTAAGGGATTATTATTAGGATTATTATTGTATTATTATTCTCAATTTCTTTTTTAATGTTTAAAGGTGTTTAGTTAAATCAAATCTTACAAGGTTTAACAAAAACACATTATATAATGCATCCGTTTTGAGCGTGAAGAGGTAACAATATAATATTTAACTATTGAGAAATAAGAAAGCCTTGCATGAATACATATTCATTAATCATTAAAATTTCAATTTTAAAGTGGTGGGGGGTACGTATGCATTTACGAACAAGGACATAACATAACAGAAACAGGACGTACCCAGAAGGAGTGCTGAGGAGGAGGAGGAGGGGAACATAGGGAGAGTGCATGACGGGTAGTAGATAAATGACTATTAAACCACCTATGAATGTGCACGAAATTCAATAAAAGGTTTCCATGTAAGTGTATGCTTACGTAATAGAGACACAGTAGAGGCGTTACACCTTTCTAGTCTGTGAGTATTGCATACTAAGTTCCACCACAGTCTGTAATGAAGTTTATCTAGATTTTTCCAGTTGGATGAAATTGTTCTAATAGCCAGCATAATAAAAGCTTGAGGATAGAACTCAATTGAAATGTTGAAAATACTGATGATAGTTTTCCAAACGTCAGGCAAAAAGGACGAAACAAATCTACAGTCAAGAATTATATGTTCAAAGTATCCAGAGGAGTGATTACAGCTCCAACAATTGTCATTTGGAATAAGGCCAAACTTAAAAAGATGTAAAGCAGTAATACAATGTCTGTGATGAAAGAAGAACATTGTTTGTAGCATGTTTGCCGGAGGTGTGGCCTTAGATATGTAGTTCCAAACTTTAGGCCATTCCAGATGATTATCCATTAGCATGCAGTCTTTTTGCCAGGCTAAAAGGCATTCATGCAATATGTTTGTAGAAGAGTTTTGTCAAAGAATTTTTTTAGGTATAAAGAGGAAGACAAAGTTGCTTTGCAGAGAGAGTGTAGCCTTTCAGCAATTGGAGTGGTGGTTTTACTGATAAGTGAGTCATAGTTTTCAACAATTGCATTGATAATAGACAAGAATTGTTGCAAAAATGAAAGTGGAACATTAAATCCATCAGTAAGTACATCAAAATTGACTGGAACACCTTGAACAAATAGCTGATCAAGATATTGTATACCCAAAGAGAGCCATGGTCTCCACTAATTAGAGGATTGAACCAAATATATGATGATATGTAATGGTGGGACTCAGTAATTGGGGGAATAGATACCTTCTTAAGTAACGGGCAGATAAAATAGTAGTGTATACTTGATAGATGTAGTTTTACCTTTATGAGAAAACAATCAGCTAAGTTTAGGGGGATAGCATCGCTCTGTCCAAGCACAACCATTTGGGTACATCAACAGAACGTTCATGAGTAAACCGTAATTGAACTTGCTTTAATACAAAGGCTATAAGATAATTCCTGAAATTGGGAAACCCAACCCTTCCAGCTTCCCGTGGCTGTTGGAGTTTATTGAGAGACAATCTATGTTTCTTTTTCCTCCAAAGAAATGTAGCCAAACAGCTATCAATGGATTTTAAAAAAGAGGAGTGAAGAGTAATGGGTAACATACATAAAAGATATAAAATAATAGGTGAAATCAACATCTTAATGGATTCTAATCTACCTCACCATGAGAGGTACAGAGGGGACCAGGAGTTACTGTGTTCCTCTATTCTATATAGAAGCAAAGGGGTGTTGAGTTTAATGATGACTTTCATAGCGGAGGAGATATGTATGTCAAGATATTTAAAACCATTTGGACACCATTTCATACCAGAGGTTAATATTTGATGATTGGTACAGTGCGCATGAAGAGGTAGAAATGTTGACTTGTCTGTATTCAGTTTATATCCTGAGACAGCTGAGAACAATGAGATGATATTCAAGATATGTGCCAAGAAAATATTGGGACCTTTACGTAGTAATAAGATATCATCAGCATATGCTGCCAGATTAATTTGTAGATCACCACATGTTATACCTTTAATATTAATATTTTGTCTTATTTTTTCCAGAAAGGCTTCTAGGCCAAGATAAACAGGAGAGGAGAGAGAGGACATTGTTGGCAAGTGCCTCTGAATAAGGTAAAATATGGGGATATATGTCCTTTGATGAAAATGGAGGTAATCGGATTAGAGTAAAGAACTTTAACCATTGCTAAGAATGCAGTTTCAAGACCATTCTTCAAGCATATAGTTCCATTCAACTCGATTGAACGCTTTCTCAGGGCCGAGGGCAACCGCTGCAAATGGATCTTTGGAGCCATGAATAGAGTCCAAAGAATTTAAAACCAATCTTAGGTTGAAAGAGCATAGTCTGCCTTTAATGTAGCCTGCTAGATCCTGTTTAACTAATTTAGGCAGTACTAATAAAAGTCTGCTGGTTAAGATCTTCGCAAAGATTTAGCAATCTGTGTTGATTCGGGAGATGGGCCAGTAACTTTTGGGAAGTTTAAGATCTTTACCTGGTTTGGGGAAAACTATGGGCATTGCCTCCAACAATGATCCCCGAGCCCCACCATCTTGGATAAAGTGAGAGAAAAGTTTGTTAAATTTAGGTACTAAAATGTCTTGAAAGTGTGCATAAAAATCGCTGGAATATCAGTCAGGTACAGGGGCTTTACATTTTTTGAGCTCCTTGATGGCTTTATGAATTTCACTAATCGATATGGGGGCATGAAGCGATTGAGGATGACTAATTGATACGTAGAATGAGGGGTGTCATGGAGAAATTTCCGAATGAGCTCATTGTTATGAGATGTTTCGCAAGTATAACATTTCTTGTAAAAATCAGAGAAGACATTGGGGCTCATTACAATACCGGCAGTAGCCGTGCCGGTATAACAGCCATGGCTGCCGGTGGTATCATTTTTTTTCTGGCTCCCACGAATGGGCAATTACCAGGTCATTATGGCCCCACCGGACCCGACAATTGCCCATTCGCGGTCGCTGGAAAAAAATGGTCCCCATTCTTATTTAGCCTCATAGACTCACTGGGAAAGGGGATGTCAGATGCACTGGCAGCATTCAGAATGGGGCCGGTGCATCCGACATGCTCGGCTTGAGGGTACCGGTACGCCCGCCTGGTCAGACCTGGCTGTGGGAAGGCACCCACAAGCAGAACTTGTAGTTTGCTGGTCCGGTAACACCGGTACCGCTGAACTTACCAGTACTGTTGTTACCGGACCGGCAAACTTATAATGAGGCCCATTAATAATCTGTATCTGAAAACGTACTATTGCCAATGCAATCTTTAACAATTGCAATTGTGTTTTTTCCTTTTTTAAGTGTCAGGTAAGAAGCCAGAGACTTACTCAATCTATTAGAGAGTTTGTAGATTTTAGCTTTACATTTTAAAAGATTGTCACAGGAGTATTGGGTAACTATTTTATTCTATTGAACCCTAAGTTTGATGGTTATGTTATGGTAATGTTTATTTATAAAGCGCATATACAAAAGCACGTTTTTCAAAGCACTCAAGGAGGTTGGGAACAAAGGGACAAAACAACAGTCACTCAGAGCCCTTGAATTTCTGAGACGATAACGGTCTACACAGGCAGGTTAGTTAATATGATACATTTAACAGTTTAGATACAGCAAATAGGGCTGATGGTGATTCTGTTTTTTTAAGAGCACATTAAGGGGTGAAGACAAGGGACAGCAGACAGAATGATCCTCAGGCAGGGCTGTATAAAAATCGTGCAAGTGCGGGCAGAGCAAGGGAGGGGCAGGGGACCAAGTGCATCTGATTGGTCGAGACTGGTGAAGTGTGGAGAGAAAAGCTCTCAAAGATTTATTACAAGTGCAGTGAAGGGGTCGGGTGCAGCGCCCAGAGACAAGTGCAGGAGGACTGGCAGGGGTGCCTGAGACCTGTGAGACTCTGAGGTACACCAGGCAGCCAGTCAGTAAGCTGTATTGAAAGGAGGGAGAGAAGGAAGAGCAGAGAGCTAGGTTAGCAGGGTAAGGTGAGAGAGAAGGAAGAGGAGAAGAGGGAGGTCTTGAGGAGTTACCAAAACTTAAGAATATCAGGCTCAAGACGGAGGGTGGCAGGGAGGCTGTTAGAGAAGGAGGTGCCTCCTGAGGAAAGGGATCTCCCTCCAAATCTCTGCACTGGTTCACTCACAGAAGGTTGGAGGTAGATGAGCAGAGGGCTCGAGAGGGACAGTTTTTAAGAAGGCAACATTGAAGGTAAGTAGGTCCCAGGCCCCAGAAGGCCATGTGGACAATGCAGATGGTCTTGAATTTGATCCTTGCAGCCACTCAGAGCCAGTGAAGGGATTTCAGCACCAGAGAGATGTGGTCTCTGGGCTTGAGCCCAAGGATAAGTCTTGCACTTCTGTTCTGGATGAGTTGCAGACGGCGCAGGGCAGAAGCAGTGAGGTTGAGGAAAAGGCTGTTGTAGTAGTACAGCCTAGAGTGAACCAGGGATCTGGAGACAGTGAGCCGCTGGTGTAAAGTGAGAAAAAGTAGAGTGCCTCTGAGGAGGTGTAGTTGATAGTTAAACTTTTTTGAGATGTCAGAGATGTGAGAGGAGAAGGAGAGAGTGGAGTCAAAGATGACCCCAAGGTTTTTGGCCTCACAGGTGGGGGTGGGCACAGGGCCAAGGGAGGCCAGCTAGAGTGAGAGGGGGGAAGCGGGAGCAGGGGTCCCAATGCAAACAATCTCAGTTTTACTGGCATTGAGACAAAGGTTGTTTGCAGCACACCATGACTGAATAGCGGACAGACAGTCAGGTATGAGTGAGGAGGAGGAGGCAGATGAGGGTAGCCTGAAAGATAGTTGCGTGCCATCTGCATAACACTGGAGATTAGAGGTGAAAGTGACAATCAAATGTGCCATGGTAGCCATGTCAACATTGAAGAACCAGGGGTATAGGTTAGAACCATGGGGAACGCCGCAGGATGAGAGAGTGATAGCCGAGAGTAAGGCACCAAGTTCGACCTATCATGGGCAGTCAGAGAGAAAAGAGGTTAACCAAGCCAGAGCCTGACCTGTGATTCCCAGGGTGTCAAGAAGCCGTGAGATTAGGATATTGTGTTTAACCGTGTCAAAGGCAGAGGAGAGATTAAGGAGAATGAGAACAGAGAGAGTGTTAGTGTCAAGGTTTGAGAGCAGGTCTTCACAGGTGTTCAGAAGAGCAGTTTCCAAGCCTGTGGATGCTCTAAAGCCATACTGATGGTTGTGGAAACAACTGATTGATTGCATGTGGAGGTTTAGCTGAGAGATAGCCAGCTTCTCCAGGAATTTGCCCCAGAAAGAAGTGATAGAGATCGGGCGGTAGTTTGATGGAATGGAAGGGTCAGCAGAGGGTTTCTTGAGCAGAGGGTGCACAAGGGAGTCCTTGAGAGCAGTTGGGAAAACTCCAGGGGCAAAGGAGAGGTTGAACAGGCCAGAAAAGGCTGGTGTGAGGGAGTCAATGCTGTCCTTGATGGTATTGGAAGGGCAAGGGTCCACTTGCTTTGATGAGGCCTTCATAGACCGGACTTGTCTGGTGACCTCATCAGGTGTGACGGGTGAGAGAGAGGAAAGTGGAGGTGGGGCCAAGTGAGGCACAGGTAATGGTATGTGTTGTGGTGTGGGCAGAAGGGAGGAGAGGATGTCTTGGGTTTTTGTGGTGAAGTGTGCTGCCAGGGCTGAGCAGAAGACCTAGGTGGGAGTGACAGAGGAGGAGGCTGCTGCAGGATCGGCCAGTTCCTTGCAGACTTCTGCAATGTTGTAGATGCAGAGTCGATATTGCCTTTGAAGGAGGCTGCAGGCCAATTTGTCAGATGGTACACCCGACAAATTCCATTTCTGCTCAGCTGCCTTAAACCCGTGTTTAAGGGCAGCCTGGTCAGAGTCATACCAAGAGTTGCAATTTTTGGATGGCTTCAGTCGGACCCTCATGAAAGGGGCAAGAATATTAAGAGTGTTGGAGATGGAGAGATTAAGGATAGTGAGGGCTGTGTCAGGGTGGGAGTCAGCCAGAGGAATGGGAGGAGGAGAGTAAGTGGAGGCAAATGTAGCCACTGTCACTTTTTTCATGGGTCTGGTGACCATGAAGCCGAGTGGCTGTGCTGTGTGATTTGCTGCCAGAGGAGAGGAGAACTTCAGGTGAGTTGATAGAAGAGAGTGGTCGATCCAAGAGAGAGAGAGAGACGTAGTGAGAGGGATAGAGAGTGGGATGTCAGTGGAGATGAGAACATTCAACGTGTGGCCCGCAGTGTTAGTGAAGCCAGAGGATAGAATAGAGAGGGAGAGAGAGTCACATAGGTTGCAGAAAGGTCCTGACAAGTCAGGAGATCCCAGATGGATTTTGAGGTCACCGAGCAGGAGGAGCTGAGAGGAGGAGAAGAGTAGAGAAGAGTCTAGGTTGTTCCATTCTGAAAGGGAAAGAGTTATGGTGGAATTTAAGATTATATCAAAATTGGTGCATGAGTATTGGGATTCAAGGGGTTTACGTTCGTTCAAAATATTCTCAGACTCCAGTTTGAGCGTTTTCTTTTTATTGGCCACAAATTAAATAATGTTTCCTCGAAGTACCACTTTGTAGAGGTCTCAGTTTCTAGAGACTGAGGTGTTTTGTCTTAAATTTTCTGAGAAGTAGTGATCGTGTTGTTGTGTTATGAAGGGAGTAAATGCCTCATCTCTGAAGATGGCTGAGTTGAATCTCCATCTGCTAGAGTTTCTAAACATTTGCGGAGAGGATAATTGTATATGAACAGATGCATGATCAGATAATGCTATACAGTCAATTTTGGCATCTAAAAGGCAGCATGCGAGGGGTTTGGATATAAATATGAAGTCTTATCTAGATAGAGTTTTGTGAGGTCTAGATAAGAACCACAATTTGGAGTCGGAAGGATGTGTAATACGGCAAGTATCTTTAAGGCCTAATTCTGAAATAAATGTGTTGAATTGCATATGGGATTTGGTAAGTTTATAGCGAACATTGGGTGTCCTATCCAAGCATGGGTCTATGATCTCATTGCAGTCCCCACAACAAATCAGATTATTAGGATTAGAGAGGAAGACATGGTTTTTAAATTGCACCCAAAAGGAGGGATCTGGCGATGTAGGTCCATAGATGTTGAGGACAGTAAATTCATTGGAGTCTACTAAAAGTTTTACCATTACCCATCTACCTATATCATCTGATTCCTTTGCTAGTGCTTAAGTATTAAAATTCTTGTTATTTAGATTCATAACACAATTTTTGTTCCCATTGGCTGCACTTTACAAGACTTTACCAACCAAATGACGCTTAAATTTGGCTGCTTCTGCATTGGAAAGGTGAGATTCCTGAATACAGGCAATGGAGGGTTTGGCTCTGTTAAGGGGAGAGAGAATCTTCTGCTTTTTGATAGCGTTATGCAACCCTTTAACATTCCACATTGTTACATTGAATGTATAAAATTACAGCAGGATAATAAACATGAAACGGAGCTCAGGAATGCAATAGTTATGAATAGTACAAGAGATGCTGTGGAGGTTGTATTGAACCAAGGACTAAATATTGTTTTCAGAAAAGTGGTAGACTTCATGGGCACACTCGACAAGGACACATAAGGAAGGATACCAAAAGTAAGTGGGGAGACCAATGAAATCAGCATGGGAAACATCAAACCAGAGAATAAAGCCTCAAAAACAGTTGTGGCTAACAGGAAGCGGCCACTCCGATCCATGTTCAGCAAAAAGAAGAAAATGGAGTGGCAGAGCCTCTGAGAGAATGGCCATCCTCCCACCCAACTCCAATGAGGAAACTTTATGGCAAAAGTTAGTAGTGATTAAAGAAACATAAGTAATATCTCACAAGTAGGTGGTCTTGACCTATGCATATCGTCTCTCCTCTGATTTTTGATCAATTGTTTTAGGGAGACAGGGTCCTGAAAGGTGGATGTGTCCATTGAGAGTGACTTTAAGAATGGCCGGATGTATGATGCCATATATCACGTTGAGTTGTTTAAGAGCAGGTCTAAGAGCAAGACGTTCTTTCCTTCTGGTCAGTGTAGCATTAGATACGTCCTGAGTGATGAAGATCTCTCTACTATTCCATGTAAGTTGTTTTATCAATTTGGCTTTTTCCAGGATCAGAAGAACCTGAGTATAGTCCAGTAGGGCAAGTATGATGGGTCTAGAAGAGTTATTTCTAGTACTGTTGGTGGGCTGCATTGAGATCATTGGTCCAAACCGTTGAGCCCTTTGAATGTTCAGCTGAATCGACGGTGGGAGATCTAGGAGCTTTGTTAGGAGAGTATTAAGAAGCAAAATTGGACCATCAACCTTGTTTGAATAGGAAATGGGAATTTCTTTGAATTGGCTTTTCTTAGATGCCATATTGGGAAAGATAATATAATGCCACACTTACGCTTGTTTGTTTGCTCGCTCTCCAACACATTATGATACAGCTCTTACGCAAGCATGTTTCTTTTATTTGGAGAATTCAATTCCCACCACAGACTTGGTGAGTACGGCAAGTTGAGGAAGGGGCAACCAGCTAATGTTCAGCCATAAATTCTTGAGAGCGTTAAAACCACTATCTTTTAAAGAAACAGCTGAGCTTTAAAGTGAGGTACGTGCACGTTGAATTGTTAAAGATGCCTTTGTATCAAGTGAGTATACAATTCTCAAAGATGACTCAATGACTGCACAGTTATAGGATGAGGTAGCTAACTAATGTTTAGCTATATGTTCTTAAAAGCATTTAGCCACTTTATTTTGTAATGGCAACCATTCCTTTATATAAACTAATTATCATTCACCAATTGCATATATAATGATAAAAATATTTCAAAACTAGGTGAAATTTCAAATTTTAAAAGTTGCCACCTAGTCTGCGCAGAGTAATGAAACAAGATAGCCAGCAAAAGTTCACTCATATGTTCTTAATAGCATTGACTGCTGTATTTTAGAAATAGCTAATGTATCTTTATATGGAACCATTATATTTCTCCAGCTGTGTATTTAATTAATGTGTGCACCTTTAAATCTTGTGGTTGTTGAACTGCATTATGGTGCCATGCCTGTGTTGTGAGGGAAAGACCCTCACACTCTTTCAGCGTGTTTTATCTGATGTGGAAACCCAGCCAGCTGACTGGAATGTCTTGTCTGAGTCACAGGACTTCACAGCCTTCAGGCCTGGCTCAACAGCAAACACAGCACATCGCATTCAGTTGCAGCGAGGGAAACAGGATACTCCAAGGACCACGAAGGATGTTTCCCAGGTGAAAAAAAGCATTTCATGAGGGAAATTATGTGCCAGAAGGATATAGAAGATATAGAAATATAATTATGGAGTGGGAGCGCACAGAATAAGCGGCCGACGCAAATCGCTTAGCCACGCCCCCTGCTGCTCTCAATTTCTAATTTCCATCTCACTACTTGCGATAATTTTGCCACAATGACAGACAATCATATTGTATTTTTCACCCATTACTTCTATTACAGCACCATTGGAGATCCATGCAATCCCAAGAATATTTTCTTCCACCCGATTCAAGGAAAAAAGAAAGAAAAAACATCCAGATGTACCAATAAGGAATCATTTAGCCTTAGAGACCGAGGGAGGAGTCATCTTGAATAATGAATAACCTGTTTCCAAGTAATCAGTGAGGGTCATTTTTTGGCAAAGGCTGATTCGGCCAAGCTATAATGACCTCTCCTGAGATCTATAAGCCTATTAACACACATAGGGTCTGATTCATGGAATAGTGTGCAGAGTACCCACAATGCCCGTGGAAATATGTGGGGTGAAATATAGCCCCTGAATGCCAGAAATAAAGAATCCTGAGTGATTGGTAAATGCCCATTGAAGTTGAATGCCAGCACAGAAATAGTGATGTCAGAGATGAGCCCTATTGAACCAAAAACGGGCCTAAAATCTCAAAGTAAAGAAATTGGGCTTGAATCTTAAAAGTGCGAAGAAATGCGCAATGTATTTCAGCAAGGAACAGAAAGATATGTGGGTGACAATGCCATTTTACTCAATCCATGGAGGTCTACACTTTTACTCAAAGTGATAGCAGTGCGTACATTGGGCCTCATTACGACCCAGGCGGTAAGTTACCGCCTGGGCCGTGACTTTACCACCATGGCGTAAACTACGTTTACGCCATGGTGGTTGGCGGACTTACCGCCCCATTCCGACCTTGGCGGGGCGGTAAGTCCCCAATCCCCATTTACCCTTCCCCATTCCCATTTTTGCCCCATAGGGCATAATGGGAGTGGGGAAGGCGTTAATTACGCCACAGTAAATTACGGTGGCGTAATTAACTCCATGGTCCCTTAGCGCCATGGATTTTAACACCTGCTAAAAGCAGTTAAAACCCTTACCGCCTGGGTCGTAATGAGGCCCATTATCTTCAATGCAATACCAGATTGTGCTCCAGTCATCTAAATTGAAACCAAGCTTCTTGCATTTACAAGAAATAAAATAATGTCCTTTTTTCTTTTTCCTCTTCCAAATGACAGTATGCAGAGAGATGTTTTCACTAGACTTTCAGAGTTTCAACATGGTTTTCTAATATAACTGCCCTATACGAGATTTGTTAGAGGCCTTACCAAACTGAACCGAATCAAAATCGTAGTGATTTATTGTGCGTCACATTCATTGGGGCAAAAGGAACTCCCTGAGTTGAGTGTGACTGCGTAATAATCTGCAACACCAAGAATGACTGCGCAATCCTGCGTGCAGACATTTTTCTGTGCGCTCTGCGTATTCATGGAAATGTTCACGCACAGTAGCCATATACGTAAGCCCTGGTCGGAACGTCCCGACACAACCAAAACAAAAACAAAAACAACAAGAAACAGTACCTTTGCGTGCTCACTCAGTGCAAATACATGCACCCTTAAAACAGTGCATGGGGTCCAAATTGGTCTGTATCTCATGGACCCTGCGCGGGTCCCGCATAACTGTTACCGACATCCCAACAAAATGTGTCCAATTTATCATAATTCAGTGGATGGGTTTCATCAAATGTCAGCGGGTGCTTCACAAAATAACACTGGTTAGAATGGATACGGGTGTAAGTATTATTAGCACATGGAGTTCATTATTGACTTCCTCTTTGCCAATCAGAATGCTCGAAATGCAGTCAATAAATGCTGGTAATATATGCATTCTGGGGGCCAGATTCCACTTGTAGGGTGGAACTAGGGTAATGGGATGAAAGCCTGAGGGAACAAAGAGAGGACCTGGATATGGTATCAGGTGTTATGATGACGGAAATAGTGACTTTTGTGGGGAATTTGAGAACTTAAATCATTACTGAAATTTGAAAGATATAGAACTCAAAGGTCTGGAACATTTAAAGGTTTGTTGGATTTACATATTGAGAGATCTTTGGAAAATGCATTATAAGATCTGTGGGCCCACGCCCTATATATTTTACCATCCACCTCAGGTGCTAGATACTAGCAGCCATAATTAAAGCACAGGGCCTGTATGGTCATGGAGTATTTAGTGTGTCATACACAGGCTGCGATCCTTAAGGGAAATTTGAATAGGCCCAAGCACTGATGAGCAAGGCCCACGCCACCAACTTCCACAGAGACCCTGCTTTGTTTTAAAGTTGTTGCCAATATGTTTATTCTACAAAGCATGTGCACTGCAAGGCTACGAGACAGTTCTGAGGCACCTTGGTGTACGTGTCATCACAAACAGCCGAAGTAGGGCTCCGACGCCCCCCATATAACCATGAGTTATAGCCCCTAAAACTGCCCTAATACTGAGACCTCTGAATTCCAAGATAGCTGTTGACCCCCTACCACCGACCATAAACCAATCAACCATAATAATCTGAGAGTATGGTCGTCACACCTTTATTTCATAATGATATGGTTTGTACTGCGAGGTACAGGGAGGGATAAATGATAGTTCAAAGCGAGGGTGGAAGCTTTGGGAGCTGATGATGCAATCGGGATGAGAGACGTATGTGTGGGTTAGTGTGACCTTGATAGTCTGCCTGTGCCAGTCTTCGAGCCTGCCAGGTGCACTGTATATTGATAGAGTAGCATTGTTCACAAATTAAACTAATGCTTCTTTTGACTTTGTTCATTGGAGACGATGTGCCCAGCATAACCCATGTGATGGAAGACAGAGGGACTTGGCTGGGACCAATTACCGGGCATTCCCTATGGAGCCATTCGGACCATGTATAGGGTCGCACCAATCAGCTACACAGGTTTTCACTGTATACAATGACATCAACTATGATGCTGTGTCTCCCTAGACGATACTCCTTGTACACTTTTTGGCAGAACGTTCCATGGCAGCAGAGTTCTTTGCTGATTCACCTATTTTTGTATAAATAAATACTTGTTTCACTTGCAAGAGCATCTTGGGCCTTTCACCCTAGCTTGTTGTATTTTTGTGGTGTGAGCATTTAGGGGTGTGGCGTCAACATGCAGCACTCAGTATGCGCAATGCTGCATGGGCATCCCACAAGCGAGGCAGGGTAACTGCTGTTGCCATCGGCAGCTGGGAGAGGGGCAGCCCCAACCTCCCTGCGCCTGCTCCTCTCCTCCCCCCAGCTACGGAGACACGCAGTCTCGGCAGCACAAAAGCCACGCAAGGGTAAGGTGCGAACAGTCATCGCACCCTTCCTCCAAACAGCAAGGTGCTAAGCGCCCCTCCCTGGGTCCTATAAATGAGAGCAGCATGCTCGGAGTAAACACAATCTGTGTGTGGACCCTGAACGGGGACCCAAGCAAACAGGAGGTTCACTGTTTACTCAGTGTCTTCCAAATCTTCTTGCTTCTTTACCACAGAACCCGCCCACCCTACAAAAAGGGGAGAAGAACAAAAAGAAGTACAAGGCACTGTACGATGCCCACAACAAGTCGTGGGACACAATAAGGCGGCACGGGTCTGAGGGGGTAACCTCAGGACCCGGTGCCCAAAAGTATGATACCATCATGATATGTGATATTGTTATTGCCATAACCCCATATCTGTACAATACAATCCTACAGCCTTTTATTGCCAACACTTGATACAAGTTGTGAACCTATCATTATGGGTGAGGTTTTGGGGTTCGGCCATTACTAATGCATGCATATGGGTTCAGCAGTTATGTGTAAGATGTTCACTGAGCTGTCACTTGACAGGAACGTTTTACAGTATCTTTCAAATAGCATACAACAACAGAGAGACACTTTAGACATCCAGTTAGGGTGGTGTTCAAGTGGGATTGTTCTAGTAAACGTCCTGACACAGTGCCTGTCAGCACTTTTATCAACATCCCTATTTACATCCTCACCTGCACCACCTGTTAAGACTGAAGACACCCTATCACCGTGCTTTCCTTCTCCTCACCACTCTGTTTCTCCTGCTTTCCCATCACCAAACTCACCAAGTTTAGTATGGTTTGTTCTCTCACCACCAGCACAATGGCCAGACAGCATGACAATGCACCCCACTGACTCTGAGGAAGCAAGGTCTATGGACCTGGTTACCCAATTACATGCTAGACAATTTTAGCAGAGGATGACACAGTTATAATTATTATCTACAAACACTGCCAGGGCTGTATGGTACACAAACTGTTTAAATAGTTTGTTATTTTTTTGCAGTTGAAATTTGGTGCATTTGAGTGAACTCTGATGTCAGCTGTTTCACTTCTTCTAAGGGTAATCATCCTCACCTTGGGGCATGCAAGGTTCCATGGTGACAATATGCGCAAGAATTAAATTTATGATTACTGTAGAAGCAAAGGATAAGACCATTGCCCCTCTGTTCCTCCACCTGTCTGTCGGAACCCCCCCTCCCACCTGGGTCCGCAAGACCAGTGACTGATCAACTGGATACTCTTAAACATCTGCTCCTGTACCTATTTCTACCATGCTTGTCCCAGAGACTAGTCGCTTCTCTCTGAGACTAGTGGATGGGCCACTGGAAGCTGTTAACCTTCCCCTCCCGAATGGGTATCCAAGTGAGCTGAATCTGACAACAATACATGAGGAAAAAATCTGCCTATGATCGATGAGAGCAGTTTGAAAGGAGTCCAGTTTGTGGATACATCAGAATACAGGGAGAAAAGTGAGGTTGCAACACTTATGCAAAGTATTCTGGTTGTAAAATTGTAGTAGCCATAAGAAAATTGCACATGCGTGCATGCCATACTATAAAATGTTGTGGAAGAGGGGAATATTGACTAGCATAAGTCCCAAGCCTCAATTACCACATGTCTCATGTGTCTCCATTTCTCATAAGAAAACGTTCTCCTCTGCATGGTCACCAAAATATAACTGAATAATGGCCTTTTCACAAGCAATTTCTAGATGACAATGTTCCCTGGCCTTTGTGAAAAGGCTTTTAGTTTTGTGAGCCCAATGCCTAGGCAGGACCGTGACATCTGGCAAAGAGCAGAGGATGGAAACACGCTACTGTCATCAATGAAAGTATTTGTATTGCCATTTGTGCTGTGTGATGACCTCTGTGTCATCCTACAGAGCTGGCAAATGTATTGCAGAAGCATAAGCCAGTAGAGTATTGTGAGATGGAGGATGTTGCTACCAAAGCAAGTGCCAAAGCGTCTTCAGTGCCAGATGAAGATGGAGATATGGTTGATTGTGACACACAATATGTGCAACAACCTATTCTGTGTTTATATGTCTATCAGGAGGTCATTGTAGACAGTCCCAATCAGAATGTACATGAAGATTGCGTTGACCTTGATGAGGGTGATGTCAGTTTACTTAATTGGACTGAGAAGCAGTGTGAGTTGATAGCAGCACTTACAAAGCAGGTGTGCAGGCCCATACCTATGTACAGGAATGGGTACACTAAACATTAAGCTAATAATCGGTAAGCTAGCAAAGGGTGTACGTTTTGTGCACTTTAATATAGTCATCAACTAATCACACACTTCACTTACTGAATGCCACCAAACAGATACAGAAGCAATCAGCTCCTTGGACACAGCATTGCTGAAATGTAACACTGAAGATACTGAGTTGCTTTCCACCATATGCTCCTCAATAGATGCAGGATACTCAATTATCACCTAGCCATCCTGCCAATGCACAGATAGGGTGCTTGCACCCCACTCACGAGCTAGAAAATTCTCTTGGGGGTTAAAGTGGGATGGCCACTAGGGACCGGATTTGTGGTTAAAGGGGGAAGTAGCCTGGCCCCTAACAAGGACAACCTTGATATAACTTTGGTGTCTGTGGCTATGGCCAGATTGTCCAAGGCATGCCAAAAGGACATGCCCTGGGCAATCTGGCAACTGGCCATGGCCCCAAGTTACCGACAATAGGGTTAAAGTGGGCATGGCCATCAGGGACCAGCAAAGTAGTTAAAGTGAGATTGACCACCAGGGACTGGCTATGTGGTTAAAGTGGGCAGTGGACCTGGCAAGGACAGTTACAAAGAAATAAATTATATAACTTTGGTGCCTGTGGCAATGGCCAGATTGTGCGGGACATGGCCAAAGTACATGCCCTGGAAAATCTGGCCACTGGCTATGGTGACAAGGGACCGGCAATGAGATAAAAGTGGGCATGGCCTCCAGGGACCAGGTATGTGGTAACATTTTCAAAATTTGGATAGGCGTGAATGGGAAAAACAATTCTGCTCATGGCTACAAACAATGCATACAAAACACTACTCGTGAGACTAAAATCAACACTCAAAAGGTGCCTAGAGATAGAGACTAAACAGAAGAGACCACATCACACTGGCCCTGAGAAGCCTACACTGCATTAACTTCAAAGCCCTCTGCATCGCTCACAAATCCTTACGCGGACAAGGAGCCAAATTCCTCCAAGCCAAAATAAACACTACCAACCAGGAAGAAACCTAAGATAGAGCAATGACTCCAAATCGAAAAAAAACACTATGAGAAAAGTAAATTGGGAGGAACAGCATTTTCCCATTTGATAGCAGAACTATGGAGCCCAATCCCAAAAGAAAAAAGAACGACAGAAGATCAGCTAACCTTCAGAAAATTCCTGAAAACCTGGCTATCCAACTCATCGAGACAAGTACAACTCTTACCTCGGACCCAAGGCAATCAGGGGACAGTATATATCCTCGAACCAACAATAACATAACCACACTATACTAACTACAAAGCACCCCTGCTACCCACTCCTCTCCAGAAAACCTCTCACATACCACACCTTGCTACACACATAACACACAACCAACAAATTCACAAAAGAACAAATTAGAACACACAACTCGAACACAATAACTCTAGTGCACACAATCCCAGCACAATCAGAAGAGTGACACACACAGATGGCAGTTTCTCCTGGTTCTGCAAGCACCATCACATCACAACCTCTTTCCTATACCTCTTCCCTCACTAACCTACACCACTGTAGTGTGCGCATCATATTATGGTTCCAAGTAAAACCGAAAAATCCCTGAAATTCACCAGTTATGGTAAGCTAAGCAACCATAACTCGCGCCACCACCTTGCACTGCTAAGACTAACACACAGGACATCAAAGATAACATCTGCAGGGGGGAGAGACTTCGAAGTGCTTTTGAGACTGGTCTCAGAGCACGTGAAGATCTGCTCACTACCCAAGTAAGGCCCACTCTACATCTTCCTCTCTCCGCCTGCCCTTTCTTATCCCCATGGTTGGTGTCCCCCCTTACCCTCCTTTTCCCTCCTCTCCTAGTGTGTCGTGTATAAAAAAATAAAAAAAATATAAAACAACAAAAATTAAAAAAGGCTCTTTACAGAGCCACCTTTCACAGTTCAAAAATAGAAGTGAAAATAAATGAAGCAGGGCCTTGTGTATTTTTTAGAAGTCCGCGGACAGCCCGTGAACATCTAAAATTTTGGGGTGCTGCCCTATCATAACCATTGCAGTTTTGTCTGGGAGGAAGTGGTGGCTCAATACCTACGACAAAATGGATGCTGTAATTCCAAAAAAGGTTGCAATGCATTTTGTACATTTCTCAGAAAAATCTGATTGCCAGCATAAGTAAGACTCCATCTCTGCAGAAAATGTATGTGCTATGAAACATAATATTTTCAATGTGAAAAGAGGACATGCCAAAATCTCTTAGAAAGGCACAAACAGCCTTATTGACATTGCGCCTTGCTTTCTCCATTTGTGGACCAAATGAAGAAGAACGAAGCCACATTTGTCTCTGCGCAAAAATTACCTGAGAATTTGGAAACATGTCCATGACCTTCTCAAGTCCTTCTTTCATTGCAAATTGCAAAGAAATTCCAGACACATGTCCTAAACTGTTCCCTCCACAATGAATTACAATTATGTCTGGATGTTGCTGTGTCTCCAAAGTAGCACAGAGAGGTAGCAAGTCCAACCACTTCATTCCACGTAGTCCATGCCAGTGCACTTCCACATTTGGGAATCCAAGAACTACAGCTACTCCACAGCTTTCTGCATGCACCTTCAACCAATGTATCCACGTGTCTCCCAAAATCCAAACAATCTGTTTTCTGAAACACACAGCCATAGCTATCTGTTCTTCTCTCAGCAAAAAGAGTATCTGAGAAACTCTCTACTGGCACAACACACCCACTAAACTTTACTGACCAATCCCTTGCTCTGCTCATTCTCATTTGCATGCCTCCCCACCCCAAAATCCCCAGATGTAACACGCCATGTCTGCGGACATATCGTAACATGGACAGTCCTACCATTTCTATTTCACTTTCTGTGCCATTCCCTCATTGGATATAGCTAAGCAGTCACGCGACCATCCACCAATCACATCCAAGACCTCTACATCTAACTGCATCATCATAGATAAGCACTTCAAATGTACTGTTAATCTCTCTGAATACAAGTGTCATATCATTGGAAAGCACCTTCTACGTGAAATACTGTACAAGTCTCCAAGATTTCTACTTGCAGCTGCATGCATATCCATATGCATGAACACAAACTACAGGTATACATATTTTATGTATAGTACATGTACAATTCTTATAGATTCATATAAACAAATTAACTGACTTTAACTTGTATAACCTATAAAATGAATTTACTGTCATTTTTCCCATCTCCTATAATCAACTGTCACTTCCAAACCTATCTGCTATTTCATTTGTTTTTACACACACATTTGCAAAGCATGTTGAACTAACATATTTAAAGTACAATATAAAGAGTTAACATACTCAAACAAAATTGCATGCACACACTATGTTCAAATATCAAACAACAATACTTGTAAAAAACATAAAAACCAATGTCTAAATTAAAATCAGTGCTATATACAAACAAAATTACTAATTTGTTTACTTTACAATTGCAGTGAAGACCACTCTCCTGAAAAGAAGCAGCCGAATTTGAAGTACAAAGAACAACTAAGAAGAAACCTGCTCATTCCAGAAAAAAAGTAAGTTAAATACCACCATAATATTTGTAATATTACTCAAACACACTGTAAGGTTAATTCATGCTATTTCTGCGCCTAAAAATAGAGATTGTGCACCATTCTGTCCACAAATCCCCATTTCTTAAACAGAGATTTACAAGCAGAATGGCGCACAAATTCCCATTTTTCGGCGCACAAATGACTCAACTCAGCCCCTAGAATTTTGATATTATAGAACAAACAACTGTTTTAATTGTATACCATTAGATTTACTATTTGTACTTCTCCACACCACTAGCTTACTTTCTAGAATACCCATTCCAACTAGTTGTAGTTGCCCAATGCACAATCACACAGCATCACATACATCTTTATCATCATACTCAGACACTCATGCACACAGCACACATACATTGCAGAACACCCCGACCCATACCTTCTTTATTTTTTTCAACAGACCCTAAAGAATGCCTACCAAAAATCAAGTCCGTAGAAAGCAACGCAGAAGTAGAGCAAATGAAAATAGAAGTGTCAAAAATAAGCATCCATCTCTAGCAGAATTTGTAAAAAAAAATTCAATCAAAACAGCTAATACAGTCATTTAGTGAAACAAAACAAGCTTCAAGTAATTTGCCTCCTCTATCAAAATGTAAAACGAAACAGAAAACAATTAACAAAAATTCAGCTACCACTACTGATAAAACTGCTCCTATAAATCTTGATATAGTACCAAGCAAGCATACCAAAAAAGTATTTTAGCAAAAAGGTTCCATCACAGAGTCCTTCAAAATCTTATAAAAACAGGAGAGAAATCAGGCACAACCCTTAAAACCTATCGTAGGAAATTAATCTTAGAAGCTTTGATAGACAGTGCAATCCTTCTCAAAAGATAGTGATTTATTTTAGTGTTAAACAAAATGAAACCACTAACAAAACTAATGACTAAATTATAAAAAAGACTTCTAAAAAAAAAAGAAATGTCAACAGAAACAACTTCTTAAATATCTGTGGAGGTGAGTGGAGTCACACTACAAGCACAAAACCATATTTTAATGAAGAAGCATACAAACAAAAGCTAACAAATACAATTGCCATACATAGCAGTGGACGAGGTTATGAAAATGCTAATAATACCATAATGGAACAAGGAATACTGCTTACAAAAATATCCCCAGAAAACTTAGAATTACCTCTCCATTCAACTGAATCGGAACGTCTAGTATACAAATGGCCATGCACATCAATGTGTAACATTCCCAAAAAACATTTCAAGTCTTTACGCCAATTCCTCAATCAATATGTGAAAGGCAAAGACAAAATCAAAATTAAACTACTGCAAAATATGGATACCTGTCCAGTGCACAAGTACACAGGACTACACGGACATTCATTGGCCTGCATTTCAGGACCTACTTTTAAAACCACCTTCCATTATATCAAAATGATATCAACACATCATTCAACTATAAGACATCCAGTCTATAAACTGTACTATGCTAAAAGTCCTGCTTTAGCACTAGCCAATTTAAATAACATGCTTCTACATGGTACAGCAAAAGACCTACTTGAAGAAATCAACTATATCCAGAAAAAATATTTTAGAAGTGAAAGCCACTTACAGAATGAAATAGCTTTAAAACAAATTAGCAACAATTCTATGCATGGCAACCTTCTACTACACACATACAAAAAAAGAAATACTGAAATTTAAAAGTACATCTGCTGAAGTACCAAACCATGTGTGTGTATGTTGCCGCAGAACTTTTTATAAAAGTAACACAAAAACTCTAGACCTAACATACAAAATAGAAGACAATGGGCCTCATTACACGGATGGCGGTATTAGCACATGGACCAAGGTGCTATTAGCACCTTGGTCCATGCCGGTAAAATACTGGCACCGCCTTGGTGGAAGGGGGAATTACCGCCCCATTCCAAGGTTGGCGGGGCGGTAATTCCCCCTTCCACCACTGCCCTTCCCCATTCCCATTTTTGCCCCATAGGGCATAATGGGAATGGGGAAGGTGCTAATTATGGCACTGCAATTTTGCGGTGCCGTAATTAGCACCAAGGTCCCTTAGCGGGTTGGTTTTTAACGCCTGCAAAAAGCAGACGTTAAAGCACCAACCCGCTAAGGGAGCTCATAGTAAGGCGGTAATGGTTAACGGTCACCGTTACCATTAACGGTGACCGTTAACCATTACCGCCATCCGTGTAATGAGACCCAATGAAGATTCTAAATGGTTTGAATTAGCTCTCTACCTTATAGCAGAAAACAAATACGAAATAACTGACCCCTTAATACTTTGCAGGTACTGCACTACAAAACTTGACAACAACCAAACTCCTTCACGTGCTATCACAAATAATTTGGAATTATTTCCACTACCAAAACCCCTACAACAACTCAATTTATATGAGAGCATCATAATTCAAACAGTGCACCCCTTTGAAGCAATAATACGCATTCAAACAAAAACAGCAAAATTACCTCCCTCTGAATTAGTGAAAGGTAGTGTATTTACCATTACATCTAAAACAATATGTGCACACTCTGGGAATGCAATGTCCAATGGAGCAATCTTTAATTATCTTAGTAAATGGTGTACCTACAAAAGACAAAAATAATTGGCAACAACTGGTAGATTTACATAAAGTTAGACAAGCCTTACAATATCTAAAAGACATAATGAATACTACAAAGAAATTAATATTGAAGAAAACTTGATGGAAACCACTGAAATAATTCAAGAGTCACCAGAAGCTGGTCAATTTGAGCTTCTAGATCCTGCTACAGTATCCAATACTTTAGACCATTATACAATTCATCCATTGCACTCTAATGACACCGTAGAAGATGCACTAGAAACGTACCAAATGCGACAAACAAAATGATCACCAATCAGCATATGGGAAAAAAGTATAGAAGCATGTGCTTTTCCTCTACTCTTTCCTACTGGCAAAGGAGGAAGATACAATGATAGACCTATTCAAATAATAGCATTCAAATACCGCTCGTTACGGATGTATTCTGAAGATCTCAGATTTAGACAAAGGGCCTGATCACGACCTTGGCGGTAACCCTTAAATCCGGTGGTAGCGCTATTACTGCCGGATTTATGGGTCCGCCGAATCAGGGCTTTGGCGGATTTCGCCCCAGCACTTGGCTGGGGGAAAATCTGCCGAAAATTCACGCTATTACCGCCGGCCGGAAATCCGATGGCGGTAAGAGCGCGAATTTTCCCCATTGAGCCCAATGGGGAATGGGGCATTCCCAAATGGGCTCAATGGGGAATGGGGACTTCCAAGTCCGCCCACCTCGTGATCCCGTGCCATTAGCACCGGGGGCTATGGCGGTCACGCTAATAGCCCCCGCGCTAATATCGTTAGCGTTACCGCCGAGGTCGTGATCAGGCCTAAAATGTGGAATACATATTACACCTACTCTTTGAAATTGAACTAGCAACTTTATGTTACCGAGTTGCACACACATTAAAATCAGGATCCCACTTTGAAAATATGTCAGCTACACAATTATTACAAAAAGTGCAACAAAAAGATGAGGTTTTACAATCAAGTATTACAAATCTATTAGCAAACATGCATGGTACTAAAGAGTACTAGTTTCGACATCATGGAGATGTACGTTGTATGATACGAAACCTTGGCACACCCACTTGGTTTGTTACATTAAGTTGTGCAGTATATGCATGGGAAGATTTACATGATTTCCTACGCATATCAAACAAAAACAAAACAAACATAGATATACTAACACCCGGAGAACTTTGTTCTCTATATCCTATTAATGTTTCAAGATATTTTCACCATCGCTTAATTGCTATGCTACACTTTATTTGTAATAAAACTGTTCATCCCCTCGGAAAAGTGCAACACTTCTTTTGGAGAAAATAATACAAAGCCAGAGGAGCATTACATATCCACATGCTTTAATGGATTAAAGATGCTCCTAAATTTGGTCAAGACAATGACGTCACTGTGTTACAGATTATTGAAAAATATGTCACTTGCAACAAATAGTTATCTTCATGCAAACATTTTACAATTTCAAAGACACAGATGTGGCAAATATTGTCATCGCAAACACAAAAACAAAGGGAAATACTACACCAAATGCCACAGGTCAAGTAAACAACTTCATGTCTTCAGTTAGACATAGTGTTAAAAGTAAATCACCTAAAATTACATATTCCATAAAAAGAACAGAAGAAGAAAAATATATCAATGATTACAATGCAATCATTGCCCACTTATGGAATGCAAACATAGATGTGCAGAACATTGCAGACAATTCCACTGCAGTTGCACGATATGTTACAGCATACTTAACCAAAGCAGAAAAACAGAGCTCCAAGACCTCTGGAATGACCTGTCATCAGACAAAACACTGTCTCAGAAATTATACAGCTTGGGCATAAATATGCTCTCCCATAGAGAATGTGGCTCCTATGAATCAGCAGATCATTTAACTGGTACTGCTTTGTATGAAAAATCTGAAAATATAGTATGGCTAAGTCTTGGTCCTGCTAAATCTACAAAAAGAGTTCTAAAATCATATGACGATATAGAAAAAAACAGCCAAACATGATCCCAACAGCCAAGACATTTTAAAAAACAATTTACTTGAGACATACTACCCAAACAGAAGTACCACTTTGGAAACCATGTGTCTATACCACATAGCCCAAAACTTCACAAAAATAATATAAAACCCGATGAAAAAAAAGGTAAATACAGAGTGTCAAATTGTGATGGCAGCTTAGTAAAACTTACCACACCAAATTTAATTAATCATATCAAATTGTCATTAAAGACTCCTCAACATAAAGAACTATATTACATGTCCCTGCGACAACTCTTTAAACCATGGAGAAAAGAAGAAGCAATACTAGATAAGTATGACTCCTATGAAGACGCTTTCAAAGCAAATAAAAACACTATAACCGATGTAAACTTTACACAGTACAAAACAATGTTGCACAATGAACAGCAACATGAAGAAGAACTCCAGGCCCAACTAGATAAGGACACTCCTGACAGTAGTCAACCTTCTGTAACAGGAAGCCAAGAACCACTGGGAGACCCACTAATAACAAATGAGGCATAATTAGCTATGACGTAAGTAGAAAACACCATGTGTCAGTATGAAGATAAAGAAGACTTAACTATACTACAATCAAAACTAAACAATGAGCAACGTAGCATTTTTCAAGAAGTACCAAAAGAAATTGCACATGGTGTACAACATGAAAACAAAGAATGCACCTCCCAAAATTACAAACCTATACTACTGTACGTCAGTGGTGAAGCTGGTTCTGGCAAAACATTCTTAATCAAAATCATCAGTAAATTCCTTCAACAATTCACAAACAACAAACTGTCAGCTGTTATCACTGCCCCCACAGGATTAGCTGCCTACAACATAGGTGGTGTCACTTTACACCTATTACTACTCCTGTCAGTAGAACACCAAAACAAATTAGACTATTACAAACTTTCTACAGAAGCTGCAATGGAACTACACAGAGTATTAAAACAAATGAAAATGCTACTAATAGATGAGGTGAGCATGGTCTCCAACCTAATGTTGGCTTTGATTCACCTCAGATTACAAGAAGTACTCAAAACAAACTACAAAGAGCTCTTTGGAGGAAAACACATTATTGTTTTCGGAGATCTTCTTCAATTGACACCAGTGAAAAGTGAGCCTATTTTTAAAACCTTAGGACACAAACTCTGCCGTAAAACTGTTGGCAGCATTGGAAATGTCAACCATTGGCAACATTTCCAATACAGAGAATTAACAGAAAACTTGCGGCAATCTGCAGATCTCACTTATGCCAACATCTTAAAAAGTGTAAGAGTTGGTATATTATCTCAAGAAGCACAAGCAATATTGAAAACCTGGTACATTCAGGCACTTTATGGCGATAATGCATGTGCTACGGATGTTAGGGAACAATTAGTCCACAAAAATGTCAATTGTATGACCATAATGCCAACTCTTGCAAGCTGTTTCAAATTCAATGAAACAATGTTAAAAAAAGAAATGCAACCAATAATTGAAATTAGCACCACAGACAAACTAGACATACATGGTATGACACTACCCATGTGTGAACAAGACACGACGAGACTAAATAGTTTAGAAAATTCAATCTCCAACACAGCTGGATTGGAAAAAATATTAAAATTATCCTTAAATTGCAGAGTAATGCTTAAACATAACTTTGACGTGGATCAAGGACTAGTTAATGGAGCACTAGGTACAGTTGTTGGCTTTCAAACATACCCACGTGACAACAACATTCAGTTTGTCAATAGTCTCTTTGACAAACTTTCAGAAGTGAAAAGGAAAGGACGCTCAACAGCTCGATTCCTTCTCTTCAAAGACATGTATGTACGCAGAGAACAATTTTCTCTAACTCTTGCATACGCAGTCACCATTCATAAATCACAAGGTCTTACCCTAGACAAAGCATTGATAGACATTGGTAACACAGTCTTTAAAGAAGGCATGAGCTACATAGCACTATCACGGTTACGTACACTTGACGATCTATTTCTAATCAGCTTTGATGCAAGTAAAGTAAACACTGATATTCCTTGCATTTTAGAATACAATAGACTTTGTTCACTATACACCCCCATCTAAAAACATATTCTGTTCCACAAAAGGTAACATGTTCTAAAAGAAAACTAAATCAAACAGAAATGCAACAGGGTGTAACTGCAAATCCTCCAAAGAGAATAAAAAAAACTAATACTTCATCAAGTACCACAAACAAAAAAGAAACTATTAGGGAAAGTAAACCAGGTACTTCTTCAAAAAAGGAAGACACACTCAAAAAAAAGCACTCATATACAGAACTACCAGGTCCATTTACACTTTCAAATGTAATTGGTGTAGGTTGCTATGCAAATGTAGCAATGAATAGTCTATTTCAATTACCACCAATTGTTGACAACATTTACTTACACAGTACAGACCAATTGTGTTTGCAAATGTTAGTACTTCATAGAAACTCAACAAACAATACTGACAACACGTATATATGTTTATGGAATAAGACAACAATTGGACTACTGTGCTGGAATGGTCAAGTTCACTATAAACTCACAGGAATATCCACAAGAATTCCTAATGTACTTACTACAAGTACTGGAAAACAAAAACATACCTATAAATGAAATCTTCCAGATTTCATAAATGTGGAAACATACATGCACTCTCTGCAACAATGTGACAAAAGAACAAATCCCCAATGAGCGCTTTGCGTATGTATCAATACCTAATTGTGAATCTGTTCCAGTTCAGCAACTTGTACAAAATGCAAACCATGGTAGATTATGTATTACCTGCAATTTGGATAATCGCTCCACCTTACTAATACAAACACATAGTAAATACGTAATACTAATGCTTCTACGTTACAATGCAGATGGTACCAAAAACAAACGCAAGCTGACTGGATTCACACATGGTCAAGTATCACTTGGTAAGAAAACCTTCACAACAATAGGTATAATCTACCACACAGGATCCACAACCAATGCAGGTCACTATACTGAGTATATATATAAAAACATGTGGATGGTTCGAATGTAATGATAGTACCATTACTTTAAAGCAGAGATTACCTGCAAATCTTACAAAAGCTTATTTAATCTTCTTAAAACCAAAATGTATTAACTAAACTGTACGTAAGCATTAACTAAACTTCTATTAAAAAACTATAAACTGTTACAATATGCCAACAGCTATATAACTGCCCCAAGATTCAACAACAACTAAACAGATAAATGAATAATACTAAATTATATCAAAATAATAGATAGTTAGAATACGCCAACTGGTATCTAACTGCCCCAAGATTTTACAATAACCAAACAGATAAATCAATACCACTTAATTATAACAAAAATTAGACTGTCAGAATATGCCAACAGGTATCTAACTGCCCCAAGATTCTACAACAACTAAACAGATAAATGAATACCACTAAATTATATCAAACAATAAACAGTTAGAATACGCCAACTGGTATCTAACTACCCCAAGATTTTCAATAACCAAACAGATAAATCAATACTACTACATTACAACAAAAAATAGACAGTTAGAATACGCCAACTGGTAACTAACTGTCCCAAAATTTTACAATATCCAAACAGATAAATCAATACCACTTCATTATAACAAAAAATACACAGTTACAATATGTCAACAGGTATCTAACTGCTCCAAAAATCTGCAACAAGCCAGTATATAGTGCATTAGCCAGAAACAACAAGTGAACACTGAAAACAAACAAACAAATAGACTGTAGCATAACAAAAAAAGTTTTTTTTTTTTTAATCCAACATGGATTTTTCTTTCTCCCACAGGCCCAATGATTTTAGCAACAAACACAGAAACTGAGCAAATTGCACAGTACACTGGTTTGTAATCTACTAAATATGAGGGTAAAGCATTTTTTGGGATTATTCAATGTTATAAATCGTTACAAAATACCAATACTAACATGATCTTTTGTTTTATCACAGAAATGAACAAGAAATACATGTACTCCAGTTACTAAACCAAACAGTAAGTATATTATAATAAGTACAACCATCGCAGCAAATCACGCCCATAGTGACTTATAACTTCGGTGCTTATAAATTTGGTCTTGTTCATGCACCCAAGACTATAGGCCCTGCCCACAACCACCACAGCATATCACACCCATGGCTTATAACCTTTTTCCTTTTAAATTTGTTCTTGGATCCCAAAGTCATAAGCCACTATGGGTGTGATATGCTCCGGTGGTTGTGGCCAGGGTATAGAGTCTTGGGAGCATGACCATATGGACAGTGCTCCCAAGACTCTATGCCCTGGCCACAACCACCGCAGCTTATCACACCCATAGAGTCAACCATTTTAACTCTGCCATATGGGAACTTTTAATGTCCGCGGACATGATGAGTGTTCCTAGAACCGTTTCAACTTGCCTACAAACAGTATGGACAGGCATAGCTTCCTCAGGACACCCCCATTTTTTTTTATTTACGAGCATCCCAGGACACATGATGTGTTCTTAGAACACTTTCAACTTGCCAGTGAACAATACGGACAGTGTCCTCAGGACACCCCCATTTCGTCCATTTACAAACATTTCAGGACACTGCATGTTTTCTTAGGACAGTTTCAGCTTGCTTGCGAACAATTCGGACAGGGCTAGCGTCCTCAAAACACTCCCATTTTGTTTATCTACGAACATCCCAGGACACTTGATGTTTTTTAGAACAATTTCAAGTTGCCTACGAACAGTACGGACAGGTATAGCGTACTCAGGACACCCCCATTTTGTTTATTTATGAACATCCCAGGACACATGATGTGTTATTAGAACAATGTAAACTTGCCAGGGAACAATACGGACAGCATCCTCAGGACACACCCTTTTTGTTTTTTACGAACATTTCAGGACACCGCAAGTGTTCTTAGAACAGTTTCAGCTTGCTTGCGAACAATATGGACAGATGTAGCATCCTCAGAACACCCCCATTCTGTTTATTTACAAACATCACAGGACACTTCATGTGTTCTTAGAACAATTTCAACTTGCTTGCGAACAGTACGGACAGGCATACCGTCCTCAGGACACCCCCATTTTGTTTATTGAAGAACATCCACCGTCCTCAGGACACCCCCATTTTGTTTATTGACGAGCATCCCAGGACATATGATGTGTTCTTAGAACACTTTCAACTTGCCAGTGAACAATACGGACAGCGTCCTCAGGACACCCCCATTTCGTCCATTTACGAACATTTCAGGACACTTAGAACAGTTTCAACTTGCCTGTGACAAAGCGAACACAACAGGGGGGTCTACCACCTAAATAAATACAACATTTAACCCATCTCTTACTCCCCCACCCTCCCCAAACAGTCTTACACACCAACACACTCTACTAAATAGTATTTTTCCACCAAGTTTCACTGCGCTGCCCGCGAATCCAAGGTGGCGGGCGTTCCTGAAAATCTGACGCGCTTCACACTCTTAAACCTCCAATCAGCTAACACGTTGCATGTCCGCGGACATGATGCAAGCCAGTTGGCCAATCAGGACACTGTCCGCGGAGCGAACGGGGAAGTGTGTCCGCGGACCGAACATAGATATCACACATTTTTTGTGACCTACTTTTTGGTCATTTAAAAAATAAACTACTGGATGGATTTTCACCAAATTTGCAAAAGCACATTTCGGGACCAAGCCACTGCTCCTGAAACAAATTTGGTGAAAATCCGTCCAGCGGTTTGGGCTGTAGGCGTGAGCAAAGTTTTTTCACCATTCAGTCTATAGGAAAAAAAGACGTTTTGGGATCCCCCTTATAACTTTGCCCCCCCTGGACCAAACCTCACAAAACTTTGCAAAAAATTTCAAATTGGAAAGTTTGGTGAGGATTCGTCCAGGGAGAGCGAAGTTATAAGCCACCCAAAAAGGCCTCTTCCTATGGAAACAGCAACTTAACCATAACTACACAGCCACTACCGTGGCTGTGTAATATATATATATATATATATATATATATATATATATATATATATATATAAACTTTGTTAAAGGGACAAAGGAAATTCGCCAGTTATGGTAAGCTAAGCAACCATAACTCGCGCCACCATCGTGCACTGCTAAGACTAACACCCAGGACATCAACGATGACATCACAAATGTCTAGTACTCTGGAATGGCTAGAGGGCAATTTCCCACATGAAGAAATGTCACAAGATAGTGAAACTAATGGTAAACACTTTATAATATAAACCATTTATTGATTATTTTTTTTTATATACATTTAACATATATATTATTTTTTTGTACAGAGCATACCAAAATAGAAAAAACTTCAGAAAACCCTATTATGGATAACAGTCTTCACAAAATAGAAGAAAAAATGGATGTATTGTTGGCTAATTTTAATAATTTAAAAACTTTTGTAGAAAATCATTTCAAACCAAAAACCTCGTACCATTGCCCCACATGTACTTGTCCCTCCTCACCATATCCCAGTCAATTATCCCCAAACCCTCTCCATAATCCAAAACGTTTTGATGAGACTTCCATCCCTTCTTCACTTAATACCAATCATGTTGAAACCCCAAATTCTCCTGTTTTTGTTTCTGTTTCTGCCTCACCTTCTCTGTCATAAATTATTAATATATGTTACATAAAGTTTAATTTTTATATTGTATTGTGAATAGTTTCCTTTTTTAAACGAAAATGGAGGTGTCCTGAAGAACACCACACCTGTTTGTACCGTTCGCTAGCAAGTTGAAACTGTTCTAAGAACACACGTGGTGTCCTGAAATGTTCATAAAGAAACAAAAATTAAAGTGTTCTAAAGAACACTATATCTGTCCGTAATGTTCGCTATCAACTTAAAACTGTCCTAAGAACACAATTGGTGTCCTGAAATGTTCGTAAATAAACGAAAATGATGTGTCCTGAACAACAGCACAACTGTTCGTAGTGTTCGCTAGCAGCATGAAACTGTACTAAGAACACACACGGTGTCCTGAATTGTTCGTAAACAAACAAAAATTAAAGTGTCCTAAAGAACACTATACCTGTCCGGTACTGTTCGCTAGCAAGTTCAAACTGTTCTAAGAACGCTATTGGTGTCCTGAAATGTTTGTACGTAAATGAAAATGGAGGTGTCCTGAAGAACACTATACCTGTTCGTAGTGTTCGCTACCCAATTGAAACTGTTCTAAGAACACAATTGGTGTCCTGAAATGTTCGTACATAAACGAAATTACACGTGTCCTGAAGAACACTATATCTGTCCTTACTGTTCGCTACCAAGTTTTAACTGTTCTAAGAACACACGCGGTGTCCTGAAATGTTCATTTCACGTGTGACGCACTTTTAATTACTTCAGAATCCCAACAGTGTCCGTAGGACATCAATGCGCATGCGCTAACCAATCTCCGTGCACTTGGTGTCCTGCGGACAGGCGCTTCCTTCGCGGACTAGTTCGCGAACGGATCATATGACCTCGCCCACGCTCTTCATGTGTCCTGAAATGTGGACACTGTTCGTGTCCCCGAACAATTTAAAAGTACATTTTCAGTTAATCCATAATATTTTTCAATAAAATCTCACCATGGCACAAGTCCCACATAGGAATCTTGAGTTTCTATATACCTTTTGAAACTTTCCGATCCTTTTTTTGTGTTCGATCTGTCCGCGGACAGTGCGCATGTCCGCGAACCGCGCACAAGCACCCCTATAAAAGACCACGCCCAAGAGCTTATTCCCATTGTGTTTCTGGCTATTCTTCAGAACACAGTGATTTTTGCTGCCACCTGCAGACTACACCATCATCGAGATGGCATCCTTGGCTGCTGAACTGCCACTTGGTGCTGCACCTGCTTCAGCACCACCCCCACCCCCTCCACCACCACCACCTCCCCAAGGGCCTGAAGAGGGGAACAGGAGTGAGGATGCGGAGGAGGAAGAAGAGGATGATGAGAATGAGGTAGAGGAAAACCCTACTACCCGCACTAGGCATGAGTCTTGGGTCTGGCAGTTATTTACCATTCATGGTAATGTTCCTAAGGCTTGTGCGAACCATGTTACCTGCAATGAGTGCAAAATGATACTCAGTCGCGGGAAGCACGGTAAGTACAGCTTTGGGGCCACTACTATGAAGCAACACCTGAGGTCATTTCACTCTGGGGCTATTCGCAGGGTTGTACCCTGCGAAGAACGTAGCAGGTTGATTTCCTCTACTTCATCCTCTGTTTCTGATCCTGTCACCACAAGGACCACCTCTGTGGGACAGCGTCTTCCTCAAGCTGCCTCACAGGCCATACAGAATGCTGATGACCCTTACCTTTCGAGGGTCACAGTTGTATGTATGTACTGTGACACAGTACTCTGCAGGGGGGAGCGACTTCGGAGTGCTTTTGAGACTATCGTCTCAGAGCACGAGAAGACCTGCTCACTACCCAAATAAAACCCACTCTACATCTTCCTCTCTCAGCTCGCCCTTTCTTATCCCTGTGGTTGGTGTCCCCCCTTTACCCTCCTTTACCCTCCTCTCCTAGTGTGTCGTGTCTGAAAAACCAAAAAAAATACAAAATTACAAAAATAAAAAAAAAATAAGGCTCTTTTCAGAGCCGCCTTTCCCAGTTAAAAAATAGAAGTGAAAATAAATGAAGCAGGGCTCTTTGTATTTTTTAGAAGTCCGCGGACAGTTCGCAAACATTAAAAAAATTGGGTTGCTACTCCATCACAAACATTGTAATTTTCTCTGGAAAGAAGTGGTGGCTGTGAAAAGAGCCTTTGGGTGGTGTTTGTAAGTCAAAAATTGTAAATGCTTAACATCTACTTCAAAATCGTTGTTGTAATTCCAAAAAAGGTTGCAATGCATTTTGTACATTTCTCAGAAAAATCTGATTGCCAGCATAAGTAAGATGGACTCCATCTCTGCGAAAAATGTATGTACTACAAAACATAATATTTTCATTGTGAAAAGAAGACATGCCAAAATCTCTTAGAAAGGCACAAACAGCCTTATTAACATTGCGCCTTGCTTTTTCCATTTGTGGACCAAATGAAGAAGAACGAAGCCACATTTGTCTCTGCGCAATCCGTGAAAATATCACTTGAGAATTAGGAAACATGTCCATAACCTTCCTAAGTCCTTCTTTCATAGCTAATTGCAAAAAAATTCCAGTCCCATGTCTTAAACTGTTCCCTTCACAATTACAATTATGTCTGGATGTTGCTCTGTCTCCAAAGTAGCACAGAGAGTTAGCAAGTCCAACCACTTCATTCCATGTACTCCATGCCAGTGTACTTCCACATGTGGGAATCCAAGATCTACAGCTACTCCACAGCTTTCTGCATGCACCTTCAACCAATGTATCCACGAATCTCCTAAAATCCAAACAATCTGTTTTCTGAAACACACAGCCATAGCTATCTTTTGTTCTTTCAGCAAAAAGAGTATCTGAGAAAATCTCTCCTGGCACAACACACCCACCAAACTTTCCTGACCAATCCCTTTCAGTGCTTATTCTCATTTGCATGACTTCTGAACCCAAAAATCCCCGGATGTAACTCACGATGTCTGCGAACTACCGCCATGTCCGCGGACATATTGTAACATGAACAGCCCTTCTACCATTTCCACTACACTCTCTCTGCCATTCCCTCATTGGATGTACCTCAAAAATCACATGACCATGCACCAATCACATTCAAGACCTCTACATCTAACTGCATCATCATAGATCAGCACTGCAAATGTACTCTGAATCTCTCTGAGTACAAGTGTCATATCCTTGGCAAGCAGCATCTACCAGAAATACTGTACAAGTCTTCAAGATTTCTACTTGCAGCTCCATGCATATACATATGCATGAACACAAACTTCAGGTATGCATATTTTCTGTATATGTAAAATCTGTAAAATGAATTTACTGTACTTTTTTCAATTTCCTAAAATAAACTATCACTTATAAACCTTTATACTATTTACTTTCTTTATACACACACACTCAAATCATGTTAAACTAACATTTTTTAAATGGAATATATAGACTACATATATTCAAACAAAATTGCATGCAAACACAATCTATGTTTAAACCTTTATAAAAATACTTATACAATTTCAAATTTTTTGTTTTTATTTATTTATTTACTTAATTACTTTAAATTAGACATGACATTGAGGCGCTATTACCTAGAACAGTTTACTTACAGAAATAGTGGTATTCACTAATATATTATAAATTTCACCAGACATAGTAAAGATATTTTTTTTTGCTACAGTTAGTCATTCAATACAATTTGTTCATTAAGAACATATCATATGTACTGAATTGATGCAATGTATCTTATTTAAATAAATTAGTTTAATGGTTTTAAAGAAGGCACTGAGGATTTCAATTAAAAAAATCAATATCTAAATTAAAAACAGTGCTATATACAAACAAAGTTACTAATTTGAAGCTTTTACAATTGCAGTGAAGACCAGTTTCCTGAAAAGAAGCAGCCAAATTCGAAAAAGAAAGAAAAACTAAGAAGTTACCTGTTAATTTTTTTAAAAAAGTGAGTAAAATATCACCATAATATTTGTATTATTAATCAAATATTCTATAACGTTAATACAAGCTATTTCGGTTTCTAAAAATAGAGATTTTGTACCATTTTGTCCAAAAATGTCCATGTCTTAAATAGCGATTTACAGCCAGAATGGCCCACAAATTTCTATTTTTGGACACACAAATTACCCAACTGAACCACTACAATTTTCATATTATAGAACAAACAACTGTTTTAATTGTATACATTAGATTTACTATTTGTACTTTTCCACACCACTAGCTTACTTTTTTTTGTCATCTGAACCCCAGTTTAGTAGCACATAAATTCAAGAATACCTATCCCTACTAGTTTTAGTTCCCAATGCACAATCACACACCGTTACATACATCTTATCATCTTACTCAAACACTCATGCACACAGCACACATACATTCCAGAACACCCCAACCCATATCTTATTTATTTTTTTCAACAGACCCTAAAGAATGCCTACCAAAAGTCAAGTCCGTAGAAAGCAACGCAAAAGTAGAGCAAATGAAAATAAAGGTGTCCAACATAAGCATCCATCTCTAGCAGAATTTGTAAAAAAAAGTTGAAACAAAACAGCTAATACAATCATTTAGTGAAACACAAGAAGTTTCAAGTACAACAACTTCGCTTCCTCTATCAAAATGTAAAACAAACCAAAAAACAATTAACAGAAAATCAGCTATCAGTACAGATAAAACTACTTCTTCAAATTTTAATATAGTGCAAAGTAAGCATACCAAGAAAAGTATTTTAGCCAAAATATACCGTCACAAAGTCCTTCAAAATCTTATAAAAACAGGAGAAAAATCAGGTTCAAAGCTTAAAACCTATCGTAGGAAATTAATCTTAGAAGCATTGATGGACAGTGCAATTCTTCCAAAAGAAATGTATTTATTTTACTGTTAAACAAAATGAAACCACTAACAAAACTAATAACTAAATTACAGAAAAGACTTCTCAATAAGCGAAATATCAACAGAAAGAACTTCTTAAGTATCAGCGGAGGTGAATGGAATCACACTACAAGCACAGAACCATATTTTATTGAAGAAGCGTACAAACAAAAGCAAACAAATACAATTGCCATACATAGCAGTGGTCGAGGTTATGAAAAAGTGAATAATACCATAATGGAACAAGAAGTACTTCTTACAAAAATATGCCCTGAAAACTTAGAATTACCCCTCCATTCAACTGAATCAGAACGTCTAGTGTACAAATGGCCATGCACGTCAATGTGTAACATTCCCAAACAATGTTTCAAATCTTTACGCCAATTCCTCAATAAATATGTAAAAAGCAAGACAAAATCAAAATTAAATTACTGCAAAATATAGATACCTGTCCAGTGCACAAGTACACAGGACTACAAGGACATTCATTGGCCTGCATTACAGGACCTACTTGTAAAACCACTTTCCATGATATCAAAAGGATATCAACACATCATTCAACTATAAGAAATCTAGTCTATAAATTGTACTATGCAAAAAGTCCTGCTTTAGCACTAGCAAAGTTAAATAACATCCTTCTACATGGTACAGCAAAAGACCTACTTGAAGAAATTCACTATATCCAGCAAAAATATTTTGGAAGTGAAAGCCATTTACAGAATGAAATAGCTTTAAACCAATTAAGCAACAATTCTACACATGGCAACCTTTTTCTAAACACATACAAAAAAGAAATACTAAAATTTAAAAGTACATCAGCTGAAGTACCAAACCATGTATGTGTATGTTGCCGTAGAATTTTTTATAAAAGTAACACAAAAACTGTGGACCTATCATACAAAATAGAAGACAATGAAGATTCTAAATGGTTTGAATTAGCTCTCTACCGTGTAGCAGAAAACAAATATGAAATAACTGAGCCCATAATACTTTGCAGTTATTGCACTACAAAACTTGACAACAACCAAACTCCTTCACGTTCTATCACAAATAATTTGGAATTATACCCAGTACCAAAACCTCTACAACATATTTTATAATTTATATAAGAGCATCATAATTCAAACAGTATACACATTTCAAGCAATAATACGCCTTCAACCAAAAACAGCAAAATTACTTCCCTCTGAATTGGTAAAAGGCATTCGTGGAAAAGTAGTTTATTTACCATTAAATCTAAAAGAAAATGTGCATACTTTAGGAGTGCAAAGTCCAATGCAGCAATCTTTAATTATATTAGTAAATGGAGTACCTACAAAAGACAAAAAAATATGGCAACAGCTGGTAGATTTATATAAAGTTAGACAAGCCTTACAATATCTTAAAGAGAATAATGAATATTACAAAGAAATTAATATTGAAGAAAACTTGAAAGATACAACTGAAATAATTCAAGAAACACAAGAAGCTGGTCAATTTGAGCTACTAGATCCTGCTACAATATCAAATACTTTATATTATAGAATTCATCCTTTGCACTGTAATGACACCGTACAAGATGTACTGGAAACTTACCAAATGCGTCAAACAAAAGGATCGCCAATCAGTATATGGGAAAAAAGTATAGAAGCACATGCTTTTTCTCTAGTCTTTCCTACTGGCAAAGGAGGAAGGTATGATGATAGACCTATTCAAATATCAGCTTCAGAATACCGCTCATAACGGATGTATTCTGAAAATCCCAGATTTAGACAAAATGTGGAATACATATTCCACCTACTCTTTGAAAGTTGCACACATATTAAAATCAGGATCACACTTTCAAAATATGACAGCTACACAATTATTAGAGAAAGTGCAACAAAAGGATGAGGTTTTACAATCAAATATTCCAAATCTATTAGCAAATATGCGTGGTACTAAAGAGTACTGGTTTCAACGTCATGGAGATGTACGTTGTATGATCAGAAACCTTGGCCCACCCACTTGGTTTGTTACATTAAGTTGTGCAGAATATGCATGGGAAGATTTACATTATTTCCTACGCATATCTAATAAAAACAAAACAAACATAGATATTCTAACACCTGGAGAACTTTGTTCTTTGGATCCTGTTAATGTTTCAAGATATTTTCACCATTGCTTCATTGCTATGCTGCATTTTATTTGTAATAAAACTGTTCCTCCCCTTGGAGAAGTGCAACACTTCTTTTGGAGAAAAGAATACCAAGCCAGAGGAGCACCACATATCCACATGCTTTTATGGATTAAAGATGCTCCTAAATTTGGTCAAGACAGTGATGCCACTGTTTTACAGTTTATTGAAAAATATGTCACTTGTGAAATTCCATCAGAAACCACAAATAGTGATCTTCATGCACACATTTTACAATTTCAAAGACACAAATGTGGAAAATATTGTCGTCGCAAATACAAAAAACAAAGCCAAATACTACACCAAATGCCGATTTGGTTTCCCTAGACCAGTTACAAATACAGGTCAAGTAAACAACCTCATGTCTTCCGTTAGACATAGTGTTAAAGGTAAGTCACCTAAAAATACATATTACATAAAAAGAAAAGAAGAAGAAAAATATATCAATGATTATAATGCAATCATTGCCCACTTATGGAATGCAAACATAGATGTGCAGTACATTGCAGACAATTCTACTGCAGTTGCACGATATGTCACAGCATACTTAACTAAAGCAGAAAAGACAGAGCTCCAAGACCTCTGGAATGACCTGTCATCAGATAAAACAGTATCTCAGAAATTATACAGCTTGGGCATAAAAATGCTCACCCATAGAGAATGTGGATCTTATGAAGCAGCTGATCGTTTAACTGGTACTTCATTGTATGGTAAATCTGAAAATATAGTATGGCTAAGTCTTGGTCCAGCTAAATCTAGAAAAAGAGTTCTAAAATCATATGAAGATATAGAAACAATAGCCAAACATGATCCCAACAGCCAAGACATTTTAAAAAACAATTTATTGGACACATACTACCCAAACAGAAGTAATACTTTGGAAAACATGTGTCTATACCAAATAGCCCAAAACTACACATACACAAATAATATGAAACCTGATGAAAAAAAAGGTAAATATAGAGTGACAGACTGTGAAGGCAGCTTAGTTAAACTCACTAAACCAAATTTAATTAATCATAACAAATTGTCATTGAAGACTCCTCAACATAAAGAAGTATATTACATGTCCCTGCTACAACTCTTCAAACCATGGAGAAAAGAAGAACAATTACTAGATAACTATGACTCATATGAGGATGCTTTCAAAGCAAATGAAAGCACTATAACTGATGTAAACTTTACACAGTACAAAACAATGTTGCACAATGAACAGCAACATGAAGAAGAACTCCAAGCCCAACTAGATAAGGATACTCCTGACAGTAGTCAACCTTCTGTAACAGGAAGCCAAGAACCACTGGGAGAACCACTAATAACAAATGAGGCAGAATTAGCTATGATAGAAGTAGAAAACACCATGTGTCAGTATGAAGATAAGGAAGACTTAACTATACTACAATCAAAACTAAACAATGAGCAAAGTAGCATTTTTCAAGAAGTAACAAAACAAATTGCACATGGTGTAAAATATGAAAATAAAGAATGTTCCTGCCATAATTATAAACCTATACTACTGTACGTCAGTGGTGAAGCTGGTTCTGGCAAAACATTCCTAATCAAAATCATTAGTAAGTTCCTTCAACAATTGACAAACAACAAACTGTCAGCTGTTGTCACTGCCCCCACAGGTTTAGCTGCCTACAACATAGGTGGTGTTACATTACACCGATTACTACTATTACCAGTAGAACACCAGAACAAATTAGACTATTACAAACTTTCTGCAGAAGCTGCAATGGAATTACGCAGAGTATTGAAACAAATGAAAATGCTACTAATAGATGAAGTGAGCATGGTCTCCAACCTGATGTTAGCTTTGATTCACCTCAAATTACAAGAAGTACTCAAAACAGACTATGAAGAGCTCTTTGCAGGAAAACACATTATTGTTTTTGGAGATCTGCTTCAATTAACACCAGTAAAAGGTGAACCTATTTTTAAAAACATTAGGGCACAAACTCTGCCGTAAAACTGTTGGCAGCATTGGAAATGTCAACCTTTGGCAATTCCAATACAGAGAATTAACAGAAAACATGTGCCAATCTGTAGATCTAACTTATGCCAACATTTTAAAAAGTTTGAGAGTTGGTATACTTTCTAAAGAAGCAGAAGCAACATTGAAAACCCGGCACATTAATGCACTTTATGGCGATAATGCATGTGCTACAGATGTTATGGAACAATTAGCCCACAAAAATGTCAATTGTATGGCCTTAATGCCAACTCTTGCAAGCTGTCTCAAATTCAATGAAATAATGTTAAGTAAAGAAATGCAACCAATAATGGAAATTAGCGCCACAGACAAACTAGATGTACATGGTATGACACTACCCATGTGTGACCAAGCCACAACAAGACTAAATAATTTAAAAAAATCAATCTCAAACACAGCAGGCTTAGAAAAGATGTTAAAATGATCCTTAAATTGCAGAGTAATGCTTAAACGTAACCTTGACGTGGACCAAGGACTAGTTAATGGAGCACTGGGTACAGTTGTTGGCTTTCAAACATACCCACGTGACAACAAAATTCAGTTTGTCAATTTACTCTTTGACAAACTTTCAGAAGTAAAACGGATAGGACGCTCAACAGCTAGATTCCTTCTCTTCAAAGATATGTATGTACGCAGAGAACAATTTTCTCTGACTCTTGCATACGCAGTCACGATTCATAAATCACAAGGTCTTACCCTAGACAAAGCAATGATAGATATTGGTAACACAGTCTTTAAAGAAGACATGAGCTACGTAGCACTATCACGCTTACGTACACTTGACGGTCTATTTCTAATCAACTTTGATGCAAGTAAAGTAAACGCTGACATTCCTTGCATTTTAGAATATAATAGACTACGCTCACTATACACTCCCCATCTAAACACATATTCTGTTCCACAAAAACTAAAACGTTGTAAAAGAAAACTAAATCAAACAGAGATGCAACAGGACGTCACTGCAAATCCTCCAAAGAGAGTAAAAGAAACTAATACTTCATCAAGTACCACAAACGAAAAAGAATCAATTAGAGAAAGTAAACCAGGTACTTCTTTAAAGAAGGAAGACACATTCCAAAAAAAGCAGTTAGAAACAGAACTACCTGGACCATTTAAATTCTCAAATATAGTTGGTGTAAGTTGCTATGCAAATGTAGCAATGAATATTCTATTTCAATTACCACCAATTGTTGACACAATTTACTTACACTTTAGAGACCCATTGTGTATGCAAATGTTAGTACTTAATAGAAACGCAAAAAACAATCCTGACAACACATATAGGGCCTCATTACACGGATGGCGGTAGGGATTTACCGGTACCGGTAAAATACCGGTACCGGTAAATCCCTACCGCCTTACTACGAGGTCCCTTTGCGGGTTGGGGGATTTAACGCCTGCTTTTTGCAGGTGTTAAAATCCAACCCGCTAAGGGACCTCGGAGCTAATTACGGCACTGCAAAATTGCGGTGCCGTAATTAGCGCCTTCCCCATTCCCATAGAGCCCTATGGGGCAGAAATGGGAATGGGGAAGGGCAATGGCGGAAGGGGGATTTACCGCCCCTCCAACCTTGGAATGGGGCGGTAAATCCCCTTTCCGCCAAGGCGGTGCCGGTATTTTACCGGCATGAGCCATGGCGCTAATAGCGCCATGGCTCACCGCCTACCGGGTAATGAGGCCCATAGTGTTTATGGAATAAGGCAACAATTGGACTACTGTGCTGGAATGGTGAAATTCACTATAAACTCACAGGAAGATCCACAAGAATGTTTAATGTACTTACTACAAGTACTGGAAAACAAAAACATACCTATAAAGGAAATCTTCCAGATTTCATACATGTGGAAACATACATGCACTCTGTGCAACAATGTGACACAAGAAGAAATTCCCAATGAACGCTTCATATATATATCAATACCAAATTGTGAATCCATTCCATTTCAGCAACTTGTACAAAATGCAAACCATGGTAGATTATGCTCTACCTGCAATTCAGATAATCGCTCCACGTTAGTCATACAAACACATAGTAAATACGTAATACTAATGCTTCTACGTTACAATGCAGATGGTACCAAAAACAACTGCAAGTTGACTGGATTCACACATAGTCAAATATCACTTGGTAAGAAAACCTTCACAAGAATAGGTATAATCTACCACACAGGAGCCACAACCAATTCAGGGCACTACACAGCATATATAAAAAAGAAATGTGGATGGTTTGAATGTAATGATAGTACCATTACTCTAAAGCAGAGATTACAAGCAAATCTTACAAACGCTTATTTGATGTTCTTAAAACCAAAATTTGATAAATAAACTGTATTTAAACCTTTAAGTAAATTTGTGTTAAAAAAATATAAACTGTTAGAATACTCCAAAAGCTATCTAACTGCTCAAAGATTCTACAACAACTAATCAGATAAATGAATACCACTAAATTAGACCAAAAAATACACAGTTAGAATACGCCAATTGGTATCTAACTGTCCGAAAATTATAAATTTGTGTTAAAATAATATAAACTGTTAGAATACTCCAAAAGCTATCTAACAGCTCAAAGATTCTACAACAACTAATCAGATAAATGAATACCACTAAATTAGGCCAAAAAATACACAGTTAGAATATGCCAATTGGTATCTAACTGTCCCAAAATTTAACAATATCCAAATAGATAAATCAAAACCACTAAAATATATTAAAAAAATAGACAGTTAGAATACGCCAATTGGTATCTAACTGCTCCAAAATTTTATAATATCAAAACAAATGAAGAATCTGTTACTGGTCCAAAAAAAATACAACAAAGCAAAGTATAAAGCATTAGCCAGAAACAACAAGTGAACACTGAAAACAAACAAACAAATAAACTGTAGCATAACAGAAAAAGTTTTTTTTTTAATCCAGCATGGATTTTTTTTTCTCCCACAGACCCAATGATTTTAGCAACAAATACAGAAACTGAGCAAATTGCACAGTACTCTGATTTGTACTCTACTAAATATGAGGGTCGAAAAAAAATAAAAGTATATTGCTTATACAATGTAATAAGTCATTACAAAATACTAATACTAACATGCTATTTTCTTTTATCACAGAAATGAAGAAAAAAACATGGACTCCCATTACTAGACCAAACAGTAAGTATACAATAATAAGGACAACCATAGCAGCATATCACATCCATAGTATCTAATACCTTTGTTCCTTATACCTTTGTTTTTCACCCAAAGTTATAAGCAAATATGAACACTCCCCGGACACTGCGAGTGTTCTTAGAAGCGTCTTCAGAACACCACCATCTTGTTTATTTGCAAACATTTCAACTATGATCTATGGGAAACTTTAAATGTCCGCGAACAATGTGAGTGTTCTTAGAACACTTTGAACTTGCCAGCGAACAATACGGAAACCGTTTTCAGGACACCCCCTACGAACATTTCAGAACAACGCGATAGTTCTTAGAACACTTTCAACTTAACAACGAACAATACGGACAGTGCCCTAAGGACACCCCCTACGAACATTCCAGGACACCGGGAGTGTTCTCAAAAACGTCTTCAGAACACCCCCATTTTGTTTATTTGCGAACATTTCAGGACACCGCAGGTGTTCTTAGAACACATTCAACTTGACAGAGAACAATACGGACAGCGTCCTCAGGACACGCCCTACGAACACTCCCCGGACACCGCAGGTGTTCTTAGAAGCGTCTTCAGAACACCACCATCTTGTTTATTTGCAAACATTTCAGGACACCGAGAGTGTTCTTAGGACACATTCAACTTGACAGAGAACAATACGGACAGCGTCCTCAGGACACCCCCTAAGAACATTCCAGGACACCGGGAGTGTTCTTAGAAGCTTCTTCAGAACACCACCATCTTGTTTATTTGCGAACATTTCAGGACACCGCGAGTGTTCTTAGGACACATTCAACTTGACAGAGAACAATACGGACAGCGTCCTCGAGACACCCCCTACGAACACTCCCCGGACACCGCGAGTGTTCTTAGAAGCGTCTTCAGAACACCACCATCTTGTTTATTTGCGAACATTTCAGGACACCGCGAGTGTTCTTAGGACACATTCAACTTGACAGAGAACCATACATTTGTTTTTCACCCAAAGTTATAAGCAAATATGAATGTGATATGCTGCGGTGGTTGTTGCCAGGGCATAGAGTCTTGGGTGCATGGCCAAATGGCCATGCACCCAAGACTCTATGCCCTGGCAACAACCACCGCAGCATATCACATCCATAGAGTCAAACATTTCAACTATGATCTATGGGAAACTTTTAATGTCCGCGAACAATGTGAGTGTTCTTAGAACACTTTGAACTTGCCAGCGAACAATACGGACACCGTTTTCAGGACACCCCCTACGAACATTTCAGAACAACGCGATAGTTCTTAGAACACTTTCAACTTAACAACGAACAATACGGACAGCGTCCTAAGGACACCCCCTACGAACATTCCAGGACACCGGGAGTGTTCTCAAAAACGTCTTCAGAACACCCCCATTTTGTTTATTTGCGAACATTTCAGGACACCGCGGGTGTTCTTAGAACACATTCAACTTGACAGAGAACAATACGGACAGCGTCCTCAGGACACCCCCTACGAACACTCCCCGGACACCGCGAGTGTTCTTAGAAGCTTCTTCAGAACACCACCATCTTGTTTATTTGCGAACATTTCAGGACACCGCAAGTGTTCTTAGGACACATTCAACTTGACAGAGAACAATACGGACAGCGTCCTCAGGACACCCCCTATGAACACTCCCCGGATACAGCGAGTGTTCTTAGAAGCGTCTTCAGAACACCACCATCTTGTTTATTTGCGAACATTTCAGGACACTGCGAGTGTTCTTAGGACACATTCAACTTGACAGAGAACAATACTGACAGCGTCCTCAGGACACCCCCTACGAACACTCCCCAGACACCGCGAGTGTTCTTAGAAGCGTCTTCTGAACACCCTCATTTTGTTTATTTGCGAACATTTTAGGACACCACGGGTGTTCTTAGAACACATTCAACTTGACAGAGAACAATACGGACAGCGTCCTCAGGACACCCCCTACGAACATTCCAGGACACCGGGAGTGTTCTTAGAAGCGTCTTCAGAACACCACCATCTTGTTTATTTGCGAACATTTCAGGACACCGCGAGTGTTCTTAGGACACATTCAACTTGACAGAGAACAATACGGACAGCGTCCTCAGGACACCCCCTACGAACACTCCCCGGACACCGCGAGTGTTCTTAGAGGCGTCTTCAGAACACCCCCATTTTGTTTATTTGCGAACATTTCAGTACACCGCGAGTGTTCTTAGAACACATTCAACTTGACAGAGAACAATACGGACAGCGTCCTCAGGACACCCCCTAAGAACATTTCAGGACACCGGGAGTGTTCTCAAAAACGTCTTCAGAACACCCCATTTTGTTTATTTGCAAACATTTCAGGATACCGCGGGTGTTCTTAGAACACATTCAACTTGACAGAGAACAATACGGACAGCGTCCTCAGGACACCCCCTACGAACACTCCCCGGACACCGCGAGTGTTCTTAGAACAGTTTCACTTTGCTTGCGAACAAAACGGACACATATTGAGTCCTTAGAACACCCCCCAGTCAGTTTATTTAGAACATTTCAGAACACCCGTGATGTCCGCAAACAAATCGAACACAAAAAGAACGTCTAACACATAAAAAACACAACTTTCATCCTATCTCATACACTGCCACCCTCCCCAAACACTCCTACACACCAACACACTCTACTAAATACACATTTCACTGGACGTCCGCGAATCCAAGATGGCGGGCGCTACCGAAAAATCTGACGCGCTTCACGCTCCACGCCGTCCAATCAGCGAACACGTTGCATGTCCGCGAACATCACGCAAGACGATTGGCCAATCAGGACACTGTCCGCGGAGTGAACAGGGAAGTGTGTCAGCGAACCGAACACAGATATCACTAATTTTTTTTTACCTACTTTTTGGTCATTTTAAAAAAAACTACTGGACGGATTTTCACCAAATCTGCAAAAGCACGCTTTCGGGACCAAGCCGCTGCTCCTGGTCTAAATTTGGTGGAAATCCGTCCAGCGGTTTGGGCTGTAGGCGCAAGCAATTTTTTTTTCCCATTCAGTCTATGGGAAAAAAAAAAGTTTTGGGACCCCCCCTATAACTTTGCCCCCCCTGGAGGAATCCTCACGAAACTTTGCAAAACAATTCAGAGTGACCCAAATACTTTTTTTGCAAAGTTTGGTGAGGATCCGTCCAGGGAGAGCGAAGTTATAAGCCACCCAAAAAGTGCTCATCCTATGGAAACACCAACTTAACCATAACTACATGGCCACTACCGTGGCCATGTAATATCAGATAAACAGCAGAGGAGAAAACCGCATTCCGAGATGATGCACTTCACAATCCCAAAAATAGAAACTCGAATTAAACTGCAGAAACAAGTTTATTATCAACAAATTCATGGCAAAAACACACAACAAACAAAACAGGACGCCAAGGGGGAATCCTGAACAACGCATTTCGCGCTTCCCTGAGCGCTTGGTCATGTTAGGCGAACGAGGCAAACAATCACCATAGATATTAAAATGTAGTCCCTTTACCATTTCACCCATCTCCATTAGGTCCTGCAATATGCCAAGAGTACAATCCAATGATGAAATGGATTGAGCACAGTGGTTTCCTAAACTGCTGAAAACAAGGCAGTCTAAGAAACATGCCTACAATTAAAACAGATGAAATGCAACCAAAGTGGAAAACATTAGATCCAATAATAAAATACATAAAGTGCTAGTGCAAGTACATAGGTATGGTTGCGTTGAAAATATATAACATATATTGATACCAAAGGCAAATGCAATAGTATCAGTACTGCAACCATAAAAATAAGACATATTTCTGAGAAACTATAAAGTGCGAGTGCATTCATCAAAGATGGTGTTCGTTCTACAGTCCATAACTTCAGCACAAAGTGCAAATGCATTTAAACATCAACGCCTTGAGATGCAAAACATCATAAACCAACGCCTTGAGATGCAGAGAAAAAAATGTCTGCCAGTGCAGATATATTCACATAGCAGCAATATACAGTCAGAGATGTAGTTAGCAATGAAGTGCAAGTGCATATGTAAACCAATATCTTCCTATCAATAATACATGCCAGTATATAATACATATGGTCAAAAGCTAAAGTGCAAGTGCATTCAGTTAATACATAGGGCCTCATTCCGAGATTGGAGGTAGCCATGGCTATTAGCACCATGGCTGACTCCAATACCGGGTCCGGGTCCGGTCTGGTTGAGTTGGGACTTACCGGGTCATTTGGACCCTGGAGGATCCGGTAAGTCCCCATTCAACCAACCATTCCCCATTCCCATTTGAGCCCCCATAAGGCTCAATGGGAATGGGAAGGCGCTCATAATGGGCCCACGAATAGCAGGCCTGTTATTAGCACCCTGGTCCCTTGGAGGGACCCATAAAGGATGTGTGGTCAGACCACACGTTCTTTGTGGCTCCCGCTAACGGACCTCAGAATTGGGCGGTAAGGGTTTACCGGCACCAGTCTCCTTACCGGTGCCCGGGAACCCTTACCGCCCAACGCAGAATGATCCCCATAGTCTTCAGTCTGCATCACTTAGAACTGAGTAATAAAGTGCAAATGCCGAACAAAAACAAGTTATATTAATAAGCAAGGACCCATGTGATAACAAAATGAAGAGAAAAGGGAGGTTTGAAAGGGGAATGCATAACAGATTTGAATAAAATGTCTTGCATAAATCATGAAGTTACGTTCCCCAAATGTTAGAGGAGACAAGGCAGCCCTAGAACCAGAAAAAAAGGATCTATTGTAAAACAACACCAGTATTAAAGTTAAAATTAAAAAAAGCATTTCCAGGCCAGGACATTATACCATATTGATCCCTGGTAGAAACAGTATTAGATAGCTAGAATAAAGAAGAGGGAGAGTGGAACAAAAAAGCAATAATATCAGATACCCATAAACGTGTGTAGCTCCTCATCCATGTTATGACCATTCAGATGTTTAGTGTCAAAATCTAGAATGAACCTAGTTTCCAATTGTCTCAATCTCAAGGTTCGATCTCCTCCTTACTGGTGAATCGGGAGATGGACCACAACAAAAAATGTGAGTAAATGAAAGTCACTGTCATGCTCCTGCCTGAAGTGTTTGGCCATCGGGTACGTAGGGTCAAAATTCTTAATAGCTCTAAGATGCTGCAGAATTCTGAGCTTAAGTTTACATGTAGTAGACCCTACGAACCATTTCAAGTAGTGACATGCAAGGACATACACAACAAATGGATTATCACAATTGATAAAATGCCTGATCTCAAATTCAAGGCCTGTAATGGGATGTACAAATGATTTACATACAGTAGCATGTGGACAGGCTTTGCATTTTTGCCACTTAGTAAAACCTTTCAGTAGACCTGGTAACTAATTGGTTATAGAGGAGTTCTTCTCAACAGGGGATAAATAGCTAGAAACCAGTCTGTCCTTTAATGATGGTGCTTGTTTGTAAGTCATATATATGTTTGTTAGACTGTTGCTTCCGCAGTCGTTGAGAGTCACTCCCCCATTCATTAAAGATTCCTCAGGAAACCAATATCACAAGTATCTTTTATTCAATATATTTGCACAGCACATGGCTGATTAAAAGTCCATTACCATCGTGGTAACAGAGGTGGGGAGAAGCCGGCACACAAATAAGCAGTCGTGAAACTGCAGATACATCACTAAAAGGACTTGAAGCAAAGAACAACACAAGTCAGAGTGTGTTCTCAGACGTCCCAAACATTATATTGTGGACAACAGATCAGAAGATCTACCACTGGGCAATGGAATTGATTTACCTGATTATACTGCTTTGTCCTGAAGATGGCCTAAAAATTGAATTGTGTGACAGCACTTGAGAGGGTGTAGTACACGCAAGAAGGGCCGAAACATATGTCGACCAGCTAGGGGACCCTAAATGTTTTTCCCTATCTCTTTTGCATAACTAAATGACTGTTGTGTTATAAAAGAAAAGCAAGACCACGTCACCCCATTATTGAAGTAAATTGCTGTATGAAAGTGGTGAATGTTGAATATTAAGTAAACAATGACGTGTTTTTTTACAATGTTTTTAAAAAAAGAAAAATAAACAGAATTGTTAAAAAAAAATGATATAGATAAGTGTCAAAGCGGAAGAGGGTGATCAATCTACCAAATGACTCAGTAGATTCCGATCCTCCTACCTGTTGTGCAAAAGGGGCCTCTAGAGAAAGTAGTCAATATGTCTTTTCCCAGTGTTCTCACAATGATAGGTTGGCCAACGGTCTGCTGCTCAGAAAGACAGAGGGCTAGAGGTGCCAACAACAAGAACCTCTGTCTTTCACCATTTAATTTCAGCCAGTTCGCATCAATCCAGGAATATATGACTAAGCCGAACAGCAGTATCAGGTCAGGTAAGATCAAGACAGACCATGATCTGCGTGTCATCGGCATAGGAGTAATACCTAATACGGAAATCGTGAGACTGGATAAGGTGAAGTGGCCTGATGTAATTATTAAATTGTGTAAAGGAAAGAGCAGACCACCGCGGGACCCCACATGATAAACAAACAGATTTAGAGCAGAAAGGAGAGAGGAAAACAGACTGAGAACGGTCCATCAAGAAGGCAGAGAAACAAGTCAGAACCTGACCTGACAAGCCCGCCGCCGATAACCGAGAGATCAGGGTGGGATGGTCAACCATGTCGAAGGCTGCATATAGATCTAACAAAATCAGTACCCCAACAATCCCCTGATCAACCAGGCGGACAAGATCGTCAATCACAGAAGTAAGACGGACCTGGTACCTCTCCCAGGGCGAAACCCAGAGTGAAAGGAATAAAAGAAGCCAGAAGATACAAGAAAAGAGAAGAGCAGAGGAGAAACCAGAGACTCAAGCAGCTTCATAAGAAAAGAGAGAAGTGAAATAGGATGGAGGTTCGAGAGCACAGAGGGATCAAGGGAGGGCTTCTTGAGTAAAGGAATGACTAGTGCATGCTTCAAGGCACTGCGGATATATCCAGAGAAAAAAGAAGTATTGACCGCTGATCTAATCAATGGAACAATATCCCCCGAGATCGCTTTAAGAAGAGCAAGAGGGATAGGATCAAGAGGTGAGGCAGATGTAAGCTTATAGATTGCATTAAGAACTTCAGGACCAGAGAAAGTAGGAAAAGTAGGCCAAGTAGATTTAGATGTGACAGAAGAAACCGAGAAGAAAGGGGTTACAGACTGCCCTGCAGTGTTGCTAATATTCTGACGAATGGTATCAATCTTGTTAAGAAAGAAATGTGAGAGAGAGAGAAAGAGAGAGACAGAGAGACAAAGAGAGAGAGAGAGAGAGAGAGAGAGTCACAGAGATCCTGAGAGGGTACAGCCCGTGAGCCTACCTTGACAGGGGAAGAGAGTGATTGAGCCAAGTCAAACAGCGCTTTAGGCTGATTGATGACTGTCTCCACTTTCATACTGAAAAAGGATTGCTTATAACCATAACGTCCCTTAAACAACATTTTTTTCTTTGAATTTCATAGGTTTCTATTAGTGCAACTTAACCATAATGTCCCTATAACCAAGTTTTTTCAGTGAATTTCATGGGTTTTAACAGTGCATGCTAATTGCCTACAACTTACTAATATCATACTTAGCCCAATAGAGCAACATTATTGTCCAATTTACAAAGTTTTACTTTCCCACCTTCTAGCCACATTTTTAACACTTCTATATCTTTTTGTAACTTTTACCATTGTTTTTCTGTCCATCGACATTCACGAACATCGGACGTCATTGCAGACTTTCCGGACAGTGTCACATGACCACACGCACAGCATGATGACGTGTTTGTGAACGCGTCCGCACTTCGGGTTCGGGTCTGTGCTATGCTGACAGTTCAGAATTGCATTTTCTACTGATCTAGGTACTTTAAAGTTCAAAATGTTCCCCTTGCACAACTCCTACACCTATTCTTAAAAATGGCATCAGCTATTGCGATACCTCCTCCCCAAGAGCCGCCACCACCACTAACTGGAGGACCTACACAACAAAAAAGCGCAGTATTTTCAAAGACAATGAAGAGGACAAAGAAGATGAGGTAGAGGAAGTGCCTACCTCTAGCACCACGAGAGAATCATGGGTTTGGCATTTCTTTACCACTGTTGGAAATATACCAAACGCTAAAGCTATCAAAGTGAAATGCATTGAATGCAACGTTTTACTCAGTCACGGAATAACTGGACAGTATTCTAAAGGACCATCTCCATGACCTGCCATGCCCAATCCAACCACCGCAATCCTCTCAGAAAGGCTGTTCCTTTCTTAGCAAGTAGTAGGCTGTCTCCCTCCCCACCTTATGTTCTAACCTCTCCTGCAAAAGAATATCAAAAACCAACATAAAAAGGTTCCTTTAGGAACCATTTCACAGTAAAAAAAAAAATAGAACTAAAAAAAAATAAAAAAATCTTACAGCCTCCATCTACTTTACGTTTCCAAGTAAAGTACATGGACTCAATACGATTTTACAACATTTCCAATAGCATTTTGTGTTATGCTAATGGAAATAATGGGGCGTTCATCCCCCGTTCCACTAACTGGAACAGGGGATAACAGCCCGCCAGCCCTAGTTATGGGTCCAAGCGAAGCATCCCGCTGTAGGAAGGAAAATACTTTTCCAAGATGTCCACCATGGAAAGGGAAGTTACAGAGCTCCTCTTCCCTTTCAATGGCAACCTGAAGAAGGCAAGGAGAGAACCTTATGACCATCTTACCACAAGCACATTTTTTTCCCTTTCATTGGGTTCTGTGCAGTCATCTAAAAAGGATGCGGAACACGTGGAATCGGAAACAACAAGCGGAAATATGGGCGTAAAGAGGGCTGTACCAAAGTAAAATCCTTGCAACGCCCATACGCGTGCTAAAAACCTGTATTCATGGAATTGAACAGGGCTCACTGACGCGTGGTAAAATATGTGCAAATCCTGAAACACGTACACCGAGAAATAGCTGGCAGATACGTCATCGTGCTCAAAAATTAATGCATAAAAAGCCTGCGCTATCAACAAACGCGCCTATACAGCTATGATGAATGTACCATTTGTCGCAACAGTGATCGTGGGACACCGCAGGAGGAGGGGGATGCCCAAGGCCTGGATTTTTCTACCTAGGACCAGCCTTTTTGGGATGCCTGATGACCAGGTCTATGGCAGGTATAAGGTTTCCACCTCATATTATATTAGACCTGGTCACAGATTGGGAGGATGACCTTCCATCACCCACCCTGTGCTGCCAAGCACTTAGCACCTTGGAAAAGGTGCTCAATGTTCTGCATTTTATGGCCACTGGGTCATTTCAGCAGACAACTTCCATAGTTGGGGGCATTTCACAGCCCACACAGTCACGCTGCCTACACCAGGTGTTGGCAATAATGACTGCACGCCCCTGAGTCCGCAGGCACATCTAAATGCCCAGAACACCTGCAGAAAGGCAGGCCGTGGTCCAGGATTTTTATGGGGTGTCGTATTTCCATAGAGTGCTTGGTGCCATCGATTGCACCCATCTGGCTCTAGCCCACCTACGTCGACAGAGCACATATATCGCAATTGCAAGCACTGGCATTCCATCAATGTGCAAGTTGTATGTGATGCCAAGCGTAGCATTACTTCTGTACATGCAAACTATCCAGGGTCCACCCATGATAGTTTCATATTCAGAATGTCACCCCTACACCGGGCCCTAGAAGCTGGGAGGCATGGCAGCACATGGCTCATTGGTGAGTATAAATGCTCGTGCACATGCATGAATGTCACACACACACAAATACACACCAATGACAATGTTCGCATGTACAGAGGACAGTGCCTACCCTCTGAGCACCTACATGATGACGCCAATACGGAACCCTTCCACACCACCCCAGGTAAGATACAACAGAGCCCATATTGCAACTCAGGCCGTAGTGGAGCACACATCTGGAGTGCTCAAGTCACGTTTCCTTTCCCATGACCACTCTGGGTGTGAATTGCTATATGCACCACCACTAGTGTGCAGGATCATTGTGTCAGCACGTGTCCTGCACAATGTTGCAACACAGCATGGCGTATCTGTGGACATGGGGGTGCCCCCACACCCACAACCACATGCACACTGCTTGCGCATGGCAGGTCAAAGAGCACATAGCAAGGCTGCCAATACCCAGCTTGTGGCTAAATGTTTCACCTAAAATCCAACCCCTGTGGAGTGCACAGAGCCCTGGCACATTTCAGGTTCCATTCAATGATGACAAAGGGCCAATCATATGTGCCCACCAAACCATCCTGAGAATGTTTCCTTGGAAGTACAACATTGTGTGCATCCCTTAGAACTAAAATTAATTTAATTGTGCGTTTCCAAAAGAAACACATAGAAGAGGGACTATGCAACTACCACCATGCCAAACTAGACATCCAATCGCCTGAGTGTCACATAAACCATCCAATATGTCATGTTAAATTATCACCGGACTGTGCTATGGTATGTAATGTCAACAGTACATGTAACAGTGAATCATCGGACAGTGATTCATCATATTACCACAAGTGCATCAATATGCCATCATGCAGGGCCCGAGGACAGGGTGAAACAGACAGAAACCGTACCTGTATTGTGCAATCAGAAGGAGCAAGTGCACAGATGTTCAGAGGGGTGTGGTATTCAGAGGGTGGAAACTAGTTCAGGGGTGGTTCAAGTGCAACCTGTCAGTGGATACTTGGGTAAGTGCAGAGAGATGCAACTCTCTCTGGTCATTCCCCAACTGCAGTGATGATGACACTAGTCCACGTCATGGAGGCAACTTCCCCACAAATGGCTGGGGTTGACAGGGACATGTGAGACCCTGAGGCACATCAAGCAGACAGTCATCAAGTGAGAGAGCAGAGGGATTGCTTAGCAGGGAAGAGGGAGAGAGAACGAAGAGTAGAAGATGAAACACATGTGTAGGTCATAGAAAGCAAAGAAATGTGTCCCCAAACCGAGGACAGCAGAATGCGTATCCCAGAGGTTGGTCCCTGCTGACGATAAAGATCCCCTACAAAACATCTCCATCAATAAGTGGCTCACCTGAAAAAGGTCAGAGTAACATGATGGAATGACTCTGGAGGGACAGCATTGAGGAATGAACATTATCAGGTAGGGAGTAAGCCCCAACTCATATTTGAACCATAAATTCGACCCAGAAAATCTGAGAAACATTCCTAATCCCACAAACCCTGATAGGGATCAGATGTGCCACTCATTAGACCTGATAAAGTTGAATGAGGCACACCTCAGCTCAAACATCTGCCCCTGCCACAGTCCGCAAACAGTTGACCATGCTACACACTCACAACCAACCATGAAAGGTGGACACACAGTCAGAAAGCATAGTTATTGCAATCAGTAAACAGTGCCCCCAGCAATCCATCAGATTAACAAGTCCATAACCATCATTGGCATCACCCCTGAGTGAGTAAAACAACCCTCGAGCAATAGTGACAGAGGTAAAGGTTACTAAAGCCATAGTGAGCACACACAGTGCCCCGTTCCCATGCAAACACCACAGAAGTGTCAGCAAATGCCATGCACTCACCTGTCCGTGGAACTCATCTGCCTTGCATACGATGCACACCATCGGGAGACACTCTACCTACATGGAATGTAATGCAGAGTAACAGCACAAAGTACATGCACATACAAGATCAGAGTTGACACCATAAAGAAAACATGCATACAACACAGAGTGCATGAGCAACACAGGATGACACAGGGTGAATAACCATTGACATTGATTTGTACAGGAGTACAGTGTACCACACCAGAGAGGGGGAAGGGAGAATGGCACAGAGAGTGAATAACAAGGAAATGACATATGAAGAGGTCCATGGCCTGGTTTACCAAAGTACAATGACATGCTGCACAGCACAGTCGCTGTGCCCATTGATATATCCACATAGGTAGCTAACACAGTGACATGAGCTCCAATCAAATTACCACAACGCCATGTGAGCATGCAAAGGACATATAAGAGAACCGACACATGCAGCAAAGATGACAAACAATGAAGCGTGCCCAACATGCAAGACAGTGCACATGCTTACCAAATAACTGTGTCTGCATGGTGTAAATCCCACATGACCTTCACCAGTAAGTGTGTTTCATAATTTGTGAAAGGAACAACATTGTCTGGTGGAGGGCATGAGGAGTTTGAACTTCAAAAGGTGCAGGATGTCTCACCCTGGAGAGCAGTCACTGCCACATCATGGATTACTAAACAACATGGGTGAACCTATTAAAACACCAATTGACACAGAACACACGTGCCATGGAAAAATAAAGCTATGATTACCTGCACATGCCATCCTGTGCACCCCCATGCACCCCCATGCAAACATGTTAGATGACTTGCACGTTTACAGTCCCTGCAGAGTTAATGGCACACCTCAAGGGCAATCAATGCAAAGAATAACAAAGACCACAACCAGGAAAGGGCAAAACAAAATATGACATGCCAACATGTGGCTAGGGGAGTGGGGGTGTGTCCATCTTGGAAAGGGGGTGAGAGGGTTCCCCAGGAGGGGGGCAGGGCAGGGTGTAGGTCAACACTCACATGTGTTGATGTTGAAAAAAACAATTCCCTCCGTGCGTACATGGACCGCACGGTTATCATGGATTGGGAGGGTGTTGCTGCTGCCACCACCTTCCTTTGTAGAATGCGAAGGTGGTAGTGGTAAGGGAGGTAGACCACATATAACCCGGCCTGGTCCTTCATGGCAGCAGCCAGGTGGGACCCAGATGAATGCATCTGCAACATGAAGCCTCGGAGGTCCGCATGCAATGCCTCACGGGATGCACAGAGTTCCTCTGAGATGGTATGAGTCAACAGTTGCATCTGCTGTTCATACTGTGTACTGTGGCTGCCTCTAGCACTACCATAGAAGCTCAGAGGGCCACAAACTCTTGCCTCAGGGCTTCCCTGTGGGCCCGACACTCCGTAAGCAGGGATGCCTGTAGAGACCTCAGTTGGGCCTGTCGTCTCCTGTTGCTGGCCTCCAGGTGCAGCCTGTGTGAGCAGCATGCGGACCGCAATACCTGCAGCTGGTGCTCTACCTGTGTTTGTCGGGAGGACAACACCCAATCCATGCCCTGAGCCAACATCTCATATGAAGCACCCTGTTGTTGTGCAACACGCAACATTGACTGCTCCTGCACTGTCTCCCCAGGTACGACACGTCCACCATGTGTGCATGGCCCATGCCTGCCAGACCCAAGGGATCATGGCCCTTGATGTGAAACCGATGTCTGTGGCTACAGGACTGCATCCCTCCCTTGGTCATCCGTCCCAAGACCGGAAGCCAATACAGTGGTACGTGGCTTTGCAGCCGTAACCACCACCGATGGACGTGGCAACACTGACTGGCCCAGTGAGGGGACATGACCCCCTGCAGATGTACGGGCAACATTTGATGCACTCACCTCTGACAGATGAGAGGAATAGACTTCCGGTGTGCCTGCTGCCCACCTAACATGCAATGTGAGTGCCTGCTGTCAAGCCATTGTCAGAGCTCCTGTCCTTGGCCCTGTGACCACCTCAGCTGGTCCCGAAGACTCCCAACATGCCATTCTATGACCACCGCTCCACAGCCCAGCCCCAGGACCATCTTGCCCACCCACACTTGCCTCTGGGGTTGCCATGTCACAACCAACATCTTCCGAGGTTAGTGGCAACTCCATGGCAGCGAGGCAGAGGGCTGTCAACTGTCAAGTTGACATCCTGGTGGAGCATGTCCTGGGGCATTATGATGCCCTCTTCCATGGACCAACACAAGTCAGCAAGGAAGGACAGAAGCTGATCTGGGACCAGATCATGGGTGCCATCCATGCAGAGGGGGTGGAACCCCATTACTACCACCACCTGCACAAGCGCTGGGAGGACCACAAATCCAGGACCCACAACAAGGCCCTGCGATTCCACCAGGCTGGTGCCAAACAGAGGGGGCGCAGGGGCCAGATTAACACCACCATCATGCGGATCCTGCAGAAATTCTACCTGGCGCTGCACACCCAGATCAGCGATATGCAGCTCTGTCTGGAGTCGTCAGGTGAGTGTCCATGTGTTGCTGGCCTCTACAGTGCATGTGCATGTTGATGTATGGTGGGAGTGTGCACATTGGCTTTACAGCAAGTATGCCTCTTGTACGGATGTCTGTGTGCATGTCCCAGACAGTGCTCAGCAGCAACGTGCTCGGCTTGGAAGCAAGACGACATGGGGCAACACAGGTTCGATCCCCGGGTGCACGCTTAGAAGCCTCTGCATATTAAGTGTGTTATAAATAACCTATTATATCATAACCATGTGTAATTTCAATGGTCTTACTTTTGTATTGTTTGTTGTACTGCAGCATTTCACGACGTGCACGTGGTTTGTCACATATGACTGAGACGTGCCCGTGCGAGTGGTGTGACTGATGTGTGGTGCTGTCGACATCATGAACATGCATGGTGTTCATGTGGATGTGTCAAAGATGTGACTGTGTGACTGGCCATAACTCCTGGATGGATGTAACAGTTACATTTGAATGTGTGACCTAGTGTTGTTGCCTGATTGCTGTTGAGGGGATTCTAATGTGATAGCTCAGTGCACTGCTTGAGGGCTGTCAGGTGAGGTATGTACATGACATGTGTATGGCCCATGGCGCATGTGTGTGTAGCATGTGCAATTGACAGGTCATGACAGTGCCGTGTCCACAGATGTGATTACCTGTTGTGAAGGACAGAGATGCATGCGTATGTATGTACAATGCATGTATCTGTGTGTTGTGGAGGGTGATGATGGTTGTAACCTTTAGCAGTGTACTTTATGTGCATATTCTTGGTGCCAAACACACATCAGTGGAGTACACTGATGTTTGTGTTCTATGTCTCCTTATCCACAGTTGTGTTGGAAGAAGAGGGTGGAGAAGGTGCTTTGTAGCAAGGCAGCAGGGATGCCTCCACTGGGCAGAGACACAAGGCCCTGTGACACCCCCTGGACACGACATCTTCGAGGAGCGAGGAGACTGGTGCCGCATCTCAATCATCAGCCAAATCTGCTGAGGGGAGGTCCAAAAGGGCAAAAGGTGGATGGGGACTCCTCAGCAGCGGTGGGGACAGGTGAGCACACACAGGGGCCATCCATTAAGGAAGATGCTGGGGAGGCATCCAGGTTGGTGTGGAAGGAGTAGGAGAAGGGGGCCATATTAGCCCAGTCCATGGGGCCCGGCGGGGGTGGGGAGTGTGACTGCTGCAGTCCTGACCCAGGGGCATGAGGCTGAGTAGGTCACAGAGAGGTACCTGTGCAAAATCATGGACCTGGTTCAGCACCTGCAGCAGTATGCACCTGCCGGCATGCCCCAGGCTGGACCCATCCGCAGATGTCAGTTGTTTCCACCCAGACCAAAAACCCACTGCCTGTGGATGTTGCCATTCTGGACAGAGTGGTACCCCTACTAGTCAGTATCGGGAAGCGTATCAGCGCCATTCGCGATGATGTCCAGGCTTGCACTTGTGTGCTTGCACATCATCACAATGATGTCTGGCATCTCCTGAACTGGCTCGTAGCATCCCAGGTCTCAAATTGGATGCCTGGTCTGGCCACTAATGCAACCCCTCCTCGTTTTGCCACTCTGTGGGCCAATCATCCTCCCTGGCACTTCTGGCCCAGATACCACCAGGGTCCCCTGTGCACCAGTCCCACCCATGTAGAGCCGCCTGGTGGAGCTAACATCCCTGCATGAGTTGGGAATCGACAGTGGATCAGCTGAGGTGGTCACCACGCTGATCCAAGGAACAACAGGAGCAATGGCAATGGAGGGAGAGCAGGCACCCAACAACCCCGGGTGATGTCATCAGCCCGGAGGGAGTCCTCAGGAAGCAGTCACAGGGAGATTTGGCAGCAGCAGGCTCAAAGTAGGAGGCTATTGTACTCAGGCATCCCATCTCAAGGAGGCAGGTATCCCGTGTCAGGCAGGATGCAAACGTGGACCTCAGAACAAGGATGTCTTCCGTGTTCGTGTGATACGGGCAGTGAATCCGGGCAGAGAGGCAGCGGGCTCTGGAGGCGAGAGTCACCACTGCATCGGGCAGAGAGGCAGGATGACATCCTCGAGGATGCTGGAGTCCGTGCAAGCCCTCGAGGAGAGATCAGAGGCCTGCCTACGGGAAGTGGATGCAGTCTTCGATGATGCCCTGGCTGAGACATTAGTGACATTGGTGACAAGGAAGACTAGCCCGCTGCCTGTGTACATAGTTTTGTAGATATAAGTTTCCTTTCATTTTTCCTTATTTGGAGCTTGGATCACGGACATTACTCCATTTTTTGTGTACATAGTTCTGTAGGTGTAAGTTTTCTTTCATGTATTATTTGTTTTGGGGTGGACTCTTGACTATCCTCCATGTTTCCTTGTACATAGTTTTTTGGTGTGTGAGTTGTTTTATTTGTGGTTTTATGATTTTTCAGTGAAAATATGTTTAATACACATGGAGATTTTCATCTTTCTATTTTACATGGACATCTTTTAAGATTATGATTTATGATTTTAGTTACAGTATGTATGGTTGAAATACAAATGTTTAGTATATTTATTTTTAACTCTCGCAGTCATTGTCGGTCACAGTTATTTCTTCATTGTGCCTGTTCGGTAGTCCATTTAGTAGCCATGATCCTGCCCATTGTTAGTCATGTGTGTGGTTGCTTAGATGCATGTGTTATGTTCAGGGATTATTTGTGGCATGAGTATACACATGGGGCGGACTGGTGTGTGAGGTGTGATTTTGTGTATGCACAGGTAAATGACATTTCCTGTCACGTGTGCAGCAGGACTGTGTATTTGCCCTTCCTGTGTTTGTGAGTGTGGTGGGTGGGGTGATAGTGGGAGTGTTACATTTTCAGGACATTTGCAAATGATTTGCTTGATGCTGTGTAACACACAGGTGGTGCTTTTCCCTTCAACAGCATGCGTTTTTGCAGTTATTATCGTCTCTTGTGTTGGTTAACCTCTTGCACTGGGATACACTATTGGCATTTCATAGTATTTACACAATGGCTGCCCATTGCAGCTGTTTCGGTGTGTTGTGCCCTGTCTGATTGCCATGTCCTTCACACATGGGCATACCAGTAATGTGTTTTTTAGGGATTCTCTTCTACGAATAGCAGCTCAATGAAGGTCAGGTGAACAATTTCTCCCTGGGTATTGATGCCATGCCATTGTCACATGGGCAGCAGGCACCGACTTTTACATTCACTTGTTACATGTGTATTTTGGGAGATTGTTGCGGACATCTATTCTGTTTGCCCAGCTGACGCACTCATGGATGTGGCCCGGGTGAATGCATTCATTTTGTTTGCATGTCCCGGTGGATATTCTGGCTGATGCCACTACACGGCAGTCAAGGTGCATGACACACAATGGATGGAGTGATGATGTGCCACTATGTCAAGGTTCATCATGCAGGTGATGTCCCATGTGGAAGGGGATGCCTGCAAGGTGGGGTTATGGGTGATGGGAGAGGGGTGCCCCATGTGGACGGGGCTGCCTTCAGGGTGGGGTCACGGGTAATGGGGGATGGAGTGTCCCACGTGGAGGGGGCTGCCTGCAGGGTGGGGTCACAGGTGATGGGTACTGGGGTGGGGGTGTGCCATGTGGAGGGGGCTGCCTGCACGGTGGGGTCACGGGTGATGGGGGCTGGGGTACCCCATGTGTAGGGGTCTGCCTGCAGGGTGGGGATCGGGTGATGGAGGCTGGGGTGGGGGTGTCCCATGTGGAGGGGGCTGCCTGCAGGGTGGGGTCACGGGTGATGGGGCTGGTTTGTCCATTGTGGAGGGGGCTGCCTGTAGGGTGGGGTCATAGTGATGGGGACTGGGGTGTCCCATGTGGAGGGGGATGCCTGCAACGTGGGGTCACGGGTGATGGGGACTGGGGTGGGGGTGTCCCATGTAGAGAGGGCTGCCTGCAGGGTGAGGTCACGGGAGATGGGGGCTATGGTATCCCATGTGGATGGGGCTGCCTGCATAGTGGGGTCACGGGTGATGGGGCTGGGGTGGGAGTGTCCCATGTGGAGGGGGCTGCCTGCAGGGTGGGGTCACGGGTGATGGGGGCTGGGGTGTTCCATGTTGAGGGGGCTGCCTGCAGGGTGGGGTCATGGGTGATGGGGGCTGGGGTGCCGTGTCCCATGTGGAGGGGGCTGCCTGCAGGGCGGGGGCAAGGGTGATGGGGGCTGGGGTGAGGGTGTCCCATGTGGAGGGAGGCTGCCTGCAGGGTGGGGTCATGAGTGATGGGGGTTAGAGTGGGGGTTTCCCATCTGGAGGGGGCTGTACGCCACGGATTGCAAGAGTGTTGGGGCGCCATTTGGCTGGTGATGGGCCAGGCCTTACGTGGCAGGGCATGCATTTTCTAAAGGGTGCGCATGTGGTTTGCGAGGTGTTTTCACCTGATTACGCTGGGGTTAAGGCAGGGATTGCAAGGGGTCTTTGCGTGAATACGCCGGGGTGCGGACAGGGATCACGTGGTGTTTTTTGCGTGATTATGCTGGGGTGCAGACGCGGATTGCGTGGTGTTTTCGCGTGATAACATTGGGGTGCGGTCGGGGATTGTTAGGTGTTTTCGCATGATTTACGCTGGGGTGCGGACGGGGATCGCAGGGTGTTTTCGGGCAATTGCACTGAAGTGCGCCTGGGGATTGCAAGGTGTTTTCTCGTGGTTACGCTGGGGTGCGGACGGGGATCGTGAAGTGTTTTTGCGTGATTACACTGGGGTGTGGCCAGGGATTGCAAGGTGTTTTCACACGATTATGCTGGGGTGTGGATGCGGATCGCAGGGTGTTTTCATGTGATTGGGCTGGGGTGTGGCTGTGGATCGCGGGGGGCTGTATGCTGGCCCAGGGATGGTGCAGCGGATTGTGCCATTTTAGGCATTTCTCTTGCTTTTTACTGTGTTTGTGGGCGTGTTGGAAGCATTACTGGTGTAGCTTGTTGTTACTTGCGCCATGGCTACCTATGCCTCGGGAAATCCTTGACTATGCGGGCCGTGCAAACATTTCTCAGACTCCTTCTTGGCGCTGCCCTTGCGCATTTTCTGCACCAGAATCTATGAATCGGGCCCTAAATTGGAGTTTTGTTGTTAATACAGGAACCAAATGATACATAAAGATAGGCAATGGCTGCAGCATGCACCATAGAAGTACAATATTTATAAACTTGTCATTTTTAGATAGTAAAATAATGAATGCTACCTTATCAGTGTTTTGTGAAACGTTAAACATGTAATAACTAGCTAACAATTCAAGACTTACTGCACACTTGTGCTCGTAAATCCAATGCATACAGATCAGAAGCACATACAGGGTAAAGTAAAGTAAGGAAGAAAGAAACAGCATCACAAGAAAATGTTAGTAACATTAAAGTTTATCTTAATGTATAGAAGTACATTTGAAATAAATTGTGTGTTTGAGTCCTGATTATTGGCCATGTATGTGCACCATGAGCTGAGACCAAACCTTAAGGAAAGTACTTTACGAACATGCAACAAGGTTAATCTCTAGATATTTAGCACCTTTTGAATTTTATTATTCTGACTGTCAGTGAACAAAAACAAGTGGCCTGATTATGTGATGTCCTCCGTGATGTCATCAATGACATTTGTGATGTCACCTTTGATGTCCTTGGTGTTAGTCTTAGCAGTGCACGGTAGTGGTACGAGTTATGGTGTTTTAGCTTTCCATAACTGGTGAATTTCTGAGGTTTTTCAGTTTTACTTGTAACCATAATGTCCATTTAACAACGTTTTTAATTGAATTTCATAGGTTTCTATCGGTGCGACTTTACTATAAAGTCCCGTTAACAACGTTTTTTCAGTGAATATATATTACAAGTCCCGTAGTAGCATCCGTGTAGTTATGGTGAAGTTGATCAACTCAGTTGATCAACTCATACGAAGAGCACATTTTGGGCGGCTTATAACTTTGCTCCCCGTGGACGAATCCACACCAAACTGTGCAGATAAAGATTCTGGGCCGCTCGGAGTTGGTCAGGTTTCGTTCAGGGGGGTCAAATTTATAGGGGGGTCCCACATTTTTTTCTCCATAGACTGAATGGAAAAAAAAAACATTGCGCACGTGTACCGTTCAAATCATTGGATGGTTTTCATGAAATTTATTGCAGGAGTGGCGGCTAGGTGCCAAAAGCGTGCTGTTGTAAATTTTGTGATAATCAGTCCTGTACTTTTTTAAAAATTAGGTGAAAAGTACCTTTTAATAAATTTGTGATATCTGGCTGCACTCTGCGGTCCCATTTCCCTGTTCGCTCCGCGGTCACTAGTCTGATTGGGCTGGAGTGTGGTGTGATGTCGGCAGACATTGGATGCACTCGGTGGTTGGGTGGAGGGAAGCGTGATGTGTGTCATCATTTTCGGTAACGCCGCAATGTTGTATCCAAGGACAGTGCAGCGCGAAAGGGGCTGCAAAACATGCTTTGCAGCATCTGGTGGTGGGAAGAGGGGATGGAAAGGGTGGGGGAGTGAGAAGTGAAGTATCTGATATATATGTATCATTAGGTGGAAGAAGACAGTGGTGTGGCAGTGGTATCAGTGTGTACTGTGGCAATTCATGGGTATGTCCTTAGGCGAGTACCTTGTGTGGTGAATGCAGGTAGCCTTCGTTACGGCTGCATAGGTCCTGAGGCGACCTCTTTCTGTTGTTACTACTTGCAGGCTCCATTGCAGATGGCAAGTGCATAGCATATGACATGAGCATTTTCACATAGGGTGTAGTATGCTTTGTTGTGTGTGGTAAGCTCCTAGTGCCTTGGATGCATGGCAACATCCTTTGGCGGCAGGGCTGCAGGCCTTGCACCAAAAAGTATGTCCATTGATAGCAAGTATGTTTCACATTGTTGCCATGGGTGTGTGGTTTGGCAGCATTGTAAATATTGTTGGTTGGTACTGGCAGCCTCAATTGCAGATGGCGAGTGCGTAGCACATGACATGAGCATTTTTACATAGGGTGTAGTATTCTTTGTTGTGTGTGGTAAGCTCCTAGTGCCTTAGATGCATGGAAGCAAGCCTTGGATGCATGGCTGCAGGCCTTGCACCGAAAAGTATGTCGAGGTTGCAAGTATGTTTCACATTGTTGCCTTGGGTGTGTGGTTTGTCCGCATTGTACACATTGTTGGTTGAATAGGTGTGTTGATTCTTAGCACGATCTCCAATTTTGGGTACATGGCTGGAGATGGTGGAGTGAACAGTCCTGCAGTGTGTCCACTGGGTTAAGTGCTGAAATACTGTGTGTATAGGGTTCCAGTGGATAGTGTATGGGGTTAGGTTGTTGCCATTGAGCTGATTACTCAGTACTGAACTGTATTATGCTGTAGTGTTTCTTTGTAGTCAATAGTGTATTGGGGCCAGGGGCAATGTTGTGAAGATTTTGTGGTTTGGTTGGAACTAGTAAAATACTATGTGAATGGAAGTCGGTAGGGGTGCCCGACTGTGTTATGTTTGTGGGTTCTCGTACCTGGTTACATGTTTGCATGCATGGCTGCATTATGTTTTGCGGGTTGGGTAGGACTACCAGTTTCTGTGTTATGTTTCTGGGTTCTGGTACCTGCTCACATGCTGGCATGCATAGCTGCATTATGCTGTGGTGGGTGTGGGCAAAGCCTAGGCTCTTGGGTGCATGGCAGAAGGCCGTAGGCTGTAGGCCATGCCCGCAAGAGGGTAGGCCTTGGCCACACCCACCACAACCTAATGCAGCCATGCATGCCAACAATGTTATACTGGTGTATGGATGCCACGAGTATGTTTATTGGGTCATTTCTTATCACCTTCGCTCCTTTGGGTACCTTGAAATAATGATACTTTGCTGCTTCGTCCACAGTTACAACTGTGCATCTCTCTGAGGGTGGTTACCTTTACGGAATGTTTGTGAAGGACATTTTAGAGTTGCTGGAGCAGTAAAAGTGAGCTGTTAAGGGTACACTTCTATATGGTGTAGGTTACAGGACTGTTCCACATTCGGGAGCAATATGAAACTTCTTGCGTTTGCTGTGGTTAGCCCCTGAAGAGAGCCTTAGTTTAGGCAGTGCAGTAAGCTATCACGACCTGAAAGGAGTTGCTCTGCATCACACATTTAAAATATGCAAAATGTACACAGCCACCCACATATAGTTGTGGGTACGTAGAACTTACCTTTACCTACATGGAGAGAAGGTACTACCTTCCACATGATGCAATGAATGTACAACTGCTACAGTGTATAAATGTACATTTACAGTCCCTATCTGCTATCTCTATGTGTAGAGTCTTACGACTGAACGCTGTTAGTTGGCTGACTGTGTGTGTGCGATGGCTGTGCATATGTGGGTGGTATGGCCATCTTACATACAGTAGTACCTTTTGGCAAGGACATTTCACGCCCTCTTGTTCACGAAAGGAATCACATTACTTTACAACTCCTTTACTGATTGTACTTGATTTCCAATGTCTGCTTTATAGTGAACTGAACTGATCATGTTGCCTGTGCGGTAGATTATGGCCATTGGTGAGAAGGTTTTGTTGGCAAGTGGTACCTTGTGTGTGAAGGTTGTAAGCGTGCAGTTATTTTGGTTTCCATCTGCATTACATGTTGAAAGCATTCTTATTACATATTGCCTATGTGATTGTATATGTAAGGTGAAACAAAATACCGGAATTACAAGGCCTACACAATATGGTATGGTTTGTATTTTGTACCACTTGCTAAAATGCCATGGAATCTCAGTTAGGCATAGATACATAGAGAAAGCATTCGCTCAGGACTGTTTCTGGAATGACATGATTGCAGAGAGTGCATCTATGTTGCCACATGTAGGAAGTCTCAAAGATTTCATGTATGGGTATGTTTTTGTTTCCCTATGTTTGTACTAACTACATGAGAACGTTCTGTGCTTCCCTTTCTATGTTTAACGTGTCCTTACTATTCTAGCACAGTAGTCCCATTCCTGTCTTAGTCCTGTGATTCTACAACTGTTTGTAGGATTGTTTGCAGCACTTCTGTGCAGGAGTATCATTTGTAAACACAAGTGGTGAGAGCAGTTTACAGGCCTGTTTTCAAAAATTGCTGGCAGTTGTAATACATCATTGATTGCGACATTTGCATAGTAATGTACATCACTTGTTTTGCAAAATTTGATTGGACCATGCAGTTTTGTGTTTGAGTACCGTTTCCTAAGTAGACTTTATAAACAAGTTTTTTTACACTACAATGGTGTGTTGCTACAAATTTCATATGGTGGAAGGTACTTTTGCAAGCTGGTTCAGAAATGCAGGTCACCAAATGTCCTGGTACTCCTGTGTATTTCTGCACTGGACAGGAGATACGAATTTGTAGTATATTCATTTGTCCTTTCTCGTTGCCTTTCATATTGTGGTCGAGGAACTGCTGCAATGAGTTGATAGAAGTGTGCAGCCTGTTACACATTGGTGTTTACTCTGGGTTGCAATTCCAAGGTGAAATACAACTGCCTTTCAGAACAGAGGTGCTTATGGCAACTGTGAAAGAATATAGTAAGAAAATATGTTTCTTAATGGCATACTGAGTGCATGTGGAGACTACAGTACTTAAAAGGGTCGGGGATGTGTTGGCAGGAAGACTGTTGTCAGGGTAATTCATAGAATTTCGCAGAAAAGTGTCGCAAGCGGCTGGCGCAGAGTGTCTGCGTGCGATTGACTGCGCCAGGCACGTGCGCTAAAACCGATTTCCGCGCACAGCGTATTCATGGATTTTAGGCTCCCAAACCAGCCGTGGCGCAGAGTATCGCAGCGACCCTGCAGCAGCGCCAGTAACGCCCCCAAGAACGCCCTCGCGCAAGGAAAAGCCATCAAAATCGCTAAATCATCGCAAAGGGCTGCGCTAACCCTGGACCAGTTTACAGGGCTGCCAAACAAGGAACGCAAAGCGGGTAACGTGCATATCAGGGGTATGCGTGAAGTTATACACGCGATTAGCCAGGGTACGTGTATTACAGGGGTACGCGGGAAGATTAACACGCGATTGGGCAGGGTACGTGTATTACAGGGGTACGCGGGAAGTGTAACACGCGATTAGCCAGGGTACGTGTATTACAGGGGTACGCGGGAAGTCAAACACGCGATTGGCCAGGGTACGTGTATTACAGGGGTATGCGGGAAGTTTAACACGCGATTAGCCAGGGTACGTGTATTACAGGGGTACGCGGGAAGTTTAACACGCGATTGGCCAGGGTACGTGTATTACAGGGGTACGCGGGAAGTTTAACACGCGATTGGCCAGGGTACGTGTATTACAGGGGTATGCGGGAAGTTTTACATGCGATCAGCCAGGGTACGTGTATTACAGGGGTACGCGGGAAGTTTAACACGAGATTGCCCAGGGTACGTGTATTACAGGGGTACGCGGGAAGTTTAACACGCGATTGGCCAGGGTACGTGTATTACAGGGGTATGCGGGAAGTTTAACATGCGATTAGCCAGGGTACGTGTATTACAGGGGTACGCGGGAAGTTTAACACGCGATTAGCCAGGGTACGTGTATTACAGGGGTACGCGGGAAGTTAAACACGCGATTGGCCAGGGTACGTGTATTACAGGGGTATGCGGGAAGTTTAACATGCGATTAGCCAGGGTACGTGTATTACAGGGGTACGCGGGAAGTTTAACACGCGATTAGCCAGGGTACGTGTATTACAGGGGTACGCAGGAAGTTTAACACGCGATTGGCCAGGGTACGTGTATTACAGGGGTATGCGGGAAGTTTTACATGCGATCAGCCAGGGTACGTGTATTACAGGGGTACGCGGGAAGTTTAACACGAGATTGGCCAGGGTACGTGTATTACAGGGGTAGGCGGGAAGTTTCACACGCGATTAGCCAGGGCACGTGTATCACAGGGGTACGCGGGAATTATCACATGCGATTTGGCTGTGTACGTGTATTACAGGGGTACACGGGAAGTTTTACACGCGATTCGGCTGGGTACGTGTATTACAGGGATGCGATTTGGCCAGGTACGTGTATTACAGGGGTGCGCAGGAATTATCACACGCGATTTGGCTGGGTACGTGTATTACAGGGGTGCGTGGGAATCATCACACGCGATTTGGCTGGGTACGTGTATTACAGGGGTGCGTGGGAATCATCACACGCGATTTGGCTGGGTACGTGTATTACAGGGGTGCGTGGGAAGTCACACGCGATTAGGCTGGGTGGGTCCTCACAGGTGTTCCCTGTACACCCTCCACGGCCCCAGCAGGCAGCCTACAAAACAGGGGACTACCCTGCACACCTGCTCATGTCCCCCTGCACCCCCACCCCCCAGCAGTGCAGGGGCAGCCTCCACCAGGCCCCCACTCATGTCTCCCACCACCCCCACCCTCCCGCCACCAGGGGCAGCCTCCACCAGGCCCCCACCCATGTCTCCCACCACCCCCACCCTCCCGCCACCAGGGGCAGCCTCCACCAGGCCCCCACCCATGTCTCCCACCACCCCCACCCCCCCGCCACCAGGGGCACCCTCCACCAGGCCCCCACCCATTTCTCCCACCACCCCCAACCCCCAGCAGTGCACGGGCAGCCTCCACCAGGCCCCCACCCATGTCTCCCACCACCCCCACCCCCCCCGCCACCAGGGGCAGCCTCCACCAGGCCCCCACCCATGTCTCCCACCACCCCCACCCCTCCGCCACCAGGGGCACCCTCCACCAGGCCCCCACTCATGTCTCCCACCACCCCCACCAGTGCAGGGGCAGCCTCCACCAGGCCCCCACACATGTCTCCCACCACCCCCACCCCCCCGCCACCAGGGGCAGCCTTCACCAGGCCCCCACCCATGTCTCCCACCACCCCCACCCTCCCGCCACCAGGGGCAGCCTCCACCAGGCCCCCACCCATGTCTCCCACCACCCCCACCCCCCCCCCCCGCCACCAGGGGCACCCTCCACCAGGCCCCCACTCATGTCTCCCACCACCCCCACCAGTGCAGGGGCACCCTCCACCAGGCCCCCACCCATGTCTCCCAACACCCCCACCCACCAGCACTGTGGGGCACGTGGCCAGCAGGCAGTCAGGCAGCAGCAGATGGCAGGTGGGAGCGTGCTCAGGGCTCTGGGGGGCAGTAATTTGGCCTCCTGGCCAGGAGCGTGGTCTCTCGTGTGTGAACGCGTGGACAGCCTGATAGGGAGTGAAATCCCACACGTCAGCAAAGGCCCTTAGCGCGTAAACCCGTCAACAGCATATGCGCGCCTATAGTCACCTGCACGTGCAGGAAATTGTTGCGTGACACGTCCCAGTGTCAAAGCGTGTGATTGGTGAAAATGGATCTACACGTAGAAGTGACAAAGCGTGTGATTGGTGAAAATGGATCTACACGCAGGAGTGACAAAGCGTGTGATTGGTGAACGTACACGCCGCGTAAGTGACGCTGTACGTGTGGGCCTGTATATAAGGTACATGTAGAACACCATTTCCTTGTACGTGCTTTTCGTGGAGAGCGAGTGGGTGAATTCTGTACTTCTTGTCGTTTCACACGCGATTTACTTCACAGCGTTTCCAGTTCGTATTCCCTGTTACCTCTGACAGCTTTTTCTCTTTTTTCTCTTTTACTGGTTTACCTGGGCCTGTTCCCTCAAACAGTGTCCCCTTCTACTGTTGTCCTGTCTTCTCAGACAGCGTACACATCTTCTTTTGGCGGGGGTTTAGCCAGCCAAACGCGCTCATTTTTCACGCTCTTTTACCTGGCAGACGGTGAGTCACGCACGTATCCAACTTCTGTGCTTGCCCCGTGTGTAGCCTACCCCTTCAGAGGTCATTCTAGGCTGCGTGTGACACGCATACGTTCATTCTTGTGTTACTGGGTGCCACAGCGTAGTGCAGGTTTTTCTTTCTGCACACGTGGTCTAGGAGGGGTTGCGTGCACGTCATCTCCCTTTTTTGGGCCTCCTGTGCGTTGCGTGACCCGTCATCCTTCCCCAGGGGTTACAATCAGCCGTGCTAGAGCACTAGGGTACAATTACCATCTGGTACCCAACCCCTTTGACCCCCAATTGCCCAGGACAATTGTCTACAGCCACTCCCATACGCACATTAATATCAGTGCCATGGCTGGGAGGCGAGGATTCCGTAAGGGTGGCAAAGGTGGAAGAGCCACAAGTGGTGGCCGTGGTGGATCCGGTAGGGGATGTGGTCGTAACTTGCAGGGTGAGCCTGTCCCCCCATGTGTGGAGGACCAGTCAAGGGCACCCATCATCCCCCCCCTCCCCCCCTCCCCCCCTCCCGTTGAGGCTGAAGTGGCTGACACCATCCATGCTCAGCCCTTGTTGGACCAGCCCATTGTGGCACCAGACCTGGCTGACTCCATGGCTGACTTCCAGGTCAGCAGGGCTACGACACGTGCGCTGGTGCACGTTGATGCCATCATGCCACGTGGATCTGGGGCAGCAAGGTCATCTGCTGCACCAAGGAGGCAGGGCGGAGAGGCTGCAGGGGCAGCTGCGGCTCCATCCACCCCAGCCCTCACACACCCAGCCAGGACAGTGTCGGTCCTAGTCCATGCTGCTGACATTCCCCCTGACACCATCACACTAGAGCCAATGCCTGCACCAACTCCCATGCTGAGTGTGCAATCCCACACTCCTGATACAGAGTCCACCAGGGCTCCTGCCCCTAGTGTCCAGAGCGGCGCAGGACACTCAGGATCACCACCACCTTCCAAGCTGAAGAGGAAGAGTGCTCGTCCGGCACAGGCTGATGCCCCAGACACGGCTACACAGTCCGGCCCGTCCAGGAAGCCCAGCTTCACGGATGACGAACTGAATGCACTTGTCGAGTATGTGTCCGGACATGACAACGAGATGGTCATTGTTGCAGGATCCAAGACCACACCTGCACAACGCCAGGCACACTGGCAGACCGTTGCGGACATCGTAAGTGCCCTTGGAATCGTGAGGCGCACAGCCAATGATTGCTATAAGCGCTGGAATGACCTAAAGCGCAGGGCAAAGAGTAAGCTGGCCTCAAGTCATGCCGCAACTCTAGTGACTGGAGGTGGGTCTCCAGTAGTAGACATGGAACTCACTCCACATGAGTCAGTCGCTGGGACCTACGTCACGGAGGAACAGATCCAAGGCGTGGGAGATCTGGCTGATTACGAGGCATTGTCCGGTGAGTGCACATGCATGTGTGTGTCATCCATGTGCATGGTGTGTGTGTGAGGGCTACTGTTCGGGTGCCAGGTGAGAGTGTGTGCGCCTGAGTCGTATGGGTCAGCCATGTGCTTCATGCAATCCTTCCTGCGCAGCTGCATTTGGCCATAGCAGTATCCCTTCTGCCAACAGTAGACATCTAGCACAACTGCACGCCAGTTGCCCTTGAAGTGTCACCTTGACACAACATATTTGCTTCTTTTTCACTGTTCATTCAGTCTGTTTGTTTGCATTCCACCACTTTCACTAGGCATGTCGCTGTCCACTAGTCACATGTCTGACATGGGTATGGTAAAGTGGAGTGACTTTGTTACCTGGATATCATTTGTACACACATGTCCCTGTGCAATTTGACCATTTCAGACTGGCAGCTCCAGGTGAAAAATCTGACCTGTTAGAATTAGAAAAGCTATTACATGCGGGAACTGGACTGAATGAATAGGTGCTGCCCTCCTCTCCATCTTCACTCAATAGCAATGGTACATGCCATCTGTGTGATGGCATGTGTGTTTCACCTGCCAATCACAGGCCAATGTGTGATGCCACTGCCAGGCAGCATGCAGAAAATTTGTTCATCTTCCATCTTGGTGTCATCAGTGTGTTCCATTTGCCTGCACTTCATACGCAGTGAGGGTGCATGCATGGGAGGGTTTTAGTCATGTGGGACATGTGTCAATCAAGTACTGGTTCTCTTCCTTCTAAGCCCTCAATGTGTGCCATGGTGCTAATGCCTGTTTCCATTTCTTTGTTTTCATGTCTTTGCAGGGGAAGACGCACCTGATACTGCTGGGGTTGTGGAGATGGTGCAGACCCAGGAGGTGTCCCAGGGCCGACCAACCACCAGTGAGGGACGTGGTGTGGTGGTGGGGGAGAACCCACAAGTGCTGCAGGTCGTGCTCTCAAGGGGTGTCTCTGGCTGCACCTCCCCCGAGCTGTACTCAGGTGTTGATTCGGATGAGACCTACGTGCCGTCGCAGGTGAGTGTTCCAGGGAGGGATTCTGTTCTGTCTCACCCACCTGCACCAGGGTCAGTACCCTCCATGGGGATGTCAGTGTTGGCAGCTACGCCTTCGGTGGTTACGGATGCAGGGTCACACTCCGCGACATCTGATCCTGTTCCTGGGCCAGCAGATCAGAGGGGGAATGCAGTCCTGCAGCCTCAGGCAGTGCCGGCACAGCAAGGCGCAGTTCGCCTTGCCCCAGACAGGTGTGGTGCCCGCCGACGTGGTGGCCGTACGCCACCCGGCAATACCGCATGGGAGCAATCCATTTACGGTATGGCTACCCAACAGGCTGCATCATCCGAGATGATGGCTCAGGCCATGGATAGGGTGGCCACTTCCATTGTCCCCCCAGAAAGGCTGATGGAGCGACTAGAGCAGGCAACCGACTCCATCTGCCAGTCACACAGGGAGGACATGTTGGGGTCCAACAGGGACAGGCGGGCGGCACTGGCGACTCTGCAGGAGGCCATCTCCATTGAGTCCCAGGGCCACAGGGAAGCCCTGAGGCAGGAGCTCCTACACCTCAGGACGACTCTTGTTGAGCTTGAGGCTTCAACACACCAAAGGACAGAACAGCAGCTGGAGCGTCTCACCCGTACGCTCTCAGCTGAGATGCAGGCAACGAGGGCGGAGGTCCGGGCATCCCGTGAGTTGTTGCATGTGGACCTCCGCACACTCATCCTCCAGAACCAGACCTACCACACCCGCATGCTTGCAGCCATGGAGGAGCAGACTAGGGCCTTGCGTGGGCTGCCTCCCATAGTGCAACCACCTCCGGATGCAGATGCACAGGGTGATAATAGCGACAGCAGTGATACTCCCACAATAGGGTAGCCGTGTGGGCCATGAGCCCATGGAGGTGTTTTATCTTCCCAGGATCCACGCAGGTGGGTTCTGGTGTGCATCCTGTCCTCGGACCTCCTGGGTGGCCTCCCCAACCCCCCCGGGCCCATCAATGGCCATTTTTGATTGTTTCTTATTTTTATTTTTATTTTGATTTCTTTTATTCCCAATTTTTTTGGGACGATCTGTTGGCTTCGATCTGTTGGCTTCGATCTGTTGGCTTCGATGTGTTGGCTCCGATCTGTTGGCTCCGATCTGTTGGCTCCGATCTGTTGGCTCCGATCTGTTGGCTCCGATCTGTTGGCTCCGATGTGTTGGCTTCGATGTGTTGGCTTCGATGTGTTGGCTTCGATCTGTTGGCTTCCGTGGTTCCTGTGGGCATACGCTGCATTGTGGCTGGGCACATGCAGGCTTGTAATGTATTTGGTTCAGATGCTTGGGTTTGAGTCACACACACCCCTCCTGCTTCCCGTTTCCATGGGCTTGCAAAGGGTGTGCCCAAGTGACAGTGAATTACACAGTGACGTTGGACTCCCATGAGCTGTGTGGCCAGTCTGTAGTCAATACTGTGTATACATTCATAGTGCATATTGCTGTTGTGTTGTACACTGCATGTTGCATTGATGTGTAACTCTTCTTCTGTGTCTACCTCCCAATTTGCAGGTCCCTTCCTCAAGTCCACACAAGGACCTCTAGTCTGGAGATGGGGACCATGTTGGCAGCAGTGCACCTACAACTCTACATGGCGCCAACACTGCACAGTTGGTAGTGGTGGGAGTGCAGGCATTTCCAGGTGGTGAGACTACTAATATGTAACATTTGTGATGTCATGTTAATGGTACTACGTGCTCAAGTATGTTGTTGGTCCGGCATTGCTGTGAGCATATCAGGTGTTGCAGGTTTCTAATAGTGCCACTGTACATAGTGAGAGTGATGTCATGTTGTGGGGATTACTTTGTTTACCTGCAATTAGCATGACATGGCACGGTGTGTTGTGTGGCAGTGCTGGGGTTGGGTTGGCTGACATGGCATTGTCCTCTTGTTGCATTTTGCAAGTGGGTATTCATTTTAGCTGCTTCAATGTGTAACTTCACAAAACTGCATTGGTGGTGTCTGTGTGGGTAGGGATGCACACATTGTGACACTTCCAGGTGAACAATCTCAGGCTGACATGGTATTCCCGGTTCATTCTCCAGACATTCATGATCAGTGTCAGGTTGAGTCATCATTGATTGTCAGATGGAATGTGCCAGGGCAGTGTGCACTCCACAGGGGTGTGATTTCTATGTGAAGTAATTAGCCACTAGCTGTGTACGGGCTGCCTCCCCCCGTGCCCTTTCCCCTCCCATGCGCAGCGGCTGTGCATGTGGTTGGGGATGTGGGGCCACCACCATGTCCACGGCCAGGCCCCGGCGTGTTGCAACGTTGTGCAGGACACATGCTGCCACTATGATCCTGCACACTACTGGGGGAGCGTATAACAGCTGCCCGCCAGAACGGTCAAGGGAGCGAAAGCGTGACTTTAGCACTCCGAATGTGCGCTCCACTATGCCCCTGGTTGTAATGTGGGCTGTGTTATATCTTACCTGGGGTGGCGTGGTGGGGTTCCGAATTGGCGTCATCATGTGGGGGCTGAGAGGGTAGGCACTGTCCCCTGTGGAGGTGGGGATTGGTATCATTGGTGAGGTTGTGACCTTGCTCAGTATCCAACATGCATGCATGTGCAGTGGCATACATACTCACCAAGCAGCCATGTATCGCCATGCCGCCCAGCTTCTAGGTCCCGGCTTAGGGTGGACATTCGGTAAATGAAGCTGTCGTGGGTGGAGCCGGGATAGTTGGCATATACTGAGGTGATGATTCCCTTGGCATTACATGCTACCTGCACGTTGATGGAATGCCAGTGCTTGCGGTTCCTATAGATGTGCTCAGATGCCCTGGGGGGACGTAGAGCCACATGGGTGCAGTCGATGGCACCTAGCACTTTGGGGAATCGTGCCACTGCGTAAAAATCCAGGGCGGCAGCATGCCTTTCTGCAGGTGTTCTGGGCAGGTATATGTGCCTGCGGACTGATGGGCGTGCAGTCATGATGTTCAAGACCTGGTGTAGGCAGCGTGACTGGGTGGCCTGTGACACCCCACCTACTATGGCACTTGTCCGCTGAAATGATCCAGTGGCTAAGAAGTGCAGTACATTGAGGACCTTCTCCAGGGGGCTGAGTGCTTGGGAGCACAGGGTGGGTGATGTGAGGTCATCCTCCCACTCACTCACCAGGTCCAGTATGATGTGTGGTGGAAACCTGTACCTCCCATACACCTGGTCATCAGGTATCCCGAAAAGGCTGGTTCTGGGTGTGAATATTCTGGCCCTGACTATCCTCCTCCTCCTCCTTTGGTAGCCCACTGCCACTGCTGCTAGGAACGGTATGTTCATCCTGGCGTCTGAGCTTGTTATTGTTAAAGTCCGCAATTTTATGCTTTGCGCGTGTTCTAGGCGAGCGTGTGACCCGCGCACCCCTGGAATCCAGTTCCCAGTCCAATAGCGTGTGGAAATTCACACGCACCACGGGATACAGCGTGTGACCCGCGCACCCCTGGAATCCAGTTCCCAGTCCAATAGCGTGTGGAAATTCACACACACCACGGGATACAGCGTGTGACCCGCGCACCCCTGGAATCCAGTTCCCAGTCCAATAGCGTGTGGAAATTCACACGCACCACGGGATACAGGTTCGCTGACGTACTTGCGTGTGTAAGTGGCCGCGCACCCATTAAATACACGTACATAGGCCAATCGCGTGTACGCGCACTTTTGTCCAATTACACGCGATGACACTCTGACGTGCAGTATCTCCACGTGTGCCCCGTCATCACGTGCTGAGTGGGGAACACCCGTGCGGGTCACGTCACAGACGCGCTTACGCGCTGAGGGACTCTGGTCCAATAGAATCGCGTATGCGTGCTGACGCGCTTACGCGCTAAGGGCCTTTCCTCGGATTTCACGCTGATGTGCAGGATATTCACGTGCCAAATCACTCCGTATCAAGCTGGCCACGCGAAAACACACGGAAGCCCACGCTCCTGCCCAGAAGGCCGAGTTACTGCCCCCCAGTGCCCCGAGCAGCCTCCCACGTGCCATCTGCTGCTGCCTGCCTGCCTGCCTGCCTGCTGCCACCGTGCCCTGCCATTTGGTGCCTGCACATCAGCCATCTGCAGGGGTCCAGTTGCTGTGTCCACCCCTGCTGGAACTGAAGACTCCCGACTGGGATTACATCGCTCCACAGCCCAGCCCCAGGACCCAGTTGCCCACCCACACCTGCCTCTGGGGTTGCCATGTCGGGCACTTCCACATCTGGCACCAGTGGCAACCCCAGGCCAGAGGGGCAGAGGGGCACCAGCTTCACTGTCACCGAAGTTGGTGTCCTGGTGGAGCATGTCCTGGGGCAGTATGATGCCCTCTTTGGATCGTCCCGCGCCAGCAAGGAAGGACGGCAGAGGATCTGGGCCGACTGTGTGGTTGCCATCAACGCGGAGGGGGTGGCAACCCGCGACGTCCTGAAGATCAAGAAGCGCTGGGAGGACTTGAGGTCCAGGACCCTTGTGAAGGCCCGGCGCCTCGTGGAGGGGGGCCGGGGCCGCATGAGTTCCATCCAGATGAGGGTCCTGGAACGCGTACGCCCAGCGCTCCACGCCCAGATCCTTGAGAGGGAGGCCCGTCTGGAGTTGAGCGGTAAGTGTCCATGCATTACTGTGTGAGACAGGGCATGTTGCGGTGTGCTGGTTCTATGATACTTGCCTGTATGTGTGCCATAGGCCATGTATGCATGTATGTGTGCAGGGACATCATGGTAATGCATGTGCGACCAGTGATGTGTGATGCACATGGTTGTTGCATGTGTTGAAATGCCGCATGGGGAGCCCTATTCAGATTTTGAACATGAGAGCATGCCAGTCTCTGTACCTGGACATGGGTGGGGGCGAGGGATGGGTGCTGATGCCAGGTACATATATGGTAGCCATGTGCCTGACCTGCGTGTCTGTGACTTGTGCATGCCATGGATGCATGACACATGTGTGTGACAATGCAGAGATTCAGTAAAGCAGCCAAATTACCCTTGTATCCGCTGTGTTTGGTGTGTTTGGGGCCAGATGGATGTGACTGAGGTGAAGTGTGTGCATGTGATGGGCATGAGCCATGATGCATGTGAGTTACATATCATTGAATGTTTCAAGAGTCCATTGGACATGCATGGAAATGTCCATGGCATGCACCATGCCTGTTACTGTGTGTGTTTTGCCTGGACTGACCCATGTGTTGTGGAGGGACATGATGGAAGTGTACTTTGACAGTGGTGCTCATCTGCTATTGCTTCCTGTCTAGGGGACCATTGTACAGTGCCCTGATGCTTGTGTTCTTTGTCTCCCTCTACGCAGCGGCTAGTGAAGAAGAGGGCGGAGACGGCGCTGTGGAGCAAGGCGGCGGGGATGCCCCCACGGCTGCAGCGGAAGGGGTGGGTGAGCCCCCACAGGGGCCTGCTACGGTGGGAGACGGTGAGGAGCCATCCAGGTTGGTGGTTTGCACAGAGGAGGAGGAGGCCGCCACTGGGGCACACATGGGGCCTGGTGGGGGCATCCCTGCTGGTGCAAGTGGTGCAGTCCAGGGCCAGGGGCAGGAGGCAGCACAGGTCACCGTGGAGGGGCCTGTGCATGTCGCTGTCCCTGACCCTGTGAGTGCACCACCATGCACCAGCAGGGATGCCCCGTCCCAGGCCTGTCCGCAGGTAGAGGGGATGTCCATGTCACCTGACTCCCCTCCACCTGCGGACGTGGGAACCCCTGGCCGTGCGGAGAAGGTCCTGATTGGGGTCGCGATGCGCACGGCTGTGATTCGTGATGCCGTGCGTGCTTCCCGGGAGGAGCACGCACGTCATCACGAAGTGCACCGTGCCGACGTGGCCCAATTGGGATCGGCCATGTTCGGGGGTTTCCTGCATGTGTTGGCCAATGTGGCGGCCCTCTCCTCCTCTGTGCAGGCTATCCACCAGTCGTTCTCCTTGCCGTCTTCCAGCCCAGATGCCACCAGGGCCCCCTGTGGACCTGCCCCGACCAATGCAGCCAGCTCGGTGGGGATCCCATCCCTGCCACAGTCGGGAGTCAGAGATCCAGCAGGGGTGGACACCAGAGCAACTGGACCCCAGCAGATGGAGGATGTGACGGCATCATCGGGCAGGGCACGTGCACGACGGCGTCGGTGGTTTCCATCAGCCTGGATGCCGTCGTGCTGGCACAGGCAGTTGCGTCGGAGGCAGCAGCAGGCTCAACGTGGGAGGCATCATGGCTCGGGGCCATCAACATCAGGGGTGCAGGCATCGGCCGGAGGGCAGGAGAACCCTGGAATGGGAGTGGCTTCCGTGTGGGAGAGGTTGTGCCAGCGGATAGGTGCGGAGCGGCAGCGGGCAGAGGAGGAACGGCTCACGATGGTCAGGGCGGAGGACTCCATGCAGAGGGCGCTGAGGCGGGCTGAGTGCCTTGAGGGTCTTCGCAGGGAGTTTGAGCTTGACACTGCGTTATCCCTGCGGGACCTCGGGGCCAGGGAACATGCCCGCCTCCAAGCCATTGACCAGGAGTTCGATGATGCCCTGGCCCATGACAACAACCAGTGAGCCGTCCGAATAGCCCGCTGCCTTTGTATATAGTTGTATAGTTAGGGTTAGGTTTCCTTTGTTTTTTTGATTTTTTTTTGGTTGCGATTGGACAATGCACCACTTTTTTGTATATAGTTCACTTTTTAGTTAGTAGTCAGTTAGGTTTAATTTGGTAGGGCTCATGGACCCAGGATGATCTTCTTCATTGGCTTATTTTAATTCTTCAGATTATTTTCTTGGACATTCATCTTGTTTTGTTTGATTTGCTTTGTTTATTTTCTTATTTCATTTCCATTCTACTTGCTGTTAAATACATATTATTTTTTTAATCTTCAATGTGTCGTATCATCTCATTGCTTTCAGGCATGTCATGTTGGGTGTTTTGTCATTCACTTGCAGCCATTGTGTGTGACAGACATGTGTTTAATTGCATTATTTAAATTGGGGGTGTAACATGTAATTGCCTTTGATATGTGGGTGGGTGTGATAGTTGGTTGGGCCTTTTGGCAGGGGAGGATGGGCATTACGGACATGATTGGGGAATGTTGGGACCCAGGTGCAGGGGGGCATGGATTGGACATGGGTGGGGGCCTGCTGGCAGGTGCCCCACAGTGCTGGGGGGTGGGGGTGGTGGTAGACATGAGTGGGGGCCTGGTGGAGGATGACCCTGCACTGCTGGGGTGTGGGGGTGGTGGGTGACATGAGTGGGGGCCTGGTGGAGGGTGACCCTGCACTGCTGGGGTGTGGGGGTGGTGTGTGACATGAGTGGGGGCCTGGTGGAGGGTGACCCTGCACTGCTGGGGTGTGGGGGTGGTGGGAGACATGAGTGGGGGCCTGGTGGAGGCTGACCCTGGTGGCTGGGGGGTGGGGGTGGTGGTAGACATGAGTGGGGGCCTGGTGGAGGGTGCCCCTGGTGGCTGGGGGATGGGGGTGGTGGTAGACATGAGTGGGGGCCTGGTGGAGGGTGACCCTGCACTGCTGGGGTGTGGGGGTGGTGGGTGACATGAGTGGGGGCCTGGTGGAGGGTGCCCCTGGTGGCTGGGGGGTGGGGGTGGTGGGAGACATGAGTGGGGGCCTGGTGGAGGGTGACCCTGCACTGCTGGGGGGTGGGGGTGGTGGGTGACATGAGTGGGGGCCTGGTGGAGGGTGACCCTGCACTGCTGGGGTGTGGGGGTGGTGGGTGACATGAGTGGGGGCCTGGTGGAGGGTGACCCTGCACTGCTGGGGGGTGGGGGTGGTGGTAGACATGAGTGGGGGCCTGGTGGAGGGTGACCCTGCACTGCTGGGGTGTGGGGGTGGTGGGTGACATGAGTGGGGGCCTGGTGGAGGGTGCCCCTGGTGGCTGGGGGGTGGGGGTGGTGGGAGACATGAGTGGGGGCCTGGTGGAGGGTGACCCTGCACTGCTGGGGGGTGGGGGTGGTGGGTGACATGAGTGGGGGCCTGGTGGAGGGTGACCCTGCACTGCTGGGGTGTGGGGGTGGTGGGTGACATGAGTGGGGGCCTGGTGGAGGGTGACCCTGCACTGCTGGGGGGTGGGGGTGGTGGTAGACATGAGTGGGGGCCTGGTGGAGGGTGACCCTGCACTGCTGGGGTGTGGGGGTGGTGGGTGACATGAGTGGGGGCCTGGTGGAGGGTGACCCTGCACTGCTGGGGTGTGGGGGTGGTGGGTGACATGAGTGGGGGCCTGGTGGAGGGTGACCCTGCACTGCTGGGGTGTGGGGGTGGTGGGAGACATGAGTGGGGGCCTGGTGGAGGGTGACCCTGCACTGCTGGGGGGTGGGGGTGGTGGGTGACATGAGTGGGGGCCTGGTGGAGGGTGACCCTGCACTGCTGGGGTGTGGGGGTGGTGGGTGACATGAGTGGGGGCCTGGTGGAGGGTGACCCTGCACTGCTGGGGGGTGGGGGTGGTGGTAGACATGAGTGGGGGCCTGGTGGAGGGTGACCCTGCACTGCTGGGGTGTGGGGGAGGTGGGTGACATGAGTGGGGGCCTGGTGGAGGGTGACCCTGCACTGCTGGGGTGTGGGGGTGGTGGGAGACATGAGTGGGGGCCTGGTGGAGGGTGACCCTGCACTGCTGGGGTGTGGGGGTGGTGGGTGACATGAGTGGGGGCCTGGTGGAGGGTGACCCTGCACTGCTGGGGGGTGGGGGTGGTGGTAGACATGAGTGGGGGCCTGGTGGAGGGTGACCCTGCACTGCTGGGGTGTGGGGGTGGTGGGTGACATGAGTGGGGGCCTGGTGGAGGGTGACCCTGCACTGCTGGGGTGTGGGGGTGGTGGGAGACATGAGTGGGGGCCTGGTGGAGGGTGACCCTGCACTGCTGGGGGGTGGGGGTGGTGGGTGACATGAGTGGGGGCCTGGTGGAGGGTGACCCTGCACTGCTGGGGTGTGGGGGTGGTGGGTGACATGAGTGGGGGCCTGGTGGAGGGTGACCCTGCACTGCTGGGGGGTGGGGGTGGTGGTAGACATGAGTGGGGGCCTGGTGGAGGGTGACCCTGCACTGCTGGGGTGTGGGGGTGGTGGGTGACATGAGTGGGGGCCTGGTGGAGGGTGCCCCTGGTGGCTGGGGGGTGGGGGTGGTGGGAGACATGAGTGGGGGCCTGGTGGAGGGTGACCCTGCACTGCTGGGGGGTGGGGGTGGTGGGTGACATGAGTGGGGGCCTGGTGGAGGGTGACCCTGCACTGCTGGGGTGTGGGGGTGGTGGGTGACATGAGTGGGGGCCTGGTGGAGGGTGACCCTGCACTGCTGGGGGGTGGGGGTGGTGGTAGACATGAGTGGGGGCCTGGTGGAGGGTGACCCTGCACTGCTGGGGTGTGGGGGTGGTGGGTGACATGAGTGGGGGCCTGGTGGAGGGTGACCCTGCACTGCTGGGGTGTGGGGGTGGTGGGAGACATGAGTGGGGGCCTGGTGGAGGGTGGCCCTGCACTGCTGGGGGGTGGGGGTGGTGGGTGACATGAGTGGGGGCCTGGTGGAGGGTGACCCTGCACTGCTGGGGTGTGGGGGTGGTGGGTGACATGAGTGGGGGCCTGGTGGAGGGTGACCCTGCACTGCTGGGGGGTGGGGGTGGTGGTAGACATGAGTGGGGGCCTGGTGGAGGGTGACCCTGCACTGCTGGGGTGTGGGGGTGGTGGGTGACATGAGTGGGGGCCTGGTGGAGGGTGCCCCTGGTGGCTGGGGGGTGGGGGTGGTGGGATACATGAGTGGGGGCCTGGTGGAGGGTGACCCTGCACTGCTGGGGGGTGGGGGTGGTGGGTGACATGAGTAGGGGCCTGGTGGAGGGTGACCCTGCACTGCTGGGGTGTGGGGGTGGTGGGTGACATGAGTGGGGGCCTGGTGGAGGGTGACCCTGCACTGCTGGGGGGTGGGGGTGGTGGTAGACATGAGTGGGGGCCTGGTGGAGGGTGACCCTGCACTGCTGGGGTGTGGGGGTGGTGGGTGACATGAGTGGGGGCCTGGTGGAGGGTGACCCTGCACTGCTGGGGTGTGGGGGTGGTGGGTGACATGAGTGGGGGCCTGGTGGAGGGTGACCCTGCACTGCTGGGGTGTGGGGGTGGTGGGAGACATGAGTGGGGGCCTGGTGGAGGGTGACCCTGCACTGCTGGGGTGTGGGGGTGGTGGGTGACATGAGTGGGGGCCTGGTGGAGGGTGACCCTGCACTGCTGGGGTGTGGGGGTGGTGGGTGACATGAGTGGGGGCCTGGTGGAGGGTGACCCTGCACTGCTGGGGTGTGGGGGTGGTGGGAGACATGAGTGGGGGCCTGGTGGAGGCTGACCCTGGTGGCTGGGGGGTGGGGGTGGTGGTAGACATGAGTGGGGGCCTGGTGGAGGGTGCCCCTGGTGGCTGGGGGGTGGGGGTGGTGGGAGACATGAGTGGGGGCCTGGTGGAGGGTGACCCTGCACTGCTGGGGTGTGGGGGTGGTGGGTGACATGAGTGGGGGCCTGGTGGAGGGTGCCCCTGGTGGCTGGGGGGTGGGGGTGGTGGGAGACATGAGTGGGGGCCTGGTGGAGGGTGACCCTGCACTGCTGGGGGGTGGGGGTGGTGGTAGACATGAGTGGGGGCCTGGTGGAGGGTGACCCTGCACTGCTGGGGTGTGGGGGTGGTGGGTGACATGAGTGGGGGCCTGGTGGAGGGTGACCCTGCACTGCTGGGGTGTGGGGGTGGTGGGTGACATGAGTGGGGGCCTGGTGGAGGGTGCCCCTGGTGGCTGGGGGGTGGGGGTGGTGGGAGACATGAGTGGGGGCCTGGTGGAGGGTGACCCTGCACTGCTGGGGGGTGGGGGTGGTGGGTGACATGAGTGGGGGCCTGGTGGAGGGTGACCCTGCACTGCTGGGGGGTGGGGGTGGTGGGTGACATGAGTGGGGGCCTGGTGGAGGGTGACCCTGCACTGCTGGGGGGTGGGGGTGGTGGTAGACATGAGTGGGGGCCTGGTGGAGGGTGACCCTGCACTGCTGGGGTGTGGGGGTGGTGGGTGACATGAGTGGGGGCCTGGTGGAGGGTGACCCTGCACTGCTGGGGTGTGGGGGTGGTGGGTGACATGAGTGGGGGCCTGGTGGAGGGTGACCCTGCACTGCTGGGGTGTGGGGGTGGTGGGAGACATGAGTGGGGGCCTGGTGGAGGGTGACCCTGCACTGCTGGGGTGTGGGGGTGGTGGGTGACATGAGTGGGGGCCTGGTGGAGGGTGACCCTGCACTGCTGGGGTGTGGGGGTGGTGGGTGACATGAGTGGGGGCCTGGTGGAGGGTGAACCTGCACTGCTGGGGTGTGGGGGTGGTGGGAGACATGAGTGGGGGCCTGGTGGAGGCTGACCCTGGTGGCTGGGGGGTGGGGGTGGTGGTAGACATGAGTGGGGGCCTGGTGGAGGGTGCCCCTGGTGGCTGGGGGGTGGGGGTGGTGGGAGACATGAGTGGGGGCCTGGTGGAGGGTGACCCTGCACTGCTGGGGTGTGGGGGTGGTGGGTGACATGAGTGGGGGCCTGGTGGAGGGTGCCCCTGGTGGCTGGGGGGTGGGGGTGGTGGGAGACATGAGTGGGGGCCTGGTGGAGGGTGACCCTGCACTGCTGGGGGGTGGGGGTGGTGGTAGACATGAGTGGCGGCCTGGTGGAGGGTGACCCTGCACTGCTGGGGTGTGGGGGTGGTGGGTGACATGAGTGGGGGCCTGGTGGAGGGTGACCCTGCACTGCTGGGGTGTGGGGGTGGTGGGTGACATGAGTGGGGGCCTGGTGGAGGGTGACCCTGCACTGCTGGGGTGTGGGGGTGGTGGGTGACATGAGTGGGGGCCTGGTGGAGGGTGACCCTGCACTGCTGGGGTGTGGGGGTGGTGGGTGACATGAGTGGGGGCCTGGTGGAGGGTGACCCTGCACTGCTGGGGGGTGGGGGTGGTGGGTGACATGAGTGGGGGCCTGGTGGAGGGTGACCCTGCACTGCTGGGGGGTGGGGGTGGTGGGGGACATGAGTTGGACATGGGTGGGGGCCTGCTGGCAGGTGCCCCACAGTGCTGGGGGGTGGGGGTGCAAGGGGACATGAGTTGGTGTTCATTAGTTCAAGGAGACATGTGCCTTTGCTGGGGGGAATGCCCATGGTGGGTGGGCTGCCTGCGGGACATGACCAGGGATGCAGGGTAGTCCCCTGTGGTGTGGGCTGCCTGCAGGGGTCGTGGAGGGTGTACAGGGTACACCTGGGAGGACCCACACTGTCAAATCACATGTGGAACTTCCCGCGCACCCCTGATATACACGCGCCCAGGCTATTCGCGTGTGGAACTTCCCGCGCACCCCTGAAATACACGCGCCCAGGCTGTTCGCGTGTGGAACTTCCCGCGCACCCCTGAAATACACGCGCACCCAGGCTATTCGCGTGTGGAACTTCCCGCGCACCCCTGAAATACACGCGCCCAGGCTATTCGCGTGTGGAACTTCCCGCGCACCCCTGAAATACACGCGCCCAGGCTGTTCACGTGTGGAACTTCCCGCGCACCCCTGAAATACACGCGCCCAGGCTATTCGCGTGTGGAACTTCCCGCGCACCCCTGGAATACACGCGCCCCCAGGCTATTCGCGTGTGGAACTTCCCGCGCACCCCTGGATCTTCCCGCGCACCCCTGTAATACACATAGCCCGCTCCCCCAGGCCCGATCGCGTGAGGAACTTCACGCGAACCCCTGTAATACACGTAGCCCGCTCCCCCAGGCCCGATCGCGTGAGGAACTTCACGCGAACCCCTGTAATACACGTAGCCCGCTCCCCTAGGCCCGATCGCGTGAGGAACTTCACGCGAACCCCTGATATACACGTAGCCCGCTCCCCCAGGCCCGATCGCGTTTGAAACTTCACGCGAACCCCTGTGATGCACGTACCCTGCTGAAATCGCGTGTTAGACTTCCCGCGCACCCCGGTATACACGCACACGTATTTTTTGTCAGCGGGTGTCCGTGTTTGTGGGTACCCCTTTGCACGTCATTTTTCCTGGAGGGCCACAGTATGGGACATTCATCATGGCAGTATATAGGTGCGATTTGTTGGCGCACCTTTTGGCGCACATTTCTTACAGCCGCAGAGACGCTACCGCCTGCTTTCTTGTGGCGGTCGTGTTTGTGCCTGTGCGCTGGTTTGAGCGTGCGCTTTTTTCCCCTATTCTATTCCATGAATACGTGTTGTGGGCGAGCGTGTGGGCGTTCCGCGCACTTGTGCCCTGTACTTCCCCCGTGACGCCCACGTTTTGGCAAGTTGTTCCCCATTCCGAGTGTTACGCCCGTGTTCCGCCTACTTTTGTTGCGTGCGCCGCGCTATGTGCGAATTTCGCTGTGGCCTGTGCGATTTTCGCTGTGACCTGGCGCACGCTGTTAGATGGCCTGTGCGCCAACGTGCGCCGCGCACTTTTTTATCGCACATCCGCTGGTTTTCTCGCGCACGGCCTTCCATGAATCGGCGTGCGCTGCTTTTCGTGCGATTTTCGCAATTGCACTGCGATTTTCGCTATTCCACTGCGAATCGCACGTTTTTGCCCACTTGCGCCGCGCTAATTATTCCATGAATCGTGTGTATGTGTAATTGGATGACTTTGTATTTGAATGGAACTTGCCAGCATTAGTACTGTTGGTCACGGGGCAAAAGCTTCACTTGTGATTGTGTTGTACGATGTGCAGTTTAGCAAGTGTGTGCATTGCAGTATGAGTATGAGTTGCAAATGGGTTACTTGTACTTGTAGAAGGGTGTGAAAATGTTTCAGAAAGGTGTTCAGCTTGTAAAGGAAAATGTTTTTGTGTGTGAAATTTCATTACCTTTTCTGCTTATATATGCTTTCTACATGAGTGGAGCAATTATTTCACTTGTTGGTTTCATTTATCCACATTTACGATTGCTAGTGTTGTGGATGCACAGATATTTTTTTCTGCTTTTATACGTAATGTCATACTCTGTGCAGTGCGCAAGGTAAGTGGCAGGCACCCTGTTCTCATGCATGCAATTTATGTAGTTGGTTTTGATCGGTAGGGTGCATTAGGTGCTCCTTTGCTGCAGCCATTTTTACGAATGTTATATGAGATGCGTTAGTGCGGACAACCGTTGTACCATTGCCAGAAGAAAAGAAGAGATTCACTATATGGATATTGCAATGTTTGACATGGGTAAATGAAAAATGTGAACGCCCATACCATTTCAAGTGGTAATTGATGGTAGGTGATGGGAGAAATGAGCGTATGTTTCCTGAGTAGCTTTGAGGCACCTACACTAGATGTTCCGGGAGGATAGTTTAGCGGCAACGTGTTCACCTTGGAAGCAAGACGACACGAAGCAACACAGGTTCGATCCCCGGGTCCGTGCTTAGAAACCTCTGGGTATTTAGGCGCATTATAAATATGCAACTAAGACAAAAAAAAACAATTACGCAACAACAACAAAAAAATCCTGTAACACCGCCTGGATGCCCGCGGGCTGTGTGAGCACTTTAAAAATGCAATTAAAATAAAATAAATAAAATGTGCAAAAGTACTGTATATAATATATTGCTACCTGCCCTTGTACTGTGAGTGGTTTACGGTACATATGGTGTATTGCGTACAAATTATATTGTTAGAAGCCAAAGTCTTGGATGTGATTGAGGGATGCGTGTGTAACTATTTAACAGTACCCTATGCGGGAGTGCTGGCAAAAGAGTAGTGGAAAGGGAAGAAGCACTGCCCCTGCCTCACTAGGGCATGGTCCTCGCAGTAGTTGGAGAAGCACACGTGCCACAGCCTGCGCTTGTCAGCATGCTGGGCATGCAAATGGGACTGTAGGGAGTATCCAATCAGGTGGTGAGGGTGTGCCTCACTGGAAGGGGCGGTAACACTATTTTTCATTGCTCTGTGTAGTGAGGATGGCAGAGATCGTGAGACAAACTGTGTTGCTCGTGGGTGATGCCTTTGTGCAAGATCTTCACAGGTATGCCCTGGAAAGACGCATTGCATTTTGATATGGAAGGACTGGAGGCTTTGTGGTCATGTGTGTGTGCAGCTTCGGCGCTGTGGTTGCACTTTGCAGACATATGGCCACTGTTGCTACTGTTCACGTTGTCGTCGTGCACTATGGGGCCTTGCATTTGGGTTACATGCCTTGTGCACGTTTGCTGCGTCAACTCAACAATGGCAAATATATTTGCCCACATGCTACCAAGCAACATACTGGTCACCAGTATACTGTTCCCGCAATGCATGACGACAGCTCTCCCGGACTAGCCTTAGGCTGTCTCGGGTTAGCCTGGTTTAGCACCCAGTGAAGTCTCACATATATGTTTGATCCGCCCTAGCAGTTCTTCCTCTGTGCACCATTTCTGTACTATTAACCTAGCTATTTGTGCTACCCTGCTCTCCGCTCTGCGTATGATACCCCATCTACTGCATTACCACAGTGGCACTCGAAACCTGTTAAATGTTTACCATTTCGTTGTACTAGAGATGCCTGAAACCCTATATCTGCACTGCATCCGCATTTGCCTTATTGCTGGCATAATGCCTAACATGTACTATTAAATGTTTGCCTTTTTAATTGTACCACTGCTGCTCGAACCCCTATATTTGCGCTGCATCCGCATTTGCTTTGTTACTGGCCCAATGCATCCGCATTTGCCTTATTCAGCTAACCTCCAACTCACCTACTGTCACACTATGCCTGCCATACCCTTAGCTCATCGCCGTGAATGATATACCGTGAGCACCCATCTGCAAAAATACACAACACACTTCCAGCTCGCTAAGCTACTAGGGCTATCGCACTATTGTCTCAACACGGTTCCTGGACATGCTGCTACTAGCTACCATTGCATCTAGACTGACATACTAGCTAGTTCACCCACTTGCTGCAAGCCAAACTACCTAGACTCCATTCGTCTACCCTGCCAACCCTAACCAAGAGCTCCAGCGAAGACTATCACAGCTCACTGACCTACGTGTGCACAATACGGCCGCTACTCGCAGACTACAGGCACACCCAAGTCCATTAAAAAACAAGCCTCACCCAGCCTGCCCATGGTATCACCAACCTCTCTGACAACCAATGATGCTAACAAAAATACCAAAAAAACATGTCTCCCAACAATTTGCAATATGCATTGATCAACACCAGATCCCTTACAGCACATGCGACTGAAATCCATGATCTCATCACCAACCTCGACCTTGTCATCCTTGCCATCACCAAGACCTGGCTACATAGTGCAGCTGGGCCCGCCCTTACATTAGCCATCCCACCAGGATACACCATCATCAGGCAGGACAGACTTACAACCCTAGGTGGGGGTGTAGCCCTCATAGTCAAGGACCAACTAGAGGTCAGACAAACCCCCTCAAATCTACCGACTCCCTTGCAGTAAAGATCTCCCTCTCCCACAACACCACCATCACCCTCAACCTTGCCTACCGCCCACCAGGCACAATATCAGATTTCCATGACAACCTTATACACATCCTAGATGAAAATCTAAAAACAGCCACAAAAACAATCCTCCTAGGCAATTACAACCTTGGATTCAACAACAAGAATGACAGACCATCCAAAGCCCTGGCGCTAGCCTTACAAGAACTAGGATTCAACCAAGACATCCACTCGCCTATGCACTGCAAAGGGCACACCCTTGACTAGGTAGCTGACCATAACTGTGATATTGACATAAGTTCTATCACACCCACCCCTTGGTCGGACCATCTCCTTATACACTTCCTCATCCCAACCTTTGCTACCAGTACCAGAAAACCCAGCCCAATCCCTCCAGCCTTGGCTAGAAGTGCCAGAAACCCCACTAAAGAAAGGATTCTACCCCACCTAGACACTCTTAGCTCCAACTTCCCCACGTCCTCAGACCCATCAATATCATTGCGCCACTTGAGAACAAAAAAGCCAAAAATGTTAAACACTCCAATACCTGGTTCTCTATGGAACTAAAAGAACTCTGCACCCAAAAACGCAAAGTGCTGAACAAATGGCAAAGCTACCCAACTGCAGCCACGCTATCTTCTTACAAATCACTTGCTATACAATACAAGAAAGCCATACTCACAGCTACATCCGCAGCCTACAATGACAGAATCACAACTGCCAGCTCTGAATCAAAAGAGCTCTTCACCATTTTTAAAGAATTATCCATACCAGCTACCAAATCCCAAGAGAGTGTTAAAGATCAAACCTGGTGCAACAGCATACAAACTGCCCTACTGAACAAAATTGAACTCCTGCAAAAGAACATTCAGGAGCACCACAAGAATCTCACTCAGCATATTAGGCTAACCTCTAGAGCAGAGCAAGTTGTCACCAAAGACCCAATAATACCCTTCAAATTCAGAGAAATTACTGAATCAGAAGTTATAGAGATTGTGAACAAAATCAGGCCCTCTAACTGCAAAGGAGATGCCTGTCCTGCCAAACTAGTCAAATAATGTGTAGAAACACTTGCACCATTTCTCAAGGTGTTCATCAACACCTCCTTCAACTCCAACATTGTTCCAGATAGTCTAAAAGAAGCCTGGGTGCGTCCACTTCTAAAACAAAACACACTGGACCCAGAAATTGCCAACAACTAAAGGCCCATTAACACCCTCCCTTTCTTGCTCAAGATATTGGACAAAGTTGCCTACACGCAAATCCAGCAATATCTTGAAGAAAACCACATCCTAGGCAAATGATAATTAGGCTTCCATCCAGGACATGGGAATGAGTCTGCCCTACTCGATCTTAAAATACAACTCGGCGACATCATGGATAAAGGTAAACCGCCACTTCTCCTCCTCTTAGATCTGCCCGCTGCCTTTGACCTTGTCAACCATGATATCCTAGACATGCAACTAAAAAACAAAGCCCACTTCTCACTGCAAGCTATTCCCTGGGTCGCCTCCTTCCTACAGTGTCGACTCATGAAAGTCTTTTTGGACTCTGCATGCATCGCCCCTACTACCATCCACTGCGGCGTCCTGCAGGGCTCATATACTGCCCCAACATTGTGCAACATTTTAACCCTTCCGCTCTTCAATGACCTGGATCGTCGTGACATAGCATACACCAACTACACCGACAACACTCAAGTCCTTCTCTATCTATCCGGCATATATGAACAAGACGCTGCAGCACTAACCAAGATCTACACAGCCATCCAGGCATGGATGGTAGCCAATGGCCTCTGCTTAAATGGGGATAAAACAGAAATCCTCATAGTAGGCACTAGAGAAACCCTCAACAAGCTCCCACCACAATACAATATCTTTATTATTGACAACTCCTTCACTATACATAAGGTCAATAACCACCCCATGGAAAACCTACCTCCACGGTTCGGGGTTAACCATCAATATTTATACAAAAAGGAGAACAGGTGCACAACATTTAGTCTAATAAATCTCTCATCTGTCTAGCAGAAGATGTTTAGTGATGATCTATAACCAATGGTCCTGAAAAAATTGAATTGGTGTACAACAAACTTATAAATTTGACCATTTTAATTATTATATTCAAAATCAATAAAACACTACTAAAAGACTTGTTTTAAAACACACAAAATAACCCAAGATTCGACCCACATGGTGTGTATAACATCAACCTAATGGGATAAATTACACCACAATTAACAACATATAAAATTCAACAGACACATGACAATTACAATACACTATGCATTTAAACAGAGAATCACACTTAACTCATTCACCAGACCCACCAGATCTCACCTGGCCAACCAGATAAACGTGCCCGCCTTCAAAAGAACAAAAACTGGGGGTTGCAGCTTTCAACACCTGGCACCCAAACATTGGAATTTACTGCCCCCAGCACTAAGAAATGAAACAATACTACACTGCCTTCTGCAAAATGTTGAAAACCAACCTGTTCAACTAAGCCTATTTTGCTAGATCCAACCACTATGAATAGCCATGCTGCTCAGTTGTAACCTAGTGAACATGCATAACATACACATATTGCCATCCTCTGACTACTATGCCTGTTCAATGTACTTTCATACCTGTTCAATGTATTCTTGTACCAAGCGAGTATTCTGTAACAGTGCCACGATGCACCAGGGCCGATGTGCGCTATACAAATTCAAATAAATAAATAAAGAAGATGCTCAAAGCAGTGAAGCAGATTTTCCCCACTACCACGGTCCATTTTTCATGTATACCATCAAGAAGAGTATGGGATTATCCAAATGTAATTTGTCCGCATCCATAGGTACGAAGGTGTCTAATTAACAGAAGCATGTTTGAATTTTTATGTGAAGCTGGGATGTTCTATTGTGACAATGACATCCTTAATCCTAGAAATGTGTACTTTTTCCATGCTAATGGCATTTCTTTGACCACCATTGTAAATGTAAATTTGTTTTACAATCTCAGGAATCTTTGAAGAGGTTCCTGTAAGAATGTGAATGTAAGGAGGAGAAGAAAAGGAAAATCCCCAAACAAACAAAAAAAGAAGATGTTTGCTTGCAAGTACATATTTATATATATATAATAAGGACTGCTCTTACCCCATGGCTAAACATTTTTCGGAGATGCATAACGCCGATCCAACTCATCTTACGTTCTTTGGCATTCATAAGGTCATCCCAGGCCCCAGAGGAGGTGACTATGAAAAAATACTCCGCCAAGAAGAGACTAAATATATCTTAGACTTCGAGAGTAAAACACCACTGGGACATAACATCGATGAAGAGCTTTACACATTTCTGGGGACATAAAGATCATATTGTACACGATAATATCCCCGGCAGCTCATACATTCAAAGGACCCCTTTTTTCATAATGGTATATGCTTAACTGATTGTTGCATTGTTTCATTTTTTTATTCCTTTTTTTCTCATCACTTTTCTCTTTTTTCACTTTTTATGGTGACTTTTAATTTGACTCAAAAACTATCTGTTTAATATACTTGGCTCAGGTATGCTCATAGGGAGGCCTGTTTTTGATTGATTCTTTTCAGCCTGGCAAGCAAGTAGTGGTAATCTGAACACCATTCTGAGATATTATATGAGTCTAAGATGGTGTGATTACATTCTCAGTTCAGAGTTGATATCTGGGCATTTACTATCTGATATGCATATTTGACACTTCATAGCATTCTCCTTCTTTTGCATTCATTTTTTGATATCATCAATGCAAAAAAACATGGAACATCATATGGCAAGGGAGTTATTTGAAGGCACTGCTAGCAGTAGATGTTGGAACATATTTGTTTTGATTGTGTTGTGTTATACAAGAAAAACCATTCCTCTGTCTTGCACTGAAGTATTTGTAGAGAGATGTCTATAGTTCGCACTATGCACTTTATAATATGACATTAATGTCCTCTATATCGTTCTATATGTATTTACTGTGTCATAGGAATGCACTATTTGCACAGAAGCACCATGCACTTTATACTGTCTCAACGCTACTTACTTAGCGAAGAAATTATTCTCGCTTCCAGGCACTTTATAACAATGGTAAAATGCATAAGCAGTTACTTGCTGGCTTTATTAATATTTTTGACAGAACACATGGGACCATCATATGGCAAAGGAGTTACTAGAAGTTACCACTAGAAGCAGATGTTGGGATTTATTGTTCTGTCGCATTACATGAGAAAAAATTCCCTTATTATATTGGAATATTTTAGAGAGATGTCTATAGTTTGTATTATGCATTTTATAATACGACATGAATATTTTGTACTATTGTATATGTATCTATTATATCATAGGAATGCATTGTTTACATAAAAGCACTATGCACTTTATTGGGACTGAACGTTACATATTCAGCGAAGATAGTTATCCCGCTTCTAGGCACTCCGCAAACATGGCAAAATGCATAAGCAGTCACTCCGTGGCTCTGTGAATATTTTAGGTAGATCTGTAATATTACCCCTGCCCCCATGAATCCAATAGGAAAGACAACACTATGGGCCTCATTACACGGTAGGCGGTAGGGATTTACCGGCACCGGTAAAATACCGGTACCGGTAAATCCCTGCCGCCTTACTACGAGGTCCCTTAGCGGGTTGGAGTTTTAACGCCTGCTTTTTGCAGGCGTTAAATACCAACCCGCTAAGGGACCTCGGAGCTAATTACGGCACCGCAAAATTGCGGTGCCGTAATTAGCGCCTTCCCCATTCCCATAGAGCCCTATGGGGCAGAAATGGGAATGGGGAAGGGCAATGGTGGAAGGGGGATTTACCGCCCCTCCAACCTTGGGATGGGGCGGTAAATCCCCTTTCCGCCAAGGCGGTGCCGGTATTTTACCGGCATGAGCCATGGCGCTAATAGCGCCATGGCTCACCGCCTACCGTGTAATGAGGATTAATATGGGAGTTTTAATGTTTCCGTATTGCCCTTATAATTGTGGTTTGTGTCATATACTATGAACTGATTTTTAAATAGTACTAATATTTAAAATGTCAATTTTATTTGTATGTGTTTTGTTATGGCTGAAACGTTATGTTTGACGTTTAAACATATGCTTATACCATTTAGTAATGTGAGCCAGTAGCCCAAGCCAAGATGGCTAATTGCCATTATTTTTGAGATTATAAGTCACCTTCTTTATGTCTTTCACTGTGGGGGGAGTGTCTGTAATATAAACAAGCACTCTATGGGTGATGAGTGACTGTGAACAAGCCACTGGTTAGTGGTGAAACGCGTCAGGCTGCCGTCTGGCTAAGCAAAATTAGCACTGGGAGATCACTTTTTATCTGCTGCATATGTAAAATAAAGGCTGTTATATTTTACACAACCTATGATGCAGTATTTGCTGTTGGATTTTCGTGATTATTTGGATCATTGGAACACTTTTTTGTTCGTGTAGTGCTGCTCGCTTGAATAGTTTCCGCCCAAAGCTGTTTGTTTTTGAAATATATATATATATATATATATATATATATATATATATATATATATATATATATATATATATATATATATATATATATATATATGGCTCCTTTCAGAGCCACCACTATAGACAAAATTTCTACCCTGGTTGAAATCCGTTCCCCCACGCTCGTATACAGCACAATATGTCTGCGGATATTGCTGTATTTGCAGGAACGCACATGCCTCATCAAGGGTTTTTCAGGATGGTGGCATTGCAATGGGACTGTGTGGGCTAACGGATTGGTCATTCAGGTATCTGGGTGTGGTGGGCAGTGTTGCAAACTTGGCAATGATCTCCCTGCATTTTGTGGAAATTACGGCCCCCTAGCGAATTTGCACTGTAAAAGCGGCTACCAACAAATGTAGATACTTTCTGCCATTGGTCTAGAAATGTACAGTTTATTCAATTCGTTTGGAAACCCGTACAAAAAAAGTAGCTAGATTTTTTGGTACCCCTGTAGCTAGTAGTTGCCCATTGTTTCTGAGTACATATTGTGCAAACTGCACAAATTGCATCACATTTTATCAAAAACTGGCACTTGCGTAATATTGAAAATGTCTGGCACAAAAAAGATGGAAGAGCCACTGCAACTGTGGGACACTTTTTCATTGGTGCCTAATACAATTTTATGCCCCAGTTCAAATATGACGCTCACCTAGCAGGGGATTCTGCAGATCAGAAGCTGCTAGTTGAGGTGCTTTGGCAGAGCAGTGCATTGTGTCAATACTTCAACTGTCACATTTTGGGTGCTTTGAGGTTCCATTAGTGTTCAAACCTGTACAGCTATTTAGGGCTGAACTACTTTCTGGGTTGAAAGCGGATAAGGGCCCGGCAGAGGAATTGTATGCGTTTTTTTTTATTTCCTCCACATTACATGGCCCGTGGTAGTGGCCATGTAGTTATGATTAAGTTGCTCATATCATAGGAAGACCACTTTTTTGGTGGCTTATAACTTCTATCTCCTTGGACGAATTCATATAAAACTTTGTAAAAAACTATATGACCCACTCTGAATTCTTTTGGGAAGTTGGGTGACATTTCTTGGAGGGGGCAAAAGTTATAGGGGGGTTCCCAAACGTTTTTTTTCCATACACTGATTGGAGAAACATTTTGCGCAGGCCTACAGGCCAAACGGCTGGACGGATTTTCACCAAATTTGCGGCAGGAGCGGCACCTTGGCCCAGAAAGCGTTTATTTGTGAATTCGGTGATAATTAGTTCTGTACTTCTTTTAAAAGCAGTTGAAATGCATGTGACAAAAAAATTGTGATAACTGGCTCCGCTACACGGTCCCATTTCACTGTGTGCTCTGCAGTCAAAAGGCTGATTGGTCTGCAGTGCGGCGTGATGTTGGGGGACATTAGACGCGTCCAGTGGTTGGTTGGATGGAAGTGTGATGTGACTCATAAGTTTGGGTAATGCTGCCATGCTGTAGCTGAGGATAATGCTGCACCGAAAGGGGCTGAAAAACATGCGTTTTGGGATATGGTGAGCATTGTGCCATAGTGCGTACTAGGTTTGCGTGTGGTAAACTCCTAGCACCTATGATGTATGGCTGGACATGTGACATTGTGTATTTCCGATACTGTGGCCGTTGCACATATTACTGATTACTGTATTGTATTATACTACAATGTATGGGTTCTGTGTACTTAATAGACTGTTGGAGCATTTTGTGAATTGGTTGGAGACTGTGTTATGTATGTGGATTTTTCTAACTACCTACATGTTTCTATGCATGGCAGTATTATGGTGCGGAGGTGGGGTAGCAGCACTGGTGGCTGTGCTATATTTGTGGGTTGTGGTACCTGGCCACATGTTCACATGCATGGCTGCATAATGTTGCCATGGGTGTGGCCAAGGCATAGGCACTTGGGTGCATGGCCAAACGCAGTAGGCCGTAGCTGTGCTGGTGGCTGTATAACGTTTGTGGGTGCTGGTACCTGGCCACATGTTGACATGCATGGCTGCATAATGTTGCGGTGGGTGTGGCCAAGGCCTATGCTCTTGGGTGCATGGCCAAAGGCCGAAGGCCATAAGCTATGCACACAAGAACCTAGGCCTTGGACACATCCACCGCAACGTTATACAGCCATGCATGGCAACCCTCTGATACTGCTATATGGATTTTATTTTCAAATTGCCTAGAAGGTCTACATTTTACAAAAATCATGCGTTCCACTGAAGCCTGTTTTAAAATGAGCTCTGCCCCTGTTTACAGAGAGGATTGGCAGGGTTGTATTTCCTGCCACCATGCGGCTACAAAAACAAAG